>NC_054479.1:71553042-72153042 GCF_017639515.1 Carcharodon carcharias
CACACCCACACTCACAATCACACCCACACCCACACCCACACACACACTCACAACCACACCCACACTCACACCCACACCCACACTCACACCCACACCCACAGCCACTCCCACACCCACACTCACACTCACACCCACAACCACACCCAAACCCAAGCACACACTCACACCCACACCCAAACACACACCCACAAACCCACTCACACTCACACCGACACTCACACCCACAACCAAGCACACACTCACACCCACACCCACAACCACACCCACACTCACACCCACACTCACTCCCACACCCACAACCAAACTCACACCCACAAACAAAAACACAATCACACCCACGCCCACACACAAACTCACACTCACACCCGCACTCACACGCATTCCAACACTCACACCCACAACCACACCCACATGCACACCCACATTCACACCCAGACCCATACCCTCACCCGCACCCACACTCACAACCACACCCACACTCACACAGATATCCAAACCCACACCCACACACAGACCCACACACAAACTCACACTCATTTCCGCACTCACACCCACACCCACACTCACACCCACAACCACACCCACATGCACACCCACACTCACACCCACACCCATACCCTCACCCACACCAAACACACACTCACAATCACACTCACTCACAGACACAATCACACCCACACACTCACACCCACATCCCCAACCACACACCCACACCCACTCTAACACCCCCACCCACACACCCAAACGCACACTCACACCCACACCCTCGCAACCTCTCACCCCAGCCTCACACCCACACACTCACACCCACACCCTTACACCAACTCCCTCACACCCACTCACACTCTGAAACCCTCACCAACAGCTACACACCTGTACTCACTCCCACACTCACACTCACACCCACAAACCCACACCCTCACATGCACCCACCCACACTCTCACATACTCAGACCCTCACAGTCACATCCACACCCACAGCCACTCCCACACACCAACACCCACAACCACACACACACACCCACACTCACACCCACCCTCACACTCACACCCACACCCACAGCCACACACACACTCACACCCACACCCACACCCATACTCACAACCACACCCACACTCACAACCACACCCACACTCACACTCACACTCACACTCACAACCACACTCACATTCACACTCACACTCACACCCACACTCACACCCACACTCAAACCCACACCCACACCCACACCCTCACAAACTCTCACTCCAGCCTCAGACCCACACAATCACTCCCAAACCCTCACACCAACTCCCTCACACCCACCCACTCACAATCTGACACCCTCACCAACAGCTACACACCTGCACTCACACCCACACTCACACTCACACCCACATACACACACCCTCACATGCACCCACCCACACTCTCACATACTCACACCCTCACAGCCACAGCCACACCCACAGCCACACCCACACACCAACTCCCACAGCAACACACACACACCCACACCCACACTCACAATCACACCCACACCCACACCCACACACACACTCACAACCACACCCACACTCACACCCACAGCCACACTCACACCCACACCCACAGCCACTCCCACACCCACACTCACACTCACACCCACAACCACACCCAAACCCAAGCACACACTCACACCCACACCCAAACACACACCCACAAACCCACTCACACTCACACCGACACTCACACCCACAACCAAGCACACACTCACACCCACACCCACAACCACACCCACACTCACACCCACACTCACTCCCACACCCACAACCAAACTCACACCCACAAACAAAAACACAATCACACCCACACCCACACACAAACTCACACTCACACCCGCACTCACACGCATTCCAACACTCACACCCACAACCACACCCACATGCACACCCACATTCACACCCAGACCCATACCCTCACCCGCACCCACACTCACAACCACACCCACACCCACACTCACACAGATATCCAAACCCACACCCACACACAGACCCACACACAAACTCACACTCATTTCCGCACTCACACCCACACCCACACTCACACCCACAACCACACCCACATGCACACCCACACTCACACCCACACCCATACCCTCACCCACACCAAACACACACTCACAATCACACTCACTCACAGACACAATCACACCCACACACTCACACCCACATCCCCAACCACACACCCACACCCACTCTAACACCCCCACCCACACACCCAAACGCACACTCACACCCACACCCTCGCAACCTCTCACCCCAGCCTCACACCCACACACTCACACCCACACCCTTACACCAACTCCCTCACACCCACTCACACTCTGAAACCCTCACCAACAGCTACACACCTGTACTCACTCCCACACTCACACTCACACCCACATACCCACACCCTCACATGCACCCACCCACACTCTCACATACTCAGACCCTCACGGTCACATCCACACCCACAGCCACTCCCACACACCAACACCCACAACCACACACACACACCCACACTCACACCCACCCTCACACTCACACCCACACCCACAGCCACACACACACTCACACCCACACCCACACCCATACTCACAACCACACCCACACTCACAACCACACCCACACTCACACTCACACTCACACTCACAACCACACTCACACTCACACTCACACTCACACCCACACTCACACCCACACTCAAACTCACACCCACACCCACACTCACACTCACAACCACACTCACACCCACACCCACACCCACACACAAATCCACATCCACACCCACAACCACACCCACACCCACACCCACACCCAAACCCAAAAACACACCCACAAACCCAGTCACACTCACACCCACACCCACACACACACACACACCCACACACACTCTCACACCCACATCCACACCCACACCCACACCCACACTTACACCCACACACACACCCACACCCACAACCACACCCACACCAACAATCACTCCCACACCCACACTCCAACCCACAACCGCACCAAGAACCACACCCACACCCACACCCTCACCCACACCCACGCCCACAAAAACACCCAGACACACACACACTCACACCCACACCCAAATACACACCCACAAACCCACTCACACTCACACCCACACTCACACCCACACCCACAAACACTTACACCCACACCCACAACCACACTCACACCCACACTCACACCCACACTCATTCCCACACCCACAACCACACGCACACCCACAACCAAAAACACAATCACACTCACACCCACACTCACTCCCACACCCACTCTCACACCCACATTCGCACTCTCACCCACACCCTCACCCACACTCACAACCTCACCCACACTCACACTGACACCCAAACCCACACCCACACACAGACCCACACACAAACTCACACTGACACCCGCACTCACACCCACACCCACACTCACACCCACAACCACACCCACATGCACACCCACACTCACACCCACACCCATACCCTCAACCACACACACACACAATCACAATCACACTCACACTCACTCTCACAGACACAATAACACCCACACAATCGCACCCACACCCACACCCCCACCCACACACCCAAACCCACACTCACACCCACACCCTCACAAACTCTCACTCCAGCCTCAGACCCACACAATCACTCCCAAACCCTCACACCAACTCCCTCACACCAACCCACTCACAATCTGACACCCTCACCAACAGCTACACACCTGCACTCACACCCACACTCACACTCACACCCACATACACACACCCTCACATGCACCCACCCACACTCTCACATACTCACACCCTCACAGCCACAGCCACACCCACAGCCACACCCACACACCAACACCCACAGCAACACACACACACCCACACCCACACTCACAATCACACCCACACCCACACCCACACACACACTCACAACCACACCCACACTCACACCCACAGCCACACTCACACCCACACCCACAGCCACTCCCACACCCACACTCACACTCACACCCACAACCACACCCAAACCCAAGCACACACTCACACCCACACCCAAACACACACCCACAAACCCACTCACACTCACACCGACACTCACACCCACAACCAAGCACACACTCACACCCACACCCACAACCACACCCACACTCACACCCACACTCACTCCCACACCCACAACCAAACTCACACCCACAAACAAAAACACAATCACACCCACACCCACACACAAACTCACACTCACACCCGCACTCACACGCATTCCAACACTCACACCCACAACCACACCCACATGCACACCCACATTCACACCCAGACCCATACCCTCACCCGCACCCACACTCACAACCACACCCATACCCACACTCACACAGATATCCAAACCCACACCCACACACAGACCCACACACAAACTCACACTCATTTCCGCACTCACACCCACACCCACACTCACACCCACAACCACTCCCACATGCACACCCACACTCACACCCACACCCATACCCTCACCCACACCAAACACACACTCACAATCACACTCACTCACAGACACAATCACACCCACACACTCACACCCACATCCCCAACCACACACCCACACCCACTCTAACACCCCCACCCACACACCCAAACGCACACTCACACCCACACCCTCGCAACCTCTCACCCCAGCCTCACACCCACACACTCACACCCACACCCTTACACCAACTCCCTCACACCCACTCACACTCTGAAACCCTCACCAACAGCTACACACCTGTACTCACTCCCACACTCACACTCACACCCACATACCCACACCATCACATGCACCCACCCACACTCTCACATACTCAGACCCTCACAGTCACACCCACACCCACACCCACAGCCACACACACACTCACACCCACACCCACACCCACACTCACAACCACACCCACACCCACACTCACAACCACACCCACACTCACACTCACACTCACACTCACACTCACACTCACAACCACACTCACAACCACACTCACACTCACACTCACACTCACACTCACACTCACACTCACACCCACACTCACACTCACACCCACACTCAAACCCACACCCACACCCACACTCACACTCACAACCACACTCACACCCACACCCACACCCACACACAAATCCACATCCACACCCACAACCACACCCACACCCACACCCACACCCAAACCCAAAAACACACCCACAAACCCAGTCACACTCACACCCACACCCACACACACACACCCACACACACTCTCACACCCACATCCACACCCACACCCACACCCACACTTACACCCACACACACACCCACACCCACAACCAAACCCACACCCACAATCACTCCCACACCCACACTCCAACCCACAACCGCACCAAGAACCACACCCACACCCACACCCTCACCCACACCCATGCCCACACAAACACCCAGACACACACACACTCACACCCACACCCAAATACACACCCACAAACCCACTCACACTCACACCCACACTCACACCCACACCCACAAACACACTTACACCCACACCCACAACCACACTCACACTCACACTCACACCCACACTCATTCCCACACCCACAACCACACGCACACCCACAACCAAAAACACAATCACACTCACACCCACACTCACACCCACACCCACTCCCACACCCACATTCGCACTCTCACCCACACCCTCACCCACACTCACAACCTCACCCACACTCACACTGACACCCAAACCCACACCCACACACAGACCCACACACAAACTCACACTGACACCCGCACTCACACCCACACCCACACTCACACCCACAACCACACCCACATGCACACCCACACTCACACCCACACCCATACCCTCAACCACACTCACACACACAATCACAATCACACTCACACTCACTCTCACAGACACAATAACACCCACACAATCGCACCCACACCCACACCCCCACCCACACACCCAAACCCACACTCACACCCACACCCTCACAAACTCTCACTCCAGCCTCAGACCCACACAATCACTCCCAAACCCTCACACCAACTCCCTCACACCCACCCACTCACAATCTGACACCCTCACCAACAGCTACACACCTGCACTCACACCCACACTCACACTCACACCCACATACACACACCCTCACATGCACCCACCCACACTCTCACATATTCACACCCTCACAGCCACAGCCACACCCACAGCCACACCCACACACCAACACCCACAGCAACACACACACACCCACACCCACACTCACAATCACACCCACACCCACACCCACACACACACTCACAACCACACCCACACTCACACCCACAGCCACACTCACACCCACACCCACAGCCACTCCCACACCCACACTCACACTCACACCCACAACCACACCCAAACCCAAGCACACACTCACACCCACACCCAAACACACACCCACAAACCCACTCACACTCACACCGACACTCACACCCACAACCAAGCACACACTCACACCCACACCCACAACCACACCCACACTCACACCCACACTCACTCCCACACCCACAACCAAACTCACACCCACAAACAAAAACACAATCACACCCACACCCACACACAAACTCACACTCACACCCGCACTCACACGCATTCCAACACTCACACCCACAACCACACCCACATGCACACCCACATTCACACCCAGACCCATACCCTCACCCGCACCCACACTCACAACCACACCCACACCCACACTCACACAGATATCCAAACCCACACCCACACACAGACCCACACACAAACTCACACTCATTTCCGCACTCACACCCACACCCACACTCACACCCACAACCACACCCACATGCACACCCACACTCACACCCACACCCATACCCTCACCCACACCAAACACACACTCACAATCACACTCACTCACAGACACAATCACACCCACACACTCACACCCACATCCCCAACCACACACCCACACCCACTCTAACACCCCCACCCACACACCCAAACGCACACTCACACCCACACCCTCGCAACCTCTCACCCCAGCCTCACACCCACACACTCACACCCACACCCTTACACCAACTCCCTCACACCCACTCACACTCTGAAACCCTCACCAACAGCTACACACCTGTACTCACTCCCACACTCACACTCACACCCACATACCCACACCCTCACATGCACCCACCCACACTCTCACATACTCAGACCCTCACAGTCACATCCACACCCACAGCCACTCCCACACACCAACACCCACAACCACACACACACACCCACACTCACACCCACCCTCACACTCACACCCACACCCACAGCCACACACACACTCACACCCACACCCACACCCATACTCACAACCACACCCACACTCACAACCACACCCACACCCACACTCACACTCACACTCACACTCACACTCACAACCACACTCACACTCACACTCACACTCACACCCACACTCACACCCACACTCAAACCCACACCCACACTCACACTCACAACCACACTCACACCCACACCCACACCCACACACAAATCCACATCCACACCCACAACCACACCCACACCCACACCCACACCCAAACCCAAAAACACACCCACAATCCCAGTCACACTCACACCCACACCCACACACACACACACACCCACACACACTCTCACACCCACATCCACACCCACACCCACACCCACACTTACACCCACACACACACCCACACCCACAACCACACCCACACCAACAATCACTCCCACACCCACACTCCAACCCACAATCGCACCAAGAACCACACCCACACCCACACCCTCACCCACACCCATGCCCACAGAAACACCCAGACACACACACACTCACACCCACACCCAAATACACACCCACAAACCCACTCACACTCACACCCACACTCACAC
The DNA here is from genome assembly GCF_017639515.1 of Carcharodon carcharias. NCBI lineage: Eukaryota > Metazoa > Chordata > Chondrichthyes > Lamniformes > Lamnidae > Carcharodon > Carcharodon carcharias. The sequence continues at coordinate 71,560,957 of NC_054479.1, forward strand.
CCACACCCACAAACACTTACACCCACACCCACAACCACACTCACACCCACACTCACACCCACACTCATTCCCACACCCACAACCACACGCACACCCACAACCAAAAACACAATCACACTCACACCCACACTCACTCCCACACCCACTCTCACACCCACATTCGCACTCTCACCCACACCCTCACCCACACTCACAACCTCACCCACACTCACACTGACACCCAAACCCACACCCACACACAGACCCGCACACAAACTCACACTGACACCCGCACTCACACCCACACCCACACTCACACCCACAACCACACCCACATGCACACCCACACTCACACCCACACCCATACCCTCAACCACACTCACACACACAATCACAATCACACTCACACTCACTCTCACAGACACAATAACACCCACACAATCGCACCCACACCCACACCCCCACCCACACACCCAAACCCACACTCACACCCACACCCTCACAAACTCTCACTCCAGCCTCACACCAACACACTCACTCCCAAACCCTCACACCAACTCCCTCACACCAACCCACTCACAATCTGACACCCTCACCAACAGCTACACACCTGCACTCACACCCACACTCACACTCACACCCACATACACACACCCTCACATGCACCCACCCACACTCTCACATACTCACACCCTCACAGCCACAGCCACACCCACAGACACACCCACACACCAACACCCACAGCAACACACACACACCCACACCCACACTCACAATCACACCCACACCCACACCCACACATACACTCACAACCACACCCACACTCACACCCACAGCCACACTCGCACCCACACCCACAGCCACTCCCACACCCACACTCACACTCACACCCACAACCACACCCAAACCCAAGCACACACTCACACCCATACCCACGCACACACACACAAACTCACGCTCATACCTGCTCTCACACCCACACCCACACTCACACCCACAACCACACCCACATGCACACCCACACTCACACCCACACCCATACCCTCACCCACACCAAACACACACTCACAATCACACTCACACTCACAGACACAATCACACCCACACACTCACACCCACACCCCCAACCACACACCCACACCCACTCTAACACCCCCACCCACACACCCAAACGCACACTCACACCCACACCCTCGCAACCTCTCACCCCAGCCTCACACCCACACACTCACACCCACACCCTTACACCAACTCCCTCACACCCACTCACACTCTGAAACCCTCACCAACAGCTACACAACTGCACTCACTCCCACACTCACACTCACACCCACATACCCACACCCTCACATGCACCCACCCACACTCTCACATACTCAGACCCTCACAGTCACATCCACACCCACAGCCACACCCACAAACCAACACCCACAACCACACACACACACCCACACTCATACCCACCCTCACACTCACACCCACACCCACAGCCACACACACACTCACACCCACACCCACACTCACAACCAAACCCACACTCACACCCACACCCACACTCACACTCACAACCACACTCACACTCACACTCACACTCATACCCACACCCACACTCACACCCACACTCACACCCACACCCACACTCCAACCCACAACCGCACCAAGAACCACACCCACACCCACACCCTCACACACACCCACGCCCACACAAACACCCAGACACACACTCACACTCACACCCACACCCAAACAAACACCCACAAACCCATTCACACTCACACCCACATTCACACCCACACCCACACTCAGACCCACACCCATACCCTCAACCACACTCACACTCACAGACACAATCACACCCACACAATCGCACCCACACCCACACCCCCACCCACACACCCAAACCCACACTCACATCCACACCCTCACAAACTCTCACTCCAGCCTCACACCCACACACTCACTCCCAAACCCTCACACCAACTCCCTCACACCCACTCACAATCTGACACCCTCACCAACAGCTACACACCTGCACTCACACCCCCACTCACACTCACACCCTCACATGCACCCACCCACACTCTCACATACTCACACCCTCACAGCCACAGCCACACCCACAGACACACCCACACACCAACACCCACAACAACACACACACACCCACACCCACACTCACACTCACACCCACACCCACACCCACAAAGAAATCCACATCCACACCCACACTCACACCCACACCCAAACCCAAAAACACACCCACAATTTCAGTCACACTCACACCCACACCCACCCACACACACCCACACACACACTCACACCCACATCCAAACCCACACCCACACTCACACTTACACCCACACCCACACTCACACCCACACCCACAACCACACCCACACCCACAATCACTCCCACACCCACACTCCAACCCACAACCGCACCAAGAACCACACCCACACCCACACTCTCACCCACACCCACGCCCACACAAACACCCAGACACACACTCACACTCACACCCACACCCAAACAAACACCCACAAACCCATTCACACTCACACCCACATTCACACCCACACCCACACTCAGACCCACACCCATACCCTCAACCACACTCACACACACAATCAAAATCACACTCACACTCACACTCACAGACACAATCACACCCACACAATCGCACCCACACCCACACCCCCACCCACACACCCAAACCCACACTCACATCCACACCCTCACAAACTCTCACTCCAGCCTCACACCCACACACTCACTCCCAAACCCTCACACCAACTCCCTCACACCCACTCACAATCTGACACCCTCACCAACAGCTACACACCTGCACTCACACCCACACTCACACTCACACCCTCACATGCACCCACCCACACTCTCACATACTCACACCCTCACAGCCACAGCCACACCCACAGACACACCCACACACCAACACCCACAACAACACACACACACCCACACCCACACTCACACTCACACCCACACCCACACCCACACACACACGCACAACCACACCCACACTCACACCCACAGCCACACTCACACCCACACCCACAGCCACTCCCACACCCACACTCACACTCACACCCACAACCACACCCAAACCCAAGCATACACTCACACCCACACCCACGCACACTCACACACACTCACGCTCATACCTGCTCTCACACCCACACCCACACTCACACCCACAACCACACCCACTCCCACACCCACACCCAAACCCAAACCCACACACTCACCCACACACACACTCACACTCACCCACACACACTCACACACACAATCACTACCCAAACACTCAGACTCACACCCACACCCTCACCAACACACACCCACACCCACACCCACACACTCACCCACACACCCAAACCCACAATCACACCCACATTTCGCAACCTCTCATCCCAGCCTCACACCCACAAACTCACACCCGCACCGTCTCACCCACTCCCTCACACCCACTCACACTCTCACACCCTCAGCAACTGCTACACACCCGCATTCACCAGCACACTCACATTCACACCCACATACCCAAACCCTCAAACACTCACATACTCACACCCTCACATCCACAGGCACACCCACAGCCACACCCACCCAACAACACCCAGAACCACACACACACTCCCACAGTCACACCCACACTCAAACTCACACCCACACCCACACTCACACCCACACTCAAACTCCCACTCACACTCAAACCCACACACACACTCACACTCACACCCACACTCAAACTCACACTCACACTCAAAGCCACACACACACAAACTCACACCCACACTCACACCCACAATCACACCCAAACACACACCCACACCCACACTCCAACACACACCCACACCCACACACACACACACCCACACCCACACCCACACTCACACCCACACCCACACCCACACACACACCCACACCCACAACCTCACTCACACCCACACACATATTCATATTCATACCCATACCCACACTCACACCCACACACACAGACACTCAGACTCACACCCACAGTCACACTCAACCCACACCCACACACAAACCCACAAACCCACTCACACTCACACCCACACGCACACACACACCCAAACCCACAGCCACATGCAACAGGTGCACCTACCCACACACTCACACCATCACAGCCACAGCCACACCCGCAGTCACTCACACACAACAACACCCACACCCACACACACACACTCACACCCTGATCCACACACACTCACACCCACACTCACACCCAAACCCACACCCACATCCACACTCACACTCACACTCACACCCACACTCACACTCACACCCACACTCACATCAACCACAAACACACCCACACTCACACTCACACTCACACCCACACCAACATCCGCACTCACACTCACACCCACACTCACACTCAAACTCACACCCACCCTCACACCCACAGCCTCACACACTCACACCAATACTCACACCCACACTCACACACCCACCCACACCCACACACACACCCACACCCACACACACACCCACACACACACCCACACCAACACTCACACCCACAACCGCACTCACACCCACATTCACACCCAAACCCACACACACACTCACACCCACACCCACGCCCACACACACACACTCACGCTCATACCCGCACTCACACCCACACCCTTACTCACACCCACAACCACACCCACTCCCACACCCACACACACCCAAACCCAAACCCACACACTCACCCGCACACACACTCACACCCACACTCACACAGACAATCACACCCAAACACTCACACTCACACCCACACCCACACCCTCACCAACACACACCCACACCCACACCCACACAATCACCCAAACCCACAATCACACCCATACCTTCGCAACCTCTCCCCCCAGCCTCACACCCACAAACTCAGACCTGCACCGTCTCACCCATTCCCTCACACCCACTCACACTCTCACACCGTCAGCAACTGCTACACACCCGCACTCACAAGCACACTCACATTCACACCCACATACCCACACCCTCTCACACTCACATACTCACACCTCACATTCACAGCCACACCCACAGCCACAAACAAACAACAACACCCAGAACCACACACACACACCCACAGTCACACCCACACTCAAACTCACACCCACACCCACACTCACACCCACACTCAAACTCACACTCACTGTCAAACCCACACTCACACTGACACTCACACCCACACTCAAACTCACACTCACACTCACACCCATACACACACACACTCACACCCACACTCACACCCACACTCACACCCAAACACACACCCACACTCCAACACACACCCACACCCACACCCACACCCACACCCACACACACAAACACTCACAACACAAACACCCACATTCACAACCACACTCACACCCACAGTTACACACACACTCACACCAACTCCCACACCCACACTCAATCCCACACCCACACACAAACTCACACTCAGACCCACACTCACACCCACACCCACACCCACAACCACACTCAGTCCCACACTCAGCCACTAAACCACACCCACACTCCCACACCCGCACTCACATCCACAGACTCACACCCACACAATCATACCCACACTGACACCCACACCCACACTCACACCCACACCCACAGACACTCACACTCACACCCCCACACACATTCATACTCACACCCACACCCACACACACCCACACACACAGACACTCAGACTCACACCCACAGTCACACTCACACCCACACCCGCACACAGACCCACAAACTCACTCACAGTCACACCCACATGCACACACACACCCAAACCCACAGCCAAACGCAACAGGTGCACCTACCCACACACTCACACCATCACAGCCACAGCCACACCCGCAGTCACTTACACACACCAACACCCACACCCACACACAGACACTCACACCCTGATCCAAACACACTCACACCCACACTCACACCCAAACCCACACCCACATCCACACTCACACTCACACCCACACTCACAACACCCACACACACTCACACCCACACTCACACTCACAATCACACCCACAATCACACCCACACCCACATCCGCACTCACGCACACACCCACACTCACACTCAAACTCACACCAACACACACACTCACACCCACACCCAAACACACACCCACAAACCCACTCACACTCACACCCACACTCACACCCACAACCAAGCACACACTCACACCAAAACCCAAAACCACACAAACAACCACACTCACACCCACAAACAAAAACACAATCACACCCACACCCACACTCAGACCCACACACAAACTCACACTCACACCTGCACTCACATGGATACCAACACTCACACCCACAACCACACCCACATGCACACCCACATTCACACTCACACCCACACTCACACCCACACTCACACACCCACCCACACCCACACACACACCCACACCCACAACCACACTCACACCCACGCTCACACCCTCACTCACACCCACACTCAATCCCACACCCACAACCACACACACACAACCAAAAACACAATCACACTCACAGCCACACTCACTCCCACACCCACATTCACACCCACACACACTCACACCCGCACCCACACCCACACTCACAACCACACCCACACCCACACTCACACTGATATCCAAACCCACACCCACACACAGACCCACACACAAACTCACACTCACACCCGCACTCACACCCACAAGCACACTCACACCCACACCCATACCCTCACCCACACCCACACACACACTCACAATCACACTCACACTCACAGACACAATCACACCCACACACTCACACCCAAACCCCCAACCACACACCCACACCCACTCTAACACCCCCACCCACACACCCAAACCCACACTCACACCCACACCCTCGCAACCTCTCACTCCAGCCTCACACCCACACACTCACACCCACACGCTTACACCAACTCCCTCACACCCACTCACACTCTGACACCCTCACCAACAGCTACACACCTGTACTCACTCCCACACTCACACTCACACCCACATACCCAGACCCTCACATGCACCCACACACACTCTCACATACTCAGACCCTCACAGTCACATCCACACCCACAGCCACACCCACACACCAACACCCACAACCACACACACACACCCACACTCACACCCACCCTCACACTCACACCCACACCCACACCCACACCCACACCCACACACACACTCACACCCACACCCACACCCACACCCACGCCCACACCCACGCTCACACCCACACCCACACTCACACTCACAACCATACTCACACTCACACTCACACCCACACCCACACTCACACCCACACCCACACCCACACTCACACTCACACTCACACTCACAACCACACTCACACCCACACCCACACCCACAAACAAATCCACATCCACACACACACTCACACCCACACCCAAACCCAAAAACACACCCACAAACCCAGTCACACTCACACCCACACCCACCCACACACACCCACACACACACTCACACCCACATCCAAACCCACACCCACACCCACACTTACACCCACACCCACACTCACACCCACACCCACAACCACACCCACACCCACAATCACTCCCACACCCACACTCCAACCCACAACCGCACCAAGAACCACACCCACACCCACACTCTCACCCACACCCACGCCCACACAAACACCCAGACACACACTCACACTCACACCCACACCCAAACAAACACCCACAAACCCATTCACACTCACACCCACACTCACACCCACACCCACACACACACTCACACCCACACCCACAACCACATTCACACCCACAATCACAATCATACTCATTCCCACACCCACAACCACACTCACACCCACACAATAAAAACACAATCACACTAACACCCACACTCACTCCCACACCCACACTCACACCCACATTCGCACTCTCACCCACACCCACACCCACTCTCACAACCACACCCACACTCAGACTGACACCCAAACCCACACCCACACACAGACCCACACACAAATTCACACTGACACCCGCACTCACACCCACACCCACACTCACACCCACAACTAAACCCACATGCACACCCACACTCACACCCACACCCACACCCTCAACCACACTCACACACACACTCAAAATCACACTCACACTCACACTCACAGACACAATCACACCCACACAATCGCACCCACACCCACACCCCCACCCACACACCCAAACCCACACTCACACCCACACCCTCACAAACTCTCACTCCAGCCTCACACCCACAAACTCACTCCCACACCCTCACACCAACTCCCTCACACCCACTCACAATCTGACACCCTCACCAACAGCTACACACCTGCACTCACACCCACACCCACACTCACACTCACACCCACATACCCACACCCTCACTTGCACCCACACACACTCTCACATACTCACACCCAAACAGCCACAGCCACTTCCACAACCACACCCACACACCAACACCCACAACAACACACACAAACCCACTCCCACACTCACACTCACACCCACATCCACACCCACACACACACTCACACCCACACCCACACCCAAACTCACACCCACACCGACACTCACACCCACACCCACACTCACACCCTCACCCACACACCCAAACCCACTCTCACACCCACACCCTCGCAACCTCTCACCCCAGCCTCACACCCACACACTCACATCCACACACTCACACCAACTCCCTCACACCCACTCACACTCTCACACCCTCACCAACAGCTACACACCTGCAATCGCACCCACACTCACACTCACACCCACATACCCACACCCTCCCAGGCACCCACCAACACTCTTACATACATACACCATCTCAGCCACAGCCACACCCACAGCCACACCCACACACCAACACCCACAACCAAACACATACACCCACACTCACACCCACACTCACACTCACAGCCACACCCACAACCACACAAACACCCACAATCCCACTCATACCCACACCCACACACACACACAAACCCACACCCACACTCTCAGTCACACCCACAACCACACAAACACCCACAATCCCACTCATACCCACACCCACAAACACACACAAACCCACACCCACACTCACACTCACAGCCACACCCACACCCACACTCACACCCACAACCACACCCACACACAGTCTCACACCCACACCCACACACATTTTGAGACCCACACTCACACCCACAGTCACACTCAAAATCACACCCACACTCTCACCCACACCCACACACAAACTTAAACTCACACTCACACTCAAACGCACACCCACACTCACACCCACACCCACACTCACACCCAAACCCACACCCACACTCACACTCACACTCACACCCAAACCCACAATCACACCCTCACTCAAACCTTCAACCACAACAACAACCACACCCACACCCAAACTCACACCCACACCAACACCCACACACACACCTACAGACACACTTACACTCACACCCACACCCAAAAACACACTCAAACCCACACTCACACTCACACCCAAACCCACAACCACACTCACACCCACACCCACATCCACACATACAATCACACCCACACCCACAAACACACTCAAACCCACACTCACACTCACACCCAAACCCACAACCACACTCACACACACACACACACCCACACATACACTCACAATCATACCCACACTCACACCCACACCCACAATCACACTCACACCCACACCAACTCCCAGACCCTCACACCTACATCCACACTCACACCCACACCCACTCCCACACACACACTCACACTCAAACCCACAATCACTCCAACACCCACACTCACACACACAACCACACCCACACCCACACCCACTCTCATACACACACAAAAAATCACACACACACCCCCACACACACTCACACTCACACCCACAACCACACCCTCACCCACACACACACTCACACTCACGCCCACACTCACACAATCACACCCACACACTCACACCCACACCTTCACCCACACACCCACATCCAAACTCCCATCCTCACCCACACACCCAAACCCACATTCACACCCACACCCTCACAACCTCTCAACCCAGCCTCAAACACCCGCACTCACACCCACAATCACACTCACATCCACATACCCACAACCTCACACGCGCCCACCCACACTATCACATACTCACACCCTCACAGCCACAGCCACACCCACAGCAACACCCACACACCAACACCCACAACCACACACACACACCCACACTCACACCCGCACTCACACTCAGAGCCACACACACATCCATACTCACACTCACATCTACATACCCACACCCTCACACCCAGCCATCCACACTATCACATATCACACGCTCACAGCCACAGACACACCCACAGCCACACCCACACACCAACATCCACACTCACACTCACACCCACACCCACACCAACACCCACACTCCAACTCACACCCACACCCACACACACACCCACACCCACACCCACACTCACACTCACACTCACACCCACACCCACACCCAAACTCACACCCACACCCACACCCACACACACACTCACACCCACACCCGCAACCACATTCAGACCCACACTCACACCCACATGCACTCACACCTACACCCACACACATACCCACACTCACACCCACACTCATAGCCACACCCACACCCTCACACACAATCACACCCACACCCACACCCACACTCACACCCACACCCACACTCACACTCACACTCACACTCACACTCACACCCACACCCACACCCACACATACCCACACCCACACTCAAACCCACAACCACACCCACACCCACACTCAAACCCACAACCACACCCACACCCACACTCAAACCCACAACCACACCCACACACACCCACACACAAACTAACACTCACACCCACAAACACACACACACCCACACCCACACTCACACTCACACCCACACACACACCCACAGCCACAAACAAACTCACACCCACATGCACTCCCACACTCACACCCACACTCACACCCAAAATAACACTCACACTCACTCCCACACCCATAATCACACCACAACCATACCCACACTCACACCCACACCCACAAACACATCACACCCACACCGACACCCACACCCACACCCACACTCACACCCACACCCACACCAACACTCACACCCACTCCAAAACTCAAATCCACAACCACACCCACAACCACACCCACACCAACAACCACACCCACACAAACACACACACACACACACTAACACTCACTCCCACACCCACACACACACCCACACCCACACTCACACTCACACCCACACCCACACCCACACACACACTCCCACTCACACCCACACTCACTCCCACACCCACACTCACACCCACAACCACACCCACACCCACACCCACGCTCACACCCACACACACACCCACATACACACCCACACCCACACTCACACTCACACTCACACTCACACCCACACTCACACCCACACCCACACACAAACCCACAAACACACTCACACTCAAACCCACATGCACACTCACACCCACACCCACACTCACACCCACACTCACACCCACACTCACAGCCACACCCACACCCTCACACACACTCACACCCACACCCACACCCACACCCACACCCACACCCACACTCATACCCACACCCACACTCAAATCCACATCCACACCCACACCCACACACACCCACAACCACACACACACCCACACCCACACTCACACTCACACTCACACTCAAACCCACTCCCACACCCACACTCACACCCACATCCACACCCACACACACACTCCCACTCACACCCACACTCACTCCCACACCCACACTCACACCCACAACCACACCCACACCCACACCCACGCTCACACCCACACACACCCACATACACACCCACACACACACTCACACTCACACCCACACCCACACTCACACCAACACCCACACTCACACCCACACCCACACACAAACCCACAAGCACACTCACACTCACACCCACACGCACACTCACACCCACACCCACACTCACACCCACACTCACACCCACACTCATAGCCACACCCACACCCTCACACACACTCGCACCCACACCCACACCCACACCCACACCCACACACACACTCACACTCACAATCAAACCCACACGCACACTCACACCCACACCCACACACAAACCCACAAACACACTCACACCCACACCCACACGCACACTCACACCCACACCCACACTCACAGTCACACTCACACCCACACTCACTCCCACACCCACACTCACACCCACAACCACACCCACACCCACACCCACACTCACACCCAAACCCACACTCACACCCAAACCCACACTCAATCCCACACCCTCACAACCTCACACCCCAGCCTCACACCCACACAATCACACCCACACCGTCACACCAACTCCTTCACACCCACTCACAATCTCACACCCTAACCAACAGCTAAACACCCGCACTCACACCCAGACCAACACCCACACCCACACTAACACTCACACCCACACTCACACTCACACCCACACTAACACCCACATCCACACTCAGGCACCCACACCCACACCCACACACACACTCAGACTCACACCCACATGCACACTCACACCCACACCCACACACACACCCACACTCACACCCACACTCACACCCACACTCACAGCCACACCCACACCCTCACACACAATCACACCCACACCCACACCCACACTCACACTCACACCCACACTCACACTCACACCCACACTCACACTCACACCCACACCCACACTCAAACCCACAACCACACCCACACCCACACTCAAACCCACAACCACACCCACACACACCCACACACAAACTAACACTCACACCCACAAACACACACACACCCACACCCACACTCACACTCACACCCACACACACACCCACAGCCACAAACAAACTCACACCCACATGCACTCCCACACTCACACCCAAAATAACACTCACACTCACTCCCACACCCATAATCACACCACAACCATACCCAAACTCACACCCACACCCACAAACACATCACACCCACACCCACACTCACACTCACACTCTCACCCACACACACACTCACACTCACACTCACACCCACACCCACACCAACACTCACACCCACTCCAAAACACAAACCCACAACCACACCCACACCCACACCCACACAAACACACACACACACACACACACTAACACTCACTCCCACACCCACACACACCCACACTCACACTCACACCCACACCCACACCCACACACACACTCCCACTCACACCCACACTCACTCCCACACCCACACTCACACCCACAACCACACCCACACCCACACCCACGCTCACACCCACACACACACCCACATACACACCCACACACACACTCACACACTCACACTCACACCCACAGTCACACCCACACCCACACTCACACCCACACTCACAGCCACACCCACACCCTCACACACACTCACACCCACACCCACACCCACACCCACACTCACACTCACACCCACAGTCACACATACACTCACACTCACACCCACACCCACACCCACACCCACACCCAAACTCATACCCACACCCACACTCAAATCCACAACCACACCCACACCCACACTCACACCCACAACCACACACACACCCACACCCACACTCACACTCACACTCACACTCACACTCACACTCACACTCACACTCACACTCAAACCCACACCCACACCCACACCCACACCCACACTCCCACTCACACCCACACTCCCACTCACACCCACACTCACTCCCACACCCACACTCACACCCACAACCACACCCACACCCACACCCACGCTCACACCCACACACACACCGACATACACACCCACACACACACTCACACTCACACCCACACCCACACCCACACCCACACTCACACCAACACCCACACTCACACCCACACCCACACACAAACCCACAAACACACTCACACTCACACCCACATGCACACTCACTCCCACACCCACACTCACACCCACACTCACACCCACACTCACAGCCACACCCACACCCTCACACACACTCGCACCCACACCCACACCCACACCCACACCCACACCCACACCCACACTCACACTCACACTCACACTCAAACCCATACCCACACCCACACCCACAAACAATCTCACACCCACATGCACTCCCACGCTCACACCCACACTCACACCCATGCTCACACCCACACTCACACCCACACTAACACTCACACTCACACCCACACCCACACCCACACTCACACCCACACACACACTCGCACTCACACCCGCACCCACACTCACACCCACACCCACACCCACACTCGCACCCACACCCACACCAACACACACACACACACAAACACTCACACTCATACACCCACACCCACACTCACACACATACCCACAACCAAAGCCACACCCACACCCACACCCAACGCACACTCACACACCGACACCCACACTCACACCCTCAACCACACACAAAAACCCACACTCACACCTACACCCTGGCAACATCTCACCCCAGCCTCAAACCCACACACTCACACCCACACCCTCACACCCACTCCCTCACACCCACTCACACTCTCACACCATCACCAACAGCTACACACTCGCACTCACAACCACACTCACACTCACACCCACATACCCACACCTCCACACGCACCCACCCACACTCTCACATACTCACACCCTCACAGCCACAGCCACACCCACAGGCACACCCACATATCAACACCCACAACCACACACACACACACACACACTCACACCCACAATCAACCTCACACTCGCACTCTCACACACACCCACACACACACTCACACTCACACCCACACTCACAACCACACCCACACCCACACCCACACTCACACCCACACCCACACTCACAACCACACCCACACCCACACTAACACCCACACCCACATCCACACCCACACCCACACACACAGTCACACCCACACCCACGCACACATTCATACCCACACTCACACCCACACTTGCCATGTAATTAGCTGTGCAACATCCGCCGTGTAACTAGCGGTGTAACACCTGCCGTGTAACCAACTGTACATCACCCACCCTGTAACTAGCTGTGTAACACCTGCCATGTAACCAGCTGCGTAAACCACGCCCTGTAACTAGCTGTGTAACACCAGCCATTTAACTAGCTGTGTAACACCCACCCTGTAACCAGCTTTGTAACACATGCCGTGTAACCAGATGTGTAACAACACCCTGTAACCAGCTGTGCAACACCCGCCGTGTAACTAGCTGTGTAACACTCGCCATGTAATTAGCTGTGTAACACCCGCCGTGTAACTAGCTGTGCAACACCGGCCATGTAACTAGCTGTGGAACACCCGCCGTGTAACCTGCTGTGTAACGCCCGCCGTGTAACTAGCTGTGTAACACCCGCCCTGTAACTAGCTGTGTAACACCCGCGCGTAACCAGCTGAGTAACACCCGCCCTGTAACTAGATGTGTAACACCCGCCATGTAACCAGCTGTGTAAAATCTGCCGTGTAAATAGCTGTGTAACACCTGCTGTGTAAACAGCTGTGTAACACACGCCCTGTAACTAGCTGTGTAACACCCGCCATGTAACTAGCTGTGTAACACCCGCCGTGTAACTAGCTGTGAAACACCCACCCTGTAACCAACTGTTTAACACCAGGCATGTAACCAGCTGTGTTACACGCACCATATAACTAGCTGTGTAAAATCGGCTGTGTAACTAGCTTTGTAACATCCACCCTGTAACTAGCTGTTGAACACCCGCCATGTAGCCAGCTGTTGAACAAACGCCCTGTGACTAGGTGCAACAACCATCATGTAACTAGCTGTGTAACACCCGCCGTGTAACTAGATGTGTAACACCCGCCGTGTAACCAGCTGTGTAACACCCGCCCTGTAACTAGCTCTCTAACACCCGCCATGTAACTAGCTGTGTAACACGCGCACTGTAACTAGAAGTGTTACACCCGCCGTGAAACTAGCTGTGTAACACCCACGCTGTAACCAGCTGTGTAACATCCGCCATTTAACCAGCTGTTTAAAACCCGCCCTGTAACAAACTGTGTAACACACGCCTTGTAACTAGCTGTGTAACACCCGCTGTGAAACAAGCTGTGAAACACCCGCCCTGTAACCAGCTGTGTAATACACGCCCTGTAACTAGCTGTGTAACATCCGCCCTTTGACTACCTGTTTAACACCTGCCCTGTAAACAGCTGTGTAACAATCCCCGTGTAACTAGCTGTGTAACACCCACCATGGAACCAGCTGTGTAAAACCCACCATGTAACTAGCTGTGTAAAATCGGCCATGTAACTAGCTGTGTAACACCCGCCGTGTAACTAACTGTAACACCCACCATGTAGCTAGCTGTGTTAAACCCACCATGTAACTAGCTTTGTAACATCCACGCTGTAACTAGCTGTGTAACACCGGCCATGTAACCAGCTGTTGAACACCCGCCCTGTAACTAGCTGTGTAACAACTGTCATGTAACTAGCTGTGTAACACCCGCCGTGTATCCAGCTGTGTATCACCCGCCCGATAACTAGCTGTGTAACACCCACCATGTAACCAGCAGTGTAACACCCGCCCAGTAACTAGCTGTGTAACACCCGCAATGTAACTAGCCGTGTAACACACGCCGTGTAACTAGTTGCGTAAAACCCGCCGTGTAACTAGCTGTGTAAAACCCAACCTGTAACCAGCTGTGTAACACCCTCTGTGTAATCAGATGTATAACACCCGTTGTGTAACTAGCTGTGTAAAACCCGCCGTGTTACTAGATGTGTAACACCCGCCGTGTACTCGGCTGTGTAACATCCGCCCTGTAACTAGCTCTCTAACAACCACCATGTAACTAGCTGTGTAACACGCGCCCTGCAACTAGATGTGTTGCACCCGCCGTGAAACCAGCTGTGTAACAGCCACCCTGTAACCAGCTGTGTAACATCCGCCATTTAACCAGATGTTTAACACCCGCCCTGTAGCAAACTGTGTAACACACGCCTTGTAACTAGCTGTGTAAAACCCGCTGTGAAACAAGCTGTGAAACACCCGCCCTGTAACTAGCTGTGTAACACCCGCACTGTAACTAGCTGTGTAACATCCGCCCTGTATCTAGCTGTTTAACACCTGCCCTGTAACCATCTGTGTAACAATGGCCGTGTAACTAGCTGTGTAACACCCACCACGTAACAAGCTGTGTAACACCTGCCATGTAACTAGATGTGTAACTCCTGCCGTCTATCCAGCTGTGTATCACCCGCCCGGTAACTAGCTTTGTAACACCCACCCTGTAACCAATTGTGTAACACACGCCCAGTAACTAGCTGTGTAACACTCACCATGTAACCAGCGGTGTAACACACGCCGTGTAACCAGATGCGTAACACAGGCCATGTAACTAGCTGTGAAACACCCGCCGTGTAACTAGCTATGTAACACCCAACCTGCAACCAGCTGTTTAACACCCGCCGTGTAACCAGCTGTGTAAAACCCACCATGTTACTAGCTGTGTAAAATCGGCCGTGTAACTAGCTGTGTAAAGCCCGCCGTGTAACCAGCCATGTAACACCCACCGTGTAACAAGCTGTGATAAATCGGCCGTGGAACTAGCTTTGTAACACCCACCACGTAACTAGCTTTGTAACATCCACCCTGTAACTAGCTGTGTAACACCCGCCATGTAACCAGCTGTTTAACACCTGCACTGTAACTAGCTGTGTACCAACTGTCATGTAACTATCTGTGTAACAACCGCCATGTAACTAGCTGTGTAACACCCACCATGTAACTAGCTGTGTAACACATACCATTTAACTAGCTTTGTAATATCCACCCTGTAACTAGCTGTTGAACACCAGCCATGTAACCAGATGTTGAACACCCGCCCTATACGTAGCTGTGTAACACCCACCCTGTAACCGGCTGTTTAACACCCGCCGTGTAACCAGCTGTGTAACACCCACCCTGTAACTAGCTGTGTAAAATCGGCCGTGTAACTAGCTGTGTAACACCCAACCTGTAACCATCTGTGTAACACCCTCCGTGTAATCAGATGTGTAACACCCGTTCTGTAACTAGCTGTGTAAAACCCGCCGTGTAACTAGCTGTGTAACACCCGCCGTGGACCTAGCTGTGTAACACCCACCATGTAACTAGCTGTGTAACACCAATCCTGTAACTAGCTGTGTAACACCCATCCTGTAACTAGCTGTGTAACACTCGCCATGTAATTAGCTGTGTAACACCCGCCGTTTAACTAGCTGTGTAACACCTGCCCTGTAACCAGCTGTGTAACACCCGCCCTGTAACTAGCTGTTTAACACGTGCCCTGTAACCAGCTGTGTAACAATCGCCGTGTAACTAGCTGTGTAACACACACCATGTAACAAGCTGTGTAACACCTGCCATGTAACAAGCTATGTAACACTCGCCCTGTAACTAGCTGTGTAAAACCTGCCATGAAACCAGCTGTGTAAAACCCGCCTTGTAACTAGCTGTGTAACACCCACACTGCAACCAGCTGTTTAACACCCGCCGTGTAAACAGCTGTGTAACACCCACCGTGTAACTAGCTGTGTAAAATCGGCCATGTAACTAGCTGTGTAACAGCCAACCCGTAACCAGCTGTGTAACACCCTCCGTGTAATCAGATGTGTAACACCCGTTGCGTAACTAGCTGTGTAAAACCCGCCGTGTAACTAGCTCTGTAACACCCGCCGTAGACCTAAATGTGTAACACCCAACATGTAACAAGCTGTATAACACCGATCCTGTAACTAGCTGTGTAACACCCATCCTGTGACTAGCTGTGTAACATCCACCGTGTAACTAGCTGTGTAACACCCAGCCTGCAACTACCTGTGTAACACTTGCCATGTAATTAGCTGTGTAACACCCGCCATGTAACTAGCTGTATAACACCTGCCGTGCAACCAGCAATGCAACACCCACCCTGTAACTAGCTGTGTAACACCTGCCATGTAACTAGCTGTGTACTACCCACCCTGTAACCAGCTGTGTAACACACGCCGTGTAACCAGATGTGTAACACCCGCCCTGTAATCAGCTGTGTAACACCCGCCCTGTCACTAGCTCTCTAACACCCGCCATGTAACTAGCTGTGTAACACGCGCCCTGTAACTAGATGTGTTACACCCGCCGTGAAACTGGCTGTGTAACACCCACACTGTAACCAGCTGTTTAACACCCGCCGTGTAACCAGCTGTGTAACACCCACCGTGTAACTAGCTGTGTAAAATCGGCCATGTAACTTGCTGTGTAACACCCGCCGTGTAACTAACTGTGTAACAACCACCATGTAACTAGCTGTGTAACACCCATCATGTAACTAGCTTTGTAACATCCACCCTGTAACTAGCTGTGTAACAACTGTCATGTAACTAGCTGTGTAACACCCGCCGTGTAAATAGCTGTGTAACACCCGCCGTGTAACCGGCTGTGTAACACCGGCCCTGTAACTAGGTCTCTAACACACGCCATGTGACTAGCTGTGTAACACGCGCCCTGTAACTAGATGTGTTAAACCCGCTGTGAAACCAGCTGTGTAACACCAACCCTGAAACCAGCTGCTTAACATCCTCCATTTAACCAGCAGTTTAACACCCGCCCTGTAACAAACTGTGAAACACACGCCATGTAACTAGCTGTGTAACACCCGCTGTGAAACAAGCTGTGAAACACCCGCCCTGAAACCAGCTGTGTAACACCCGCCCTGTAACTTGCTGTGTAACACCCACCCTGTAACTAGCTGTGCAACACCCGCCATGTAACCAGCTGTGTAACACCCGCCATGTAACCAGCTGTTTAACACCCGCCCTGTAACTAGCTGTGTAACAACTGTCATGTAACTAGCTGTGTAACACCCACCCTGTAACCAGCTGTTTAACACCCGCCGTGTAACCAGCAGTGTAACACCCACTGTGCAACTAGCTGTGTAAAATCGGCCATGTAACTAGCTGTGTAACACCGGCCGTGTAACTAACTGTGTAACACCCACCATGTAACTAGCAGTGTAACACCCACCATGTTACTAGATTTGTAACATCCACCCTGTAACTAGCTGTGTAACACCCGCCATGTAACCAGCTTTTGAATACCCGCCCTGTAACTAGCTGTGTAACAACTGTCATGTAACTAGCTGTGTAACACCCGCCGTGTAACCAGCTGTGTATCACCTGCCCTGTAAGTATCTGTGAAACACCCACCCTGTAACCAGTAGTGTAACACCCGCCCAGTAACTAGCTGTGTAACACCCGCAAAGTAACTAGCTGTGTAATACCTGCCGTGTAACTAGCTGTGTAAAACCTGCCGTGTAACTAACTGTGTAACACCTGCCGTGTAACCAGCTGTGCAACACCCACCCTGTAACGAGCTGTGTAACACCCGCCCTGTCACTAGCTCTCTAACACCCGCCATGTAACTAGCTGTGTAACACGCACCCTGTAACTAGATGTGTTACTCCCGCCGTGAAACTAGCTGTTTAACACCCACCCTGTAACAAACTGTGTAACACACGCCTAGTAACTAGCTTTGTAACACCCGCTGTGAAACAAGATGTGAAACACCCGCCCTGTAACCGACTGTGTAACACCCGCCCCGTAACTAGCTGTGTAACCTCCGCCCTGTCACTAGCTGTTTAACAACTGCCCTGTAACCAGCTGTGTAACAATAGCTATGTAACTACCTGTGTAACACCCACCATGTAACAAGCTGTGTAACACTTGCCATGTAACTAGATGTGTAACACCCGCCATGTATCCAGCTGTGTATCACCCGCCCGGTAACTAGCTGCGTAACACCCACCCTGTAACCAGTTGTGTAACACCCGCTGGGTAACCAGCTGTGTAACACCCACCCAGTAACCAGTTGTGTAACAACCGCCCAGTAACTAGCTGTGTAACACCCGCCATGTAACCAGCTGTGTAACACACGCCGTGTAACCCGATGTGTAACACCCGCGATGTAACTAGCTGTGAAACACCTGCCATGTAACTAGCTGTGTAACACACAACCAGTAACAGGCTGTATAACAGCCCCCCGTCACCTGCTGCGTAACACTCGCTGTGTAAGCAGCTGATTAACACCAGCCATGTAACCAGCTGTGTAACACCCGCCGTGTAACTATCTGTGTAACACCCACCCTGTAACCAGCTGTTTAACACCCGCCGTGTAACCAGCTGTGTAACACCCACCGTGTAACTAGCTGTGTAAAATCGGCCATGTAACTTGCTGTGTAACACCCGCCGTGTAACTAACTGTGTAACACCCACCATGTAACTAGCTGTGTAACACCCACCAGGTAACTAGCTTTGTAACATCCACGCTGTAACTAGCTGTGTAACACCCGCCATGTAACCAGCTGTTTAACACCTGCCCTGTATCTAGCTGTGTAACACCTGCCCTGTAACTAGCTGTGTTACAACTGTCATGTAACTAGCTGTGTAACAACCACACTGTAACCAGCTGTGTAACACCCACTGTGTAACTAGCTGTGTAAAATCGGCCATGTAACTTGCTGTGTAACACCCGCCGTGTAACTAACTGTGGAACACCCACCATGTAACTAGCTTTGTAACATCCACCCTGTAACTAGCTGTGTAACACCCGGCATGTAACCAGCTGTTGAACACCCGCCCTGTAACTAGCTGTGTAACAACTGTCATGTAAATAGTTGTGTGACACCCGCCGTGTAACCGGCTGTGTAACACCCGCCCTGTAACTAGCTCTCTAACACATGCCATGTGACTAGCTGTGGAACACGCGCCCTGTAACTAGATGTGTTACACCCACTGTGAAACCAGCTGTGTAACACCAACCCTGAAACCAGCTGCGTAACATCCTCCATTTAACCAGCTGTTTAACACCCGCCCTGTAACAAACTGTGAAACACACGCCTTGCAACTAGCTGTGTAACACCCGCTGTGAAACAAGCTGTGCAACACCCGCTCTGTAACTTGCTGCGTAACTCTCACCATATAACCAGCTGTTGAACACCCGCCCTGTAACTAGCTGTGTAACAACCGTCATGTAACTAGCTGTGTAACACCCGCCGTGTATCCAGCTGTGTATCACCTGCCCGGTAACTAGCTGTGTAACACCCACGCTGTAACCAATAGTGTAACACCAGCCCAGTAACTAGCTGTGTAACATCCGCAATGTAACTAGCTGTGTAACACCCAACCTGTAACCAATAGTGTAACACCAGCCCAGTAACTAGCTGTGTAAAACCCGCCATGTAACTAGCTGTGTAACACCCAACCTGTAACCAGCTGTGCAACACCCTCCGTGTAATCAGATGTGTAACACCCCTTGTGTAACTAGCTGTGTAAAACCCGCCGTGTAACTAGCTGTGTAACACCCGCCGTGGACATAGCTGTGTAACACCCACCATGTAACTATCTATGTAACACCAATCCTGTAACTTGCTGTGTAACACCCATCCTGTAACTAGCTGTGTAACATCCGCCGTGTAACTAGCTGTGTAACACCTGCCCTGTAACCAGCTGTGTAACACCCACCCTGTAACTAGCTGTGTAACATCCGCCCTGTAACTAGCTGTTTAACACGTGCCCTGTAACCAGCTGTGTAACAATCGCCGTGTAACTAGCTGTGTAACACCCACCATGTAACAAGCTGTGTAACACCTGCCATGTAACTAGATGTGTAACACCCGCCGTGTTTCCAGCTGTGTATCACCCACCCGGTAACTAGCTGTGTAACACCCACCATGTAACCAGCTGTTGAACACCCGCCCTGTAACAACTGTCATGTAACTAGCTGTGTAACACCCGCCGTGTATCCAGCTGTGTATCACCCGCCCGGTAACTAGCTGTGTAACACCCATCCTATAACCAGTAGTGTAACACCAGCCCAGTAACAAGCTGTGTAACACCCGCAATGTAACCAGCTGTGTAACACCCGTCGTGTAACTAGCTGTGTAAATCCCGCCGTGTAGCTAGCTGTGTAACACCCAACCTGTAACCAGCTGTGTAACACACTCCGTGTAATCAGATGTGTAACACCCGTTGTGTAACTAGCTGTGTAAAACCTGCCGTGTAACTAGCTGTGTAACACCCGCCGTGGACCTAGCTGTGTAACACCCACCATGTAACTAGCTGTGTAACACCAATCCTGTAACTAGCTGTGTAACACCCATCCTGTAACTAGCTGTGTAACATCCGCCGTGTAACTAAGTGTGTAACACCCACCCGGCAACTACCTGTGTAACACTCGCCATATAATTAGCTGTGTAACACCTGCTGTGTAACTAGCTGTGTAACACCTGCCGTGTAACCAGCTGTGCAACACCCAGCCTGTAACTAGCTGTGTAACACCTTCCATGTAACTAGCTGTGTATCACACAACCAGTAACAGGCTGTGTAACAGCCCCCCCGTCACCTGCTGTGTAACACCCGCTGTATAAGCAGCTGTTTAACACCCACCCTGTAACCAGCTGTGTAACACCAGCCATGTAACCAGCTGTGTAACACCCGCCGTGTAACTAGCTGTGTAACACCCACCCTGTAACCAGCTGTTTAACACCCGCCGTGTAACCAGCTGTGTAACACCCACCGTGTAACTAGCTGTGTAAAATCGGCCGTGTAACTAGCTGTGTAACACCCACCGCGTAACTAACTGTGCAACACCCACCATGTAACTAGCTGTGTAACTCCCACCATGTAACTAGCTTTGTAACATCCACCCTGTAACTATCTGTGTAACACCCGCCATGTAAACAGCTGTTTAACACCCGCCCTGTATCTAGCTGTGTAACACCCGCCATGTAACTAGCTGTTTAACACCCGCCCTGTAACAAGCTGTGTAACAACTGTCATGTAACTAGCTGTGTAACACCCACACTGTAACCAGCTGTTTAACACCCGCCGTGTAAACAGCTGTGTAACACCCACCGTGTAACTAGCTGTGTAAAATCGGCCATGTAACTTGCTGTGTAACACCCGCCGTGTAACTAACTGTGTAACACCCACCATGTAACTAGCTGTGTAACACCCATCATGTAACTAGCTTTGTAACATCCACCCTGTAACTAGCTGTGTAACACCCGGCATGTAACCAGCTGTTGAACACCTGCCCTGTAACTAGCTGTGTAACAACTGTCATGTAACTAGCTGTGTAACTCCCGCCCTTTAATTAGCTGTGTAACACCCGCCGTGTAACCGGCTGTGTAACACCCGCCCTGTAACTAGGTCTCTAACTCGTGCCATGTGACTAGCTGTGTAACACAAGCCCTGTAACTAGATGTGTTACACCCGCTGTGAAACCAGCTGTGTAACACCAACCCTGAAACCAGCTGCGCAACATCCTCCATTTAACCAGCTGTTTAACACCCGCCCTGTAACTGTGAAACTGTGAAACACACGCCTTGTAACTAGCTGTGTAACACCCGCTGTGAAACAAGCTGTGAAACACCCGCCCTTAAACCAGCTGTGTAACACCCGCCCTGTAACTTGCTGTGTAACACCTGCCCTGTAACTAGCTGTTAAACACCCGCCCTGTAACCAGCTGTGTAACAATCGCCTTGTAACTAGCTGTGTAACACCCACCATGTAAAAAGCTGTGTAACACCTGCCATGTAACGAGATGTGTAACCCCCGCCGTGTTTCCAGCTGCGTATCACCCGCCCGGTAACTAGCTGCGTAACTCTCACCATATAACCAGCTGTTGAACACCCGCCCTGTAACTAGCTGTGTAACAACCGTCATGAAACTAGCTGTGTAACACCCGCCGTGTATCCAGCTGTGTATCACCTGCCCGGTAACTAGCTGTGTAACACCCACCCTGTAACCAATAGTGTAACACCAGCCCAGTAACTAGCTGTGTAACACCCGCAATGTAACTAGCTGTGTAACACCCGACGTGTAAATAGCTGTGTAAAACCCGCCGTGTAACTAGCTGTGTAACACCCAACCTCTAAGCAGCTGTGCAACACCCTCCGTGTAATCAGATGTGTAACACCCCTTGTGTAACTAGCTGTGTAAAACCCGCCGTGTAACTAGCTGTGTAACACCCGCCGTGGACCTAGCTGTGTAACACCCACCATGTAACTATCTATGTAACACCAATCCTGTAACTTGCTGTGTAACACCCATCCTGTAACTAGCTGTGTAACATCCGCCGTGTAACTAAGTGTGTAACACCCACCCTGCAACTACCTGTGTAACACTCGCCATGTAATTAGCTGTGTAACACCCGCCGTGTAACTAGCTGTGTAACACCTGCCCTGTAACCAGCTGTGTAACACCCACCCTGTAACTAGCTGTGTAACATCCGCCCTGTAACTAGCTGTTTAACACGTGCCCTGTAACCAGCTGTGTAACAATCGCCGTGTAACTAGCTGTGTAACACCCACCATGTAACAAGCTGTGTAACACCTGCCATGTAACTAGATGTGTAACACCCGCCGTGTTTCCAGCTGTGTATCACCCACCCGGTAACTAGCTGTGTAACACCCACCATGTAACCAGCTGTTGAACACCCGTCCTGTAACAACTGTCATGTAACTAGCTGTGTAACACCCGCCGTGTATCCAGCTGTGTATCACCCGCCCGGTAACTAGCTGTGTAACACCCATCCTATAACCAGTAGTGTAACACCAGCCCAGTAACAAGCTGTGTAACACCCGCAATGTAACCAGCTGTGTAACACCCGCCGTGTAACTAGCTGCGTAACACCCACCCTGTAACCAGCTGTTTAACACCCGCCGTGTAACCAGCTTTGTAACACCCACCGTGTAACTAGCTGTGTAAAATCGGCCGTGTAACTAGCTGTGTAACACCCGCCGCGTAACTAACTGTGCAACACCCACCATGTAACTAGCTGTGTAACTCCCACCATGTAACTAGCTTTGTAACATCCACCCTGTAACTAGCTGTGTAACACCTGCCATGTAACCAGCTGTTTAACATCCGCCCTGTATCTAGCTGTGTAACAACCGTCATGTAACTAGCTGTGTAACACCCGCCGTGTATCCAGCTGTATATCACCAGCCTGGTAACTAGCTGTGTAACACCCACCCTGTAACCAATAGTGTAACACCAGCCCTGTAACTAGCTGTGTAACTCCCGCCCTTTAATTAGCTGTGTAACACCCGCCGTGTAACCGGCTGTGTAACACCCGCCCTGTAACTAGGTCTCTAACTCGTGCCATGTGACTAGCTGTGTAACACAAGCCCTGTAACTAGATGTGTTACACCCGCTGTGAAACCCGCTGTGTAACACCAACCCTGAAACCAGCTGCGCAACATCCTCCATTTAACCAGCTGTTTAACACTCGCCCTGTAACTGTGAAACTGTGAAACACACGCCTTGTAACTAGCTGTGTAACACCCGCTGTGAAACAAGCTGTGAAACACCCGCCCTTAAACCAGCTGTGTAACACCCGCCCTGTAACTTGCTGTGTAACTCCCGCCCTGTAACTAGCTGTTAAACACCCGCCCTGTAACCAGCTGTGTAACAATTGCCTTTAACTAGCTGTGTAACACCCACCATGTAAAAAGCTGTGTAACACCTGCCATGTAACGAGATGTGTAACCCCCGCCGTGTTTCCAGCTGTGTATCACCCGCCCGGTAACTAGCTGCGTAACTCTCACCATATAACCAGCTGTTGAACACCCGCCCTGTAACTAGCTGTGTAACAACCGTCATGAAACTAGCTGTGTAACACCCGCCGTGTATCCAGCTGTGTATCACCTGCCCGGTAACTAGCTGTGTAACACCCACCCTGTAACCAATAGTGTAACACCAGCCCAGTAACTAGCTGTGTAACACCCGCAATGTAACTAGCTGTGTAACACCCGACGTGTAAATAGCTGTGTAAAACCCGCCGTGTAACTAGCTGTGTAACACCCAACCTCTAAGCAGCTGTGCAACACCCTCCGTGTAATCAGATGTGTAACACCCCTTGTGTAACTAGCTGTGTAAAACCCGCCGTGTAACTAGCTGTGTAACACCCGCCGTGGACCTAGCTGTGTAACACCCACCATGTAACTATCTATGTAACACCAATCCTGTAACTTGCTGTGTAACACCCATCCTGTAACTAGCTGTGTAACATCCGCCGTGTAACTAAGTGTGTAACACCCACCCTGCAACTACCTGTGTAACACTCGCCATGTAATTAGCTGTGTAACACCCGCCGTGTAACTAGCTGTGTAACACCTGCCCTGTAACCAGCTGTGTAACACCCACCCTGTAACTAGCTGTGTAACATCCGCCCTGTAACTAGCTGTTTAACACGTGCCCTGTAACCAGCTGTGTAACAATCGCCGTGTAACTAGCTGTGTAACACCCACCATGTAACAAGCTGTGTAACACCTGCCATGTAACTAGATGTGTAACACCCGCCGTGTTTCCAGCTGTGTATCACCCACCCGGTAACTAGCTGTGTAACACCCACCATGTAACCAGCTGTTGAACACCCGCCCTGTAACAACTGTCATGTAACTAGCTGTGTAACACCCGCCGTGTATCCAGCTGTGTATCACCCGCCCGGTAACTAGCTGTGTAACACCCATCCTATAACCAGTTGTGTAACACCAGCCCAGTAACAAGCTGTGTAACACCCGCAATGTAACCAGCTGTGTAACACCCGCCGTGTAACTAGCTGCGTAACACCCACCCTGTAACCAGCTGTTTAACACCCGCCGTGTAACCAGCTTTGTAACACCCACCGTGTAACTAGCTGTGTAAAATCGGCCGTGTAACTAGCTGTGTAACACCCACCATGTAACTAGCTGTGTAACTCCCACCATGTAACTAGCTTTGTAACATCCACCCTGTAACTAGCTGTGTAACACCTGCCATGTAACCAGCTGTTTAACATCCGCCCTGTATCTAGCTGTGTAACAACCGTCATGTAACTAGCTGTGTAACACCCGCCGTGTATCCAGCTGTGTATCACCAGCCTGGTAACTAGCTGTGTAACACCCACCCTGTAACCAATAGTGTAACACCAGCCCAGTAACTAGCTGTGTAACACCCGCAATGTAACTAGCTGTGTAAAACCCGCCGTGTAACTAGCTGTGTAACACCCAACCTGTAACCAGCTGTGCAACACCCTCCATGTAATCAGATGTGTAACACCCCTTGTGTAACTAGCTGTGTAAAACCCGCCGTGTAACTAGCTGTGTAACACCCGCCGGGGACCGAGCTGTGTAACACCCACCATGTAACTATCTATGTGACACCAATCCTGTAACTAGCTGTGTAACATCCGCCGTGTAACTAAGTGTGTAACACCCACCCTGCAACTACCTGTGTAACACTCGCCATGTAATTAGCTGTGTAACACCCGCCGTGTAACTAGCTGTGTAACACCTGCCCTGTAACCAGCTGTGTAACACCCGCCCTGTAACTAGCTGTGTAACATCCGCCCTGTAACTAGCTGTTTAACACGTGCCCTGTAACCAGCTGTGTAACGATCGCCGTGTAACTAGCTGCGTAATACCCACCATGTAACAAGCTGTGTAACACCTGCCATGTAACAAGCTGTGTAACACTCGCCCTGTAACTAGCTGTGTAACACCTGCCATGAAACCAGCTGTGTAAAACCCGCCTTGTAACTAGCTGTGTAACACCCACCCTGCAACCAGCTGTTTAACACCCGCCGTGTAACCAGCTGTGTAAAACCCACCATGTAACTAGCTGTGTAAAATCGGCCGTGTAACTAGCTGTGTAATACCCGCCGTGTAACTAACTGTAACACCCACCATGTAACTAGCTGTGTAACACACACCATGTAACTAGCTTTGTAACATCCACCCTGTAACTAGCTGTGCAACACCCGCCATGTAACCAGCTGTTTAACACCCGCCCTGTAACTAGCTGTGTAACAACTGTCATTTAACTAGCTGTGTAACACCCACCCTGTAACCAGCTGTTTAACACCCGCCGTGTAACCAGCAGTGTAACACCCACCGTGTAACTAGCTGTGTAAAATCGGCCATGTAACTAGCTGTGTAACACCGGCCGTGTAACTAACTGTGTAACACCCACCATCTAACTAGCAGTGTAACACCCACCATGTAACTAGATTTGTAACATCCACCCTGTAACTAGCTGTGTAACACCTGCCATGTAACTAGCTGCGTAAACCAAGCTCTGTAACTAGCTGTGTAACAACTGTCATGTAACTAGCTGTGTAACACCCGCCGTGTATCCAGCTGTGTATCACCCGCCCGGTAAGTAGCTGTGTAACACCCACCCTGTAACCAGTAGTGTAACACCCGCCCAGTAACTAGCTGTGTAACACCCGCAAAGTAACTAGCTGTGTAATACCTGCCGTGTAACTAGCTGTGTAAAAACCGCCGTGTAACTAGCTGTGTAACACCTGCCGTGTAACCAGCAGTGCAACACCCTATCTGTAACTAGCTGTGTAACACCTGCCATGTAACTAGCTGCGTAAACCAAGCCCTGTAACTAGCTGTGTAACACCAGCCATGTAACTAGCTGTGTAATACCCACCGTGTAACCAGCTGTGTAACACACGCCGTGTAACCAGATGTGTAACACCCGCCCTGTAACCAGCTGTTTAACACCCGCCCTGTCACTAGCTCTCTAACACCCGCCATGTAACTAGATGTGTTACATCCGCCGTGAAACTAGCTGTTTAACACCCACCCTGTAACAAACTGTGTAACACACGCCTAATAACTAGCTTTGTAACACCCGCTGTGAAACAAGCTGTGAAACACCCGCTCTGTAACCAACTGTGTAACACACGCCCCATAACTAGCTGTGTAACCTCTGCCCTGTCACTAGCTGTTTAACACCTGCCCTGTAACCAGCTGTGTAACAATAGCCATGTAACTGTCTGTGTAACACCCACCATGTAACAAGCTGTGTAACACTTGCCATGTAACTAGATGTGTAACACCCGCCATGTATCCAGATGTGTATCACCCGCCCGGTAACTAGCTGAGTAACACCCACCCTGTAACCAGTTGTGTAACACCCGCCGGGTAACTAGCTGTGTAACACCCACCCAGTAACCAGTTGTGTAACAACCGCCCAGTAACTAGCTGTGTAACACCCGTCATGTAACCAGCTGTGTAACACACACCGTGTAACCAGATGTGTAACACCCGCGATGTAACCAGCTGTTGAACACCCGCCCTGTAACTAGTTGTGTAACAACTGTCATGTAACTAGCTGTGTAACACCCGCCGTGTATCCAGCTGTGTATCACCCGCCCGGTAACTAGCTGTGTAACACCCACCCTATAACCAGTGGTGTAACACCAGCCCAGTAACTAGCTGTGTAACACCCGCAATGTAACTAGCTGTGTAACACCCGTCGTGTAACTAGCTGTGTAAATCGGGCCGTGTAACTAGCTGTGTAACACCCAACCTGTAACCAGCTGTGTAACACACTCCGTGTAATCAGATGTGTAACACCCGTTGTGTAACTAGCTGTGTAAAACCCGCCGTGTAACTAGCTGTGTAACACCCGCCGTGGACCTAGCTGTGTAACACCCACCATGTAACTAGCTGTGTAACACCAATCCTGTAACTAGCTGTGTAACACCCATCCTGTAACTAGCTGTGTAACATCCGCCGTGTAACTAAGTGTGTAACACCCACCCTGCAACTACCTGTGTAACACTCGCCATGTAATTAGCTGTGTAACACCTGCCGTGTAACTAGCTGTGTAACACCTGCCGTGTAACCAGCTGTGCAACATCCACCCTGTAACTAGCTCTGTAACACCTTCCATGTAACTAGCTGTGTAACACACAACCAGTAACAGGCTGTGTAACAGCCTCCCGTCACCTGCTGTGTAACACCAGCTGTGTAAGCAGCTGTTTAACACCCGCCCTGTAACCAGCTGTGAAACACCAGCCATGTAACCAGCTGTGTAACACCCGCCGTGTAACTAGCTGCGTAACACCCACCCTGTAACCAGCTGTTTAACACCCGCCGTGTAACCAGCTGTGTAACACCCGCCGCGTAACTAACTGTGCAACACCCACCATATAACTAGCTGTTTAACTCCCACTATGTAACTAGCTTTGTAACATCCACGCTGTAACTAGCTGTGTAAAACCCGCCATGTAACCAGCTGTTTAACACCCGCCCTGTATCTAGCTGTGTAACACCCACCATGTAACCGGCTGTGTAACACCCGCCCTGTAACTAGGTCTCTAACACGCGCCATGTGACTAGCTGTGTAACACGCGCCCTGTAACTAGATGTGTTACACCCGCTGTGAAACCAGCTGTGTAACACCAACCCTGAAACCAGCTGCGCAACATCCTACATTTAACCAGCTGTTTAACACCCGCCCTGTAACAAACTGTGAAACACATGCCTTGTAACTAGCTGTGTAACACCCGCTGTGAAACAAGCTGTGAAACACCCGCCCTGAAACCAGCTGTGTAACACCCGCCCTGTAACTTGCTGTGTAACACCCGCCCTGTAACTAGCTGTTAAACACCCGCCCTGTAACCAGCTGTGTAACAATCGCCTTGTAACTAGCTGTGTAACACCCACCATGTAAAAAGCTGTGTAACACCTGCCATGTAACTAGATGTGTAACACCCGCCGTGTTTCCAGCTGTGTATCACCCGCCCGGTAAATAGCTGTGTAACACCCGCGATTTAACCAGCTGTTGAACACCCGCCCTGTAACTAGCTGTGCAACAACTGTCATGTAACTAGCTGTGTAACACCCGCTGTGTATCCAGCTGTGTATCACCCGCCCGGTAACTAGCTGTGTAACACCCACCCTGTAACCAGTTGTGTAACACCAGCCCAGTAACTAGCTGTGTAACACCCATCCTGTAACTAGCTGTGTAACATCCGCCGTGTAACTAAGTGTGTAAAACCCACCCTGCAACTACCTGTGTAACACTCGCCATGTAATTAGCTGTGTAACACCTGCCGTGCAACCAGCTGTGCAAGACCTTCTATGTAACTAGCTGTGTAACACACAACCAGTAATAGGCTGTGTAACAGCCCCCCGTCACCTGCTGTGTAACATCCGCTGTGTAAGCAGCTGTTTAACACCCGCCCTGTAACCAGCTGTGTAACACCAGCCATGTAACCAGCTGTGTAACACCCGCCGTGTAACTAGTTGCGTAACACCCACCCTGTAACAAGCTGTTTAACACCCGCCGTGTAACCAGCTGTGTAACACCCACCGTGTAACTAGCTTTTTAAAATCGGCCGTGTAACTAGCTGTGTAACACCCGCCGCGTAACTAACTGTGTAACACCCACCATGTAACTAGCCGTGTAACTCCCACCATGTAACTAGCTGTGTAACATCCGCCATGTAACCAGCTGTTTAACACCCGCCCTGTATCTACCTCTGTAACACCCGCCATGTAACCAGCTGTTTAACACCCGCCCTGTAACTAGCTGTGTAACAACTGTCATGTAACTAG
The DNA here is from genome assembly GCF_017639515.1 of Carcharodon carcharias. Lineage (NCBI taxonomy): Eukaryota > Metazoa > Chordata > Chondrichthyes > Lamniformes > Lamnidae > Carcharodon > Carcharodon carcharias. Next base: position 71,593,409 of record NC_054479.1, read on the forward strand.
CTGTGTAACTCCCGCCGTGTAACTAGCTGTGTAACACCCGCCGTGTAACTGGCTGTGTAACACCCACCCTGTAACTAGGTCTCTAACATGCGCCATGTGACTAGCTGTGTAACACGCGCCCTGTAACTAGATGTGTTACACCCGCTGTGAAACCAGCTGTGTAGCATCAACCCTGAAACCAGCTGCACAACATCCTCCATTTAACCAGCTGTTTAACACCCGCCCTGTAACAAACTGAGAAACACACGCCTTGTAACTAGCTGTGTAACACCCGCTGTGAAACAAGCGGTGAAACACCCGCCTTGAAACCAGCTGTGTAACACCCGCCCTGTAACTTGCTGTGTAACACCCGCCCTGTAACTAGCGGTTAAACACCCGCCCTGTAACCAGCTGTGTAATAATCGCCTTGTAACTAGCTGTGTAACACCCACCATGTAACAAGCTGTGTAACACCTGCCATGTAACTAGATGTGTAACACCCACCGTGTTTCCAGCTGTGTATCACCCGCCCGGTAACTAGCTGTGTAACACCCACGATTTAACCAGCTGTTGAACACCCGCCCTGTAACTAGCTGTGTAACAACTGTCATGTAACTAGCTGTGTAACACCCGCAGTCTATCCAGCTGTGTATCACCCGCCCGGTAAATAGCTGTGTAACACCCACCCTGTAACCAGTAGTGTAACACCAGCCCAGAAACTAGCTGTGTAACACCCGCAATGTAAGTAGCTGTGTAAAACCCGCCGTGTAATCAGATGTGAAACACCCGTTTTGTAACTAGCTGTGTAAAACCCGCCGTGTAACTAGCTGTGTAACACCCGCCGTGGACCAAGCTGTTTAACACACACCATGTAACTAGCTGTGTAACACCAATCCTGTAACTAGATGAGTAACACCCATCCTGTAACTAGCTGTGTAACATCCGCCGTGTAACTAAGAGTGTAACACCCACCCTGCAACTAACTGTGTAACACTCACCATGTAATTAGCTGTGTAACACCCGCCGTGTAATTGGCTGTGTAAAACCCGCCATGTAACTAGCTGTGTAACACCCGCCGTGGACCTAGCTGTGTAACACTCACCATGTAACTAGTTTTGTAACATCCACCCTGTAACTAGCTGTGTAACACCTGCCATGTAACCAACTGTTTAACACCCGCCCTGTAACTAGCTGTGTAACAACTGTCATGTAACCAGCTGTGTAACACCCGCCGTGTAAGTAGCTGTGTAACACCCGCTGTGTAACCGGCTGTGTAACACCCGCCCTGTAACTAGCTCTCTAACACCCGCCATGTAACTAGCTGTATAACACGCACCCTGTAACTAGATGTGTTACACCCGACGTGAAACTAGCTGTGTAACACCCACCCTGTAACCAGCTGTGTAACATCCGCCCTGTAACAAACTGTAACACACGCCTTGTAACTAGCTGTGTAACACCCGCTGTGAAACAAGCTGTGAAACACCCGCCCTGAAACCAGCTGTGTAACACCCGCCCTGTAACTAGCTGTGTAACAAACACCCTGTAACTAGCGGTTAAACAGCCGTCCTGTAACCAGCTGTGTAACACCCGCCATGTAACTAGCTGTGTAACACCTGCCGTGTAACCGGCTGTGTAACACCCGCCCTGTAACTAGGTCTCTAACACGTGCCATGTGACTAGCTGTGTAACACGAGCCCTGTAACTAGCTGTGTAACACCCGCTGTGAAACAAGCGGTGAAACACCCGCCTTGAAACCAGTTGTGTAACACCCGCTGTGAAACAAGCGGTGAAACACCCGCCTTGAAACCAGCTGTGTAACACCCGCCCTGTAACTTGCTGTGTAACACCCGCCCTGTAACTAGCGGTTAAACACCCGCCCTGTAACCAGCTGTGTAATAATCGCCTTGTAACTAGCTGTGTAACACCCACATGTAACAAGCTGTGTAACACCTGCTATGTAACTAGATGTGTAACACCCACCGTGTTTCCAGCTGTGAATCACCCGCCCGGTAACTAGCTGTGTAACACTCGCGATTTGACCAGCTGTTGAACACCCGCCCAGTAACTAGCTGTGTAACAACTGTCATGTAACTAGCTGTGTAACACCGGCCATGTATCCAGCTGTGTATCACCCGCCCGGTAACTAGCTGTGTAATACCTACCCTGTAACCAGCAGTGTAACACCAGCCCAGTAACTAGCTGTGTAACACCCGCAATGTAAGTAGCTGTGTAACACCCGCCATGTAACTAGCCGTGTAACACCTGCCGTGGACCTAGCTGTGTAACACCCACCACGTAACTAGCTGTGTAACACCAATCCTGTAACTAGCTGTGTAACACCTATCCTTTAACTAGCTTTGTAACATCCGCCGTGTAACTAAGAGTGTAACACCCACCCTGCAACTACCTGTGTAACACTCGCCATGTAATTAGCTGTGTAACACCCGCCGTGTAACTAGCTGTGTAACACCTGCCGTGTAAAAAGCTGTGTAACACACAACCAGTAACAGGCTGTGTAACAGCCCCCCGTCACCTGCTGTGTAACACCCGCTGTGTAAGCAGCTGTTTAACACCCGCCCTGTAACCAGCTGTGTAACACCAGCCATGTAACCAGCTGTGTAACACCCGCCGTGTAACTAGCTGTGTAACACCCACCCTGTAACCAGCTGTGTAACACCCACCGTGTAACTAGCTGTGTAAAATCGGCCGTGTAACTAGCTGTGTAACACCCGCCGCGTAACTAACTGTGTAACACCCACCATGTATCTAGCTGTGTTACTCCCACCATGTAACTAGCTTTGTAACATCCATGCTGTAACTAGCTGTGTAACACCCGCCATGTAACCAGCTGTTTAACACCCGCTCTGTAACTAGCTGTGTAACAACTGTCATGTAACTAGCTGTGTAACAGCCACACTGTAACCAGCTGTTTAACACCCGCCGTGTAACCAGCTGTGTAACACCCACCGTGTAACTAGCTGTGTAAAATCGGCCATGTAACTTGCTGTGTAACACCCGCCGTGTAACTAACTGTGTAACACCCACCATGTAACTAGCTGTGTAACACCCATCATGTAACTAGCTTTGTAACATCCACCCTGTAACTAGCTGTGTAACACCCGGCATGTAACCAGCTGTTGAACACCTGCCCTGTAACTAGCTGTGTAACAACTGTCATGTAATTAGCTGTGTAACCCCCGCCGTGTAACTAGCTGTGTAACACCCGCCGTGTAACCGGCTGTGTAACACCCGCCCTGTAACAAGGTCTCTAACACGCGCCATGTGACTAGCTGTGTAACACGCGCACTGTAACTAGATGTGTTACACCCGCTGTGAAACCAGCTGTGTAACACCAACCCTGAAACCAGCTGCACAACATCCTCCATTTAACCAGCTGTTTAACACCCGCCCTGTAACAAACTGTGAAACACACGCCTTGTAAATAGCTGTGTAACACCCGCTGTGAAACAAGCTGTGAAACACCCGCCCTGAAACCAGCTGTGTAACACCCGCCCTGTAACTTGCTGTGTAACACCCGCCCTGTAACTAGCTGTTAAACACCCGCCCTGTAACCAGCTGTGTAACAATCGCCTTGTAACTAGCTGTGTAAAACCCACCATGTAACAAGCTGTGTAACACCTGCCATGTAACTAGATATGTAACACCCGCCATGTTTCCAGCTGTGAATCACCCGCCCGGTAACTAGCTGTGTAACACTCGCGATTTAACCAGCTGTTGAACACCCGCCCAGTAACTAACTGTGTAACAACTGTCATGTAACTAGCTGTGTAACACCGGCCGTGTATCCTGCTGTGTATCACCCGCCCGGTAACTAGCTGTGTAATGCCCACTCTGTAACCAGTAGTGTAACACCAGCCCAGTAACTAGCTGTGTAACACCCGCAATGTAACTAGCTGTGTAACACCCGCCATGTAACTAGCCGTGTAAAACCCGCCGTGTACCTAGCTGTGTAACACCCAACCTGTAACTAGCTGTGTAACACCCACCCTGTAACTAGCTGTTAAACAGCCGCCCTGTAACCAGCTGTGTAACAATCGCCGTGTTACCAGCTGTGTAACACCCACCATGTAACAAGCTGTGTAACACCGGTCATGTAACTAGATGTGTAACACCCGCCGTTTATCCAAGTGTGTATCACCCACCTGGTAACTAGCTGTGTAACACCCATCCTGTAACCAGATGTGTAACACCCGCCCAGTAGCTAGCTGTGTAACACCCGCCCTGTAACTAGCCGTGTAAAACGCGCCGTGTAACTAGCTGTGTAAAACCTGCCGTGGACCTAACTGTGTTACACCCACCATGTAACTAGCTGTGTAACACCAATCCTGTAACTAGCTGTGTAACACCCATCCTGTAACTAGCTGTGTAACATCCGCCGTATAACCAGTTGTGTAACACCCACCCTGTAATTACCAGTGTAACACTCGCCATGTAATTAGCTGTGTAACACCCGCCGTGTAACTAGCTGTGTAACACCTGCCGTGAAACCAGCTGTACAACACCCACCCTGTAACTAGCTGTGTAACACCTGCCATGTAACTAGCTGCGTAAACCACGCCCTGTAACTAGCTGTGTAACACCAGCCATGTAACTAGCTGTGCAACACCCACCCTGTAACCAGCTGTGTAACACACGACCTGTAACCAGATGTGTAACACCCGCCCTGTAACCAGCTGTGTAACACCCGCCGTGTAACTAGCTGTATAACACCCGATATGTAACTAGCTGTGGAACACCCACCGTGTAACTAGCTGTGTAACACACGCCCTGTAACTAGCTGTGTAACATCCGCGCGTAACCAGCTGTGTAACACCCGCCCTGTAACTAGATGTGTAACACCCGCCATGCATCCAGCTGTGTAAAACCTGCTGTGTAAATAGCTGTGTAACACCTGCTGTGTAACCAGCTGTGTAACACCCGCCCTGTAACTAGCTGAGTAACACCCGCCATGTAACTAGCTGTGTAACACCCGCCGTGTAACTAGCTGTGTAACACCCAACCTGTAACCAGCTGTTTAACACCCGCCTTGTAACCAGCTGTGTAACACACACCGTGTAACCAGCTGTGGAACACCCGCCTTGTAACTAGCTGTGTAACACCCACCGTGAAAATAGCTGTGTAACACCAACCCTGTAACCAACTGTTTAACACCCGCCATGTAACCAGCTGTGTAACACCCACCGTGTAACTACCTGTGTAAAATCGGCCGTGTAACTAGATGTGTAACACCCGCCGTGTAACTAACTGTGCAACACCCACCATGTAACTAGCTGTTTAACACCCAACCTGTAACCAGCTGTTTAACACCCGCCGTGTAACCAGCTGTCTAACACCCACCGTGTAACCAGCTGTGGAACACCCACCTTGTAACTAGCTGTGTAACACCCACCGTGTAACTAGCTGTGTAACACCCACCCTGTAACCAGCTGTTTAATACCCGCTGTGTAACTAGCTGTGTAACATCCGCGCGTAACCAGCTGTGTAACACCCGCCCTGTAACTAGATGTGTAACACCCGCCATGCATCCAGCTGTGTAAAACCTGCCGTGTAAATAGCTGTGTAACAACTGCTGTGTAACCAGCTGTGTAACACCCGCCCTGTAACTAGCTGTGTAACACCCGCCGTGTAACTAGTTGTGTAACACCCAACCTGTAACCAGCTGTTTAACACCCGCCGTGTAATGAGCTGTGTACCACCCGCCATGTAACTAGCTGTGTAACACCCACCCTGTAACCAGCTGTTTAACACCCGCCGTGTAACCAGCTGCGTAAAACTCGCCCTGTAACTAGATGTGTAACACCCGCCATGCATCCAGCTGCGTAAAACATGCCGTGTAAATAGCTGTGTAACAACTGCTGTGTAACCAGCTGTGTAACACCCGCCCTGTAACTAGCTGTGTAACACCCGCTGTGTAACTAGTTGTGTAACACCCACCCTGTAACCAGCTGTTTAACACCCGCCGTGTAACCAGCTGTGTAACACCCACCGTGTAACTAGCTGTGTAAAATCGGCCGTGTAACTAGCTGTGTAACACCCGCCGCGTAACTAACTGTGTAACACCCACCATGTAACTAGCTGTGTTACTCCCACCATGTAACTAGCTTTGTAACATCCATGCTGCAACTAGCTGTGTAACACCCGCCATGTAACCAGCTGTTTAACACCCGCCCTGTATCTAGCTGTGTAACACCCGCCATGTAACCAGCTGTTTAACACCCGCCCTGTAACTAGCTGTGTAACACCCACACTGTAACCAGCTGTTTAACACCCGCCGTGTAATCAGCTGTGTAACACCCACCGTGTAACTAGCTGTGTAAAATCGGCCATGTAACTTGCTGTGTAACACCCGCCGTGTAACTAACTGTGTAACACCCACCATGTAACTAGCTGTGTAACACCCATCATGTAACTAGCTTTGTAACATCCACCCTGTAACTAGCTGTGTAACACCCGGCATGTAACCAGCTGTTGAACACCTGCCCTGTAACTAGCTGTGTAACAACTGTCATGTAACTAGCTGTGTAACACTCGCCCTGTAACCAGCTGTGTAACACCCGCCCTGTAACAAGGTCTCTAACACACGCCATGTGACTAGCTGTGTAACACGCGCCCTGTAACTAGATGTGTTACACCCGCTGTGAAACCAGCTGTGTAACACCAACCCTGAAACCAGCTGCGCAACATCCTACATTTAACCAGCTGTTTAACACCCGCCCTGTAACAAACTGTGAAACACACGCCTTGTAAATAGCTGTGTAACGCCCGCTGTGAAACAAGCTGTGAAACACCCGCCCTGAAACCAGCTGTGTAACACCCGCCCTGTAACTTGCTGTGTAACACCCGCCCTGTAACTAGCTGTTAAACACCCGCACTGTAACCAGCTGTGTAACAATCGCCTTGTAACTAGCTGTGTAAAACCCACCATGTAACAAGCTGTGTAACACCTGCCATGTAACTAGATGTGTAACACCCGCCATGTTTCCAGCTGTGAATCACCCGCCCGGTAACTAGCTGTGTAACACTCGCGATTTAACCAGCTATTGAACACCCGCCCAGTAACTAGCTGTGTAACAACTGTCATGTAACTAGCTGTGTAACACCGGCCGTGTATCCAGCTATGTATCACCCGCCCGGTAACTAGCTGTGTAATACCCACCCTGTAACCAGTAGTGTAACACCAGCCCAGTAACTAGCGGTGTAACACCCGCAATGTAACTAGCTGTGTAACACCCGCCATGTAACTAGCCGTGTAAAACCCGCCGTGTACCTAGCTGTGTAACACCCAACCTGTAACTAGCTGTGTAACACCCACCCTGTAACTAGCTGTTAAACAGCCGCCCTGTAACCAGCTGTGTAACAATCGCCGTGTTACCAGCTGTGTAACACCCACCATGTAACAAGCTGTGTAACACCGGTCATGTAACTAGATGTGTAACACCCGCCGTTTATCCAAGTGTGTATCACCCACCTGGTAACGAGCTGTGTAGCACCCATCCTGTAACCAGATGTGTAACACCCGCCCAGTAGCTAGCTGTGTAACACCCGCCCTGTAACTAGCCGTGTAAAACGCGCCGTGTAACTAGCTGTGTAAAACCCGCCGTGGACCTAGCTGTGTTACACCCACCATGTAACTAGCTGTGTAACATCAATCCTGTAACTAGCTGTGTAACACCCATCCTGTAACTAGCTGTGTAACACCCATCCTGTAACTAGCTGTGTGACATCCGCCATATAACCAGTTGTGTAACACCCACCCTGTAATTACCAGTGTAACACTCGCCATGTAATTCGCTGTGTAACACCCGCCGTGTAACTAGCTGTGTAACACCTGCCGTGAAACCAGCTGTACAACACCCACCCTGTAACTAGCTGTGTAACACCTGCCACGTAACTAGCTGCGTAAACCACGCCCTGTAACTAGCTGTGTAACACCAGCCATGTAACTAGCTGTGTAACACCCACCCTGTAACCAGCAGTGTAACACACGACCTGTAACCAGATGTGTAACACCCGCCCTGTAACCAGCTGTGTAACACCCGCCGTGTAACTAGCTGTATAGCACCCGATATGTAACTAGCTGTGGAACACCCACCGTGTAACTAGCTGTGTAATACCCGCCCTGTAACTAGCTGTGTAACATCCGCGCGTAACCAGCTGTGTAACACCCGCCCTGTAACTAGATGTGTAACACCCGCCATGCATCCAGCTGTGTAAAACCTGCCGTGTAAATAGCTGTGTAACACCTGCTGTGTAACTAGCTGTGTACCACCCGCCCTGTAACTAGTTGAGTAACACCCGCCATGTAACTAGTTGTGTAACACCCGCCGTGTAACTAGCTGTGTAATACCCACCGTGTAACCAGCTGTGGAACATCCGCCTTGTAACTAGCTGTGTAACACCCACCGTGAAAATAGCTGTGTAACACCAACCCTGTAACCAGCTGTTTAACACCCGCCATGTAACCAGCTGTGTAACACCCACCGTGTAAATACCTGTGTAAAATCGGCCGTGTAACTAGATGTGTAACACCCGCCGTGTAACTAACTGTGCAACACCCACCATGTAACTAGCTGTTTAACACCCACCATGTAACTAGCTGTGTAACACCCGCCCTGTAACCAGCTGTGTAACATCCGCGCATAACCAGCTGTGTAACACACGCCCTATAACTAGATGTGTAACACCCGCCATGCATCCAGCTGTGTAAAACCTGCCGTGTAAATAGCTGTGTAACAACTGCTGTGTAACCAGATGTGTAACACCCGCCCTGTAACTAGCTGTGTAACACCCGCCGTGTAACTAGTTGTGTAACACCCAACCTGTAACCAGCTGTTTAACACCCGCCGTGTAACGAGCTAACACACACCGTGTAACCAGCTGTGGAACACCCGCCTTGTAACTAGCTGTGTAACACCCGCCATGTAACTAGCTGTGTAACACCCACCCTGTAACCAGCTGTTTAACACCCGCCGTGTAACCAGCTGCGTAACACTCGCCCTGTAACTAGATGTGTAACACCTGCCATGCATCCAGCTGTGTAAAACATGCCGTGTAAATAGCTGTGTAACAACTGCTGTGTAACCAGCTGTGTAACACGCGCCCTGTAACGAGCTGTGTAACACCCGCCGGGTAACTAGTTGTGTAACACCCAACCTGTAACCAGCTGTTTAACACCCGCCATGTAACCAGCTGTCTAACACCCACTGTGCAACCAGTTGCGGAACACCCGCCTTGTAACTAGCTGTGTAACACCCACCCTGTAACCAGCTGTTTAACACCCGCCGTGTAACCAGCTGTGTAACACCCACCGTGTAACTACCTGTGTAAAATCGGCCGTGAAACTAGCTGTGTAACACCCGCCGTGTAACTAACTGTGCAACACCCACCATGTAACTAGCTGTTTACCATCCACCATGTAACTAGCTTTGTAAAATCCACCCTGTAACTAGCTGTGTAACACCCGCCATGTAACCAGGTGTGTAAAACCCGTCCTGTAACCAGCTGTGTAACACCCGCCATGTAACCAGATGTGTAATACCCGCCCTGTAACCAGCTGTGTAACAACCACCCTGTAACTAGCTGTTAAACAGCTGTGTAAACCTAGCTGTGTAACACCCACCATGTAACTAGCTGTGCAACACAAATCCTTTAACAAGCTGTGTACCATCCGCCGTGTGACCAGGTGTGTAACACCCACCCTGTAACTACCAGTGTAACACTCGCCATGTAATTAGCTGTGTAACACCCGCCGTGTAACTAGCTGTGTAACACCTGCCGTGTAACCAGCTGTGTAACACCCACCCTGTAACTAGCTGTGTAACACCCACCATGTAACAAGCTGTGTAACACCTGCCATGTAACTGGATGTGTAACACCCGCCGTGTATCCAGCTGTGTATCACCCGCCCGATAACTATCTGTGTAACACCCACCCTGTAACCAGTTGTGTGACACCCGCCCAGTAACTAGCTGTATAACACCCGCCCTGCAACCAGCTGTTTAACACCTGCCGTGTAACCAGCTGTGTAACACCCACCTTGTAACTACCTGTGTAAAATCGGCCGTGTAACTAGCGGTGTAACACCCGCCGTGTAAGTAACTGTGTAACACCCACCATGTAACTAGCTGTGTAACAACCACCATTTAACTAGTTTTGTAACATCCACACTGTAACTAGCTGTGTAACACCCGCCATGTAACCAGCTGTTGAACACCCGCCCTGTAACTAGCTCTGTAACACCAGCCATGTAACTAGATGTGTTACACCGGCCCTGTAAACAGCTGTGTAACACACGCCGTGTAACTAGCTGTGTAACACCCGATATGTAACTAGCTGTGGAACACCCGCCATGTAACTAGCTGTGTAACACCCGCGCGTAACCAGCTGTGTAACACCCGCCCTGTAACGAGCTGTGTAACACCCACCATGCATCCAGCTGTGTATAACCTGCCATGTAAATAGCTGTGTAACACCCGCCATGTAACTAGCTGCGTAACACCCGCCGTGTAACTAGCAGTGTAACAACCACTCTGTAACCAGCTGTTTAACACACGCCGTGTAACCAGCTGTGTAACTCCCACCGTGTAACTAGCTGTGTAACACCCGCCGTGTAACTAGCTGTGTAACACCCACCATCTAACAAGCTGTGTAACACCTGCCATGTTACTGGATGTGCAACACCCGCCGTGTATCCAGCTGTGTACCACCCGCCCGATAACTATCTGTGTAACACCCACCCTGTAACCAGTTGTGTAACACCCGCCCAGTAACTAGCTGTGTAACACCCGCCCTGCAACCAGCTGTTTAACACCTGCCGTGTAACCAGCTGTGTAACACCCACCGCGTAACTACCTGTGTAAAATCGGCCGTGTAACTAGCGGTGTAACACCCGCCGTGTAAGTAACTGTGTAACACCCACCATGTAACTAGCTGTGTAACACCCACCATTTAATTAGTTTTGTAACATCCACCCTGTAACTAGCTGTGTAACACCCGCCATGTAACCAGCTGTTGAACACCCGCCCTGTAACTAGCTGTGTAACAACCGTCATATAACTAGCTGTGTAACACCCGCCGTGTAACTAGCTGTGTAACACCTGCTGTGAAACAAGCTGTGACACGCCCGCCCTGAAACCAGCTGTGTAACACCCGCCCTGTAACTAGCTGTGTAACAACCACCCTGTAACTAGCTATTAAACAGCCGCCCTCTAACCAGCTGTGTAACTATCGCCGTGTTACTAGCTGTGTAACACACATCCTGTAACTAGCTGTGTATCATCCACCGTGTAACCAGTTGTGTAACACCCACCCTGTAACTACCAGTGTAACACTCGCCATGTAATTAGCTGTGTAACACCCGCCGTGTAACTAGCTGTGTAACACCTGCCGTGTAACCAGCTGTGCTACACCCACCCTGTAACTAGCTGTGTAACACCCACCATGTAACAAGCTGTGTAACACCTGCCATGTAACTGGATGTGTAACACCCGCCGTATATCCAGCTGTGTATCACCCGCCCGATAACTATCTGTGTAACACCCACCCTGTAACCAGTTGTGTGACACCCGCCCAGTAACTAGCTGTGTAACACCCGCCCTGCAACCAGCTGTTTAACACCTGCCATGTAACCAGCTGTGTAACACCCACCTTGTAACTACCTGTGTAAAATCGGCCGTGTAACTAGCGGTGTAACACCCGCCGTGTAAGAAACTGTGTAACACCCACCATGTAACTAGCTGTGTAACACCCACCATTTAACTAGTTTTGTAACATCCACCCTGTAACTAGCTGTGTAACACCCGCCATGTAACCAGCTGTTGAACACCCGCCCTGTAACTAGCTTTGTAACAACCTTCATATAACTAGCTGTGTAACACCCGCCGTGTAACTAGCTGTGTAACACCTGCCGTGTAACCGGATCTTTAAAACCTGCCTTGTGACTAGCTCTCGAAAACCCGCCATGTAACTAGCTGTGTAACACACGCGCCCTGTAACTAGATGTGTTACACCCGCCGTGAAACTAGCTGTGTAACACACACCCTGTAACCGGCTGTGTAACATCCGCCATTTAACCAGCGGTTTAAGATCCGCCCTGTAAAAAACTGTGTAACACACGCCTTGTAACTAGCTGTGTAACACCCGCTGTGAAACAAGCTGTGATACACCCGCCCTGTAACCAGCTGTGTAATTCCCCGCCCTGTAACTAGCTGTGTAACATCCGCCCGGTAACTAGCTGTTTAACACCTGCCCTGTAACCAGCTGTGTAACAATCACCGTGTAACTAGCTGTGTAACACCCACCATTTAACAAGCTGTGTAACACCTGCCATGTAACTAGATGTGTAACACCCGCCGTGTATCTAGCTGTGTAACACCCGCCCTGTAACTAGCTGTGTAACACCCGCGCGTAACCAGCTGTGTAACACCCGCACTGTAACTAGCAGTGTAACACCCACCATGCATCAGCTGTGTAAAACCTGCCGTGTAAATAGTTGTGTAACACCCGCTGTGTAACCAGCTGTGTAACACCCGCCCTGTAACTAGCTGTGTAACACCCACCCTGTAACCAGCTGTTTAACACCCGCCGTGTAACCAGCTGTGTAACACCCACCGTGTAACTAGCTGTGTAACACCAACCATGTAACAAGCTGTGTAACACCTGCCATGTAACTAGATGTGTAACACTCGCCGTGTATCCAGCTGTGTATCACCAGCCCGGTAACTAGCTGTGTAACACCGACCCTGTAACCAGTTGTGTAACACCCGCCCAGTAACGAGCTGTGTAACACCAGCCATGTAAACAGCTGTGTAACACAGGCCTTGTAACCAGATGTGTAACACCCGCCATGTAACTAGCTGCGAAACACCTGCAGTGTAATCAACAGTTTAACACCCGGCCTGTAACCAACTGTGCAACTCCAGCCATGTAACAAGCTGTGTAAAACCCGACCTTTAACTAGCTGCGTAACACACGCCGTGTAACCAGCTGTGTAACACCCACCGTGTAACTAACTGAGTAAAACCCGCTGTGTAACTAGCTGTGTAACATCCACCGAGGACCTTGCTGTGTAACACCCACCATGTAACTAGCTTTGTAACATCCACCCTGTAAGTAGCTGTGTAACACCAGCCATGTAACTAGCTGTGTAACACCCGCCATGTAACCAGCAGTTTAACACCCGCCCTGTAACTAGCTGTGTAACAACTGTCATGTGACCAGCTGTGTAACACCTGCCGTGTAACTAGCTGAGTAACACCCACCGTGTAACCGGCTGTGTAACACCCGCCATGTAACTAGCTGTGTAACACGCGCCCTGTAACTAGATGTGTTACACCCGCTGTGAAACTAGCTGTGTAACACCCACCCTGTAACCAGCTGTGTAACATCCGACATTTAACCAGCTGTTTAACACCCGCCCTGTAACAAACTGTGTGACACACGCCTTGTAACTAGCTGTGTAACACCCGCTGTGAAACAAGCTGTGAAACACCCGCCCTGAAACCAGCTGTGTAACACCCTCCCTGTAACTAGCTGTGTAACAACCACCCTGTAACTAGCTGTTAAACAGCCGCCCTCTAACCAGCTGTGTAACAATCGCCGTGTTACTAGCTGTGTAACACCCTCCATGTAACAAGCTGTGTAATACCTGTCATGTAACTACATGTGTAACACCCGCCGTGTATCCAAGTGTGTATCACCCACCCGCTAACTAGCTGTGTAACACCCATCCTGTAACCAGTTGTGTAACACCCACCCAGTAAATAGCTGTGTAACACCCGCCCTGTAACTAGCTGTGTAAAACCCGCCGTGTAACTTTTTGTGTAACACCTGCCGTGGACCTAGCTGTGTAACACCCACCATGTAACTAGCTGTGTAACACCCATCTGCTAACTAGCTGCGTAACACCCATCCTGTAACTAGCTGTGTAACATCCGCCGTGTAACCAGTTGTGTAACACCCACCCTGTAAGTACCAGTGTAACACTCGCCATGTAATTAGCTGTGTAACACACGCCTTGTAACTAGCTGTGTAACACCCGCTGTGGAACAAGCTGTGAAACACCCGCCCTGAAACCAGCTGTGTAACACCCGCCCTGTAACTAGCTGTGTAACAACCACCCTGTAACTAGCTGTTAAAAAGCCGCCCTCTAACCAGCTGTGTAACAATCGCCGTGTTACTAGCTGTGTAACACCCACCATGTAACAAGCTGTGTAACACCTGTCATGTAACTAGATGTGTAACACCTGCCGTGTATCCAAGTGTGTATCATCCGCCCGCTAACTAGCTGTGTAACACCCATCCTGTAACCAGTTGTGTAACACCCGCCCAGTAAATAGCTGTGTAACACCCGCCCTGTAGCTAGCTGTGTAAAACCCGCCGTGTAACTTTTTGTGTAACACCCGCCGTGGACCTAGCTGTGTAACACCCACCATGTAAATAGCTGTGTAACACCCATCTGTAACTAACTGTGTAACACCCATCCTGTAACAAGCTGTGTAACATCCGCCATGAAATTAGCTGCGTAACACCCGCCGTGTAACTAGCTGTGTAACACCTGCCGTGTAACCAGCTGTGCAACACCCACTCTGTAACTAGCTGTGTAACACCTGCCATGTAACTAGCTGCGTAAACCACGCCCTGTAACTAGCTCTGTAACACCAGCCATGTAACTAGATGTGTAACACCCACCCTGTAACCAGCTGTGTAACATCCGCCCTGTAAACAGCTGTGTAACACCCGCCGTGTAACTAGCTGTGTAACACCCGATATGTAACTAGCTGTGGAACACCCGCCGTGTAACTAGCTGTGTAACACCCGCCCTGTTACTAGCTGTGTAACACCCACCATGCATCCAGCTGTGTATAACCTGCCATGTAAATAGCTGTGTAATACCCGCTGTGTAACCAGCTGTGTAACACCCGCCCTGTAACTAGCTGTGTAATACCCGCCATGTAACTAGCTGTGTAACTCCCACCGTGTAATTAGCTGTGTAACACCCGCCGTGTAACTAGCTGTGTAACACCCACCATGTAACAAGCTGTGTAACACCTGCCACGTTACTGGATGTATAACACCCGCCGTGTATCCAGCTGTGTATCACCCGCCCGATAACTATCTGTGTAACACCCACCCTGTAACCAGTTGTGTAACACCCGCCGTGTAACTAGCTGTGTAACACCCGATATGTAACTAGCTGTGTAACACCCGCCGTGTAACTAGCTGTGTAACACCCGCGCATAACCAGCTGTGTAACACCCGCCCTGTAACTAGCTGTGTAACACCCACCATGCATCCAGCTGTGTATAACCTGCCATGTAAATAGCTGTGTAACACCCGCTGTGTAACCAGCTGTGTAACACCCGCCCTGTAACTAGCTGTGTAATACCCGCCATGTAACTAGCTGCGTAACACCCGCCGTGTAACTAGCAGTGTAACAACCACTCTGTAACCAGCTGTTTAACACCCGCCGTGTAACCAGCTGTGTAACTCCCACCGTGTAACTAGCTGTGTAACACCCGCCGTGTAACTAGCCGTGTAACACCCACCATGTAACAAGCTGTGTAACACCCGCCGTGTGTCCAGGTGTGTATCACCCGCCTGATAACTATCTGTGTAACACCCACCCTGTAATCAGTTGTGTAACACCCGCCCAGTAACTAGCTGTGTAACACGCGCCCTGCAACCAGCTGTTTAACACCTGCAGTGTAACCAGCTGTGTAACACCCACCGCGTAACCACCTGTGTAAAATCGGCCGTGTAACTAGCGGTGTAACACCCGCCGTGTAAGTAACTGTGTAACACCCACCATGTAACTAGCTGTGTAACACCCACCATTTAACTAGTTTTGTAACATCCACCCTGTAACTAGCTGTGTAACACCCGCCATGTAACCAGCTGTTGAACACCCGCCCTGTAACTAGCTGTGTAACAACCGTCATATAACTATCTGTGTAACACCCGCTATGTAACTAGCTGTGTAACACCTGCCGTGTAACCGGTTCTGTAAAACCTGCCTTGTAACTAGCTCTCGAAAACCCGCCATGTAACTAGCTGTGTAACACACGCGCCCTGTAACTAGATGTGTTACACCCGCCGTGAAACTAGCTGTGTAACACACACCCTGTAACCGGCTGTGTAACATCCGCCATTTAACCAGCTGTTTAAGATCCGCCCTGTAAAAAACTGTGTAACACACGCCTTGTAACTAGCTGTGTAATATCCGCCCGGTAACTAGCTGTTTAACACCTGCCCTGTAACCAGCTGTGTAACAATCGCCGTGTAACTAGCTGTGTAACACCCACCATTTAACAAGCTGTGTAACACCTGCCATGTAACTAGATGTGTAACACCCGCCGTGTATCTAGCTGTGTAACACCCGCCCTGTAACTAGCTGTGTAACACCCGCGCGTAACCAGCTGTGTAACACCCGCACTGTAACTAGCAGTGTAACACCCACCATGCATCCAGCTGTGTAAAACCTGCCGTGTAAATAGCTGTGTAACACCCGCTGTGTAACCAGCTGTGTAACACCCGCCCTGTAACTAGCTGTGTAACACCCACCCTGTAACCAGCTGTTTAACACCCGCCGTGTAACCAGTTGTGTAACACCCACCGTGTAACGAGCTGTGGAACACCCGCCATGTAACTAGCTGTGTAACACCCGCCCTGTTACTAGCTGTGTAACATCCGCCCTGTAACTAGCTGTTTAACACCTGCCCTGTAACCAGCTGTGTAACAATCGCCGTGTAACTAGCTGTGTAACACCAACCATGTAACAAGCTGTGTAACACCTGCCATGTAACTAGATGTGTAACACTCGCCGTGTATCCAGCTGTGTATCACCAGCCCGGTAACTAGCTGTGTAACACCGACCCTGTAACCAGTTGTGTAACACCCGCCCAGTAACGAGCTGTGTAACACCAGCCATGTAAACAGCTGTGTAACACACGCCTTGTAACCAGATGTGTAACACCCGCCATGTAACTAGCTGCGAAACACCTGCCGTGTAAGCAACTGTTTAACACCCGGCCTGTAACCAACTGTGCAACTCCAGCCATGTAACAAGCTGTGTAAAACTCGACCTTTAACTAGTTGCGTAACACCCGCCATGTAACCAGCTGTGTAAAACCCGCCATGTAACTAGCTGTGTAACACCCGCCGTGTAACTAGCTGTGTAACACCCACCCTGTAACCAGCTTTTTAACACCCGCCGTGTAACCAGCTGTGTAACACCCACCGTGTAACTAACTGAGTAAAACCCGCTGTGTAACTAGCTGTGTAACATCCGCCGAGGACCTTGCTGTGTAACACCCACCATGTAACTAGCTTTGTAACATCCACCCTGTAAGTAGCTGTGTAACACCCGCCATGTAACTAGCTGTGTAGCAACCGCCATGTAACCAGCTGTTTAACACCCGCCCTGTAACTAGCTGTGTAACAACTGTCATGTGACCAGCTGTGTAACACCTGCCGTGTAACTAGCTGAGTAACACCCACCGTGTAACCGGCTGTGTAACACCCGCCATGTAACTAGCTGTGTAACACGCGCCCTGTAACTAGATGTGTTACACCCGCCGTGAAACTAGCTGTGTAACACCCAACCTGTAACCAGCTGTGTAACATCCACCATTTAACCAGCTGTTTAACACCCACCCTGTAACAAACTGTGTGACACACGCCTTGTAACTAGCTGTATAACACCCGCTGTGAAACAAGCTGTGAAACACCCGCCCTGAAACCAGCTGTGTAACACCCTCCCTGTAACTAGCTGTGTAACAACCACCCTTTAACTAGCTGTTAAACAGCCACCCTCTAACCAGCTGTGTAACAATCGCCGTGTTACTAGCTGTGTAACACCCTCCATGTAACAAGCTGTGTAATACCTGTCATGTAACTACATGTGTAACACCCGCCGTGTATCCAAGTGTGTATCACCCGCCCGCTAACTAGCTGTGTAACACCCATCTTGTAACCAGTTGTGTAACACCCACCCAGTAAATAGCTGTGTAATACCCGCCCTGTAACTAGCTGTGTAAAACCCGCCATGTAACTTTTTGTGTAACACCCGCCGTGGACCTAGCTGTGTAACACCCACCATGTAACCAGCTGTGTAACACCCATCCGCTAACTAGCTGTGTAACACCCATCCTGTAACTAGCTGTGTAACATCCGCCGTGTAACCAGTTGTGTAACACCCAACCTGTAAGTACCAGTGTAACACTCGCCATGTAATGAGCTGTGTAACACACGCCTTGTAACTGGCTGTGTAACACCCGCTGTGAAACAAGCTGTGAAACACCCGCCCTGAAACCAGCTGTGTAACACCCGCCCTATAACTAGCTGTGTAACAACCACCCTGTAACTAGCTGTTAAACAGCCGCCCTCTAACCAGCTGTGTAACAATCGCCGTGTTACTAGCTGTGTAACACCCACCATGTAACAAGCTGTGTAACACCCGTCATGTAACTAGATGTGTAACACCTGCCGTGTATCCAAGTGTGTATCATCCGCCCGCTAACTAGCTGTGTAACACCCATCCTGTAACCAGTTGTGTAACACCCGCCCAGTAAATAGCTGTGTAACACCCGCCCTGTAACTAGCTGTGTAAAACCCGCCGTGTAACTTTTTGTGTAACACCCGCCGTGAAACTAGCTGTGTAACACCCACCCTGTAACCAGCTGTGTAACATCCGCCATTTAACCAGCTGTTTAACACCCACCCTGTAACAAACTGTGTGCCACACGCCTTGTAACTAGCTGTATAACACCCGCTGTGAAACAAGCTGTGAAACACCCGCCCTGAAACCAGCTGTGTAACACCCTCCCTGTAACTAGCTGTGTAACAACCATCCTTTAACTAGCTGTTAAATAGCCACCCTCTAACCAGCTGTGTAACAATCGCCGTGTTACTAGCTGTGTAACACCCTCCATGTAACAAGCTGTGTAATACCTGTCATGTAACTACATGTGTAACACCCGCCGTGTATCCAAGTGTGTATCACCCGCCCGCTAACTAGCTGTGCAACACCCATCTTGTAACCAGTTGTGTAACACCCACCCAGTAAATAGCTGTGTAACACCCGCCCTGAAACTAGCTGTGTAAAACCCGCCATGTAACTTTTTGTGTAACACCCGCCGTGGACCTAGCTGTGTAACACCCACCATGTAACTAGCTGTGTAACACCCATCCGCTAACTAGCTGTGTAACACCTATCCTGTAACTAGCTGTGTAACATCCGCCGTGTAACCAGTTGTGTAACACCCACCCTGTAAGTACCAGTGTAACACTCGCCATGTAATGAGCTGTGTAACACCCGCTGTGAAACAAGCTGTGAAACACCCGCCCTGAAACCAGCTGTGTAACACCCGCCCTATAACTAGCTGTGTAACAACCACCCTGTAACTAGCTGTTAAACAGCCGCCCTCTAACCAGCTGTGTAACAATCGCCGTGTTACTAGCTGTGTAACACCCACCATTTAACTAGTTTTGAAACATCCACCCTGTAACTAGCTGTTTAACACCCGCCATGTAACCAGCTGTTGAACACCCGCCCTGTAACTAGCTGTGTAACAACCGTCATATAACTAGCTGTGTAACACCCGCCGTGTAACTAGCTGTGTAACACCTGCCGTGTAACCGGATCTGTAAAACCTGCCTTGTAACTAGCTCTCTAAAACCCGCCATGTAACTAGCTGTGTAACACACGCGCCCTGTAACTAGATGTGTTACACCCGCCGTGAAACTAGCTGTGTAACACACACCCTGTAACCGGCTGTGTAACATCCGCCATTTAACCAGCTGTTTAAGATCCACCCTGTAAAAAACTGTGTAACACACGCCTTGTAACTAGCTGTGTAACACCCGCTGTGAAACAAGCTGTGATACACCCGCCCTGTAACCAGCTGTGTAATTCCCCGCCCTGTAACTAGCTGTGTAACATCCGCCCGGTAACTAGCTGTTTAACACCTCCCCTGTAACCAGCGGTGTAACAATCGCCGTGTAACTAGCTGTGTAACACCCACCATTTAACAAGCTGTGTAACACCTGCCATGTAACTAGATGTGTAACACCCGCCGTGTATCTAGCTGTGTAACACCCGCCCTGTAACTAGCTGTGTAACACCTGCGCGTAACCAGCTGTGTAACACCTGCACTGTAACTAGCAGTGTAACACCCACCATGCATCCAGCTGTGTAAAACCTGCCGTGTAAATAGCTGTGTAACACCCGCTGTGTAACACCCGCCCTGTAACTAGCAGTGTAACACCCACCCTGTAACCAGCTGTTTAACACCCGCCGTGTAACCAGCTGTGTAACACCCGATATGTAACGAGCTGTGGAACACCCGCCATGTAACTAGCTGTGTAACACCCGCCCTGTTACTAGCTGTGTAACATCCGCCCTGTAACTAGCTGTTTAACACCTGCCCTGTAACCAGATGTGTAACAATCGCCGTGTAACTAGCTGTGTAACACCAACCATGTAACAAGCTGTGTAACACCTGCCATGTAACTAGATGTGTAACACTCGCCGTGTATCCAGCTGTGTATCACCAGCCCGGTAACTAGCTGTGTAACACCGACCCTGTAACCAGTTGTGTAACACCCGCCCAGTAACGAGCTGTGTAACAAACGCCTTGTAAATATCTGTGTAACACCCGCTGTGAAACAAGCTGTGACACGCCTGCCCTGAAACCAGCTGTGTAACACCCGCCCTGTAACTAGCTGTGTAACAACCACCCTGTAACTAGCTGTTAAACAGCCGCCCTCTAACCAGCTGTGTAACAATCGCCGTGTTACTAGCTGTGTAACACCCTCCATGTAACAAGCTGTGTAATACCTGTCATGTAACTACATGTGTAACACCCGCCGTGTATCCAAGTGTGTATCACCCGCCCGCTAACTAGCTGTGTAACACCCATCCTGTAACCAGTTGTGTAATACCCACCCAGTAAATAGCTGTGTAACACCCGCCCTGTAACTAGCTGTGTAAAACCCGCCGTGTAACTTTTTGTGTAACACCCGCCGTGGACCTAGCTGTGTAACACCCGCCATGTAACTAGCTGTGTAACACCCATCCGCTAACTAGCTGTGTAACACCAATCCTGTAACTAGCTGTGTAACATCCGCCGTGTAACCAGTTGTGTAACACCCACCCTGTAAGTACCAGTGTAACACTCGCCATGTAATTAGCTGTGTAACACCCGCCGTGTAACTAGCTGTGTAACACCTGCCGTGTAACCAGCTGTGCAACACCCACTCTGTAACTAGCTGTGTAACACCTGCCATGTAACTAGCTGCGTAAACCACGCCCTGTAAGTTACTCTGTAACACCAGCCATGTAACTAGCTGTGTAACACCCATCCTGTAACTAGCTGTGTAACGCACGCCCTGTAACCAGATGTGTAACAACCGCCCTGTAACCAGCTGTTTAACACCCGCCGTGTAACTAGCTGTGTAACACCCACCGTGTAACTAGCTGTGTAACACCCGCCGTGTAACTAGCTGTGTAACACCCACCATGTAACAAGCTGTGTAACACCCGCCCAGTAACTAGCTGTGTAACGCCCGCTCTGCAACCAGCTGTTTAACACCTGCCGTGTAACCAGCTGTGTAACACCCACCGCGTAACTACCTGTGTAAAATCGGACGTGTAACTAGCGATGTAACACCCGCCGTGTAAGTAACTGTGTAACACCCTCCATGTAACTAGCTGTGTAACACCCACCATTTAACTAGTTTTGTAACATCCACCCTGTAACTAGCTGTGTAACACCCGCCATGTAACCAGCTGTTGAACACCCGCCCTGTAACTAGCTCTGTAACACCAGCCATGTAACTAGATGTGTAACACCCGCCCTGTAAACAGCTGTGTAACACACGCCGTGTAACTAGCTGTGTAACACCCGATATGTAACTAGCTGTGGAACACCCGCCATGTAACTAGCTGTGTAACACCCGCGCGTAACCAGCTGTGTAACACCCGCCGTGTAACTAGCTGTGTAACACCCACCATGTAACAAGCTGTGTAACACCCGCCCAGTAACTAGCTGTGTAACGCCCGCTCTGCAACCAGCTGTTTAACACCTGCCGTGTAACCAGCTGTGTAACACCCACCGCGTAACTACCTGTGTAAAATCGGACGTGTAACTAGCGATGTAACACCCGCCGTGTAAGTAACTGTGTAACACCCACCATGTAACTAGCTGTGTAACACCCACCATTTAACTAGTTTTGTAACATCCACCCTGTAACTAGCTGTGTAACACCCGCCATGTAACCAGCTGTTGAACACCCGCCCTGTAACTAGCTGTGTAACACACGCGCCCTGTAACTAGATGTGTTACACCCGCCGTGAAACTAGCTGTGTAACACACACCCTGTAATCAGCTGTGTAACATCCGCCATTTAACCAGCTGTTTAACATCCGCCCTGTAAAAAACTGTGTAACACCCGCTGTGAAACAAGCAATGATACACCCGCCCTGTAACCAGCTGTGTAATTCCCCGCCCTGTAACTAGCTGTGTAACACCCGCCGTGTAACTAGCTGTGTAACACCCACCATGTAACAAGCTGTGTAACACCTGCCATGTAACTGGATGTGTAACACCCGCCGTGTAACAAACTGTGTAACAAACGCCTTGTAACTAGCTGTGTAACACCCGCTGTGAAACAAGCTGTGACACGCCCGCCCTGAAACCAGCTGTGTAACACCCGCCCTGTAACTAGCTGTGTAACAACCACCCTGTAACTAGCTGTTAAACAGCCGCCCTCAAACCAGCTGTGTAACTATCGCCGTGTTACTAGCTGTGTAACACCCTCCATGTAACAAGCTGTGTAACACCTGTCATGTAACTGGATGTGTAACATCCGCCGTGTATCCAGCTGTGTATCACCCGCCCTGTAACTAGCTGTGTAACACCCACCATGTAACAAGCTGTGTAACACCCATCCTTTAACTAGCTGTTTACCATCCGCCGTGTAACCAGTTGTGTAACACCCACCCTGTAACTACCAGTGTAACACTCGCCATGTAATTAGCTGTGTAACACCCGCCGCGTAACTAGCTGTATAACACCTGCTGTGTAACCAGCTGTGCAACACCCACTCTGTAACTAGCTGTGTAACACCTGCCATGTAACTAGCTGTGTAACACCCACCCTGTAACCAGCTGTGTAAAACACGCCCTGTAACCAGCTGTTTAACACCTGCCGTGTAACCAGCTGTGTAACACCCACCGCGTAACTACCTGTGTAAAATCGGCCGTGTAACTAGCGGTGTAACACCAGCCGTGTAAGTAACTGTGTAACACCCACCATGTAACTAGCTGTGTAACACCCACCATTTAACTAGTTTTGTAACATCCACCCTGTAACTAGCTGTTTAACACCCGCCATGTAACCAGCTGTTGAACACCCGCCCTGTAACTAGCTGTGTAACCACCGTCATATAACTAGCTGTGTAACACCCGCCGTGTAACTAGCTGTGTAACACCTGCCGTGTAACCGGATCTGTAAAACTTGCCTTGTAACTAGCTCTCTAAAACCCGCCATGTAACTAGCTGTGTAACACACGCGCCCTGTAACTAGATGTGTTACACCCGCCGTGAAACTAGCTGTGTAACACACACCCTGTAACCGGCTGTGTAACATCCGCCATTTAACCAGCTGTTTAAGATCCGCCCTGTAAAAAACTGTGTAACACACGCCTTGTAACTAGCTGTGTAACACCCGCTGTGAAAAAAGCTGTGATACACCCGCCCTGTAACCAGCTGTGTAATTCCCCGCCCTGTAACTAGCTGTGTAACATCCGCCCGGTAACTAGCTGTTTAACACCTGCCCTGTAACCAGCTGTGTAACAATCGCCGTGTAACTAGCTGTGTAATACCCACCATTTAACAAGCTGTGTAACACCTGCCATGTAACTAGATGTGTAACACCCGCCGTGTATCTAGCTGTGTAACACCCGCCCTGTAACTAGCTGTGTAACACCCGCGCGTAACCAGCTGTGTAACACCCGCACTGTAACTAGCTGTGTAACACCCACCCTGTAACCAGCTGTTTAACACCCACCGTGTAACCAGCTGTGTAACACCCACCGTGTAACGAGCTGTGGAACACCCGCCATGTAACTAGCTGTGTAACACCCGCCCTGTTACTAGCTGTGTAACATCCGCCCTGTAACTAGCTGTTTAACACCTGCCCTGTAACCAGCTGTGTAACAATCGCCGTGTAATTAGCTGTGTAACACCAACCATGTAACAAGCTGTGTAACACCTGCCATGTAACTAGCTGTGTAACACCCGCCATGTAACAAGCTGTGTAACACCCGCCATGTAACAAGCTGTGTAACACCTGCCATGTAACTGGATGTGTAACACCCGCCGTGTATCCAGCTGTGTATCACCCGCCCGATAACTATCTGTGTAACACCCACCCTGTAACCAGTTGTGTGACACCCGCCCAGTAACTAGCTGTGTAACACCCGCTCTGCAACCAGCTGTTTAACACCTGCCGTGTAACCAGCTGTGTAACACCCACCCTGTAACTACCTGTGTAAAATCGGCCGTGTAACTAGCGGTGTAACACCGGCCGTGTAAGTAACTGTGTAACACCCACCATGTAACTAGCTGTGTAACACCCACCATTTAACTAGTTTTGTAACATCAACCCTGTAACTAGCTGTGTAACACCCGCCATGTAACCAGCTGTTGAACACCCGCCCTGTAACTAGCTGTGTAACAACCGTCATATAACTAGCTGTGTAACACCCGCCGTGTAACTAGCTGTGTAACACCTGACGTGTAACCGGATCTGTAAAACCTGCCTTGTGACTAGCTCTCTAACACCCTCCATGTAACTAGCTGTGTAACACACGAGCCCTGTAACTAGATGTGTTACACCCGCCGTGAAACTAGCTGTGTAACACACACCCTGTAATCAGTTGTGTAACATCCGCCATTTAACCAGCTGTTTAACATCCGCCCTGTAAAAAACTGTGTAACACCCGCTGTGAAACAAGCTGTGATACACCCGCCCTGTAACCAGCTGTGTAATTCCCCGCCCTGTAACTAGCTGTGTAACATCCGCCCGGTAACTAGCTGTTGAACACCTGCCCTGTAACCAGCTGTGTAACAATCGCCGTGTAACTAGCTGTGTAACACCCACCATTTAACAAGCTGTGTAACACCTGCCATGTAACTAGATGTGTAACACCCGCCGTGTATCTAGCTGTGTATCACCCACCGTGTAACTACCTGTGTAAAATCAGCCGTGTAACTAGCTGTGTAACACACGCCGTGTAACTAACTGTGCAACACCCACCATGTAACTAGCTGTTTAACACCCACCATGTAACTAGCTTTGTAAAATCCACCCTGTAACTAGCTGTGTAACACCCGCCATGTAACCAGGTGTGTAACACCCGCCCTGTAACCAGCTGTGTAACACAGGCCATGTAACCAGATGTGTAATACCCGCCGTGTAAACAGCTGTGTAACACCCGCCGTGTAACAAGCTGTGTAACACCCGCCATGTAACTAGCAGTGGAACACACGCCTTGTAACCAGATGTGTAACACCTGCCCTGTAACTAGCTCTCTAACACCCGCCGTGTAACCAGCTGTGTAACACCTGCCGTATAACTAGCTGTTTAACACCCGCCCTGTAACCGGCTGTGTAACACCCACCCTGTAACTAGATGTGTTACACCCGCCGTGAAACTAGCTGTGTAACACCCACCCTGTAACCAGCTGTGTAACACCCGCCATTTAACCGGCTGTTTAACACCCGCCCTGTAACAAACTGTGTAACAAACGCCTTGTAACTAGCTGTGTAACACCCGCTGTGAAACAAGCTGTGACACGCCCGCCCTGAAACCAGCTGTGTAACACCCGCCCTGTAACTAGCTGTGTAACAACCACCCTGTAACTAGCTGTTAAACAGCCGCCCTCTAACCAGCTGTGTAACAATCGCCGTGTTACTAGCTGTGTAACACCCTCCATGTAACAAGCTGTGTAACACCTGTCATGTAACTAGATGTGTAACACCCGCCGTGTATCCAAGTGTGTATCACCCGCCCGCTAACTAGCTGTGTAACACCCATCCTGTAACCAGTTGTATAACACCCGCCCAGTAAATAGCTGTGTAACACCCGCCCTGTAACTAGCTGTGTAAAACCCATCCTGTAACTAGCTGTGTAACACCCATCCTGTAACTAGCTGTGTATCATCCACCGTGTAACCAGTTGTGTAACACCCAGCCTGTAAGTACCAGTGTAACACTCGCCATGTAATTAGCTGTGTAACAACCGCCGTGTAACTAGCTGTGTAACACCTGCCGTGGACCTAGCTGTGTAACACCCACCATGTAACTAGCTGTGCAACACCCATCCTTTAACAAGCTGTGTACCATCCGCCGTGTGACCAGTTGTGTAACACCCACCCTGTAACTACCAGTGTAACACTCGCCATGTAATTAGCTGTGTAACACCCGCCGTGTAACTAGCTGTGTAACACCTGCCGTGTAACCAGCTGTGCAACACCCACCATGTAACTAGCTGTGCAACACCCATCCTTTAACAAGCTGTGTACCATCCGCCGTGTGACCAGTTGTGTAACACCCACCCTGTAACTACCAGTGTAACACTCGCCATGTAATTAGCTGTGTAACACCCGCCGTGTAACTAGCTGTGTAACACCTGCCGTGTAACCAGCTGTGCAACACCCACCCTGTAACTAGCTGTGTAACACCCACCATGTAACAAGCTGTGTAACACCTGCCATGTAACTGGATGTGTAACACCCGCCGTGTATCCAGCTGTGTATCACCCGCCCGATAACTATCTGTGTAACACCCACCCTGTAACCAGTTGTGTGACACCCGCCCAGTAACTAGCTGTGTAACACCCGCCCTGCAACCAGCTGTTTAACACCTGCCGTGTAACCAGCTGTGTAACACCCACCTTGTAACTACCTGTGTAAAATCGGCCGTGTAACTAGCGGTGTAACACCCGCCGTGTAAGGAACTGTGTAACACCCACCATTTAACTAGTTTTGTAACATCCACCCTGTAACTAGCTGTGTAACACCCGCCATGTAACCAGCTGTTGAACACCCGCCCTGTAACTAGCTGTGTAACAACCGTCATATAACTAGCTGTGTAACACCCGCCGTGTAACTGGCTGTGTAACACCTGCCGTGTAACCGGATCTGTAAAACCTGCCTTGTAACTAGCTCTCTAACACCCGCCAAGTAACTAGCTGTGTAACACACGCGCCCTGTAACTAGATGTGTTACACCCGCCGTGAAACTAGCTGTGTAACACACACCCTGTAACCAGCTGTGTAACATCCGCCATTTAACCAGTTGTTTAACATCCGCCCTGTAAAAAACTGTGTAACACCCGCTGTGAAACAAGCTGTGATACACCCGCCCTGTAACCAGCTGTGTAATTCCCCGCCCTGTAACTAGCTGTGTAACATCCGCCTGGTAACTAGCTGTTTAACACCTGCCCTGTAACCAGCTGTGTAACAATCGCCGTGTAACTAGCTGTGTAACACCCACCATTTAACAAGCTGTGTAACACCTGCCATGTAACTAGATGTGTAACACCCACCGTGTAACTAGCTGTGTATCACCCGCCGTGTAACTAGCTGTGTAACACGCACCCTGTAACCAGCTGTTTAACACCCGCCGTGTAACCAGCTGTGTAACACCCACCGTGTAACTACCTGTGTAAAATCAGCCGTGTAACTAGCTGTGTAACACACGCCGTGTAACTAACTGTGCAACACCCACCATGTAACTAGCTGTTTAACACCCACCATGTAACTAGCTTTGTAAAATCCACCCTGTAACTAGCTGTGTAACACCCGCCATGTAACCAGGTGTGTAACAACCGCCCTGTAACCAGCTGTGTAACACGGGCCCTGTAACCAGATGTGTAATACCCACCCTGTAAACAGCTGTGTAACACCCGCTGTGTAACAAGCTGTGTAACACCCGCCATGTAACTAGCAGTGGAACACACGCCGTGTAACCAGCTGTGTAACACCCGCCCTGTAACTAGCTCTCTAACACCCGCCGTGTAACCAGCTGTGTAACACCTGCCGTGTAACTAGCTGTTTAACACCCACCCTGTAACCAGCTGTGTAACACCCGCCGTGTAACTAGATGTGTTACACCCGCCGTGAAACTAGCTGTGTAACACCCACCGTGTAACCAGCTGTGTAACATCCGCCATTTAACCAGCTGTTTAACACCCGCCCTGTAACAAACTGTGTAACAAAAGCTTTGTAACTAGCTGTGTAACACCCGCTGTGAAACAAGCTGTGACACGCCCGCCCTGAAACCAGCTGTGTAACACCCGCCCTATAACTAGCTGTGTAACAACCACCCTGTAACTAGCTGTTAAACAGCCGCCCTCTAACCAGCTGTGTAACAATCGCCGTGTTACTAGCTGTGTAACACCCACCGTGTAACTGAGTAAAACCCGCTGTGTAACTAGCTGTGTAACATCCGCCGAGGACCTTGCTGTGTAACACCCACCATGTAACTAGCTTTGTAACATCCACCCTTTAATAGCTGTGTAACACCCGCCACGTAACTAGCTGTGTAACACCCGCCATGTAACCAGCTGTTTAAAACCCGCCCTGTAACTAGCTGTGTAACAACTGTCATGTGACCAGCTGTGTAACACCTGCCGTGTAACTAACTGAGTAACACCCGCTGTGTAACCGGCTGTGTAACACCCGCCATATAACTAGCTGTGTAACACGCGCCCTGTAACTAGATGTGTTACACCCGCCGTGAAACTAGCTGTGTAACACCCACCCTGTAACCAGCTGTGTAACATCCGACATTTAACCAGCTGTTTATCACCCGCCCTGTAACAAACTGTGTGACACACGCCTTGTAACTAGCTGTGTAACACCCGCTGTGAAACAAGCTGTGAAACACCCGCCCTGAAACCAGCTGTGTAACACCCGCCCTGTAACTAGCTGTGTAACAACCACCCTGTAACTAGCTGGTAAACAGCCGCCCTGTAACCAGCTGTGTAACAATCGCCGTGTTACTAGCTGTGTAACACCCTCCATGTAACAAGCTGTGTAATACCTGACATGTAACTAGATGTGTAACACCCGCCGTGTATCCAAGTGTGTATCACCGGCCCGCTAACTAGCTGTGTAACACCCATCCTGTAACCAGTTGTGTAACAACCACCCAGTAAATAGCTGTGTAACACCCGCCCTGTAACTAGCTGTGTAAAACCCGCTGTGTAACTAGCTGTGTAAAAACCGCCATGTAATTAGCTGTGTAACACCCGCGCGTAACCAGCTGTGTAACACCCGCCCTGTAACTAGCTGTGTAACACTCACCATGCATCCAGCTGTTTAAAACTTGCCGTGTAAATACCTGTGTAACACCCGCTGTGCAACCAGCTGTGTAACACCCGCCCTGTAACGAGCTGTGTAACACCTGCCGTGTAACTAGCTGTGTAACACCTGCCGTGTAACCAGCTGTGCAACACCCACTCTGTAACTAGCTGTGTAACACCTGCCATGTAACTAGCTGCGTAAACCACGCCCTGTAACTAGCTGTGTAACACCAGCCATGTAACTAGCTGTGTAACACCCATCCTGTAACCAGCTGTGTAACTCACGCCCTGTAACCAGATGTGTAACAACCGCCCTGTAACCAGCTGAGTAACACCCGCCGTGTAACTAGCTGTGTAACACCCGATATGTAACTAGCTGTGGAACACCCGCCATGTAACTAGCTGTGTAACACCCGCCCTGTAACTAGCTGTGTAACAACCACCCTGTAAATAGCTGGTAAACAGCCGCCCTGTAACCAGCTGTGTAACAATCGCCGTGTTACTAGCTGTGTAACACCCTCCATGTAACAAGCTGTGTAATACCTGACATGTAACTAGATGTGTAACACCCGCCGTGTATCCAAGTGTGTATCACCGGCCCGCTAACTAGCTGTGTAACACCCATCCTGTAACCAGTTGTGTAACAACCACCCAGTAAATAGCTGTGTAACACCCGCCCTGTAACTAGCTGTGTAAAACCCGCTGTGTAACTAGCTGTGTAAAAACCGCCATGTAATTAGCTGTGTAACACCCGCGCGTAACCAGCTGTGTAACACCCGCCCTGTAACTAGCTGTGTAACACTCACCATGCATCCAGCTGTTTAAAACTTGCCGTGTAAATACCTGTGTAACACCCGCTGTGCAACCAGCTGCGTAACACCCGCCCTGTAACGAGCTGTGTAACACCTGCCCTGTAACCAGCTGTGTAACAATCGCCGTGTAACTAGCTGTGTAACACCCACCATTTAACAAGCTGTGTAACACCTGCCATGTAACTAGATGTGTAACACCCACCGTGTAACTAGCTGTGTATCACCCGCCGTGTAACTAGCTGTGTAACACGCACCCTGTAACCAGCTGTTTAACACCCGCCGTGTAACCAGCTGTGTAACACCCACCGTGTAACTACCTGTGTAAAATCAGCCGTGTAACTAGCTGTGTAACACACGCCGTGTAACTAACTGTGCAACACCCACCATGTAACTAGCTGTTTAACACCCACCATGTAACTAGCTTTGTAAAATCCACCCTGTAACTAGCTGTGTAACACCCGCCATGTAACCAGGTGTGTAACACCCGCCCTGTAACCAGCTGTGTAACACGGGCCCTGTAACCAGATGTGTAATACCCACCCTGTAAACAGCTGTGTAACACCCGCCGTGTAACAAGCTGTGTAACACCCGCCATGTAACTAGCAGTGGAACACACGCCGTGTAACCAGCTGTGTAACACCCGCCCTGTAACTATCTCTCTAACACCCGCCGTGTAACCAACTGTGTAACACCCACCGTGTAACTACCTGTGTAAAATCAGCCGTGTAACTAGCTGTGTAACACATGCCGTGTAACTAACTGTGCAACACCCACCATGTAACTAGCTGTTTAACACCCACCATGTAACTAGCTTTGTAAAATCCACCCTGTAACTAGCTGTGTAACACCCGCCATGTAACCAGGTGTGTAACACCCGCCCTGTAACCAGCTGTGTAACACGGGCCCTGTAACCAGATGTGTAATACCCACCCTGTAAACAGCTGTGTAACACCCGCCGTGTAACAAGCTGTGTAACACCCGCCATGTAACTAGCAGTGGAACACACGCCGTGTAACCAGCTGTGTAACACCCGCCCTGTAACTAGCTCTCTAACACCCGCCGTGTAACCAGCTGTGTAACACCTGCCGTGTAACTAGCTGTTTAACACACGCCCTGTAACCGGCTGTGTAACACCCGCCGTGTAACTAGATGTGTTACACCCGCCGTGAAACTAGCTGTGTAACACCCACCGTGTAACCAGCTGTGTAACATCCGCCATTTAACCAGCTGTTTAACACCCGCCCTGTAACAAACTGTGTAACAAAAGCCTTGTAACTAGCTGTGTAACACCCGCTGTGAAACAAGCTGTGACACGCCCGCCCTGAAACCAGCTGTGTAACACCCGCCCTATAACTAGCTGTGTAACAACCACCCTGTAACTAGCTGTTAAACAGCCGCCCTCTAACCAGCTGTGTAACAATCGCCGTGTTACTAGCTGTGTAACACCCTCCATATAACAAGCTGTGTAACACCTGTCATGTAACTAGATGTGTAACACACGCCGTGTATCCAAGTGTGTATCACCCGCCCGCTAACTAGCTGTGTAACAACCATCCTGTAACCAGTTGTATAACACCCGCCCAGTAAATAGCTGTGTAACACCCGCCCTGTAACTAGCTGTGTAAAACCCATCCTGTAACTAGCTGTGTAACACCCATCCTGTAACTAGCTGTGTATCATCCACCGTGTAACCAGTTGTGTAACACCCAGCCTGTAAGTACCAGTGTAACACTCGCCATGTAATTAGCTGTGTAACACCCGCCGTGTAACTAGCTGTGTAACACCTGCCATGGACCTAGCTGTGTAACACCCACCATGTAACTAGCTGTGCAACACCCATCCTTTAACAAGCTGTGTACCATCCGCCGTGTGACCAGTTGTGTAACACCCACCCTGTAACTACCAGTGTAACACTCGCCATGTAATTAGCTGTGTAACACCCGCCGTGTAACTAGCTGTGTAACACCTGCCGTGTAACCAGCTGTGCAACACCCACCCTGTAACTAGCTGTGTAACACCCACCATGTAACAAGCTGTGTAACACCTGCCATGTAACTGGATGTGTAACACCCGCCGTGTATCCAGCTGTGTATCACCCGCCCGATAACTATCTGTGTAACACCCACCCTGTAACCAGTTGTGTAACACCCGCCCAGTAAATAGCTGTGTAACACCCATCCTGTAACTAGCTGTGTATCATCCACCGTGTAACCAGTTGTGTAACACCCACCCTGTGACTACCAGTGTAACACTCGCCATGTAATTAGCTGTGTAACACCCGCCGTGTAACTAGCTGTGTAATACCTGCCGTGGACCTAGCTGTGTAACACCCACCATGTAACTAGCTGTGTAACACCCATCCTTTAACTAGCTGTTTACCATCCGCCGTGTAACCAGTTGTGTAACACCCACCCTGTAACTACCAGTGTAACACTCGCCATGTAATTAGCTGTGTAACACCTGCCGTGTAACTAACTGAGTAAAACCCGCTGTGTAACTAGCTGTGTAACATCCGCCGGGGACCTTGCTGTGTAACACCCACCGTGTAACTAGCTTTGTAACATCCACCCTTTAATAGCTGTGTAACACCCGCCATGTAACTAGCTGTGTAACACCCGCCATGTAACCAGCTGTTTAAAACCCGCCCTGTAACTAGCTGTGTAACAACTGTCATGTGACCAGCTGTGTAACACCTGCCGTGTAACTAACTGAGTAACACCCGCTGTGTAACCGGCTGTGTAACACCCGCCATATAACTAGCTGTGTAACACGCGCCCTGTAACTAGATGTGTTACACCCGCCGTGAAACTAGCTGTGTAACACCCACCCTGTAACCAGCTGTGTAACATCCGACATTTAACCAGCTGTTTATCACCCGCCCTTTAACAAACTGTGTGACACACGCCTTGTAACTAGCTGTGTAACAGCCGCTGTGAAACAAGCTGTGAAACACCCGTCCTGAAACCAGCTGTGTAACACCCGCCCTGTGTAACAACCACCCTGTAACTAGCTGTTAAACAGCCGCCCTGTAACCAGCTGTGTAACAATCGCCGTGTTACTAGCTGTGTAACACCCTCCATGTAACAAGCTGTGTAATACCTGACATGTAACTAGATGTGTAACACCCGCCGTGTATCCAAGTGTGTATCACCGGCCCGCTAACTAGCTGTGTAACACCCATCCTGTAACCAGTTGTGTAACAACCACCCAGTAAATAGCTGTGTAACACCCGCGCGTAACCAGCTGTGTAACACCCGCCCTGTAACTAGCTGTGTAACACTCACCATGCATCCAGCTGTTTAAAACTTGCCGTGTAAATACCTGTGTAACACCCGCTGTGCAACCAGCTGCGTAACACCCGCCCTGTAACGAGCTGTGTAACACCTGCCCTGTAACCAGCTGTGTAACAATCGCCGTGTAACTAGCTGTGTAACACCCACCATTTAACAAGCTGTGTAACACCTGCCATGTAACTAGATGTGTAACACCCACCGTGTAACTAGCTGTGTATCACCCGCCGTGTAACTAGCTGTGTAACACGCACCCTGTAACCAGCTGTTTAACACCCGCCGTGTAACCAGCTGTGTAACACCCACCGTGTAACTACCTGTGTAAAATCAGCCGTGTAACTAGCTGTGTAACACACGCCGTGTAACTAACTGTGCAACACCCACCATGTAACTAGCTGTTTAACACCCACCATGTAACTAGCTTTGTAAAATCCACCCTGTAACTAGCTGTGTAACACCCGCCATGTAACCAGGTGTGTAACACCCGCCCTGTAACCAGCTGTGTAACACGGGCCCTGTAACCAGATGTGTAATACCCACCCTGTAAACAGCTGTGTAACACCCGCCGTGTAACAAGCTGTGTAACACCCGCCATGTAACTAGCAGTGGAACACACGCCGTGTAACCAGCTGTGTAACACCCGCCCTGTAACTATCTCTCTAACACCCGCCGTGTAACCAGCTGTGTAACACCCACCGTGTAACTACCTGTGTAAAATCAGCCGTGTAACTAGCTGTGTAACACACGCCGTGTAACTAACTGTGCAACACCCACCATGTAACTAGCTGTTTAACACCCACCATGTAACTAGCTTTGTAAAATCCACCCTGTAACTAGCTGTGTAACACTCGCCATGTAACCAGGTGTGTAACACCCGCCCTGTAACCAGCTGTGTAACACGGGCCCTGTAACCAGATGTGTAATACCCACCCTGTAAACAGCTGTGTAACACCCGCCGTGTAACAAGCTGTGTAACACCCGCCATGTAACTAGCAGTGGAACACACGCCGTGTAACCAGCTGTGTAACACCCGCCCTGTAACTAGCTCTCTAACACCCGCCGTGTAACCAGCTGTGTAACACCTGCCGTGTAACTAGCTGTTTAACACACGCCCTGTAACCGGCTGTGTAACACCCGCCGTGTAACTAGATGTGTTACACCCGCCGTGAAACTAGCTGTGTAACACCCACCGTGTAACCAGCTGTGTAACATCCGCCATTTAACCAGCTGTTTAACACCCGCCCTGTAACAAACTGTGTAACAAAAGCCTTGTAACTAGCTGTGTAACACCCGCTGTGAAACAAGCTGTGACACGCCCGCCCTGAAACCAGCTGTGTAACACCCGCCCTATAACTAGCTGTGTAACAACCACCCTGTAACTAGCTGTTAAACAGCCGCCCTCTAACCAGCTGTGTAACAATCGCCGTGTTACTAGCTGTGTAACACCCTCCATATAACAAGCTGTGTAACACCTGTCATGTAACTAGATGTGTAACACACGCCGTGTATCCAAGTGTGTATTACCCGCCCGCTAACTAGCTGTGTAACAACCATCCTGTAACCAGTTGTATAACACCCGCCCAGTAAATAGCTGTGTAACACCCGCCCTGTAACTAGCTGTGTAAAACCCATCCTGTAACTAGCTGTGTAACACCCATCCTGTAACTAGCTGTGTATCATCCACCGTGTAACCAGTTGTGTAACACCCAGCCTGTAAGTACCAGTGTAACACTCGCCATGTAATTAGCTGTGTAACACCCGCCGTGTAACTAGCTGTGTAACACCTGCCATGGACCTAGCTGTGTAACACCCACCATGTAACTAGCTGTGCAACACCCATCCTTTAACAAGCTGTGTACCATCCGCCGTGTGACCAGTTGTGTAACACCCACCCTGTAACTACCAGTGTAACACTCGCCATGTAATTAGCTGTGTAACACCCGCCGTGTAACTAGCTGTGTAACACCTGCCGTGTAACCAGCTGTGCAACACCCACCCTGTAACTAGCTGTGTAACACCCACCATGTAACAAGCTGTGTAACACCTGCCATGTAACTGGATGTGTAACACCCGCCGTGTATCCAGCTGTGTATCACCCGCCCGATAACTATCTGTGTAACACCCACCCTGTAACCAGTTGTGTAACACCCGCCCAGTAAATAGCTGTGTAACACCCATCCTGTAACTAGCTGTGTATCATCCACCGTGTAACCAGTTGTGTAACACCCACCCTGTAACTACCAGTGTAACACTCGCCATGTAATTAGCTGTGTAACACCCGCCGTGTAACTAGCTGTGTAATACCTGCCGTGGACCTAGCTGTGTAACACCCACCATGTAACTAGCTGTGTAACACCCATCCTTTAACTAGCTGTTTACCATCCGCCGTGTAACCAGTTGTGTAACACCCACCCTGTAAGTACCAGTGTAACACTCGCCATGTAATTAGCTGTGTAACACCCGCCGTGTAACTAGCTGTATAACACCTGCCGTGTAACCAGCTGTGCAACACCTACTCTGTAACTAGCTGTGTAACACCTGCCATGTAACTAGCTGTGTAAACCACGCCCTGTAACTAGCTCTGTAACACCAGCCATGTAACTAGCTGTGTAACACCCACCCTGTAACCAGCTGTGTAACACACGCCCTGTAACCAGATGTGTAACACCCGCCCTGTAACCAGCTGTGTAACACCCGCCGTGTAACTGGCTGTGTAACACCCGATATGTAACTAGCTGTGGAACACCCGCCGTGTAACTAGCTGTGTAACAACCGCCCTGTAACTAGCTGTGTAACACCCGCGCGTAA
This sequence comes from Carcharodon carcharias, assembly GCF_017639515.1. Classification (NCBI taxonomy): domain Eukaryota; kingdom Metazoa; phylum Chordata; class Chondrichthyes; order Lamniformes; family Lamnidae; genus Carcharodon; species Carcharodon carcharias. The sequence goes on from NC_054479.1 coordinate 71,629,693, forward strand.
CCAGCTGTGTAACACCCGCACTGTAACTAGCAGTGTAACACCCACCATGCATCCAGCTGTGTAAAATCTGCCTTGTAAATAGCTGTGTAACACCCGCTGTGTAACTAGCTGTGTAACACCCGCCCTGTAACTAGCTGTGTAACACCCGCCCTGTAACTAGCTGTGTAAAACCCGCTGTGTAACTAGCTGTGTAAAAACCGCCATGTAATTAGCTGTGTAACACCCGCGCGTAACCAGCTGTGTAACACCCGCCCTGTAACTACATGTGTAACACCGCCATGTAACTAGCTGCATAACACCCACCCTGTAACCAGCTGTTTAACACCCGCCGTGTAACCAGCTGTGTAACACCCACCGTGTAACTAGCTGTTTAACACCCGCCATGTAACTAGCTGTGTAACACCCGCCGTGTAACTAGCTGTGTAACACCCACCATTTAACAAGCTGTGTAACACCTGCCATGTAACTGGATGTGTAACACCCACCGTGTATCCAACTGTGTATCACCCGCCTGGTAACTAGCTGTGTAACACCCACCCTGTAACCAGTTGTGTAACACCCGCCCAGTAACTAGCTGTGTAACACCCGCCCTGCAACCAGCTGTTTAACACCTGCCGTGTAACCAGCTGTGTAACACCCACCGTGTAACTAGCTCTGTAACACCCACCATTTAACTAGTTTTGTAACATCCACCCTGTAACTAGCTGTGTAACTCCCGCCGTGTAACTAGATGTGTAACACCCACCGTGTAACCGGCTGTGTAACACCCACCCTGTAACTAGCTCTCTAACACCCGCTATGTAAATAGCTGTGTAACACGCGCCCTGTAACTAGATGTGTAACACCCGCTGTGAAACAAGCTGTGAAACACCCGCCCTGTAACCAGCTGTGTAACACCCGCCCTGTAACCAGCTGTGTAACATCCGCCCTGTAACTAGCTGTTTAACACCTGCCCTGTAACCAGCTGTGTAACAATCGGCGTGTAACTAGCTGTGTAACACCCACCATGTAACAAGCTGTGTAACACCTGCCATGTAACTAGATGTGTAACACTCGCCGTGTATCACCAGCCCGGTAACTAGCTGTGTAACACCGACCCTGTAACCAGTTGTGTAACACCCTCCCAGTAACGAGCTGTGTAACACCAGCCATGTAAACAGCTGTGTAACACACGCCTTGTAACCAGATGTGTAACACCCACCATGTAACTAGCTGCGAAACACCTGCCGTGTAACTAGCTGTGTAACACCCAACCTGTAACCAGCCGTGTAACACCCCTCCTGTAACCTGCTGAGTAACACCCGCCGTGTAACCGGCTGTTTAACACCCGCCCTGTAACTAGCTCTCTAACTCCCGCCATGTAAGTAGCTGTGTAACACGCGCCCTGTAACTAGATATGTTACTCCCAGCGTGAAACTAGCTGTGTAACACCCACCCTGAAACCAGCTGTATAACATTCGATATTTAACCAGCTGTTTAACACCTGCCTTGTAACAAACTGTGTAACACACGCCTTGTAACTAGCTGTGTAACACCCGCTGTGAAACAAGCTGTGAAACACCCGCCCTGAAACCAGCTGTGTAACACGCGCACTGTAACTAGCTGTGTAACACCTGCCCTGTAACCAGCTGTGTAATAATCGCCGTGTTACTAGCTGTGTGACACCCACCATGTAATAAGCTGTATAACACCTGTCATGTAACTAGATGTGTAACACCCGCCGTGTATCCAAGTGTGTTTCACCCGCCCGGTAACTAGCTGTGTAACACCCGTCGTGGACCTAGCTATGTAACACCCACCATGTAACTAGCTGTGTAAAACCCATCCTGTAACTAGCTGTGTAACACCCATCCTGTAACTAGCTGTGTAACATCCGCCGTGTAACCACTTGTGTAACACCCACCCTGTAACTACCAGTGTAACACTCGCCATGTAATTAGCTGTGTAACACCTGCCGTGTAACTAGCTGTGTAACACCTGCCATGTAACCAGCTTTGCAACACCCACCCTGTAACTAAATGTGTAACACCTGCCATGTAACTAGCTGCTTAAACCACGCCCTGTAACTAGCTGTGTAACACCCGCCATGTAACCAGCTGTTTAACACCCGCCCTGTAACTAGCTGTGTAACAACTGTCATTTAACTAGCTGTGTAAAATCGGCCGTGTAACTAGCTGTGTAACGCCCACCCTGTAACTAGCTCCCTAACACCCGCCATGAAACGAGCTGTGTAAAACCCACCCTGAAACCAGCTGTGTAACATTCGCCATTTAACCAGCTGCTTAACACCCGCCCTGTAAAAAACTGTGTAACACACGCCTTGTAACTAGCTGTGTAACACCCGCTGTGAAACAAGCTGTGAAAAACCCGCCCTGAAACCAGCTGTGTAACACCCACCCTGTAACTAGCTGTGTAACACCCGCCCTGTAACTAGCTGTTAAACACCCGCCCTGTAACCAGCTGTGTAACAATCGTCGTGTAACTAGCTGTGTAAAACCCGCCTTGTAACTTGCCGTGTAACACCCAACCTGTAACCAGCTGTGTAACACCCTCCGAGTAATCAGATGTGTAACAGCCGTTGTGTAACTAGCTGTGTAAAACCCGCCGTGTAACTAGTTGTGTATCACCCGCCGTAGACCTAGCTGTGTAACACCCACCATGTAACTAGCTGTGTAACACCCATCCTGTAACTAACTGTGTAACACCCATCCTATAACTAGCTGTGTAACATCCGCTGTGTAACCATCTGTGTAGCACCCAACATATAATTATATGTGTAACACTCGCCATGTAATTATCTGTGTAACACCCGCCGTGTAAACAGCTGTGTAACACCTGCCGTGTAACCAGCTTTGCAACACCCACCCTGTAACTAGCTGTGTAACACCTGCCATGTAACCAGATGCGTAAACCACACCCTGTAACTAGCTGTGTAACAGCAGACATGTAATTAGCTGTGTAACACCCACCCTGTTACCAGCTGTGTAACACACGCCCTGTAACCAGATGTGTAACACCCGCCCTGTAACCAGCTGTGTAACACCCGCCGTGTAACTAGCTGTGTAACACCCGATATGTAACTAGCTGTGTAACACGCGCCGTGAAACTAGCTGTGTAACACGAGCAGTGTAACTAGATTCGCAACACGCGCCGTGTAACCAGTTGTGTAAAACCCGGCATGTAACTAGCTGTGTAACACCCACCCTGTAACCAGCTTTTTAACACCCGCCGTGTAACCAGCTGTGTAACACCCGCCGTGTAACTAGCTGCGTAAAACCCGCCGTGTAACTAGCTGTGTAACACCCACCATGTAACCAGCTTTGTAACATCCACCCTGTAACTAGCTGTTTAACACCCGCCATGTAACCAACTGTTTAACAACCGCCCTGTAACTAGCTGTGTAACACCCGCCATGTAACCAGCTGTTTAACACCCGCCCTGTAACTAGCTGTGTAACAACTGTAATGTAACCAGCTGTGTAACACCCACCGTGTAAGTAGCTGTGTAACACCCGCCGTGCAACCAGCTGTGTAACACCCGCCCTGTAACTAGCTCTCTAACACCCGCCATGTAACTAGCTGTATAACACGCGCCCTGTAACTAGATGTGTTACACCCACCGTGGAACTAGCTGTGTTACACTCACCCTGTAACCAGCTGTGTAACATCCGCCATTTAACCAGCTGTTTAACACCCGCCCTGTAACAAACAGTGTAAAAGATGCCTTATAACTAGCTGTGTAACACCCGCTGTGAAACAAGCTGTGACACGCCCGCCCTGAAACCAGCTGTGTAACACCCACCCTGTAACTAGCTGTGTAACACCCACCCTGTAACTAGCTGTTAAACAGCCGCCCTGTAACCAGCTGTGTAACAATCGCCGTGTTACTAGCTGTGTAACACCCACCATGTAACAAGCTGTGTAACACCGGTCATGTAACTAGATGTGTAACACCCGCCGTTTATCCAAGTGTGTTATCACCCGCCCGGTAACTAGCTGTGTAACACCCATCCTGTAACCAGTTGTGTAACACCCGCACAGTAGCTAACTGTGTAACACCCGCCTGTAACTAGCTGTGTAACACCTGATATGTAACTAGCTGTGGAACACCCGCCGTGTAACTAGCTGTGTAAAAACCGCCATGTAATTAGCTGTGTAACACCCGCGCGTAACCAGCTGTGTAACACCCGCCCTGTAACTAGCTGTGTAACACTCACCATGCATCCAGCTGTTTAAATTTGCCGTGTAAATACCTGTGTAACACCCGCTGTGCAACCAGCTGTGTAACACCCGCCCTGTAACGAGCTGTGTAACACCCGCCCTGTAACGAGCTGTGTAACACCCGCCGTGTAACTAGCTGTGTAACACCCACCCTGTAACTAGCTGTTAAACAGCCGCCCTGTAACCAGCTGTGTAACAATCGCCGTGTTACTAGCTGTGTAACACCCACCATGTAACAAGCTGTGTAACACCGGTCATGTAACTAGATGTGTAACACCCGCCGTTTATCCAAGTGTGTGATCACCCGCCCGGTAACTAGCTGTGTAACACCCATCCTGTAACCAGTTGTGTAACACCCGCACAGTAGCTAACTATGTAACACCCGCCTGTAACTAGCTGTGTAACACCTGATATGTAACTAGCTGTGGAACACCCGCCGTGTAACTAGCTGTGTAAAAACCGCCATGTAATTAGCTGTGTAACACCCGCGCGTAACCAGCTGTGTAACACCCGCCCTGTAACTAGCTGTGTAACACTCACCATGCATCCAGCTGTTTAAAACTTGCCGTGTAAATACCTGTGTAACACCCGCTGTGCAACCAGCTGTGTAACACCCGCCCTGTAACGAGCTGTGTAACACCCGCCATGTAATTAGCTGCATAACACCCGCCGTGTAACTAGCAGTGTAACAACCACCCTGTAACCAGCTGTTTAACACCCGCCTTGTAACCAGCTGTGTAACACCCACCGTGTAACCAGCTGTGTAACATCCGACATTTAACCAGCTGTTTAACACCCGCCCTGTAACAAACTGTAACACACGCCTTGTAACTAGCTGTGTAACACCCGCTGTGAAACAAGCTGTGAAACACCCGCCCTGAAACCAGCTGTGTAACACCCGCCCTGTAACTAGCTGTGTAACAACCACCCTGTAACTAGCTGTTAAACAGCCGCCCTCTAACCAGCTGTGTAACAATCGCCGTGTTACTAGCTGTGTAACACCCACCATGTAACAAGCTGTGTAACACCTGTCATGCAACTAGATGTGTAACACCTGCCGTGTATCCAAGTGTGTATCATCCGCCCGCTAACTAGCTGTGTAACACCCATCCTGTAACCAGTTGTGTAACACCCGCCCAGTAAATAGCTGTGTAACACCCGCCCTGTAACTAGCTGTGTAAAACCCGCCGTGTAACTTTTTGTGTAACACCCGCCGTGGACCTAGCTGTGTAACACCCACCATGTAAATAGCTGTGTAACACCCATCCTGTAACTAACTGCGTAACACCCATCCTGTAACAAGCTGTGTAACATCCGCCATGAAATTAGCTGTGTAACACCCGCCGTGTAACTAGCTGTGTAACACCTGCCATGTAACCAGCTGTGCAACACCCACTCTGTAACTAGCTGTGTAACACCTGCCATGTAACTAGCTGCGTAAACCACGCCCTGTAACTAGCTCTGTAACACCAGCCATGTAACTAGATATGTAACACCCACCCTGTAACCAGCTGTGTAACACATGCCCCGTAACCAGATGTGTAACACCCGCCCTGTAACCAGCTGTGTAACACCCGCCGTGTAACTAGCTGTGTAACACCCGATATGTAACTAGCTGTGGAACACCCGCCGTGCAACTAGCTGTGTAACACCCGCGCGTAACCAGCTGTGTAACACGCGCCCTGTAACTAGCTGTGTAACACCCACCATGCATCCAGCTGTGTATAACCTGCCATGTAAATAGCTGTGTAACACCCGCTGTGTAAACAGCTGTGTAACACCCGCACTGTAACTAGCTGTGTAACACCCGCCATGTAACTAGCTGCGTAACACCCGCCGTGTAACGAGCAGTGTAACAACCACTCTGTAACCAGCTGTTTAACACCCGCCGTGTAACCAGCTGTGCAACTCCCACCGTGTAACTAGCTGTGTAACACCCGCCGTGTAACTAGCTGTGTAACACCCAACATGTAACTAGCTGTGTAACACCCACCATTTAACTAGCTTTGTACCATCCACCCTTTAACTAGCTGTGTAACACCCGCCATGTAACCAGCTGTTGAACACCCGCCCTGTAACTAGCTGTGTAACAACTGTCATGTAACTAGCTGTGTAACACCCGCCGTGTAACCGTATGTGTAACACCCACCTTGTAACTAGCTCTCTAACACCCGCCATGTAACTAGCTGTGTAACAAGCGCCCTGTAACTAGATGTGTTACACACGCCGTGAAACTAGCTATGTAACACCCACCCTGTAACCAGCTGTGTAACATCCGCCATTTAACCAGCTGTTTAACATTCTCCCTGTAAAAAACTGTGTAACACACGCCGTGTAACTAGCTGTGTAACACCCGCTGTGAAACAAGCTGTGAAACACCCGCCCTGTAACCAGTTGTGTAACAACCGCCCTGTAACTAGCTGTGTAAAATCCGCCCGGTAACTAGCTGTTTAACAACTGCCCTGTGACCAGCTGTGTAACAATCGCCGTGTAACTAGCTGTGTAAAACCCACCATTTAACAAGCTGTCTAACACCTGCCATGTAACTAGATGTGTAACACACGCCGTGTATCCAGCTGTGTATCACCCGCTCGGTAACTAGCTGTGTAACACCCACCCTGTAACCAGTTGTGTAAAACCCGGCATGTAACTAGCTGTGTAACACCCACCCTGTAACCAGCTTTTTAACACCCGCCGTGTAACCAGCTGTGTAACACCCGCCGTGTAACTAGCTGCGTAAAACCCGCCGTGTAACTAGCTGTGTAACACCCGCCGTGGACCTAGCTGTGTAACACCCACCATGTAACCAGCTTTGTAACATCCACCCTGTAACTAGCTGTTTAACACCCGCCATGTAACCAACTGTTTAACAACCGCCCTGTAACTAGCTGTGTAACACCCGCCATGTAACCAGCTGCTTAACACCCGCCCTGTAACTAGCTGTGTAACAACTGTAATGTAACCAGCTGTGTAACACCCGCCGTGTAAGTAGCTGTGTAACACCCGCCGTGTAACCAGCTGTGTAACACCCGCCCTGTAACTAGCTCTCTAACACCCGCCATGTAACTAGCTGTATAACACGCGCCCTGTAACTAGATGTGTTACACCCACCGTGGAATTAGCTGTGTAACACTCACCCTGTAACCAGCTGTGTAACATCCGCCATTTAACCAGCTGTTTAACACCCGCCCTGTAACAAACAGTGTAAAAGATGCCTTATAACTAGCTGTGTAACACCCACTGTGAAACAAGCTGTGAAACACCCGCCCTGTAACCAGTTGTGTAACAACCGCCCTGTAACTAGCTGTGTAAAATCCGCCCGGTAACTAGCTGTTTAACAACTGCCCTGTGACCAGCTGTGTAACAATCGCCGTGTAACTAGCTGTGTAAAACCCACCATTTAACAAGCTGTCTAACACCTGCCATGTAACTAGATGTGTAACACCCGCCGTGTATCCAGCTGTGTATCACCCGCTCGGTAACTAGCTGTGTAACACCCACCCTGTAACCAGTTGTGTAAAACCCGGCATGTAACTAGCTGTGTAACACCCACCCTGTAACCAGCTTTTTAACACCCGCCGTGTAACCAGCTGTGTAACACCCGCCGTGTAACTAGCTGCGTAAAACCCGCCGTGTAACTAGCTGTGTAACACCCGCCGTGGACCTAGCTGTGTAACACCCACCATGTAACCAGCTTTGTAACATCCACCCTGTAACTAGCTGTTTAACACCCGCCATGTAACCAACTGTTTAACAACCGCCCTGTAACTAGCTGTGTAACACCCGCCATGTAACCAGCTGTTTAACACCCGCCCTGTAACTAGCTGTGTAACAACTGTAATGTACCAGCTGTGTAACACCCGCCGTGTAAGTAGCTGTGTAACACCCGCCGTGTAACCAGCTGTGTAACACCCGCCCTGTAACTAGCTCTCTAACACCCGCCATGTAACTAGCTGTATAACACGCGCCCTGTAACTAGATGTGTTACACCCACCGTGGAACTAGCTGTGTTACACTCACCCTGTAACCAGCTGTGTAACATCCGCCATTTAACCAGCTGTTTAACACCCGCCCTGTAACAAACAGTGTAAAAGATGCCTTATAACTAGCTGTGTAACACCCGCTGTGAAACAAGCTGTGACACGCCCGCCCTGAAACCAGCTGTGTAACACCCACCCTGTAACTAGCTGTGTAACACCCACCCTGTAACTAGCTGTTAAACAGCCGCCCTGTAACCAGCTGTGTAACAATCGCCGTGTTACTAGCTGTGTAACACCCACCATGTAACAAGCTGTGTAACACCGGTCATGTAACTAGATGTGTAACACCCGCCGTTTATCCAAGTGTGTGATCACCCGCCCGGTAACTAGCTGTGTAACACACATCCTGTAACCAGTTGTGTAACACCCGCACAGTAGCTAACTGTGTAACACCCGCCTGTAACTAGCTGTGTAACACCCGATATGTAACTAGCTGTGGAACACCCGCCGTGTAACTAGCTGTGTAAAACCCGCCATGTAATTAGCTGTGTAACACCCATGCGTAACCAGCTGTGTAACACCCGCCCTGTAACTAGCTGTGTAACACTCACCATGCATCCAGCTGTTTAAAACTTGCCGTGTAAATAGCTGTGTAACACCCGCTGTGCAACCAGCTGTGTAACACCCGCCCTGTAACGAGCTGTGTAACACCCGCCATGTAATTAGCTGCATAACACCCGCCGTGTAACTAGCAGTGTAACAACCACCCTGTAACCAGCTGTTTAACACCCGCCTTGTAACCAGCTGTGTAACACCCACCGTGTAACCAGCTGTGTAACATCCGACATTTAACCAGCTGTTTAACACCCGCCCTGTAACAAACTGTAACACACGCCTTGTAACTAGCTGTGTAACACCCGCTGTGAAACAAGCTGTGAAACACCCGCCCTGAAACCAGCTGTGTAACACCCGCCCTGTAACTAGCTGTGTAACACCCATCCTGTAACCAGTTGTGTAACACCCGCCCAGTAAATAGCTGTGTAACACCCGCCCTGTAACTAGCTGTGTAAAACCCGCCGTGTAACGTTTTGTGTAACACCCGCCGTGGACCTAGCTGTGTAACACCCACCATGTAAATAGCTGTGTAACACCCATCCTGTAACTAACTGCGTAACACCCATCCTGTAACAAGCTGTGTAACATCTGCCATGAAATTAGCTGTGTAACACCCGCCGTGTAACTAGCTGTGTAACACCTGCCATGTAACCAGCTGTGCAACACCCACTCTGTAACTAGCTGTGTAACACCTGCCATTAACTAGCTGCGTAAACCACGCCCTGTAACTAGCTCTGTAACACCAGCCATGTAACTAGATATGTAACACCCACCCTGTAACCAGCTGTGTAACACATGCCCTGTAACCAGATGTGTAACACCCGCCCTGTAAACAGCTGTGTAACACCCGCCGTGTAACTAGCTGTGTAACACCCGATATGTAACTAGCTGTGGAACACCCGCCGTGTAACTAGCTGTGTAACACCCACGCGTAACCAGCTGTGTAACTCCCGCCCTGTAACTAGCTGTGTAACACCCACCATGCATCCAGCTGTGTATAACCTGCCATGTAAATAGCTGTGTAACACCCGCTGTGTAACCAGCTGTGTAACACCCGCCCTGTAACTAGCTGTGTAACACCTGCCATGTAACTAGCTGCGTAACACGCGCCGTGTAACGAGCAGTGTAACAACCACTCTGTAACCAGCTGTTTAACACACGCCGTGTAACCAGCTGTGTAACTCCCACCGTGTAACTAGCTGTGTAACACCCGCCGTGTAACTAGCTGTGTAACACCCACCATGTAACAAGCTGTGTAACACCTGCCATGTTACTGGATGTGTAACACCCGCCGTGTATCCAGCTGTGTATCACCCGCCCGATAACTATCTGTGTAACACCCACCCTGTAACCAGTTGTGTAACACCCGCCCAGTAACTAGCTGTGTAACACCCGCCCTGCCAACAGCTGTTTAACACCTGCCGTGTAACCTGTGTAAAATCGGCCGTGTAACTAGCGGTGTAACACCCGCCGTGTAAGTAACTGTGTAACACCCATCATGTAACTAGCTGTGTAACACCCACCATTTAACTAGTTTTGTAACATCCACCCTGTAACTAGCTGTGTAACACCCGCCATGTAACCAGCTGTTGAACACCCGCCCTGTAACTAGCTGTGTAACAACCTTCATATAACTAGCTGTGTAACACCCGCCGTGTAACTAGCTGTGTAACACCTGCCATGTAACCGGATCTGTAAAACCTGCCTTGTAACTAGCTCTCTAAAACCCGCCATGTAACTAGCTGTGTAACACACGCGCCCTGTAACTAGATGTGTTAAACCCGCCGTGAAACTAGCTGTGTAACACACACCCTGTAACCAGCTGTGTAACATCCGCCATTTAACCAGCTGTTTAAGATCAGCCCTGTAAAAAACTGTGTAACACACGACTTGTAACTAGCTGTGTAACACCCGCTGTGAAACAAGCTGTGAAACATCCGCGCGTAACCAGCTGTGTAACACCCGCCCTGTAACTAGATGTGTAACACCCGTCATGCATCCAGCTGTGTAAAACCTGCCGTGTAAATAGCTGTGTAACACCTGCTTGTAACCAGCTGTGTAACACCCGCCCTGTAACTAGCTGTGTAAAACCCGTCATGTAACTAGCTGCGTAACACCCGCCGTGTAACTAGCTGTGTAACACCCACCCTGTTACCAGCTGTTTAACATCCGCCGTGTAACCAGCTGTGTAACACCCACCGTGTAACCAGCTGTGGAACACTCGCCTTGTAACTAGCTGTGTAACACCCGCCGTGTAACTAGCTGTGTAACACCCACTCTGTAACCAGCTGTTTAACACCCGCCGTGTAACCAGCTGTGTAACACCCACCGTGTAACTAGCTGTGTAAAATCGTCCGTGTAACTAGCTGTGTAACACCCGCTGTGTAACTAACTGTGCAACACCCACAATGTAACTAGCTGTTTAACACCCACCACGTAACTAGCTTTGTAATATCTACCCTGTAACCAGATGTGTAATACCCGCCCTGTAACCAGCTGTGTAACACCCGCCGTGTAACTAGCTGTGTAATACCCGCCATGTAACCAGCTGTTTAAAACCCGCCATGTAACTAGCTGTGTAACACCCGCCCTGTAACTAGCTCTCTAACACCCGCTGTGAAACAAGCTGTGAAACACCCGCCCTGAAACCAGCTGTGTAACACCCGCACTGTTACTAGCTGTGTAACAACCACCCTGTAACCAGCTGTTAAACAGCCGCCCTCTAACCAGCTGTGTAACAATCGCCGTGTTACAAGCTGTGTAACACCCACCATGTAACAAGCTGTGTAATACCTGTCATGTAACTAGATGTGTAACACCCGCCGTGTTTCCAAGTGTGTATCACCCGCCCGCTAACTAGCTGTGTAACACCCATCCTGTAACCAGTTGTGTAACACCCGCCCAGTAAATAGCTGTGTAACACCCGCCCTGTAACTAGCTGTGTAAAGCCCGCTGTGTAACTAGCTGTGTAACACCCGCCATGGACCTAGCTGTGTAACACCCACCATGTAACTAGCTGTGTAACACCCATCCTGTAACTAGCTGTGTAACATCCGCCGTGTAAACAGTTGTGTAACACCCACCCTGTTACTACTAGTGTAACACTCGCCATGTAATTAGCTGTGTAACACCCGCCGTGTAACTAGCTGTGTAACACCTGCCGTGTAACCAGCTGTGCAACACCCACTCTGTAACTAGCTGTGTAACACCGGCCATGTAACTAGCTGCGTAAACCACGCCCTGTAACTAGCTCTGTAACACCAGCCATGTAACTAGCTGTGTAACACCCACCCTGTTACCAGCTGTGTAACACCCGCCCTGTAACTAGCTGTGTAAAACCCGCTGTGTAACTAGCTGTGTAACACCCGCCGTGGACCTAGCTGTGTAACACCCACCATGTAACTAGCTGTGTAACACCGATCCTGCAACTAGCTGTGTAACACCCATCCTGTAACTAGCTGTGTAACATCCGCCGTGTAAACAGTTGTGTAACACCCGCCCTGTTACTACCAGTGTAACACTCGCCATGTAATTAGCTGTGTAACACCCGCCGTGTAACTAGCTGTGAAACACCTGCCGTGTAACCAGCTGTGCAACACCCACTCTGTAACTAGCTGTGTAACACCGGCCATGTAACTAGCTGCGTAAACCACGCCCTGTAACTAGCTCTGTAACACCAGCCATGTAATTAGCTGTGTAACACCCACCCTGTTACCAGCTGTGTAACACACGCCCTGTAACCAGATGTGTAACACCCGCCCTGTAACCAGCTGTGTAACACCCGCCGTGTAACTAGCTGTGTAACACCCGATATGAAACTAGCTGTGGAACACCCGCCGTGTAACTAGCTGTGTAAAACCCGCCATGTAACTAGCTGTGTAACACCCGCGCGTAACCAGCTGTGTAACACCCGCCCTGTAACTAGCTGTGTAACACCCACCATGCATCCAGCTGTTTAAAACTTGCCGTGTAAATAGCTGTGTAACACCCGCTGTGTAACCAGCTGTGTAACACCCGCCCTGTAACGAGCTGTATAACACCCGCCATGTAACTAGCTGCGTAAAACCCGCCGTGTAACTAGCAGTGTAACAACCACCCTGTAACCAGCTGTTAAACACCCGCCTTGTAACCAGCTGTGTAACACCCACCGTGTAACTAGCTGTGGAACACCCGCCATGTAACTAGCTGTGTAAAGCCCGCCGTGTAACTAGCTGTGTAACACCCACCCTGTAACTAGCTGTGTAACACCTGCCCTCTAACCAGCTGTGTAACAATCGCCGTGTAACTAGCTTTGTAACACCCACCATTTAACAAGCTGTGTAACACCTGCCATGTAACTAGATGTGTAACACCCGCAGTGTATCCAGCTGTGTATCACCCGCCCGGTAACTAGCTGTGTAAGACGCACCCTGTAACCAGCTGTTTAACACCCGCCGGGTAACCAGCTCTGTAACACCAACTGTGTAACTACCTGTGTAAAATCGGCCATGTAACTAGCTGTGTAACACATGCCGTGTAACTAACTGTGCAACACCCACCATGTAACTAGCTGTTTAACACCCACCATGTAACTAGCTTTTATAAAATCCACCCTGTAAATAGCTGTGTAACACCCGCCATGTAACCAGGTCTGTAACACCCGCCCTGTAACCAGTTGTGTAACACAGGCCATGTAACCAGATGTGTAATACCCGCCCTGTAAACAGCTGTGTAACACTCGCCATGTTACAAGCTGTGTAACACCTGCCATGTAACTAGCAGTGGAAAACACGCCGTGTAACCAGCTGTGTAACACCCGCCCTGTAACTAGCTGTGTAACACCCGCCATGTAACTAGCTGTGTAACAACTGTCATGTAACCAGCTGTGTAACACCCGCCGTGTAACTAGCTGTGTAACACCCGCCGTTTAACCGGCTGTGTAACACCTGCCCTGTAACTAGCTCTCTAACACCCGCCATGTAACTAGCTGTATAACACGCGCCCTGTAACTAGATGTGTTACACCCGCCGTGAAACTAGCTGCGTAAGCCACGCCCTGTAACTAGCTGTGTAACACCAGCCATGTAACTAGCTGTGTAACACCCACCCTGTAACCAGCTGTGTAACACCCGCCCAGTAACCAGATGTGTAACACCCGCCCAGTAACCAGCTGTGTAACACCCGATATGTAACTAGCTGTTGAAAACCCGCCGTGTAACTAGCTGTGTAACACCAGCCCTGTAACTAGCTGTGTAACACCTCCGCGTAACAGCTGTGTAAAACCCGCCCTGTAACCATCTGTGTAACACCCGCCATGCATCCAGCTGTTTAAAACCTGCCGTGTAAATAGCTGTGTAACACCCGCTGTGTAACCAGCTGTGTAACACACGTCCTGTAACTAGATGTGTAACACCCGCCATGTAACGAGCTGCGTAACACCCGCCATGAAACTAGCTGTGTAACACCCGTCATGTAACTAGCTCTGTAACACGCGCCGTGTAACTAGCTGTGTAACACCAGCCATGTAACTAGGTTTGTAACACGCGCCGTGTAACCAGCTGTGCAACACCCATCCTGTAACTAGCTGTGTAACACCCGCCATGTAACTAGCTGTGTAAAACGCGCCCTGTAACTAGCTGTGTAACACACGCCATGTAACTTGCTGTGTAACACCCGCCGTGTAACTAGAGTGTAACACCCACCCTGTAACCAGCTGTGTTAAACCCACCATGTAATCAGCGGTGTAACACCCGCCACGTAACCAGCTGTGTAACACCCGCCGTGTAACCAGCTGGGTAAAACCCGCCCTGTAACTAGCTGTGTAACACACGCTATGTAACTAGCTGTGAAACACCCGCCGTGTTACTAGCTGTGTAACACCCGCCCTGTAACTAGCTTTGTAACACCCGCCCTGTAACCAGCTGTGTAACACAAGCCATGTAACCAGATGTGTAATACCCGCCCTGTAAACAGCTGTGTAACACCCGCCGTGTAACCACCTTTGTAACACCTGCCCTATAACTAGCTCTGTAACACCTGCCCTGTAACTAGCTGTGTAACACTAGCCATGTAACTAGCTGTGTAACACCCATCCTGTAAGTAGCTGTGTAACACCCATCCTGTAACTAGCTGTGTAACATCCGCCGTGTAACCAGTTGTGTAACACCCACCCTGTAACTACCAGTGTAACACTCGCCATGTAATTGGCTGTGTAACACCCACCCTGTAACTAGCTGTGTAACACCTGCTGTGTAACCAGCTGTGCAACACCCAGCCTGTAACTAGCTGTGTAACACCTGCCATGTAACTAGCTGTGTAAACCACGCCCTGTAACTAGCTGTGTAACACCAGCCATGTAACTAGCTGTGTAACACCCACCCTGTAACCAGCTGTGTAACACACGCCCTGTAACCAGATGTGTAACACCCGACCTGTAACTAGCTGTGTAATACCTGCCGTGTAACTAGCTGTGTAACACCTGATATGTAACTAGCTGTGGAACACCCGCCGTGTAACTAGCTGTGTAACACCCGCCCTGTAACTAGCTGTGTAACACCCGCAATGCATCCAGCTGTGTAAAACCTGCCGTGTAAATAGCTGTGTAACACCCGCTGTGTAACCAGCTGTGTAACACCCGCACTGTAACTAGCTGTGTAACACCCGCCATGCAAATAGCTGCGTAACACCCGCCGTGTAACTAGCTATGTAACACCCCCCCTGTAACCAGCTGTTTAACACCCGCCATGTAACCAGCTGTGTAACACCCACCGTGTAACTAGCTGTGGAACACCCGCCATGTAACTAGCTGTGTAACACCCGCCGTGTAACTAGCTGTGTAACACCCACCCTGTAATCAGCTGTTTAACACCCGCCATGTAACCAGCTGTGTAACACCCACCGTGTAACTACCTGTGTAAAATCGGCCCTGCACCTAGCTGTGTAAAACCCGCCATGCATCCAGCTGTGTAAAACCTGTCGTGTAAATAGCTGTGTAACACCCGCTGTGTAACCAGCTGCGTAACACCTGCCCTGTAACTGGCTGGGTAACACCCGCCATGTAACTAGCTGCCTAACACCCGCCGTGTAACTAGCTGTGTAACACCCACCCTGTAACCAGCTGTTGAACACCCGCCGTGTAACCAGCTGTGTAACACCCGCCGTGTAACTAGCTGTGTAACACCCACCCTGTAACCAGCTGTTTAACACCCACTGTGTAACCAGCTGTGTAACACCCACCGTGTAACTACCTGTGTAAAATCGGCCGTGTAACTAGCTGTGTAACAACCGCCGTTTAACTAAATGTGCAACACCCACCATGTAACTAGCTGTTTAACACCCAACATGTAACTAGCTTTGTAAAATCCACCCTGTAACTTGCTGTGTAACAACCATCATGTAACTAGCTGTGTAACACACGCCGTGTAATTAGCTTGTAACACCTGCCGTGTAACCGGCTGTGTAACACCCGCCCTGTAACAAGCTGTGTAACATCCGCCCTGTAACCAGCTGTGTAACAATCGGCGTGTAACTAGCTGTGTAACACCCACCATGTAACAAGCTGTGTAACACCTGTCATGTAACTAGATGTGTAACACCCGCCGTGTATCCAACTGTGTATCACCCGCCCGGTAACTAGCTGTGTAACACTCATCTTGTAACCAGTTGTGTAACACCCGCCCAGTAACTAGCTGTGTAACAACAGCCATGTAAACAGCTGTGTAACACACGCCGCGTAACCAGCTGTTTAACACCCGCCGTGTAACTAGCTGTGAAACACCCGCCATGTAACTAGCTGTGTAACACCCAACCTGTAACCAGCTGTGTAACACCCCCCCGTAACCTGCTTTGTAACACCCGCCATGTAAGCAGCTGTTTAACACCCGCCCTGCAACCAGATGTGTAACACCAGCCATGTAACAAGCTGTGTAACACTCGCCATGCAACGAGCTGGGTAACACTCGCCATGTAACCAGCTGTGTAAAACCCGCCGTGTAAATAGCTGTGTAACACCCGCTGTGTAATCAGCTGTGTAACACCCGCCCTGTAACTAGCTGTGTAACACCCACCCTGTAACTAGCTGTTAAACACCCGCCATGTAACTAGCTGTTTAACACCCGCCGTGTAACCAGCTGTGCAACACCCGCCCTGTAACTAGCTGTGTAACACCCGTCATGGAACTAGCTCTGTAACACGTGCCGTGTAACAAGCTGTGTAACACCAGCCGTGTAACTAGATTTGTAACACATGCCGTGTAACCATTTGTGCAACACCCGCCCTGTAACTAGCTGTGTAACACACGCCGTGTAACTAGCTGTGTAACACCCGCCGTGTAACTAGCTGTGTAACACCCACCCTGTAACCAGCTGTGTTATACCCGCCATGTAACCAGCGGTGTATCACGCGCCCCGTAACCAGCTGTGTAACACCCGCCGTGTAACCAGCTGGGTAAAACCCGCCCTGTAAATAGCTGTGTAACACACGCAAGGTAACTAGCTGTGTAACACCCGCCGTGTTACTAGCTGTGTAACACCCGCCCTGTAACTAGCTTTGTAACACCCTCCCTGTAACCAGCTGTGTAACACACGCCATGTAACCAGATGTGTAATACCCGTCCTGTAAACAGCTGTGTAACACCCGCCGTGTAACAAGCTGTGTAACACCCGCCAGGTAACCAGATGTTTAACACCCGCCCTTTAACTAGCTGTGTAACAACTGTCATGTAACCAGCTGTGTAACACCCGTCGGCTAACTAGCTGTGCAACACACGCCGTGTAACCGGCTGTGTAACACCCTCCCTGTAACTAGCTCCCTAACACCCGCCATGCAACTAGCTGTGTAACACGCGCCCTGTAACTAGATGTGTTACACCCGCCGTGAAACTTGCTGTGTTACACCCACCCTGTAACCAGCTGTGTAACATCTGCCATTTAACCAGCTGTTTAACACCCACCCTGTAACAAACTGTGTAACACATGCCTTGTAACGAGCTGTGTAACACAGGCATGTAACTAGCTGTGTAACACCCACCCTGTAACCAGCTGTGTAACACATGCCCTGTAACCAGATGTGTAACACCCGCCCAGTAACCAGCTGTGTAACGCACGATACGTAACTAGCTGTGGAACACCCGCCGTGTAACTAGCTGTGTAACACCGGCCCTGTAACTAGCTGTGTAACACCCGCGCGTAACAAGCTGTGTAAAACCCGCCCTGTAACTAGCTGTGTAACACCCGCCATGCATCCAGCTGTGTAAAACCTGCCGTGTAAATAGCTGTGTAACACCCGCTGTGTAACCAGCTGTGTAACACCCGCCCTGTAACTAGCTGCGTAACACCCGCCGTGTAACTAGCTGTGTAACACCCACCCTGTAACCAGCTGTTTAACACCCGCTGTGTAACCAGCTGTGTAACACCCACCGTGTAACTAGCTCTGTAACACGCACCGTGTAACTAGCTGTGTAACACCCGCCATGTAACTAACTGTGCAACACCCACCATGTAACTAGCTGTTTAACACCCACCATGTAACTAGCTTTGTAAAATCCACCCTGTAACTAGCTGTGTAACACCCGCCATGTAACCAGCTGTTGAACACCCGCCCTGTAACTAGCTTTGTAACACCGGCCGTATAACAGCTGTTTAACACCCACCCCGGAAACCAGCTGTTGAACACCCGCCCTGTAACTAGCTTTGTAACACCGGCCGTATAACAGCTGTTTAACACCCACCCCGGAAACCAGCTGTGTAACACCCGCCCTGTAACTAGCTGTGTAAAACCAGCCATGTAACTAGCTGTGTAACACCCATCCTGTAACCAGCTGTGTAACACCCTCTGTAATTAGCTGTGTAACACCTGCCATGTAACTAGCTTTGTAACACCCACCCTGTAACTATCTGTGTAACACCCTCCGTGTAACTAGCTGTGCAACACCCGCCGTGTAACTAGCTGTGTAACACCTGCCGTGTAAATAGCTTTTTAACAGCCACCCTGTAACCAGCTGTGTAACACCCTCCGTGTAACCAGCTGTGTATCACCCACCCTGTAATCAGCTGTGAAACACCAGCCGAGTAACCAGCTATGCAACATCCCGCCCTGTGTCTAGCTGTGTAACACCCGCCATGTAACTAGCTTTTAAAACACCCGCCCTGTAACAAGCTGTGTAACATCCGCCATGTAACTAGCTGCGTAACACCCGCCGTGTAATTAGCTGTGTAACAATCGCCGTGTTACTAGCTGTGTAACACCCACCCTGTAACCAGCTGTGTAACACCCGCCGTGTAACCAGATGTGTAACACCCGCACTGTAACCAGCTGTGTAACACCCGCCATGCAACTAGCTGTGTAAAACCTGCCATGTAAATAGCTGTGTAACACCTGCTGTGTAACCAGCTGTGTAACACCAGCCCTGTAACTAGCTGTGTAACACCCGCCATGTAACTAGCTGCGTAACACCCGCCGTGTAACTAGCTGTGTAACACCCACCCTGTAACCAGCTGTTTAACACCTGCCGTGTAACCAGCTGTGTAACACCCACCGTGTAACTAGCTGTGGAACACCCGCCATGTAACTAGCTGTGTAACACCCACCGTGTAACTATCTGTGTAAAATCGGCCGTGTAACTAGCTGTGTAACACCCGCCATGTAACTAGCTGTTTAACACCCACCATGTAACTAGCTTTGTAAAATCCACCATGTAACTAGCTGTGTAACACCCGCCATGTAACCAGCTGTGTAACACCCGCTCTGTTACTAGCTGTGTAAAACCAGCCATGTAACTAGCTGTGTAACACCCACCGTGTAACTATCTGTGTAAAATCGGCCGTGTAACTAGCTGTGTAACACCCGCCATGTAACTAACTGTGCAACACCCACCATGTAACTAGCTGTTTAACACCCACCATGTAACTAGCTTTGTAAAATCCACCATGTAACTAGCTGTGTAACACCCGCCATGCAACCAGCTGTGTAACACCCGCCCTGTTACTAGCTGTGTAAAACCAGCCATGTAACTAGCTGTGTAACACCCACCCTGTAACCAGCTGTGTAACACCCGCCGTGTGACCAGCTGTTGAACACCCACCCTGTAACTAGCTGTGTAACACCCGCCATGCAACCAGCTGTGTAACACCCGCCCTGTTACTAGCTGTGTAAAACCAGCCATGTAACTAGCTGTGTAACACCCACCCTGTAACCAGCTGTGTAACACCCGCCGTGTGACTAGCTGTGTAATACCCGCCGTGAAACTAGCTGTGTAACAACCACCATGTAACTAGCTGTGTAAAACCCACCGTGTAACTGGCTGTGTAACAACCACCATGTAACCAGCTGTGTAACACCCACCGTGTAACTAGCTGTGTAACACCCGCTATGTAACTAGCTGTGGAACACCCGCCGTGTAACTAGCTGTGTAACACTCGCCATTCAACTAGCTGTGTAAAACCTGCCATGTAACCAGCAGTGTAACACCCGCCGTGTAACCAGCTGTATAACACCCGCCCCGTAACCAGCTGTGAAACACCCAGCGAGTAACTAGCTGTGCAACACCCGCCCTGTGTCTAGCTGTGTAACACCCGCCATGTAAATAACTGTGTAACACCCGCCCTGTAACTAGCTGTGTAACATCTGCCTTGTAACAAGCTGTGTAACATCCGCCCTGTAATGAGCAGTGTAACATCCGCAGTGTAAGTAGCTCTGTAACACCCGCCATGTAACTAGCTGTGGAACACCCGCCGTGTAACCAGCAGTGTAACACCTGCCGTGTAAGTAGCTGTGTAACACCCGCCCTGTAACCAGCTGTGTAACACCCACCCTGTAACTAGCTGTGTAACTCAAACCATGTAACCAGCTGTGTAACATCCACCATGTTACTAGCTGTGTAACACCCACCATGTAACAAGCTGTGTAACACCGGCCATGTAAATAGCTGTGTAACACTTGCCGTGTATCCAGCTGTATACCACCCGCCCTGTAACTAGCTGTGTAACACCCGCCCTGTAACTAGCTGTGTAACACTCGCCATGCAACTAGCTGTGTAAAACCTGCCATGTAAATAGCTGTGTAACACCCGCTGTGTAACCAGCTGTGTAACACCCGCCCTGTAACTAGCTGTGTAACACCCGCCATGTAACTACCTGCGTAACACCCGCCGTGTAACTAGCTGTGTAACACCCACCCTGTAACCAGCTGTTTAACACCTGCCGTGTAACCAGCTGTGTAACACCCACCATGTAACTAGCTGTGGAACACCCGCCATGTAACTAGCTGTGTAACACCCGCTGTGTAACTAGCTGTGTAACACCCACCCTGTAACCAGCTGTTTAACAGCCGATGTGTAACCAGCTGTGTAACACCCACCATGTAACAAGCTGTGTAACACCCGCCATGTAACTAGGTGCGTAAAACCCACAATGTAACTAGCAGTGTAACACCCACGCTGTAACTAGCTGTGTAACACCCACCATGTAATTAGCTGTGTAAAACCCGCCGTGTATCTAGCTGTGTAACACCCGCCGTGTAACCAGCTGTGCAACACCCGCCCTGTAACTAGCTGAGTAACACCCGCCATGTAACTAGGTGCGTAAAACGCGCCCTGTAACTAGCTGTGTAACATCCACCCTGTAACTAGCTGTGTAACACCCGACATGCAATTAGCTGTGCAACAGCCGCCCTTTAACTAGCTGAGTAACACCCGCCGTGTTACTAGCTGTGTAAAACCCACCATGTAACTAGCTGTGGAACACCTGCCGTGTAACTAGCTGTGTAACACCCGCCCTGTAACTAGCTGTGTAACACCCGCTCTGCAACTACATGTGTAACACCTTCCGTGTAACTAGCTGTGCAACACCCGCCATGTAACTAGCTGTGTAACACCCGCCGTGTAACTAGCTGTG
This sequence comes from Carcharodon carcharias, assembly GCF_017639515.1. Classification (NCBI taxonomy): domain Eukaryota; kingdom Metazoa; phylum Chordata; class Chondrichthyes; order Lamniformes; family Lamnidae; genus Carcharodon; species Carcharodon carcharias. The sequence continues at coordinate 71,651,376 of NC_054479.1, forward strand.
TAACACCCGCCGTGTAACTAGGTTTTTAACACCCACCCTGTAACCAGCAGTGTAACACCCGCCGTGTAACCAGCTGTGTAACACCCGCCCCGTAACCAGCTGTGAAACACCCAGCGAGTAACTAGCTGTGCAACACCCGCCCTGTGTCTAGCTGTGTAACACCCGCCATGTAAATAGCTGTGTAACACCCGCCCTGTAACTAGCTGTGTAACATCTGACTTGTAACAAGCTGTGTAACACCCGCCCTGTAACAAGCAGTGTAACACCCGCCGTGTAAGTAGCTCTGTAACACCCGCCGTGTAACTAGCTGTGAAACACCCACCCTGTAACCAGTTGTGTAACACCCGTTGTGTAGGTAGCTGTGTAACACCCTCCATGTAACAAGCTGTGTAACACCTGCCATGTAACTACCTGTGTAACACCCGCCCTGTAACAAGTTGTGTAACACCTGCCATGTAACAAGCTGTGTAACACATGCCATGTAACCAGCTGTGTAACACAGGCCCTGTAACTAGCTGTGTAACACCCGCCGTGTAACTAGCTGTGGAACACCCGCCGTGTAACCAGCAGTGTAACACCTGCCGTGTAAGTAGCTGTGTAACACCCGCCCTGTAACCAGCTGTGTAACACCCACCCTGTAACTAGCTGTGTAACTCAAACCATGTAACCGGCTGTGTAACATCCACCATGTTACTAGCTGTGTAACACCCACCATGTAACAAGCTGTGTAACACCGGCCATGTAAATAGCTGTGTAACACTTGCCGTGTATCCAGCTGTATACCACCCGCCCTGTAACTAGCTGTGTAACACCCGCCCTGTAACTAGCTGTGTAACACCCGACATGTAACTAGCTGTTTAACACCCATCGTTTAACTAGCTGTGTAACACCCGCCGTGTAACTAGCTGTGTAAAACCCAACCAGTCAACAGCTAACACCCGCCGTGCAACTAGCTGTGTAACAGCCGCCGTGTAACCAGCTGTGTAACACCCACCATGTAACTAGCTGTGTAACACCCACCCTGTAACGAGCTGTGTAACACCCGCCGTGTAACACCCGCCCTGTAACTAGCTGTGTTACACCCGCCATGTTATTAGATGTGTAACACCAGCAGTGTAATCAGCTGTGTAACACCCGCCGTGTAACCAGCTGTGCAACACCCGCCGCGTAACTAGCTGTGTAACACCTGCCCTCTAACTAGCTGTGTAAGTCCCACCGAGTAACCAGCTGTGTAAAACGCGCCGCGTAACTAGCTGTGTAACACCCACCATGTAACAAGTTGTGTAACTCCCGCCATGTAATTAGCTGTGTAAAACCAGCCGTGTATCCAGCTGTGTATCACCCGCCCTGTAACTAGCTGTGTAACTCCCGCCTTTAACCAGCTGTGTAACACCCGCCCTGTATCTAGCTGTGTAACACCCGCCGTGTTTCTAGCTGTGTAACAACCAACCTGTAACCAGCTGTGTAACACCTGCCGTGTAACGAGCTGTGTAAAACCCACCGTGTAACTAGCTGTGTAACAACCGCCATATAACAGCTATGTAAAACCCACAATGTAACTAGCAGTGTAACACACACGCTGTAGTTAGCTGTGTAACACCCACCATGGAATTAGCTGTGTAACACCCGCCGTGTAACCAGCTGTGCAACACCCGCCCTGTAACTAGCTGAGTAACACACGCCATGTAACCTGTTGCGTAAAACGCACCCTGTAACTCGCTGTGTAACACCCGCCGTTTAACTAGCTGTGTAACATCCACCCTGTAACCAGCTGTGTAAAACCCGCCTTGTAACCAGCTGTGTAACACCCGCCCTGTAACCAGCAGAGTAACACCCGCCGTGTAACCAGCTCTGTAAAACCCGACCTGAAATTATCTGTGTAACACCTGCCATGTAACTAGCTGTGTAACACCCGCCGTGTAACTAGCTGTGTAACAACCGCCGTGTAATTCGCTGTGTAACACCCGCAGTGTAACTAGCTAACACCCACCCTGTAACCAGCTGTGTAACAACCGCTGTATAACAGCTGTGTAACACCCCCCCGTAACTAGCTGTGTAACACCCGCCGTGTAACCAGCTGTGTAACACCCGCCCTGTAAATAGCTGTGCAACAACCGCCATATAACAAGCTGCATAACACCCGCCGAGTAACTAACTGTGTAACACCCGCCGTGTAACCAGCTGTGTAAAACCCGCCCTGTAACTAGCTGTGTAACACGCGCCCTGTAACTAGCTGTGTAACACCTGCCGTGAAACTAGCTGTGTATCACCCGCCCTGTAACTAGCTGCGTAACTCCTACCCTGTAACTAGCTGTGTAACACCCGCCGTGTTACCAGCTGTGCAACACCCGCTCTGTAACTAGCTGTGTAACCCCGCCATGTAACTAGCTGTGTAACTCCCGCCATGTAACCAGCTTTGTAACACCTGCCGTGTAACTAGCTGTGTAACACCCGCCGTGTAACCAACAGTGTAAAACATGCCCTGTAACTAGCTGTGTAACACCCACCCTGTAACCAGCTGTGTAAAGCATGGCGTGTAACCAGCTGTGTAACACCCGCCGTGTAACTAGCTGTGTAACACCCGCCATGAAACTAGCTGCGTCACACCCAGCATGTAACTAGCTGCGTAACACCCGCCGTGTAACCAGATGTGTAACACCCACCCTGTAACAAGTTGTGTAACACCTGCCATGTAACTAGCTGTGTAACACATGCCGTGTAACCAGCTGTGTAACACAGGCCCTGTAACTAGCTGTGTAACACCCGCCATGTAACTAGCTGTGTAACATCCGCCGTGTAACTAGCTTTGTAACACCCTCCCTGTAACCAGCTGTGTAACAGCCGTCGTGTAACCAGCTGTGTAACATCCGCTCTGTAACCAGCTGTGTAACACCCGCCGTGTAACTAGCTGTGTAACGCCCGCCCTGTAACTAACTGTGTAACACCCACCCTGTAACCAGTTGTGCAACACCCACCCTGTAACTAACTGTGTAACACCCGCCCTGTAACCAGCTGTGTAACACCCACCCTGTAGCAAGGTGTGTAACACCCGCCGTGTTACCAGCTGTGTATCACCCTCCCTGTAACCAGCTGTGTAACACCCACCCTGTAACTAGCTGTGTAACACCCGCCCTGTAACCAGCTGTGTAACACCCACCCTGTAACCAGCTGTGTAACACCCACCCTGTAACTAGGTGTGTAATACCCGCTGTGCAACTGGCTGTGTAACACCCGCCAAGTAACCAGATGTGTATCACCCGCCGTGTAACTAGCTGTGTATCACCCGCCGTGTAACCAGCTGTGTATCACCCACCATGTAACTAGCTGTGTAACACCCACCCTGTAATCAGCTGTGTAACACCCTCCGTGTAACCAGCTGTGTAACACCAGCCCTGTAACCAGCTGTGTAACACTCACCGTGTAACTAGCTGTGTAACACCCGCCGCGTAACCAGCTGTGCAACATCCGCCGTGTAACTAGCTTTGTAACACCCTCCCTGTAACCAGCTGTGTAACAGCCGTCGTGTAACCAGCTGTGTAACATCCGCTCTGTAACCAGCTGTGTAACACCCGCCGTGTAACTAGCTGTGTAACGCCCGCCCTGTAACTAACTGTGTAACACCCACCCTGTAACCAGTTGTGCAACACCCACCCTGTAACTAACTGTGTAACACCCGCCCTGTAACCAGCTGTGTAACACCCACCCTGTAACAAGGTGTATAACACCCGCCGTGTTACCAGCTGTGTATCACCCTCCCTGTAACCAGCTGTGTAACACCCACCCTGTAACTAGCTGTGTAACACCCGCCCTGTAACCAGCTGTGTAACACCCACCCTGTAACCAGCTGTGTAACACCCACCCTGTAACTAGGTGTGTAATACCCGCTGTGCAACTGGCTGTGTAACACCCGCCATGTAACCAGATGTGTATCACCCGCCGTGTAACTAGCTGTGTATCACCCGCCGTGTAACCAGCTGTGTATCACCCACCATGTAACTAGCTGTGTAACACCCGCCGTGTAACTAATTGTGTAACACCCACCCTGTAATCAGCTGTGTAACACCCGCCCTGGAACCAGCTGTGTAACACCCGCCGTGTAACTAGCTGTGTAACACCCGCCGCGTAACCAGCTGTGTAACACCCATCCTGCAAGTAGCTGTGTAACACCCACCATGTAACTAGCTGTGTAACATCCGACGTGTAACTAGCTGTGTAACACCTGCCGTTTAACTAGCTGTGTAACACCCGCCGTGTAACTAGATGTGTAACACGGAGCCTGTAAGCAGCTGTGTAACACCCGCCGTGTAACCAGCTGTGTAACACCCGCCCTGTAACCAGCTGTGTAACACCCGCTGTGTAATTAGTTGTGTAATACGCACCCTGTAACCAGTTGTGTAACACCCTCCGTGTAACCAGCTGTGTAACTCCCGCCGTGTAACCAGCTGTGTAACACCCGCCGTGTAACTAGCTGTGTAACACCCGCTGTGTAACCAGCTCTGTAAAACCAACCCTGAAATTAGCTGTGTAACACCCGCTATGTAACTAGCTGTGTAACACCCGCCACGTAAACAGCTGTGTAACACCCGTCCTGCAAGTAGCTGTGTAACACCCACCATGTAACTAGCTGTGTAACACCCGACGTGTAACTAGCTGTGTAACACCTGCCGTTTAACTAGCTGTGTAACACCCGCCGTGTAACTAGATGTGTAACACGGACCCTGTAAGCAGCTGTGTAACACCCGCCGTGTAACCAGCTGTGTAACACCCGCCCTGTAACCAGCTGTGTAACATCCGCTGTGTAATTAGCTGTGTAATACGCACCCTGTAACCAGCTGTGTAACACCCTCCGTGTAACCAGCTGTGTAACTCCCGCCGTGTAAACAGCTGTATAACACCGGAAGTGTTACCAGCTGTGTAACACCCGCCGTGTAACTAGCTGTGTAACACCCGCTGTGTAACCAGCTCTGTAAAACCAACCCTGAAATTAGCTGTGTAACACCCGCTATGTAACTAGCTGTGTAACACCTGCCGTTTAACTAGCTGTGTAACACCCGCCGTGTAACTAGATGTGTAACACCCACCCTGTAAGCAGCTGTGTAACACCCGCCGTGTAACCAGCTGTGTAACACCCGCCCTGTAACCAGCTGTGTAACACCCGCTGTGTAATTAGCTGTGTAATACGCACCCTGTAACCAGTTGTGTAGCACCCTCCGTGTAATCAGCTGCGTAACTCCCGCCGTGTAACCAGCTGTGTAACACCGGAAGTGTTACCAACTGTGTAACACCCACCGTGTAACTAGCTGTGTAACACCCGCTGTGTAACCAGCTCTGTAAAACCAACCCTGAAATTAGCTGTGTAACACCCGCTATGTAACTAGCTGTGTAACACCCGCCGTGTAACTAGCTGTGTAACAACCGCCGTGTAATAAGCTGTGTAACACCCGCCGTGTAACTAGCTGTCTAAAACCCACCCTGTAACCAGCTGTGTAACACCTGCCGTATAACAGCTGTTTAACACCCCCCCGTAACCAGCTGTGTAACACCCGCCCTGTAACTAGCTGTGCAACAACCGCCATGTAACTAGCTGCATAACACCCGCTGTGTAACCAGCTCTGTAAAACCAACCCTGAAATTAGCTGTGTAACACCCGCTATGTAACTAGCTGTGTAACACCCGCCGTGTAACTAGCTGTGTAACAACCGCCGTGTAATTAGCTGTGTGACACCCGCCGTGTAACTAGCTGTCTAAAACCCACCCTGTAACAAGCTGTGTAACACCCGCCCTGTAACTAGCTGTGCAACAACCGCCATATAACTAGCTGCATAACACCCGCTGTGTAACCAGCTCTGTAAAACAAACCCTGCAATTAGCTGTGTAACACCCGCTATGTAACTAGCTGTGTAACACCCGCCGTGTAACTAGCTGTGTAACAACCGCCGTGCAATTAGCTGTGTAACACCTGCTGTGTAACTAGCTGTCTAAAACCCACCCTGTAACCAGCTGTGTAACACCGGCCGTATAACAGCTGTTTAACACCCCCCCGTAACCAGCTGTGTAACACCCACCCTGTAACTAGCTGTGCAACAACCGCCATGTAACTAGCTTCATAACACCCGCCCTGTAACTAGCTGTGTAACACGCGCCGTGTAACTAGCTGTGTGCCACCTGCCGTGTAATTAGCTGTGTAACACCCGCCATGAGACTAGCTGTGTCACACCCATCATGTAATTAGCTGCGTAACTCCAACCCTGTAACTAGCTTTGTAACAACCGCCGTGTTACCAGCTGTGCAACACCCGCTCTGTAACTAGCTGTGTAACACCCGCCATTTAACTAGCTGTGTAACACCTGCCGCGGATCTAGCTGTGTAACACTCGCCGTGTAACCAGCTGTGTAACACCCGCCCTGTAACTAGCTGTCTAACACCCGCCATGTAACTAGCTATGTAACACGCGCCTTGTAACTAGCTGTGTAACACCCGCTGTGAAACTAGCTGTGTAACACCCACCCTGTAACCAGTTGTGTAACACCCACCCTATAACCAGCTGTGTAACACCCGCCCTGTAACTAGCTGTCTAACACCCGCCATGTAACTAGCTGTGCAACAACCGCCATGTAACTAGCTTCATAACACCCGCCCTGTAACTAGCTGTGTAACACGCGCCGTGTAACTAGCTGTGTGCCACCTGCCGTGTAATTAGCTGTGTAACACCCGCCATGAGACTAGCTGTGTCACACCCATCATGTAATTAGCTGCGTAACTCCAACCCTGTAACTAGCTTTGTAACAACCGCCGTGTTACCAGCTGTGCAACACCCGCTCTGTAACTAGCTGTGTAACACCCGCCATTTAACTAGCTGTGTAACACCTGCCGCGGATCTAGCTGTGTAACACTCGCCGTGTAACCAGCTGTGTAACACCCGCCCTGTAACTAGCTGTCTAACACCCGCCATGTAACTAGCTATGTAACACGCGCCTTGTAACTAGCTGTGTAACACCCGCTGTGAAACTAGCTGTGTAACACCCACCCTATAACCAGCTGTGTAACACCCGCCCTGTAACTAGCTGTCTAACACCCGCCATGTAACTAGCTATGTAACACCCGCCGTGTAACCAGCTGTGTAACACCCACCCTGTAACCAGCTGTGTAACACCCGCTGTGTAATTAGTTGTGTAATACGCACCCTGTAACCAGTTGTGTAACACCCTCCGTGTAACCAGCTGTGTAACTCCCGCCGTGTAACCAGCTGTGTAACACCCGCCGTGTAACTAGCTGTGTAACACCCGCTGTGTAACCAGCTCTGTAAAACCAACCCTGAAATTAGCTGTGTAACACCCGCTATGTAACTAGCTGTGTAACACCCGCCACGTAAACAGCTGTGTAACACCCGTCCTGCAAGTAGCTGTGTAACACCCACCATGTAACTAGCTGTGTAACACCCGACGTGTAACTAGCTGTGTAACGCGCGCCCTGTAACTAGCTGTGTAACACCTGCCGTGAAACTAGCTGTGTATCACCCGCCCTGTAACTAGCTGCGTAACTCCTACCCTGTAACTAGCTGTGTAACACCCGCCGTGTTACCAGCTGTGCAACACCCGCTCTGTAACTAGCTGTGTAACCCCGCCATTTAACTAGCTGTGTAACACCCGTCGTGGATCTAGCTGTGTAACAAACACCGTGTAACCAGCTGTGTAACACCCGCCCTGTAACTAGCTGTCTAACACCCACCATGTAACTAGCTATATAACACGGGCCTTGTAACTAGCTGTATAACACCCGCTGTTAAACTAGCTGTGTAACATCCACTCTGTATCCAGTTGTGTAACACCCGTCCTATAACTAGCTGTGTAACACCCAAACTGTAACTAGCTGTGTAACACCCGCCCTGTAACTAGCTGTGAAACACCCACCCTGTAACCAGTTGTGTAACACCCGTCGTGTAAGTAGCTGTGTAACACCCTCCATGTAACAAGCTGTGTAACACCTGCCATGTAACTACCTGTGTAACACCCGCCATGTAACGAGCTTTGTAACACCTGCCGTGTAACTAGCTGTGTAACACCCGCCGTGTAACCAACTGTGTAAAACATGCCCTGTAACTAGCTGTGTAACACCCACCCTGTAACCAGCTGTGTAAAGCACGGCGTGTAACCAGCTGTGTAACACCCGCCGTGTAACTAGCTGTGTAACACCCGCCGTGAAACTAGCTGCGTCACACACAGCATGTAACTAGCTGTGTAACACCCGCCGTGTAACCAGCTGTGTAACACCCGCCCTGTAACAAGTTGTGTAACACCTGCCATGTAACAGGCTGTGTAACATATGCCATGTAACCAGCTGTGTAACACAGGCCCTGTAACTAGCTGTGTAACACCCGCCATGTAACTAGCTGTGTAACATCCGCCGTGTAACTAGCTTTGTAACACCCTCCCTGTAACCAGCTGTGTAACACCCGTCGTGTAAACAGCTGTGTAACATCTGCTCTGTAACCAGCTGTGTAACACCCGCCCTGTAACTAGCTGTGCAACAACCGCCATATAACAAGCTGCATAACACCCACCGAGTAACTAGCTGTGTAAAACCCGCCCTGTAACTAGCTGTGTAACACGCGCCCTGTAACTAGCTGTGTAACACCTGCCGTGAAACTAGCTGTGTAACACCCGCTCTGTAACCAGCTGTGTATCACCCGCCCTGTAACTGACTGCGTAACACCCACCGTGTAACTAGCTGTGTGTCACCCGCCGTGTAACTAGCTGCGTAACACCCGCCGTGTAACTAGCTGTGTCACACCCATCAGGTAACTAGCTGCGTAACTCCTACCCTGTAATTAGCTGTGTAACACCCGCCGTGTTACCAGCTGTGCAACACCCGCTCTGTAACTAGCTGTGTAACACCCGCCATTTAACTAGCTGTGTAACACCCGTCGTGGATCTAGCTGTGTAACAATCGCCGTGTAACCAGCTGTGTAATACCCGCCCTGTAACTAGCTGTCTAACACCCACCATGTAACTAGCTATGTAATACGGGCCTTGTAACTAGCTGTATAACACCCGCTGTTAAACTAGCTGTGTAACATCCACTCTGTATCCAGTTGTGTAACACCCGCCCTATAACTAGCTGTGTAACACCCACCCTGTAACTAGCTGTGAAACACCCACCCTGTAACCAGTTGTGTAACACCCGTCGTGTAAGTAGCTGTGTAACACCCTCCATGTAACAAGCTGTGTAACACCTGCCGTGTAACTAGCTGTGTAACACCCGCCGTGTAACCAACAGTGTAAAACATGCCCTGTAACTAGCTGTGTAACACCCACCCTGTAACCAGCTGTGTAAAGCACGGCGTGTAACCAGCTGTGTAACACCCGCCGTGTAACTAGCTGTGTAACACCCGCCATGAAACTAGCTGCGTCACACCCAGCATGTAACTAGCTGCGTAACACCCGCCGTGTAACCAGCTGTGTAACACCCACCCTGTAACAAGTTGTGTAACACCTGCCATGTAACTAGCTGTGTAACACAGGCCCTGTAACTAGCTGTGTAACACCCGCCATGTAACTAGCTGTGTAACATCCGCCGTGTAACTAGCTTTGTAACACCCTCCCTGTAACCAGCTGTGTAACAGCCGTCGTGTAACCAGCTGTGTAACATCCGCTCTGTAACCAGCTGTGTAACACCCGCCGTGTAACTAGCTGTGTAACGCCCGCCCTGTAACTAACTGTGTAACACCCACCCTGTAACCAGTTGTGCAACACCCACCCTGTAACTAACTGTGTAACACCCGCCCTGTAACCAGCTGTGTAACACCCACCCTGTAACAAGGTGTGTAACACCCGCCGTGTTACCAGCTGTGTATCACCCTCCCTGTAACCAGCTGTGTAACACCCACCCTGTAACTAGCTGTGTAACACCCGCCCTGTAACCAGCTGTGTAACACCCACCCTGTAACCAGCTGTGTAACACCCACCCTGTAACTAGGTGTGTAATACCCGCTGTGCAACTGGCTGTGTAACACCCGCCATGTAACCAGATGTGTATCACCCGCCGTGTAACTAGCTGTGTATCACCCGCCGTGTAACCAGCTGTGTATCACCCACCATGTAACTAGCTGTGTAACACCCGCCGTGTAACTAATTGTGTAACACCCACCCTGTAATCAGCTGTGTAACACCCGCCCTGGAACCAGCTGTGTAACACCCGCCGTGTAACTAGCTGTGTAACACCCGCCGCGTAACCAGCTGTGTAACACCCATCCTGCAAGTAGCTGTGTAACACCCACCATGTAACTAGCTGTGTAACATCCGACGTGTAACTAGCTGTGTAACACCTGCCGTTTAACTAGCTGTGTAACACCCGCCGTGTAACTAGATGTGTAACACGGACCCTGTAAGCAGCTGTGTAACACCCGCCGTGTAACCAGCTGTGTAACACCCGCCCTGTAACCAGCTGTGTAACACCCGCTGTGTAATTAGTTGTGTAATACGCACCCTGTAACCAGTTGTGTAACACCCTCCGTGTAACCAGCTGTGTAACTCCCGCCGTGTAACCAGCTGTGTAACACCCGCTGTGTAACCAGCTGTGTAACACCCGCTGTGTAACCAGCTCTGTAAAACCAACCCTGAAATTAGCTGTGTAACACCCGCTATGTAACTAGCTGTGTAACACCCGCCACGTAAACAGCTGTGTAACACCCGTCCTGCAAGTAGCTGTGTAACACCCACCATGTAACTAGCTGTGTAACACCCGACGTGTAACTAGCTGTGTAACACCTGCCGTTTAACTAGCTGTGTAACACCCGCCGTGTAACTAGATGTGTAACACGGACCCTGTAAGCAGCTGTGTAACACCCGCCGTGTAACCAGCTGTGTAACACCCGCCCTGTAACCAGCTGTGTAACATCCGCTGTGTAATTAGCTGTGTAATACGCACCCTGTAACCAGCTGTGTAACACCCTCCGTGTAACCAGCTGTGTAACTCCCGCCGTGTAAACAGCTGTATAACACCGGAAGTGTTACCAGCTGTGTAACACCCGCCGTGTAACTAGCTGTGTAACACCCGCTGTGTAACCAGCTCTGTAAAACCAACCCTGAAATTAGCTGTGTAACACCCGCTATGTAACTAGCTGTGTAACACCTGCCGTTTAACTAGCTGTGTAACACCCGCCGTGTAACTAGATGTGTAACACCCACCCTGTAAGCAGCTGTGTAACACCCGCCGTGTAACCAGCTGTGTAACACCCGCCCTGTAACCAGCTGTGTAACACCCGCTGTGTAATTAGCTGTGTAATACGCACCCTGTAACCAGTTGTGTAGCACCCTCCGTGTAATCAGCTGCGTAACTCCCGCCGTGTAACCAGCTGTGTAACACCGGAAGTGTTACCAACTGTGTAACACCCACCGTGTAACTAGCTGTGTAACACCCGCTGTGTAACCAGCTCTGTAAAACCAACCCTGAAATTAGCTGTGTAACACCCGCTATGTAACTAGCTGTGTAACACCCGCCGTGTAACTAGCTGTGTAACAACCGCCGTGTAATAAGCTGTGTAACACCCGCCGTGTAACTAGCTGTCTAAAACCCACCCTGTAACCAGCTGTGTAACACCTGCCGTATAACAGCTGTTTAACACCCCCCCGTAACCAGCTGTGTAACACCCGCCCTGTAACTAGCTGTGCAACAACCGCCATGTAACTAGCTGCATAACACCCGCTGTGTAACCAGCTCTGTAAAACCAACCCTGAAATTAGCTGTGTAACACCCGCTATGTAACTAGCTGTGTAACACCCGCCGTGTAACTAGCTGTGTAACAACCGCCGTGTAATTAGCTGTGTGACACCCGCCGTGTAACTAGCTGTCTAAAACCCACCCTGTAACAAGCTGTGTAACACCCGCCCTGTAACTAGCTGTGCAACAACCGCCATGTAACTAGCTGCATAACACCCGCTGTGGAACCAGCTCTGTAAAACAAACCCTGCAATTAGCTGTGCAACACCCGCTATGTAACTAGCTGTGTAACACCCGCCGTGTAACTAGCTGTGTAACAACCGCCGGGCAATTAGCTGTGTAACACCTGCTGTGTAACTAGCTGTCTAAAACCCACCCTGTAACCAGCTGTGTAACACCGGCCGTATAACAGCTGTTTAACACCCCCCCGTAACCAGCTGTGTAACACCCGCCCTGTAACTAGCTGTGCAACAACCGCCATGTAACTAGCTTCATAACACCCGCCCTGTAACTAGCTGTGTAACACGCGCCGTGTAACTAGCTGTGTGCCACCTGCCGTGTAATTAGCTGTGTAACACCCGCCATGAGACTAGCTGTGTCACACCCATCATGTAATTAGCTGCGTAACTCCAACCCTGTAACTAGCTTTGTAACAACCGCCGTGTTACCAGCTGTGCAACACCCGCTCTGTAACTAGCTGTGTAACACCCGCCATTTAACTAGCTGTGTAACACCTGCCGCGGATCTAGCTGTGTAACACTCGCCGTGTAACCAGCTGTGTAACACCCGCCCTGTAACTAGCTGTCTAACACCCGCCATGTAACTAGCTATGTAACACGCGCCTTGTAACTAGCAGTGTAACACCCGCTGTGAAACTAGCTGTGTAACACCCACCCTGTAACCAGTTGTGTAACACCCACCCTATAACCAGCTGTGTAACACCCGCCCTGTAACTAGCTGTCTAACACCCGCCATGTAACTAGCTGTGCAACAACCGCCATGTAACTAGCTTCATAACACCCGCCCTGTAACTAGCTGTGTAACACGCGCCGTGTAACTAGCTGTGTGCCACCTGCCGTGTAATTAGCTGTGTAACACCCGCCATGAGACTAGCTGTGTCACACCCATCATGTAATTAGCTGCGTAACTCCAACCCTGTAACTAGCTTTGTAACAACCGCCGTGTTACCAGCTGTGCAACACCCGCTCTGTAACTAGCTGTGTAACACCCGCCATTTAACTAGCTGTGTAACACCTGCCGCGGATCTAGCTGTGTAACACTCGCCGTGTAACCAGCTGTGTAACACCCGCCCTGTAACTAGCTGTCTAACACCCGCCATGTAACTAGCTATGTAACACGCGCCTTGTAACTAGCTGTGTAACACCCGCTGTGAAACTAGCTGTGTAACACCCACCCTATAACCAGCTGTGTAACACCCGCCCTGTAACTAGCTGTCTAACACCCGCCATGTAACTAGCTATGTAACACCCGCCGTGTAACCAGCTGTGTAACACCCACCCTGTAACCAGCTGTGTAACACCCGCTGTGTAATTAGTTGTGTAATACGCACCCTGTAACCAGTTGTGTAACACCCTCCGTGTAACCAGCTGTGTAACTCCCGCCGTGTAACCAGCTGTGTAACACCCGCCGTGTAACTAGCTGTGTAACACCCGCTGTGTAACCAGCTCTGTAAAACCAACCCTGAAATTAGCTGTGTAACACCCGCTATGTAACTAGCTGTGTAACACCCGCCACGTAAACAGCTGTGTAACACCCGTCCTGCAAGTAGCTGTGTAACACCCACCATGTAACTAGCTGTGTAACACCCGACGTGTAACTAGCTGTGTAACGCGCGCCCTGTAACTAGCTGTGTAACACCTGCCGTGAAACTAGCTGTGTATCACCCGCCCTGTAACTAGCTGCGTAACTCCTACCCTGTAACTAGCTGTGTAACACCCGCCGTGTTACCAGCTGTGCAACACCCGCTCTGTAACTAGCTGTGTAACCCCGCCATTTAACTAGCTGTGTAACACCCGTCGTGGATCTAGCTGTGTAACAATCACCGTGTAACCAGCTGTGTAACACCCGCCCTGTAACTAGCTGTCTAACACCCACCATGTAACTAGCTATGTAACACGGGCCTTGTAACTAGCTGTATAACACCCGCTGTTAAACTAGCTGTGTAACATCCACTCTGTATCCAGTTGTGTAACACCCGTCCTATAACTAGCTGTGTAACACCCAAACTGTAACTAGCTGTGTAACACCCGCCCTGTAACTAGCTGTGAAACACCCACCCTGTAACCAGTTGTGTAACACCCGTCGTGTAAGTAGCTGTGTAACACCCTTCATGTAACAAGCTGTGTAACACCTGCCATGTAACTACCTGTGTAACACCCGCCATGTAACGAGCTTTGTAACACCTGCCGTGTAACTAGCTGTGTAACACCCGCCGTGTAACCAACTGTGTAAAACATGCCCTGTCACTAGCTGTGTAACACCCACCCTGTAACCAGCTGTGTAAAGCACGGCGTGTAACCAGCTGTGTAACACCCGCCGTGTAACTAGCTGTGTAACACCCGCCGTGAAACTAGCTGCGTCACACACAGCATGTAACTAGCTGTGTAACACCCGCCGTGTAACCAGCTGTGTAACACCCGCCCTGTAACAAGTTGTGTAACACCTGCCATGTAACAGGCTGTGTAACATATGCCATGTAACCAGCTGTGTAACACAGGCCCTGTAACTAGCTGTGTAACACCCGCCATGTAACTAGCTGTGTAACATCCGCCGTGTAACTAGCTTTGTAACACCCTCCCTGTAACCAGCTGTGTAACACCCGTCGTGTAAACAGCTGTGTAACATCCGCTCTGTAACCAGCTGTGTAACACCCGCCCTGTAACTAGCTGTGCAACAACCGCCATATAACAAGCTGCATAACACCCACCGAGTAACTAGCTGTGTAAAACCCGCCCTGTAACTAGCTGTGTAACACGCGCCCTGTAACTAGCTGTGTAACACCTGCCGTGAAACTAGCTGTGTAACACCCGCTCTGTAACCAGCTGTGTATCACCCGCCCTGTAACTGACTGCGTAACACCCACCGTGTAACTAGCTGTGTGTCACCCGCCGTGTAACTAGCTGCGTAACACCCGCCGTGTAACTAGCTGTGTCACACCCATCAGGTAACTAGCTGCGTAACTCCTACCCTGTAATTAGCTGTGTAACACCCGCCGTGTTACCAGCTGTGCAACACCCGCTCTGTAACTAGCTGTGTAACACCCGCCATTTAACTAGCTGTGTAACACCCGTCATGGATCTAGCTGTGTAACAATCGCCGTGTAACCAGCTGTGTAATACCCGCCCTGTAACTAGCTGTCTAACACCCACCATGTAACTAGCTATGTAATACGGGCCTTGTAACTAGCTGTATAACACCCGCTGTTAAACTAGCTGTGTAACATCCACTCTGTATCCAGTTGTGTAACACCCGCCCTATAACTAGCTGGGTAACACCCACCCTGTAACTAGCTGTGAAACACCCACCCTGTAACCAGTTGTGTAACACCCGTCGTGTAAGTAGCTGTGTAACACCCTCCATGTAACAAGCTGTGTAACACCTGCCGTGTAACTAGCTGTGTAACACCCGCCGTGTAACCAACAGTGTAAAACATGCCCTGTAACTAGCTGTGTAACACCCACCCTGTAACCAGCTGTGTAAAGCACGGCGTGTAACCAGCTGTGTAACACCCGCCGTGTAACTAGCTGTGTAACACCCGCCATGAAACTAGCTGCGTCACACCCAGCATGTAACTAGCTGCGTAACACCCGCCGTGTAACCAGCTGTGTAACACCCACCCTGTAACAAGTTGTGTAACACCTGCCATGTAACTAGCTGTGTAACACATGCCGTGTAACCAGCTGTGTAACACAGGCCCTGTAACTAGCTGTGTAACACCCGCCATGTAACTAGCTGTGTAACATCCGCCGTGTAAATAGCTTTGTAACACCCTCCCTGTAACCAGCTGTGTAACAGCCGTCGTGTAACCAGCTGTGTAACATCCGCTCTGTAACCAGCTGTGTAACACCCGCCGTGTAACTAGCTGTGTAACGCCCGCCCTGTAACTAACTGTGTAACACCCACCCTGTAACCAGTTGTGCAACACCCACCCTGTAACTAACTGTGTAACACCCGCCCTGTAACCAGCTGTGTAACACCCACCCTGTAACAAGGTGTATAACACCCGCCGTGTTACCAGCTGTGTATCACCTTCCCTGTAACCAGCTGTGTAACACCCACCCTGTAACTAGCTGTGTAACACCCGCCCTGTAACCAGCTGTGTAACACCCACCCTGTAACCAGCTGTGTAACACCCACCCTGTAACTAGGTGTGTAATACCCGCTGTGCAACTGGCTGTGTAACACCCGCCATGTAACCAGATGTGTATCACCCGCCGTGTAACTAGCTGTGTATCACCCGCCGTGTAACCAGCTGTGTATCACCCACCATGTAACTAGCTGTGTAACACCCGCCGTGTAACTAATTGTGTAACACCCACCCTGTAATCAGCTGTGTAACACCCGCCCTGGAACCAGCTGTGTAACACCCGCCGTGTAACTAGCTGTGTAACACCCGCCGCGTAACCAGCTGTGTAACACCCATCCTGCAAGTAGCTGTGTAACACCCACCATGTAACTAGCTGTGTAACATCCGACGTGTAACTAGCTGTGTAACACCTGCCGTTTAACTAGCTGTGTAACACCCGCCGTGTAACTAGATGTGTAACACGGAGCCTGTAAGCAGCTGTGTAACACCCGCCGTGTAACCAGCTGTGTAACACCCGCCCTGTAACCAGCTGTGTAACACCCGCTGTGTAATTAGTTGTGTAATACGCACCCTGTAACCAGTTGTGTAACACCCTCCGTGTAACCAGCTGTGTAACTCCCGCCGTGTAACCAGCTGTGTAACACCCGCCGTGTAACTAGCTGTGTAACACCCGCTGTGTAACCAGCTCTGTAAAACCAACCCTGAAATTAGCTGTGTAACACCCGCTATGTAACTAGCTGTGTAACACCCGCCACGTAAACAGCTGTGTAACACCCGTCCTGCAAGTAGCTGTGTAACACCCACCATGTAACTAGCTGTGTAACACCCGACGTGTAACTAGCTGTGTAACACCTGCCGTTTAACTAGCTGTGTAACACCCGCCGTGTAACTAGATGTGTAACACGGACCCTGTAAGCAGCTGTGTAACACCCGCCGTGTAACCAGCTGTGTAACACCCGCCCTGTAACCAGCTGTGTAACATCCGCTGTGTAATTAGCTGTGTAATACGCACCCTGTAACCAGCTGTGTAACACCCTCCGTGTAACCAGCTGTGTAACTCCCGCCGTGTAAACAGCTGTATAACACCGGAAGTGTTACCAGCTGTGTAACACCCGCCGTGTAACTAGCTGTGTAACACCCGCTGTGTAACCAGCTCTGTAAAACCAACCCTGAAATTAGCTGTGTAACACCCGCTATGTAACTAGCTGTGTAACACCTGCCGTTTAACTAGCTGTGTAACACCCGCCGTGTAACTAGATGTGTAACACCCACCCTGTAAGCAGCTGTGTAACACCCGCCGTGTAACCAGCTGTGTAACACCCGCCCTGTAACCAGCTGTGTAACACCCGCTGTGTAATTAGCTGTGTAATACGCACCCTGTAACCAGTTGTGTAGCACCCTCCGTGTAATCAGCTGCGTAACTCCCGCCGTGTAACCAGCTGTGTAACACCAGAAGTGTTACCAACTGTGTAACACCCACCGTGTAACTAGCTGTGTAACACCCGCTGTGTAACCAGCTCTGTAAAACCAACCCTGAAATTAGCTGTGTAACACCCGCTATGTAACTAGCTGTGTAACACCCGCCGTGTAACTAGCTGTGTAACAACCGCCGTGTAATAAGCTGTGTAACACCCGCCGTGTAACTAGCTGTCTAAAACCCACCCTGTAACCAGCTGTGTAACACCTGCCGTATAACAGCTGTTTAACACCCCCCCGTAACCAGCTGTGTAACACCCGCCCTGTAACTAGCTGTGCAACAACCGCCATGTAACTAGCTGCATAACACCCGCTGTGTAACCAGCTCTGTAAAACCAACCCTGAAATTAGCTGTGTAACACCCGCTATGTAACTAGCTGTGTAACACCCGCCGTGTAACTAGCTGTGTAACAACCGCCGTGTAATTAGCTGTGTGACACCCGCCGTGTAACTAGCTGTCTAAAACCCACCCTGTAACAAGCTGTGTAACACCCGCCCTGTAACTAGCTGTGCAACAACCGCCATGTAACTAGCTGCATAACACCCGCTGTGGAACCAGCTCTGTAAAACAAACCCTGCAATTAGCTGTGCAACACCCGTTATGTAACTAGCTGTGTAACACCCGCCGTGTAACTAGCTGTGTAACAACCGCCGTGCAATTAGCTGTGTAACACCCGCTGTGAAACTAGCTGTGTAACACCCACCCTGTAACCAGTTGTGTAACACCCACCCTATAACCAGCTGTGTAACACCCGCCCTGTAACTAGCTGTCTAACACCCGCCATGTAACTAGCTGTGCAACAACCGCCATGTAACTAGCTTCATAACACCCGCCCTGTAACTAGCTGTGTAACACGCGCCGTGTAACTAGCTGTGTGCCACCTGCCGTGTAATTAGCTGTGTAACACCCGCCATGAGACTAGCTGTGTCACACCCATCATGTAATTAGCTGCGTAACTCCAACCCTGTAACTAGCTTTGTAACAACCGCCGTGTTACCAGCTGTGCAACACCCGCTCTGTAACTAGCTGTGTAACACCCGCCATTTAACTAGCTGTGTAACACCTGCCGCGGATCTAGCTGTGTAACACTCGCCGTGTAACCAGCTGTGTAACACCCGCCCTGTAACTAGCTGTCTAACACCCGCCATGTAACTAGCTATGTAACACGCGCCTTGTAACTAGCTGTGTAACACCCGCTGTGAAACTAGCTGTGTAACACCCACCCTATAACCAGCTGTGTAACACCCGCCCTGTAACTAGCTGTCTAACACCCGCCATGTAACTAGCTATGTAACACCCGCCGTGTAACCAGCTGTGTAACACCCACCCTGTAACCAGCTGTGTAACACCCGCTGTGTAATTAGTTGTGTAATACGCACCCTGTAACCAGTTGTGTAACACCCTCCGTGTAACCAGCTGTGTAACTCCCGCCGTGTAACCAGCTGTGTAACACCCGCCGTGTAACTAGCTGTGTAACACCCGCTGTGTAACCAGCTCTGTAAAACCAACCCTGAAATTAGCTGTGTAACACCCGCTATGTAACTAGCTGTGTAACACCCGCCACGTAAACAGCTGTGTAACACCCGTCCTGCAAGTAGCTGTGTAACACCCACCATGTAACTAGCTGTGTAACACCCACCATGTAACTAGCTGTGTAACACCCGACGTGTAACTAGCTGTGTAACACCTGCCGTTTAACTAGCTGTGTAACACCCGCCGTGTAACTAGATGTGTAACACGGACCCTGTAAGCAGCTGTGTAACACCCGCCGTGTAACCAGCTGTGTAACACCCGCCCTGTAACCAGCTGTGTAACATCCGCTGTGTAATTAGCTGTGTAATACGCACCCTGTAACCAGCTGTGTAACACCCTCCGTGTAACCAGCTGTGTAACTCCCGCCGTGTAAACAGCTGTATAACACCGGAAGTGTTACCAGCTGTGTAACACCCGCCGTGTAACTAGCTGTGTAACACCCGCTGTGTAACCAGCTCTGTAAAACCAACCCTGAAATTAGCTGTGTAACACCCGCTATGTAACTAGCTGTGTAACACCTGCCGTTTAACTAGCTGTGTAACACCCGCCGTGTAACTAGATGTGTAACACCCACCCTGTAAGCAGCTGTGTAACACCCGCCGTGTAACCAGCTGTGTAACACCCGCCCTGTAACCAGCTGTGTAACACCCGCTGTGTAATTAGCTGTGTAATACGCACCCTGTAACCAGTTGTGTAGCACCCTCCGTGTAATCAGCTGCGTAACTCCCGCCCTGTAACCAGCTGTGTAACACCAGAAGTGTTACCAACTGTGTAACACCCACCGTGTAACTAGCTGTGTAACACCCGCTGTGTAACCAGCTCTGTAAAACCAACCCTGAAATTAGCTGTGTAACACCCGCTATGTAACTAGCTGTGTAACACCCGCCGTGTAACTAGCTGTGTAACAACCGCCGTGTAATAAGCTGTGTAACACCCGCCGTGTAACTAGCTGTCTAAAACCCACCCTGTAACCAGCTGTGTAACACCTGCCGTATAACAGCTGTTTAACACCCCCCCGTAACCAGCTGTGTAACACCCGCCCTGTAACTAGCTGTGCAACAACCGCCATGTAACTAGCTGCATAACACCTGCTGTGTAACCAGCTCTGTAAAACCAACCCTGAAATTAGCTGTGTAACACCCGCTATGTAACTAGCTGTGTAACACCCGCCGTGTAACTAGCTGTGTAACAACCGCCGTGTAATTAGCTGTGTGACACCCGCCGTGTAACTAGCTGTCTAAAACCCACCCTGTAACAAGCTGTGTAACACCCGCCCTGTAACTAGCTGTGCAACAACCGCCATGTAACTAGCTGCATAACACCCGCTGTGTAACCAGCTCTGTAAAACAAACCCTGAAATTAGCTGTTTAACACCCGCTATGTAACTAGCTGTGTAACACCCGCCGTGTAACTAGCTGTGTAACAACCGCCGTGCAATTAGCTGTGTAACACCTGCTGTGTAACTAGCTGTCTAAAACCCACCCTGTAACCAGCTGTGTAACACCGGCCGTATAACAGCTGTTTAACACCCCCCCGTAACCAGCTGTGTAACACCCGCCCTGTAACTAGCTGTGCAACAACCGCCATGTAACTAGCTTCATAACACCCGCCCTGTAACTAGCTGTGTAACACGCGCCGTGTAACTAGCTGTGTGCCACCTGCCGTGTAATTAGCTGTGTAACACCCGCCATGAGACTAGCTGTGTCACACCCATCATGTAATTAGCTGCGTAACTCCAACCCTGTAACTAGCTTTGTAACAACCACCGTGTTACCAGCTGTGCAACACCCGCTCTGTAACTAGCTGTGTAACACCCGCCATTTAACTAGCTGTGTAACACCCGCCATTTAACTAGCTGTGTAACACCTGCCGCGGATCTAGCTGTGTAACACTCGCCGTGTAACCAGCTGTGTAACACCCGCCCTGTAACTAGCTGTCTAACACCCGCCATGTAACTAGCTATGTAACACGCGCCTTGTAACTAGCTGTGTAACACCCGCTGTGAAACTAGCTGTGTAACACCCACCCTGTAACCAGTTGTGTAACACCCACCCTATAACCAGCTGTGTAACACCCGCCCTGTAACTAGCTGTCTAACACCCGCCATGTAACTAGCTATGTAACACGCGCCTTGTAACTAGCTGAGTAACACCCGGTGTGAAACTAGCTGTGTAACACCCACCCTGTAACCAGTTGTGTAACACCCACCCTATAACTAGCTGTGTAACAGCCACCCTATATCTAGCTGTGTAACACGCGCCCTGTAACTAGCTGTGAAACACCCACCCTGTAACCAGTTGTGTAACACCCGTCGTGTAACTAGTTGTGTAACACCCTCCATGTAACAAGCTGTGTAACACCTGCCATGTAACTAGCTGTGTAACACCCGCCATGTAACTAGCTGCGTAACACCCGCCGTGTAACCAACTGTGTAACACCTGCCCTGTAACTAGCTGTGTAACACCCGCCGAGTTACTAGCTGTGTAAAACCCACCCTGTAACCAGCTGTGTAAAGCCTGGCGTGTAACCAGCTGTGTAACACACGCCGTGTAACCAGCTGCGTAACTCCCGCCGTGTAACTAGCTGTGTAACACCCGCCGTGTAACTAGCTGTGTAACACCCGCCGTGAAACTAGCTGCGTCACAGCCAGAATGTAACTAGCTGTGTAACACCTGCCGTGTAACCAGCTGTGTAACACCCGCCCTGTAACAAGTTGTGTAACACCTGCCATGTAACTAGCTGTGTAACACCTGCCGTGTAACCAGCTGTGTAACACATGCCCTGCAACTAGCTGTGTAACACCCGCAATGTAACTAGCTGTGTAACATCCGCCGCGTAACTAGCTGTGTAACACCCTCCCTGTAACCAGCTGTGTAACACCAGTCGTGTAACCAGCTGTGTAACATCCGCTCTGTAACCAGCTGTGTAACACCCGCCGTGTAACTAGCTGTGTAACACCCTCACTGTAACTAACTGTGTAACACCCACCCTGTAATCAATTGTGTAACACCCACCCTGTAACTAACTGTGTAACACCCGCCCTGTAACTAGGTGTGTAACACCCGCCGTGTTACCAGCTGTGTATCACCATCCCTGTAACCAGCAGTGTAACACCCACCATGCAACTAGCTGTGTAACACCCGCCCTGTAACCAGCTGTGTAACACCCACCCTGTAACTAGCTGTGTATCACCCGCCGTGTAACTAGCTGCGTATCACCCACAATGTAACTAGCTGTGTAACACCCGCCGTGTACCTAGCTGTGTAACACCCACCCTGTAATCAGCTGTGTAATACCCGCCGTGTAACCAGCTGTGTAACACCCGCCCTGTAACCAGCTGTGTAACACCCGCCATGTAACTAGCTGTGTAACACCCGCCGCGTAACCAGCTGTGTAACATCCGCCCTGCAACTAGCTGTGTAACAGTGACCATGTAACTAGCTGTGTAACTCCCGCCGTGTAACCAGCTGAGTAACACCGGAAGTGTTACCAGCTGTGTAACACCCGCTGTGTAACCAGCTCTGTAAAACCAACCCTGAAATTAGCTGTGTAACACCCGCTATGTAACTAGCTGTATAACACCTGCCGTTTAACTAGCTGTGTAAAACCCGCCGTGTAACTTAGATGTGTAACACCCACCCTGTAAGCAGCTGTGTAACACCCGCCGTGTAACCAGCTGTGTAACACCCGCCCTGTAACCAGCTGTGTAACACCCGCTGTGTAATTAGCTGTGTAATACGCACCCTGTAACCAGCTGTGTAACACCCTCCGTGTAACCAGCTGTATAACTCCCGCCGTGTAACCAGCTGTGTAACACCAGAAGTGTTACCAGCTGTGTAACACCCACCGTGTAACTAGCTGTGTAACACCCGCTGTGTAACCAGCTCTGTAAAACCAACCCTGAAATTAGCTGTGTAACACCCGCTATGTAACTAGCTGTGTAACACCCGCCGTGTAACTAGCTGTGTAACAACCGCCGTGTAATAAGCTGTGTAACACCCGCCGTGTAACTAGCTGTCTAAAACCCACCCTGTAACCAGCTGTGTAACACCCGCCGTATAACAGCTGTTTAACACCCCCTCTGTAACCAGCTGTGTAACACCCGCCCTGTAACTAGCTGTGCAACAACCGCCATGTAACTAGCTGCATAACACCCGCTGTGTAACCAGCTCTGTAAAACCAACCCTGAAATTAGCTGTGTAACACCCGCTATGTAACTAGCTGTGTAACACCCGCCGTGTAACTAGCTGTGTAACAACCGCCGTGTAATTAGCTGTGTAACACCCGCCGTGTAACTAGCTGTCTAAAACCCACCCCGTAACCAGCTGTGTAACACCCGCCCTGTAACTAGCTGTGCAACAACCGCCATGTAACTAGCTGCATAACACCCGCCCTGTAACTAGCTGTGTAACACGCGCCGTGTAACTAGCTGTGTGCCACCTGCCGTGTAATTAGCTGTGTAACACCCGCCATGAGACTAGCTGTGTCACACCCATCATGTAATTAGCTGCGTAACTCCAACCCTGTAACTAGCTTTGTAACAACCGCCGTGTTACCAGCTGTGCAACACCCGCTCTGTAACTAGCTGTGTAACACCCGCCATTTAACTAGCTGTGTAACACCTGCCGCGGATCTAGCTGTGTAACTGTCGCCGTGTAACCAGCTGCGTAACACCCGCCTTGTAACTAGCTGTCTAACACCCGCCATGTAACTAGCTGTGCAAAACCCGCCGTGAAACTAGCTGCGTCATACCCAGAATGTAACTAGCTGTGTAACATCTGCCGTGTAACCAGCTGTGTAAAACCCGCCCTGTAACAAGTTGTGTAACACCTGCCATGTAACTAGCTGTGTAACACCTGCCGTGTAACCAGCTGTGTAACACATGCCCTGCAACTAGCTGTTTAACACCCGCAATGTAACTAGCTGTGTAACATCCGCCGCGTAACTAGCTGTGTAACACCCTCCCTGTAACCAGCTGTGTAACACCAGTCGTGTAACCAGCTGTGTAACATCTGCTCTGTAACCAGCTGTGTAACACCCACCGTGTAACTAGCTGTGTAACACCCGCCCTGTAACTAACTGTGTAACACCCACCCTGTAATCAATTGTGTAACACCCACCCTGTAACTAGGTGTGTAACACCCGCCGTGTTACCAGCTGTGTATCACCATCCCTGTAACCAGCAGTGTAACACCCACCATGCAACTAGCTGTGTAACACCCGCCCTGTAACCAGCTGTGTAACACCCACCCTGTAACTAGGTGTGTAATACCCGCTGTGCAACTAGCTGTGTAACACGCGCCATGTAACCAGATGTGTATCATCCGCCGTGTAACTAGCTGTGTATCACCCGCCGTGTAACCAGCTGTGTATCACCCACAATGTAACTAGCTGTGTAACACCCGCCGTGTACCTAGCTGTGTAACACCCACCCTGTAATCAGCTGTGTAATACACTCCGTGTAACCAGCTGTGTAACACCCGCCCTGTAACCAGCTGTGTAACACTCGCCATGTAACTAGCTGTGTAACACCCGCCGCGTAACCAGCTGTGTAACATCTGCCCTACAACTAGCTGTGTAACACTGACCATGTAACTAGCTGTGTAACACCCGTCGTGTAACTAGCTGTGCAACACACGCCGTTTAACTAGCTGTGTAACACCCGCCGAGTAACTAGATGTGTAACACCCACCCTGTAACCAGCTGTGTAACACCTGCTGTGTAACCAGCTGTGTAACACCCGCCCTGTAACCAGCTGTGTAACACCTGCTGTGTAACCAGCTGTGTAACACCCGCCGTGTAACCAGCTGTGTAACACCCGCTGTGTAACTAGCTGTGTAACACCCGCCCTCTAATTAGCTGTGTAAGTCCCACCGAGTAACCAGCTGTGTAAAACCAGCCCTGTATCCAGCTGTGTATCACCCGCCCTGTAACTAGCTGTGTAACTCCCGCCTTTAACCAGCTGTGTAACACCCGCCCTGCATCTAGCTGTGTAACACCCGCCGTGTTTCTAGCTGTGTAACAACCAACCTGTAACCAGCTGTGTAACACCCGCCGTGTAACGAGCTGTGTAAAACCCGCCGTGTAACTAGCTGTGTAACAACCGCCATGTACCAGCTATGTAAAACCGACAATGTAACTAGCAGTGTAACACACACGCTGTAATTAGCTGTGTAACACCCACCATGTAATTAGCTGTGTAACACCCGCCGTGTAACCAGCTGTGCAACACCCGCCCTGTAACTAGCTGAGTAACACCCGCCACGTAACCTGTTGCGTAAAACGCACCCTGTAACTCGCTGTGTAACACCCGCCATTTAACTAGCTGTGTAACATCCACCCTGTAACCAGATCTGTAAAACCCGCCTTGTAACCAGCTGTGTAACACCCGCCCTGTAACCAGCAGAGTAACACCCGCCGTGTAACCAGCTCTGTAAAACCCGACCTGAAATTAGCTGTGGAACACCTGCCATGTAACTAGCTGTGTAACACCCGCCATGTAACTAGCTGTGTAACAACCGCCGTGTAATTCGCTGTGTAACACCCGCAGTGTAACTAGCTAACACCCACCCTGTAACCAGCTGTGTAACAACCGCTGTATAACAGCTGTGTAACACCCCCCCGTAACTAGCTGTGTAACACCCGCCGTGTAACCAGCTGTGTTACACCCGCCCTGTAACTAGCTGTGCAACAACCGCCATATAACAAGCTGCATAACACCCGCCGAGTAACTAGCTGTGTAACACCTGCCATGAAACTAGCTGTGTAACACCCGCTCTGTAACCAGCTGTGTATCACCCGCCCTGTAACTAGCTGCGTAATACCCGCCGTGTAACTAGCTGTGTGTCACCCGCCGTGTAACTAGCTGCGTAACACCCGCCGTGTAACTAGCTGTGTCACACCCATCAGGTAACTAGCTGCGTAACTCCTACCCTGTAATTAGCTGTGTAACACCCGCCGTGTTACCAGCTGTGCAACACCCGCTCTGTAACTAGCTGTGTAACACCCGCCATTTAACTAGCTGTGTAACACCCGTCGTGGATCTAGCTGTGTAACAATCGCCGTGTAACCAGCTGTGTAATACCCGCCCTGTAACTAGCTGTCTAACACCCACCATGTAACTAGCTATGTAACACGGGCCTTGTAACTAGCTGTATAACACCCGCTGTTAAACTAGCTGTGTAACATCCACTCTGTATCCAGTTGTGTAACACCCGCCCTATAACTAGCTGTGTAACACTCACCCTGTAACTAGCTGTGTAACACCCACCCTGTAACCAGTTGTGTAACACCCGTCGTGTAAGTAGCTGTGTAACACCCTCCATGTAACAAGCTGTGTAACACCTGCCATGTAACTAGCTGTGTAACTCCCGCCATGTAACCAGCTTTGTAACACCTGCCGTGTAACGAGCTGTGTAACACCCGCCGTGTAACCAACAGTGTAAAACATGCCCTGTAACTAGCTGTGTAACACCCACCCTGTAACCAGCTGTGTAAAGCACGGCGTGTAACCAGCTGTGTAACACCCGCCGTGTAACTAGCTGTGTAACACCCGCCATGAAACTAGCTGCGTCACACCCAGCATGTAACTAGCTGTGTAACACCCGCCGTGTAACCAGCTGTGTAACACCCACCCTGTAACAAGTTGTGTAACACCTGCCATGTAACTAGCTGTGTAACACATGCCGTGTAACCAGCTGTGTAACACAGGCCCTGTAACTAGCTGTGTAACACCCGCCATGTAACTAGCTGTGTAACATCCGCCGGGTAACTAGCTTTGTAACACCCTCCCTGTAACCAGCTGTGTAACACCCGTCGTGTAACCAGCTGTGTAACATCCGCTCTGTAACCAGCTGTGTAACACCCGCCGTGTAACTAGCTGTGTAACGCCCGCCCTGTAACTAACTGTGTAACACCCACCCTGTAACCAGTTGTGCAACACCCACCCTGTAACTAACTGTGTAACACCCGCCCTGTAACCAGCTGTGTAACACCCACCCTGAAACAAGGTGTGTAACACCCGCCATGTTACCAGCTGTGTATCACCCTCCCTGTAACCAGCTGTGTAACAGCCACCCTGTAACTAGCTGTGTAACACCCGCCCTGTAACCAGCTGTGTAACACCCACCCTGTAACCAGCTGTGTAACACCTACCCTGTAACCAGCTGTGTAACACCCACCCTGTAACTAGGTGTGTAATACCCGCTGTGCAACTGGCTGTGTAACACCCGCCATGTAACCAGATGTGTATCACCTGCCGTGTAACTAGCTGTGTATCACCCGCCGTGTAACCAGCTGTGTATCACCCACCATGTAACTAGCTGTGTAACACCCGCCGTGTAACTAATTGTGTAACACCCACCCTGTAATCAGCTGTGTAACACCCGCCCTGGAACCAGCTGTGTAACACCCGCCGTGTAACTAGCTGTGTAACACCCGCCACGTAACCAGCTGTGTAACACCCATCCTGCAAGTAGCTGTGTAACACCCACCATGTAACTAGCTGTGTAACACCCGACGTGTAACTAGCTGTGTAACACCTGCCGTTTAACTAGCTGTGTAACACCCGCCGTGTAACTAGATGTGTAACACGGACCCTGTAAGCAGCTGTGTAACACCCGCCGTGTAACCAGCTGTGTAACACCCGCCCTGTAACCAGCTGTGTAACACCCGCTGTGTAATTAGCTGTGTAATACGCACCCTGTAACCAGTTGTGTAACACCCTCCGTGTAACCAGCTGTGTAACTCCCGCCGTGTAACCAGCTGTGTAACACACGCCGTGTAACTAGCTGTGTAACACCCGCTGTGCAACCAGCTCTGTAAAACCAACCCTGAAATTAGCTGTGTAACACCCGCTATGTAACTAGCTGTGTAACACCTGCCGTTTAACTAGTTGTGTAACACCTGCCGTTTAACTAGTTGTGTAACACCTGCCGTTTAACTAGTTGTGTAACATCCGCCGTGTAACTAGATGTGTAACACCCACCCTGTAACCAGCTGTGTAACACCCGCCCTGTAACCAGCTGTGTAACACCCGCTGTGTAATTAGCTGTCTAAAACCCACCCTGTAACCAGCTGTGTAACACCCTCCCTGTAACCAGCTGTGTAACTCCCGCCGTGTAACCAGCTGTGTAACACCGGAAGTGTTACCAGCTGTGTAACACCCACTGTGTAACTAGCTGTGGAACACCCGCTGTGTAACCAGCTCTGTAAAACCAACCCTGAAATTAGCTGTGTAACACCCGCTATGTAACTAGCTGTGTAACACCCGCCGTGTAACTAGCTGTGTAACAACCGCCGTGTAATAAGCTGTGTAACACCCGCCGTGTAACTAGCTGTCTAAAACCCACCCTGTAACCAGCTGTGTAACACCCGCCGTATAACAGCTGTTTAACACACCCCCCTGTAAATAGCTGTGTAACACCCACCCTGTAACTAGCTGTGCAACAACCGCCATGTAACTAGCTGCATAAGACCCGCTGTGTAACCAGCTCTGTAAAACCAACCCTGAAATTAGCTGTGTAACACCCGCTATGTAACTAGCTGTGTAACACCCGCCGTGTAACTAGCTGTCTAAAACCCACCGTGTAACCAGCTGTGTAACACCCGCCGTATAACAGCTGTTTAACACCCCCCTGTAACCAGCTGTGTAACACCCGCCCTGTAACTAGCTGTGCAACAACCGCCATGTAACTAGCTGCATAACACCCGCTGTGTAACCAGCTCTGTAAAACCAACCCTGAAATTAGCTGTGTAACACCCGCTATGTAACTAGCTGTGTAACACCCGCCGTGTAACTAGCTGTGTAACAACCGCCGTGTAATTAGCTGTGTAACACCCGCCGTGTAACTAGCTGTCTAAAACCCACCCTGTAACCAGCTGTGTAACACCGGCCGTATAACAGCTGTTTAACACCCCCCCTGTAACCAGCTGTGTAACACCCGCCCTGTAACTAGCTGTGCAACAACCGCCATGTAACTAGCTGCATAACACCCGCCCTG
Organism: Carcharodon carcharias; assembly: GCF_017639515.1. Taxonomy (NCBI): domain Eukaryota; kingdom Metazoa; phylum Chordata; class Chondrichthyes; order Lamniformes; family Lamnidae; genus Carcharodon; species Carcharodon carcharias. The sequence goes on from NC_054479.1 coordinate 71,680,432, forward strand.
TAACTAGCTGTGTAACACGCGCCATGTAACTAGCTGTGTGCCACCTGCCGTGTAATTAGCTGTGTAACACCCGCCATGAGACTAGCTGTGTCACACCCATCATGTAATTAGCTGCGTAACTCCAACCCTGTAACTAGCTTTGTAACAACCGCCGTGTTACCAGCTGTGCAACACCCGCTCTGTAACTAGCTGTGTAACACCCGCCATTTAACTAGCTGTGTAACACCTGCCGCGGATCTAGCTGTGTAACAGTCGCCGTGTAAACAGCTGTGTAACACCCGCCTTGTAACTAGCTGTCTAACACCCGCCATGTAACTAGCTATGTAACACGCGCCTTGTAACTAGCTGTGTAACACCCGGTGTGAAACTAGCTGTGTAACACCCACCCTGTAACCAGTTGTGTAACACCCACCCTATAACTAGCTGTGTAACAGCCAACCTATAACTAGCTGTGTAACACGCGCCCTGTAACTAGCTGTGAAACACCCACCCTGTAACCAGTTGTGTAATACCCGTCGTGTAACTAGTTGTGTAACACCCTCCATGTAACAAGCTGTGTAACACCTGCCATGTAACTAGCTGTGTAACACCCGCCATGTAACTAGCTGCGTAACACCCGCCGTGTAACCAACTATGTAACACCTGCCCTGTAACTAGCTGTGTAACACCCGCCGAGTTACTAGCTGTGTAAAACCCACCCTGTAACCAGCTGTGTAAAGCCTGGCGTGTAACCAGCTGTGTAACACACGCCATGTAACCAGCTGCGTAACTCCCGCCGTGTAACTAGCTGTGTAACACCCGCCGTGTAACTAGCTGTGTAACACCCGCCGTGAAACTAGCTGCGTCACACCCAGAATGTAACTAGCTGTGTAACACCTGCCGTGTAACCAGCTGTGTAACACCCGCCCTGTAACAAGTTGTGTAACACCTGCCATGTAACAAGCTGTGTAACACCTGCCGTGTAACCAGCTGTGTAACACATGCCCTGCAACTAGATGTGTAAGACCCGCAATGTAACTAGCTGTGTAACATCCGCCGCGTAACTAGCTGTGTAACACCCTCCCTGTAACCAGCTGTGTAACACCAGTCGTGTAACCAGCTGTGTTACATCCGCTCTGTAACCAGCTGTGTAACACCCGCCGTGTAACTAGCTGTGTAACACCCACCCTGTAATCAATTGTGTAACACCCACCCTGTAACTAACTGTGTAACACCCGCCCGGTAACTAGGTGTGTAACACCCGCCGTGTTACCAGCTGTGTATCACCATCCCTGTAACCAGCAGTGTAACACCCACCATGCAACTAGCTGTGTAACACCCGCCCTGTAACCAGCTGTGTAACACCCACCCTGTAACTAGGTGTGTAACACCCGCCATGTAACTAGCTGTGTAACACCCGCCGCGTAACCAGCTGTGTAACATCCGCCCTGCAACTAGCTGTGTAACACTGACCATGTAACTAGCTGTGTAACTCCCGCCGTGTAACCAGCTGTGTAACACCGGAAGTGTTACCAGCAGTGTAACACCCGCCGTGTAACTAGCTGTGTAACACCCGCTGTGTAACCAGCTCTGTAAAACCAACCCTGAAATTAGCTGTGTAACACCCGCTAGGTAACTAGCTGTGTAACACCTGCAGTTTAACTAGCTGTGTAACACCCGCCGTGTAACTTAGATGTGTAACACCCACCCTGTAAGCAGCTGTGTAACACCCGCCGTGTAACCAGCTGTGTAACACCCGCACTGTAACCAGCTGTGTAACACCCGCTGTGTAATTAGCTGTGTAATACGCACCCTGTAACCAGCTGTGTAACTCCCGCCATGTATCCAGCTGTGTAACACCGGAAGTGTTACCAGCTGTGTAACACCCACCGTGTAACTAGCTGTGTAACACCCGCTGTGTAACCAGCTCTGTAAAACCAACCCTGAAATTAGCTGTGTAACACCCACTATGTAACTAGCTGTGTAACACCCACCATGTAACTAGCTGTGTAACACCCACCCTGTAACGAGCTGTGTAACAACCGCAATGTAACACGCGCCCTGTAACTAGCTGTGTTACACCCGCCCTGTAACTAGCTGTGTAACACCCACCCTGTATCCAGCTGTGTAGTTCCCGTCATGTAACCAGCTGTGTAAAACGCGCCATGTAACTAGCTGTGTAACACCCACCATGTAACAAGCTGTGTAACACCCGCCGGATATCCAGCTGTGTATCACCCGCCCTGTAACTAGCTGTGTAACACCCGCCTTTAACCAGCTGTGTAACACCCGCCCTGTATCTAGCTGTGTAACACCCACCATGTAATTAGCTGTGTAACAACCGCCGTGTAACTAGCTGTGTGACACAAGCCGTGTAACCAACTGTGCAAGACTCACTGTGTAACTAGCTGTGTAACACCCGCACTGTAACCAACTGTGCAAGACCCACTGTGTAACTTGCTGTGTAACACCCGCCCTGTAACTAGCTGTGTAACACCCGCCGCGTAACCAGCTGTGTAACACCCGCCCTGCGACTAGCTGTGTAACACCCGCCGTGTAACTAGCAGTGTAACACCCGCTGTTTAAATAGCTGTGTAACACCCGCCGTGTAACTAGATGTGTAACACCCACCCTGTAACCAGCTGTGTAACACACGCCCTGTAACCAGCTGTGTAACACCCACTGTGTAACTAGCTGTGTAACACCCGCCCTGTAACTAGCTGTGTCACACCCGCCATGTAACCAGCTGTGTAACACCCGCCGTGTAACTAGCTGTGTAACACCCGCCGTGTAACTAGCTGTGTAACACCCACCCTGTAACCAGCTGTCTAACACCCGCCGTGTAACCAGCTGTGTAACACCCGCCCTGTAACCAGCTGTGTAACACCGGAAGTGTAACTAGCTGTGTAACACCGGCCATGTAACAAGCTGTGTAACACCGGCCATGTAAATAGCTGTGTAACACTCGCCGTGCATCCAGCTGTATATCACCTGCCCTGTAACTAGCTGTGTAACACCCGCCCTATAACCAGCTGTGTAACACCCGCCCTGTAACTAGCTGTGTAACACCCAACATGTTACTTGCTGTTTAACACCCGTCGTGTAACTAGCTGTGTAACACCCAACCAGTCAACGGCTAACACCCGCCGTGCAACTAGCTGTGTAACAGCCGCCGTGTAACCAGCTGTGTAACACCCACCATGTAACTAGCTGTGTAACACCCACCCTGTAACGAGCTGTGTAACACCCGCAATGTAACACCCGCCCTGTAACTAGCTGTGTTACACCCGCCCTGTAACTAGTTGTGTAACACCCACCATGTAAATAGCTGTGTAACACTCGCTGTGCATCCAGCTGTATATCACCCGCCCTGTAACTAGCTGTGTAACACCCGCCTTTAACCAGCTGTGTATCACCCGCCCTGTATCTAGCTGTGTAACACCCGCCGTTTATCTAGCTGTTTAACAACCAACTTGTAACCAGCTGTGTAACACCTGCCGTGTAACTAGCTCTGTAACAACCGCCATGTAACTAGCTGCATAACACCTGCCGTGAAACTAGCTGCGTAACTCCCGCCCTGTAACCAGCTGTGTAACACCCGCCTTGTAACTAGCTGTCTAACAGCCGCCATGTAACTAGCTGTGTAACTGGCGCCCTGTAACTAGGTGTGTAACACCCGCTGTGAAACTAGCTGTGTAACACCCGCCGTGTAACCAGCTGTGTAACACCCGCCCTGCAACTAGCTGTGTAACACCCACCATGTAATTAGCTGTGTAACACCCGCCGTGTAAATAGCTGTGTAACACCCGCCATGTATTTAGATGTGTAACACCCACCCTGTAACCAGCTGTGTATCACCCGCCCTGTAACTAGCTGTCTAACACCTGCCCTGTAACCAGCTGTGTATCACCCGCCCTGTAAAAAGCAGTGTAACTCCCGCCATGTAAACAGCTGTGTAACACCCGCCATATAACTAGCTGTGTAACACCCACCATGTAAAAGGCTGTGTAACACCGGCCATGTAAATAGCTGTGTAACACTCACCGTGCATCCAGCTGTATATCACCTGCCCTGTAACTAGCTTTGTAACACCCGCCCTGTAACTAGATGTGTAACACCCAACATGTAACTAGCTGTTTAACACCCGTCGTTTAACTAGCTGTGTAAAACCCAACCAGTCAACAGCTAACACCCACCATGTAACTAGCTGTGTAACACCCACCCTGTAACGAGCTGTGTAACACCCGCAATGTAACACCCGCCCTGTAACTAGCTGTGTTACACCCGCCCTGTAACTAGCTGTGTAACACCCACCATGTAAATAGCTGTGGAACACTCGCCGTGCATCCAGCTGTATATCACCCGCCCTGTAACTAGCTGTGTAATACCCGCCCTGTAACCAGCTGTGTATCACCCGCCCTGTAACTAGCTGTGTAACACCCGCCTTTAACCAGCTGTGTAACACCCGCCCTGTATCTAGCTGTGTAACACCCGCCGTGTATCTAGCTGTGTAACAACAAACTTGTAACCAGCTGTGTAACACCTGCCGCGTAACTAGCTCTGTAACAACTGCCATGTAACTAGCTGCATAACACCCGCCGTGAAACTAGCTGCGTAACTCCCGCCCTGTAACCAGCTGTCTAACAGCCGCCATGTAACTAGCTGTGTAAAATGCGCCCTGTAACTAGGTGTGTAACACCCGCTGTGAAACTAGCTACGTAACACCCGCCATGTAACCAGCTGTGTAACACCCGCCCTGCAACTAGCTGTGTAACACCCACCATGTAATTAGCTGTGTAACACCCGCCATGTAACTAGCTGTGTATCACCCGCCCTGTAACTAGCTGTCTAACACCTGCCCTGTAACCAGCTGTGTATCACCCGCCCTGTAAAAAGCAGTGTAACTCCCGCCATGCAAACAGCTGTGTAACACCCGCCATATAACTAGCTGTGTAACACCCACCATGTAACAAGCTGTGTAACACCGGCCATGTAAATAGCTGTGTAACACTCGCCGTGTATCCAAGCTGTATATCAGCCGCCCTGTATCTAGCTGTGTAACACCCGCCCTGTAACCAGATGTGTAACACCCTCCATTTAAATAGCTCTGGAACACCCGCCGTGGATCTAGCTGTGTAACACCCGCCGTGTAACCAGATGTATATCACCCGCCCTGTATCTAGCTGTGTAACACCCGCCCTGTAACCAGCTGTGCAACACCCGCTCTGTAACTAGCTGTGTAACACCCTCCATTTAACTAGCTGTGGAACACCCGCCGTGGATCTAGCTGTGTAACACCCGCCATTTAACAAGCTGTGTAACACCCACCCTGTAACTAGCTGTGTAACACCCGCCCTGTAACTAGCTGTGTTACACCCGCCCAGTAACTAGCTGTGTAACACCCGCCCTGTAACCAGCTGTGTAACACCCGCCCTGTAACTAGCTGTGTAACACCCAACATGTAACTAGCTGTTTAACACCCGTCGTTTAACTAGCTGTGTAACACCCAACCAGTCAACAGCAAACACCCGCCACGCAACTAGCTGTGTAACAGCCGCCGTGTAACCAGCTGTGTAACACCCACCATGTAACTAGCTGTGTAACACCCGCCCTGTAACTAGCTGTGTAACACCCGCCCTGTAACTAGCTGTGTAAGTCCCGCCATGTAACCAGCTGTGTAAAACGCGCCGTGTAACAAGTTGTGTAACACCCACCACGTAACAAGCTGTGTAACACCCGCCGTGTATCCAGCTGTGTATCACGTACCCTGTAACTAGCTGTGTAACACCCGCCTTTAACCAGCTGTGTAACACCCACCCTGTATCTAGCTGTGTAACACCCGCCGTGTATCTAGCTGTGTAACAACCAACTTGTAACCAGCTGTGTAACACCCGCCATGTAACTAGCTGTGTAACAACCGCCATGTAACTAGCTGCATAACACCTGCCGTGAAACTAGCTGCGAAACACCCGCCCTGTAACCAGCTGTGTAACACCCGCCCTGTAACTAGCTGTCTAACAGCCGCCATGTAACTAGTTGTGTAACATGCGCCCTGTAACTAGGTGTGTAACACCCGCCGTGAAACTAGCTGTGTAACACCCGCCGTGTAACCAGCTGTGTAACACCCACCCTGTAACTAGCTGTGTAAGTCCCGCCATGTAACCAGCTGTGTAAAACGTGCCATGTAACTAGTTGTGTAACACCCACCATGTAACAAGCTGTGTAACACCCGCCATGTATCCAGCTGTGTATCACCCACCCTGTAACAAGCTGTGTAACACCCGCCTTTAACCAGCTGTGTAGCACCCACCCTGTATCTAGCTCTGTAAAACCCGCCGTGTATCTAGCTGTGTAACAACCAACTTGTAACCAGCTGTGTAACACCCGCCGTGTAACTAGCTGTGTAACAACCGCCATGTAACTAGCTGCATAACACCCGCAGTGAAACTAGCTGTGTAACGCCCGCCGTGTAACCAGCTGTGTATCACCCGCCCTGTAACTAGCTGTCTAACACCTGCCCTGTAACCAGCTGTGTATCACCCGCCCTGTAAAAAGCAATGTAACTCCCGCCATGTAAACAGCTGTGTAACACCCGCCATATAACTAGCTGTGTAACACCCACCATGTAACAAGCTGTGTAACACCGGCCATGTAAATAGCTGTGTAACACTCGCCGTGTATCCAGCTGTATATCACCCGCCCTGTATCTAGCTGTGTAACACCCGCCCTGTAACCAGCTGTGTAACACCCGCCCTGTATCTAGCTGTGTTACACCCGCCCTGTATCCAGATGTATATCACCCGCCCTGTATCTAGCTGTTTAACACCCGCCCTGTAACCAGCTGTGCAACACCCGCTCTGTAACTAGCTGTGTAACACCCACCATGTAACTAGCTGTGTAACACCCGCCATGTAACTAGCTGTGTAACACCCGCTGTTTAAATAGCTGTGTAACACCCGCCGTCTAACTAGACGTGTAACACCCACCCTGTAACCAGCTGTGTAACACCTGTCCTGTAACCAGCTGTGTAACACCCGCCATGTAACTAGCTGTGTAACACCGGCCATGTAAATAGCTGTGTAACACTCGCCGTGTATCCAGCTGTATATCACCCGCCCTGTAACTAGCTGTGTAACACCCGCCCTGTAACCAGCTGTGTAACACCCGCCCTGTAACCAGCTGTGTAACACCCGCCGTGTAACTAGCTGTGTAACTCCCGCTGTTTAAATAGCTGTGTAACACCTGCCGTGTAACTAGATGTGTAACACCCACCCTGTAACCAGCTGTGTAACACCCGCCCTGTAACCAGCTGTGTAACACCCACTGTGTAACTAGCTGTGTAACACCCGCCCTGTAACTAGCTGTGTAACACCCGCCGCGTAACCAGCTGTGTAACAGCCGCCCAGCAACTAGCTGTGTAAAACCCACCATGTAATTAGCTGTGTAACAACCGCCGTGTAACTAGCTGTGTACACCCGCAGTTTAAATAGCTGTGTAACACCCGCCGTGTAACTAGATGTGCAACGCCCACCCTGTAACCAGCTGTGTAACACCCGCCCTGTAACCAGCTGTGTAACACCCACTGTGTAACTAGCTGTGTAACACCCGCCCTGTAACCAGCTGTGTAACACCCTCCGTGTAACCAGCTGTGTAACACCCGCCCTGTAACCAGCTGTGTAACACCGGAAGTGTAACTAGCTGTGTAACACCCGCCATGTAACTAGCTGTGTAACACCGGCCATGTAACAAGCTGTGTAACACCGGCCATGTAAATAGCTGTGTAACACTCGCCGTGCATCCAGCTGTATATCACCCGCCCTGTAACTAGCTGTGTAACACCCGCTCTGTAACCAGCTGAGTAACACCCGCCCTGTAACTAGCTGTGTAACACCCAACATGTAACTAGCTGTTTAACACCCGTCGTTTAACTAGCTGTGTAACACCCAACCAGTCAACAGCTAACACCCGCCGTGCAACTAGCTGTGTAACAGCCGCCGTGTAACCAGCTGTGTAACACCCACCATGTAACTAGCTGTGTAACACCCACCCTGTAATGAGCTGTGTAACACCCACAATGTAACACCCGCCCTGTAACTAGCTGTGTTACACCCGCCCTGTAACTAGCTGTGTAACACCCGCCCTGTAACTAGCTGTGTAAGTCCCGCCATGTAACCAGCTGTGTAAAACGTGCCGTGTAACTAGTTGTGTAACACCCACCATGTAACAAGCTGTGTAACACCCGCCGTGTATCCAGCTGTGTATCACCCACCCTGTAACTAGCTGTGTAACACCCGCCTTTAACCAGCTGTGTAACACCCACCCTGTATCTAGCTGTGTAACACCCGCCGTGTATCTAGCTGTGTAACAACCAACTTGTAACCAGCTGTGTAACACCCGCCGTGTAACTAGCTGTGTAACAACTGCCATGTAACTAGCTGCATAACACCCGCCGTGAAACTAGCTGCGTAACACCCGCCCTGTAACAAGCTGTGTAACACCCGCCCTGTAACTAGCTGTCTAACAGCCGCCATGTAACTAGCTGTCTAACAGCCGCCATGTAACTAGCTGTGTAAAATGCGCCCTGTAACTAGGTGTGTAATACCCGCCGTGAAACTAGCTGTGTAACACCCGCCGTGTAACCAGCTGTGTATCACCCGCCCTGTAACTAGCTGTCTAACACCTGCCCTGTAACCAGCTGTGTATCACCCGCCCTGTAAAAAGCAGTGTAACTCCCGCCATGTAAACAGCTGTGTAACACCCGCCATATAACTAGCTGTGTAACACCAACCATGTAACAAGCTGTGTAACACCGGCCATGTAAATAGCTGTGTAACACTCGCCGTGTATCCAGCTGTATATCAGCCGCCCTGTATCTAGCTGTGTAACACCCGCCCTGTAACCAGATGTGTAACACCCTCCATTTAACTAGCTCTGGAACACCCGCCGTGGATCTAGCTGTGTAACACCCGCCGTGTAACCAGATGTATATCACCCGCCCTGTATCTAGCTGTGTAACACCTGCCCTGTAACCAGCTGTGCAACAACCGCTCTGTAACTAGCTGTGTAACACCCTCCATTTAACTAGCTGTGGAACACCCGCCGTGGATCTAGCTGTGTAACACCCGCCGTTTAACTAGCTGTGTAACACCCGCCCTGTAACTAGCTGTGTTACACCCGCCCAGTAACTAGCTGTGTAACACCCGCCCTGTAACTAGCTGTGTAACACCCGCCCTGTAACCAGCTGTGTAACACCCGCCCTGTAATTAGCTGTGTAACACCCAACATGTAACTAGCTGTTTAACACCCGTCGTTTAACTAGCTGTGTAACACCCAACCAGTCAACAGCTAACACCCGCCACGCAACTAGCTGTGTTACACCCGCCCTGTAACTAGCTGTGTAACACCCGCCCTGTAACTAGCTGTGTAAGTCCCGCCATGTAACCAGCTGTGTAAAACGTGCCGTGTAACTAGTTGTGTAACACCCACCATGTAACAAGCTGTGTAACACCCGCCGTGTATCCAGCTGTGTATCACCCACCCTGTAACTAGCTGTGTAACACCCGCCTTTAACCAGCTGTGTAACACCCACCCTGTATCTAGCTGTGTAACACCCGCCGTGTATCTAGCTGTGTAACAACCAACTTGTAACCAGCTGTGTAACACCCGCCATGTAACTAGCTGCATAACACCCGCCGTGAAACTAGCTGCGTAACACCCGCCCTGTAACAAGCTGTGTAACACCCGCCCTGTAACTAGCTGTCTAACAGCCGCCATGTAACTAGCTGTCTAACAGCCGCCATGTAACTAGCTGTGTAACATGCGCCCTGTAACTAGGTGTGTAATACCCACCGTGAAACTAGCTGTGTAACACCCGCCGTGTAACCAGCTGTGTAACACCCACCATGTAACTAGTTGTGTAACACCCGCCCTGTAATCAGCTGTGTTACACCCGCCCTGTAACTAGCTGTGTAAGTCCCGCCATGTAACCAGCTGTGTAAAACGCGCCGTGTAACTAGTTGCGTAACACCCACCACGTAACAAGCTGTGTAACACCCGCCGTGTATCCAGCTGTGTATCACCCACCCTGTAACTAGCTGTGTAACACCCGCCTTTAACCAGCTGTGTAACACCCACCCTGTATCTAGCTGTGTAACACCCGCCGTGTATCTAGCTGTGTAACAACCAACTTGTAACCAGCTGTGTAACACCCGCCGTGTAACTAGCTGTGAAACAACCGCCATGTAACTAGCTGCATAACACCCGCCGTGAAACTAGCTGCGAAACACCCGCCCTGTAACCAGCTGTGTAACACCCGCCCTGTAACTAGCTGTCTAACAGCCGCCATGTAACTAGTTGTGTAACATGCGCCCTGTAACTAGGTGTGTAACACCCGCCGTGAAACTAGCTGTGTAACACCCGCCGTGTAACCAGCTGTGTAACACCCACCCTGTAACTAGCTGTGTAAGTCCCGCCATGTAACCAGCTGTGTAAAACGCGCCATGTAACTAGTTGTGTAACACCCACCATGTAACAAGCTGTGTAACACCCGCCATGTATCCAGCTGTGTATCACCCACCCTGTAACTAGCTGTGTAACACCCGCCTTTAACCAGCTGTGTAACACCCACCCTGTATCTAGCTCTGTAAAACCCGCCGTGTATCTAGCTGTGTAACAAAAAACTTGTAACCAGCTGTGTAACACCCGCCGTGTAACTAGCTGTGTAACAACCGCCATGTAACTAGCTGCATAACACCCGCTGTGAAACTAGCTGTGTAACACCCGCCGTGTAACCAGCTGTGTATCACCCGCCCTGTAACTAGCTGTCTAACACCTGCCCTGTAACCAGCTGTGTATCACCCGCCCTGTAAAAAGCAGTGTAACTCCCGCCATGCAAACAGCTGTGTAACACCCGCCATATAACTAGCTGTGTAACACCCACCATGTAACAAGCTGTGTAACACCGGCCATGTAAATAGCTGTGTAACACTCGCCGTGTATCCAGCTGTATATCACCCGCCCTGTATCTAGCTGTGTAACACCCGCCCTGTAACCAGCTGTGTAACACCCGCCCTGTATCTAGCTGTGTTACACCCGCCCTGTATCCAGATGTATATCACCCGCCCTGTATCTAGCTGTTTAACACCCGCCCTGTAACCAGCTGTGCAACACCCGCTCTGTAACTAGCTGTGTAACACCCACCATGTAACTAGCTGTGTAACACCCGCCATGTAACTAGCTGTGTAACACCCGCTGTTTAAATAGCTGTGTAACACACGCCGTGTAACTAGATGTGTAACACCCACCCTGTAACCAGCTGTGTAACACCTGTCCTGTAACCAGCTGTGTAACACCCGCCATGTAACTAGCTGTGTAACACCGGCCATGTAACAAGCTGTGTAACACTCACAGTGTATCCAGCTGTATATCACCCGCCATGTAACTAGCTGTGTAACACCCGGCCTGTAACCAGCTGTGTAACACCCGCCCTGTAACTAGCTGTGTAACACCCAACATGTAACTAGCTGTTTAACACCCGTCGTTTAACTAGCTGTGTAACACCCAACCAGTCAACAGCTAACACCCGCCGTGCAACGAGCTGTGTAACACCCACCATGTAACTAGCTGTGTAACACCCACCCTGTAACGAGCTGTGTTACACCCGCAATGTAACAGCCGCCCTGTAACTAGCTGTGTTACACCCGCCCTGTAACTAGCTGTGTAACACCCAACATGTAACTAGCTGTGTAAGTCCCGCCATGTAACCAGCTGTGTAAAACGCGCCGTGTAACTAGTTGTGTAACACCCACCACGTAACAAGCTGTGTAACACCCGCCGTGTATCCAGCTGTGTATCACCCACCCTGTAACTAGCTGTGTAACACCCGCCTTTAACCAGCTGTGTAACACCCACCCTGTATCTAGCTGTGTAACACCCGCCGTGTATCTAGCTGTGTAACAAGCGCCATGTAACTAGCTGCATATCACCCGCCTTGAAACTAGCTGCGTAACACCCGCCCTGTAACCAGCTGTGTAACACCCACCCTGTAACTAGCTGTCTAACAGATGCCATGTAACTAGCTGTGTAACATGCGCCCTGTAACTAGGTGTGTAACACCCGCCGTGAAACTAGCTGTGTAACAACCGCCGTGTAACCAGCTGTGTATCACCCGCCCTGTAACTAGTTGTCTAACACCTGCCTTGTAACCAACTGTGTATCACCCGCCCTGTAAAAAGCAGTGTAACTCCCGCCATGTAAACAGCTGTGTAACACCCGCCATATAACTAGCTGTGTAACACCCACCATATAACAAGCTGTCTAACACCGGCCATGTAAATAGCTGTGTAACACTCGCCGTGTATCCAGCTGTATATCACCAGCCCTGAATCTAGCTGTGTAACACCCGCCCTGTAACCAGCTGTGTAACACCCGCCTTGTATCTAGCTGTGTTACACCCGCCCTGTATCCAGATGTATATCACCCGCCCTGTAACCAGCTGTGCAACACCCGCTCTGTAACTAGCTGTGTAACACCCTCCATTTAACTAGCTGTGGAACACCCGCCGCGGATCTAGCTGTGTAACACCCGCCCTGTAACTAGCTGTGTAACACCCGCCGCGTAACCAGCTGTGTACCACCCGCCGTGTAACTAGCTGTGCAACAACCTCCCTGTAACCAGCTGTGTAACACCCACCCTGCAACCAGCTGTGTAACACCCGCCCTGTAACCAGCTGTGTAACACCCGCCCTGTATCTAGCTGTGTTACACCCGCCCTGTATCCAGATGTATATCACCCGCCCTGTATCGAGCTGTTTAACACCCGCCCTGTAACCAGCTGTGCAACACCCGCCCTGTAACTAGCTGTGTAACACCCAACATGTAACTAGCTGTGTAAGTCCCGCCATGTAACCAGCTGTGTAAAACGCGCCGTGTAACTAGTTGTGTAACACCCACCACGTAACAAGCTGTGTAACACCCGCCGTGTATCCAGCTGTGTATCACCCACCCTGTAACTAGCTGTGTAACACCCGCCTTTAACCAGCTGTGTAACACCCACCCTGTATCTAGCTGTGTAACACCCGCCGTGTATCTAGCTGTGTAACAAGCGCCATGTAACTAGCTGCATAACACCCGCCGTGAAACTAGCTGCGTAACACCCGCCCTGTAACCAGCTGTGCAACACCCACCCTGTAACTAGCTGTCTAACAGACGCCATGTAACTAGCTGTGTAACATGCGCCCTGTAACTAGGTGTGTAACACCCGCCGTGAAACTAGCTGTGTAACAACCGCCGTGTAACCAGCTGTGTATCACCCGCCCTGTAACTAGTTGTCTAACACCTGCCTTGTAACCAGCTGTGTATCACCCGCCCTGTAAAAAGCAGTGTAACTCCCGCCATGTAAAAGGCTGTGTAACACCCGCCATATAACTAGCTGTGTAACACCCACCATATAACAAGCTGTCTAACACCGGCCATGTAAATAGCTGTGTAACACTCGCCGTGTATCCAGCTGTATATCACCAGCCCTGAATCTAGCTGTGTAACACCCGCCCTGTAACCAGCTGTGTAACACCCGCCCTGTATCTAGCTGTGTTACACCTGCCCTGTATCCAGATGTATATCACCCGCCCTGTAACCAGCTGTGCAACACCCGCTCTGTAACTAGCTGTGTAACACCCTCCATTTAACTAGCTGTGGAACACCCGCCGCGGATCTAGCTGTGTAACACCCGCCCTGTAACTAGCTGTGTAACACCCGCCGCGTAACCAGCTGTGTACCACCCGCCGTGTAACTAGCTGTGTAACAACCACCCTGTAACCAGCTGTGTAACACCCACCCTGCAACCAGCTGTGTAACACACGCCCTGTAACCAGCTGTGTAACACCGGCAGTGTAACTAGCTGTGTAACACCTGCCATGTAACTAGCTGTGTAACACCCGCCGCGTATCCAGCTGTGTAACACCTGCCCTGCAACTAGCTGTGTAACACCCACCATGTAACTAGCTGTGTAAAACCCGAAATGTAACTAGCTGTGTAACACCCGCTGTTTAAATAGCTGTGTAACACCCACCGTGTAACTAGATGTGTAACACCCACCCTGTAACCAGCTGTGTAAAACCTGTCCTGTAACCAGCTGTGTAACACCCGCCATGTTACTAGCTGTGTAACACCGGCCATGTAACAAGCTGTGTAACACCGGCCATGTAAATAGCTGTGTAACACTCGCCGTGTATCCGGCTGTATATCACCCACCCTGTAACTAGCTGTGTAACACCCGCCCTGTAACCAGCTGTGTAACACCAGCCCTGTAACTAGCTGTGTAACACACAACATGTAACTAGCTGTTTAACACCCGTCGTTTAACTAGCTGTGTAACACCCAACCAGTCAACAGCTAACACCCGCCGTGCAACTAGCTGTGTAACAGCCGCCGTGTAACCATCTGTGTAACACCCACCATGTAACTAGCTGTGTAACACCCACCCTGTAACGAGCTGTGTAACACCCGCAATGTAACACCCGCCCTGTAACTAGCTGTGTTACACCCGCCCTGTAACAAGCTGTGTAACACCCGCCCTGTAACTAGCTGTGTAAGTCCCGTTATGTAACCAGCTGTGTAAAACGCGCCATGTAACTAGCTGTGTAACACCCACCACGTAACAAGCTGTGTAACACCCACCGTGTATCCAGCTGTGTATCACCCGACCTGTATCTAGCTGTGTAACACCCGCCTTGTATCTAGCTGTGTAACAACCAACTTGTAACCAGCTGTGTAACACCCGCCGTGTAACTTGCTGTGAAACAACCGCCATGTAACCAGCTGTGTAACACCCGCACTGTAACTAGCTATCTAACACCCACCACGTAACAAGCTGTGTAACACCCACCGTGTATCCAGCTGTGTATCACCCGACCTGTATCTAGCTGTGTAACACCCGCCTTGTATCTAGCTGTGTAACAACCAACTTGTAACCAGCTGTGTAACACCCGCCGTGTAACTTGCTGTGAAACAACCGCCGTGTAACCAGCTGTGTAACACCCACCATGTAACTAGCTGTGTAACACCCACCCTGTAACGAGCTGTGTAACACCTGCAATGTAACACCCGCCCTGTAACTAGCTGTGTTACACCCGCCCTGTAACAAGCTGTGTAACACCCGCCCTGTAACTAGCTGTGTAAGTCCCGTTATGTAACCAGCTGTGTAAAACGCGCCATGTAACTAGCTGTGTAACACCCACCATGTAACAAGCTGTGTAACACCCACCGTGTATCCAGCTGTGTATCACCCGCCCTGTATCTAGCTGTGTAACACCCGCCTTGTATCTAGCTGTGTAACAACCAACTTGTAACCAGCTGTGTAACACCCGCCGTGTAACTAGCTGTGAAACAACCACCATGTAACCAGCTGAATAACACCCGCCGTGTAACTAGCTGCGTAGCACCCACCCTGTAACCAGCTGTGTAACACCCGCACTGTAACTAGCTGTCTAACAGCCGCCATGTAACTAGCTGTGTAACATGCGCCCTGTAAAAAGCAGTGTAACTCCCGCCATGTAAACAGCTGTGTAACACCCGCCATATAACTAGCTGTGTAACACCCACCATGTAACAAGCTGTCTAACACCGGCCATGTAAATAGCTGTGTAACACTCGCCGTGTATCCAGCTGTATATCACCCGCCCTGTATCTAGCTGTGTTACACCCGCCCTGTATCCAGATGTATATCACCCGCCCTGTATCTAGTTGTGTAACACCCGCCCTGTAACCAGCTGTGCAACACCCGCTCTGTAACTAGCTGTGTGACACCCTCCATTTAACTAGCTGTGGAACACCCGCCGTGGATCTAGCTGTGTAACACCCGCCGTGTAACCAGCTGTGTAACAGCCGCCGTGTAACTAGCTGTGTACCAGCCGCCGTGTAACTAGCTGTGTAACAACCACCCTGTAACCAGCTGCGTAACACCCACCCTGCAACCAGCTGTGTAACATCCGCCTGTAACCAGCTGTGTAACACCGGCAGTGTAACTAGCTGTGTAACACCCGCCGTGTAACCAGCTGTGTAACACCTGCCCTGTAACCAGCTGTGTATCACCCGCCATGTAACTAGCTGTGTAACACCCGCCGCGTAACCAGCTGTGTAACACCCGCCCTGCAACTAGCTGTGTAACACCCACCATGTAACTAGCTGTGTAACACCCGCCATGTAACTAGCTGTGTAACACCCGCTGTTTAAATAGCTGTGTAACACCCGCCGTGTAACTAGATGTGTAACACCCACCCTGTAACCAGCTGTGTAACACCTGTCCTGTAACCAGCTGTGTAACACCCGCCATGTAACTAGATGTGTAACACCGGCTATGTAACAAGCTGTGTGACACCGGCCATGTAAATAGCTGTGTAACACTCGCCGTGTATCCAGCTGTATATCACCCGCCCTGTAACTAGCTGTGTAACACCCAACATGTAACTAGCTGTTTAACACCCGTCGTTTAACTAGCTGTGTAACACCCGCCTTTAACCAGCTGTGTAACACCCGCCCTGTATCTAGCTGTGCAACACCCGCCGTGTATCCAGCTGTGTAACAAACAACCTGTAACCAGCTGTGTAACACCCGCCATGTAACTAGCTGTGTAAAACCCGCCATTTAACTAGCTGTGTAACAACCGCCATGTAACCAGTTGTGTAAAACCCACCCTGAAACTAGCTGTGTAACACCCGCCATGTAAATAACTGTGTAACTCCCGCCGTGTAACTAGCTGCGTAACAAACGCCTTGTAATTAGCTGTGTAACACCCGCCATGTAACTAGCTGGCTAACACCCACCCTGTAACCAGCTGTGTAACACCCGCCGTGTAACTAGCTGTGTAACACCCGCCCTGTAACTAATTGTGTAACACCCACCCTGTAACCAGTTGTGTAACACCCAACCTGTAACTAACTGTGTAACACCCGCCCTGTAACCAGCTGTGTAACACCCACCATGTAACTAGCTGTGTAACACCCGCCATGTTACCAGCTGTGTTTCACCCTCCCTGTAACCAGCTGTGTAACACCCACCCTGCAACTAGCTGAGTAACAACCACCCTGTAACCAGCTGCGTAACACCCACCCTGCAACCAGCTGTGTAACATCCGCCTGTAACCAGCTGTGTAACACCGGCAGTGTAACTAGCTGTGTAACACCCGCCGTGTAACCAGCTGTGTAACACCTGCCCTGTAACCAGCTGTGTATCACCCGCCATGTAACTAGCTGTGTAACACCCGCCGCGTAACCAGCTGTGTAACACCCGCCCTGCAACTAGCTGTGTAACACCCACCATGTAACTAGCTGTGTAACACCCGCCATGTAACTAGCTGTGTAACACCCGCTGTTTAAATAGCTGTGTAACACCCGCCGTGTAACTAGATGTGTAACACCCACCCTGTAACCAGCTGTGTAACACCTGTCCTGTAACCAGCTGTGTAACACCCGCCATGTAACTAGATGTGTAACACCGGCTATGTAACAAGCTGTGTGACACCGGCCATGTAAATAGCTGTGTAACACTCGCCGTGTATCCAGCTGTATATCACCCGCCCTGTAACTAGCTGTGTAACACCCAACATGTAACTAGCTGTTTAACACCCGTCGTTTAACTAGCTGTGTAACACCCGCCTTTAACCAGCTGTGTAACACCCGCCCTGTATCTAGCTGTGCAACACCCGCCGTGTATCCAGCTGTGTAACAAACAACCTGTAACCAGCTGTGTAACACCCGCCATGTAACTAGCTGTGTAAAACCCGCCATTTAACTAGCTGTGTAACAACCGCCATGTAACCAGTTGTGTAAAACCCACCCTGAAACTAGCTGTGTAACACCCGCCATGTAAATAACTGTGTAACTCCCGCCGTGTAACTAGCTGCGTAACAAACGCCTTGTAATTAGCTGTGTAACACCCGCCATGTAACTAGCTGGCTAACACCCACCCTGTAACCAGCTGTGTAACACCCGCCGTGTAACTAGCTGTGTAACACCCGCCCTGTAACTAATTGTGTAACACCTACCCTGTAACCAGTTGTGTAACACCCAACCTGTAACTAACTGTGTAACACCCGCCCTGTAACCAGCTGTGTAACACCCACCATGTAACTAGCTGTGTAACACCCGGCATGTTACCAGCTGTGTTTCACCCTCCCTGTAACCAGCTGTGTAACACCCACCCTGCAACTAGCTGAGTAACAACTGCCCTGTAACCAGCTGTGTAACACCCACCCTGTAAACAGCTGTGTAACACCTACCCTGTAACTAGGTGTGTAATACCCGCTGTGCAACTAGCTTTGTAACACCCGCCATGTAACCAGCTGTGTATCACCCGCCCTGTATCTAGCTGTGTAACACCCGCCGTGTATCTAGCTGTGTAACAACCAACCTGTAACCAGCTGTGTAAAACCCACAATGTAACTAGCAGTGTAACACTCACGCTGTAACTAGCTGTGTAACACCCAACATGTAATTAGCTGTTTAACACCCGCCATGTAACTAGCTGTGTAACACCCGCCATGTAACCAGCTGTGCAACACCCGCCCTGTAATTAGCTGAGTAACACCCGCCATGTAACTTGGTGCGTAAAACGAGCCCTGTAACTAGCTGCGTAACAACCGCCGTTTAACTTGCTGTGTAACACCCGCCCTGTAACCAGCTGTGTGACACCCGCCGTGTAACTAGCTGCGTAACACCCACCATGTAACTAGCTGTGGAACACATACCGTGTAACTAGCTGTGTAACACCCGCCCTGTAAATAGCTGTGTAACACCCGCCATGTAACTAGCTGTGTAACACCCGCCCTGTAACCAACAGTGTAACACCCGCTGTGTAACCAGCTCTGCAAAACACACCCTGAAACTAGCTGTGTAACACCCGCCATGTAACTAGCTGTGTAACACCCGCCGTGTAACTAGCTGCGTAACAACCGCCGTGTAATTAGCTGTGTAACACCTGCCGTGTAACTAGTTGGCTAACACCCACCCTGTAACCAGCTGTGTAACACCCGCCGTGTAACTAGCTGTGTAACACCTGCCCTGTAACTAATTGTGTAACACCCACCCTGTAACCAGTTGTGTAACACCCACCCTGTAACTAACTGTGTAACACCCGCCCTGTAACCAGCTGTGTAACACCCACCCTGTAACTAGGTGTGTAACACCCGCCGTGTTACCAGCTGTGTTTCACCCTCCCTGTAACCAACTGTGTAACACCCACCCTGTAACTAGCTGTGTAACACCCGCCCTGTAACCAGCTGTGTAACACCCACCCAGTAAACAGCTGTGTAACACCTAACCTGTAACTAGGTGTGTAATAGCTGCTGTGCTACTAGCTGTGTAACACCCGCCATGTAACCAGCTGTGTATAACGCGCTGTGTAACTAGCTGTGTAACACCCGCCGTGTAACCAGCTGTGTATCACCCACCATGTAACTAGCTGTGTAACACCCACCCTGTAATCAGCTGTGTAACACCCTCCGTGTAACCAGCTGCGTAACACCCGCCCTGTAACCAGCTGTGTAACACCCACCGTGTAACTAGCTGTGTAACACCCGCCGCGTAATCAGCTGTGCCACATCCGCCCTGCAACTAGTTGTGTAACACCCACCATGTAACTAGCTGTGTAACACCCGCCGTGTAACTAGCTGTGGAACACCCGCGGTTTAACTAGCTGTGTAACACCCGCCGTGTAACTAGATGTGTAACACTCACCCTGTAACCAGCTGTGTAACACCCGCCATGTAACCAGCTGTGTAATATCCGCCCTGTAACTAGCTGTGTAAAACCCGACATGTAACTAGCTGTTTAACACCCGTCGTTTAACTAGCTGTGTAACACCCGCCGTGTAACTAGCTGTGTAACACCCAACCAGTCAACAGCTAACACCCGCCGTGCAACTAGCTGTGTAACAGTCGCCGTGTAACCAGCTGTGTAACACCCACCATGTAACTAGCAGTGTAACACGCGCCCTGTAACACCCGCCCTCTAACTAGCTGTGTGACACCCGCCCTGTAACTAGCTGTGTAAGTCCCGCCATGTAACCAGCTGTGTAAAACACGCCGTGTAACTAGCTGTGTAACACCCACCATGTAACAATCTGTGTAACACCGGCCATGTAAATAGCTGTGTGACACCCGCCGTGTATCCAGCTGTGAATCACCCGCCCTGTAACTAGCTGTGTAACACCCGCCTTTAACCAGCTGTGTAACACCCGCCGTGCAACTAGCTGTGTAACACCCGCCGTGTAACTAGCTGTGTAACGCCCAACCTGTAACCAGCTGTGTAACAGCCTCCATGTAACCGGCTGTGTAACACCCGCCCTGTAACCAGCTGTATAACAACGGCAGTGTAACTAGCTGTGTAACAACCACCATGTAACCAGCTGTGTAACACCTGCCCTTTAACCAGCTGTGTATCACCCTCCGTGTAACTAGCTGTGTAACACCCGCCGTGTAACTAGCTGCGTAACAACCGCCGTGAAATTAGCTGTGTAACACCCGCCGTGTAACTAGTTGGCTAACACACACCCTGTAACCAGCTGTGTAACACCCGCCGTGTAACTAGCTGTGTAACACCTGCCTTGTAACTAATTGTGTAACACCCACCCTGTAACCAGTTGTGTAACACCCACCCTGTAACTAACTGTGTAACACCCGTCCTGTAACCAGCTGTGTAACACCCACCCTGTAACTAGGTGTGTAACACCCGCCGTGTTACCAGCTGTGTTTCACCCTCCCTGTAACCAACTGTGTAACACCCACCCTGTAACTAGCTGTGTAACACCCACCCAGTAACCAGCTGTGTAACACCTAACCTGTAACTAGGTGTGTAATAGCTGCTGTGCAACTAGCTGTGTATCACCCGCCATGTAACCAGCTGTGTATAACCCGCCGTGTAACTACCTGTGTAACACCCGCCGTGTAACCAGCTGTGTATCACCCACCATGTAACTAGCTGTGTAACACCCACCCTGTAATCAGCTGTGTAACACCCTCCGTGTAACCAGCTGTGTAACACCAGCCCTGTAACCAGCTGTGTAACACCCACCGTGTAACTAGCTGTGTAACACCCGCCGCGTAACCAGCTGTGCAACATCCGCCCTGCAACTAGCTGTGTAACACCCACCATGTAACTAGCTGTGTAACACCCGCCGTGTAACTAGCTGTGGAACACCCGCGGTTTAACTAGCTGTGTAATATCCGCCGTGTAACTAGATGTGTAACACCCACCATGTAACGAGCTGTGTAACACCCGCCATGTAACCAGCTATGTAATATCCGCCCTGTAACTAGCTGTGTAAAACCCGACATGTAACTAGCTGTTTAACACCCGTCGTTTAACTAGCTGTGTAACACCCGCCGTGTAACTAGCTGTGTAACACCCAACCAGTCAACAGCTAACACCCGCCGTGCAACTAGCTGTGTAACAGTCGCCGTGTAACCAGCTGTGTAGCACCCACCATGTAACTAGCTGTGTAACACACGCCCTGTAACACCCACCCTGAAACTAGCTGTGTAACACCCACCATGTAACTAGCTGTGTAACACCCGCCGTGTAACTAGCTGCGTAACAACCGCCGTGAAATTAGCTGTGTAACACCCGCCGTGTAACTAGTTGGCTAACACACACCCTGTAACCAGCTGTGTAACACC
This sequence comes from Carcharodon carcharias, assembly GCF_017639515.1. Lineage (NCBI taxonomy): Eukaryota > Metazoa > Chordata > Chondrichthyes > Lamniformes > Lamnidae > Carcharodon > Carcharodon carcharias. Next base: position 71,702,080 of record NC_054479.1, read on the forward strand.
CGCCGTGTAACTAGCTGTGTAACACCTGCCCTGTAACTAATTGTGTAACACCCACCCTGTAACCAGTTGTGTAACACCCACCCTGTAACTAACTGTGTAACACCCGCCCTGTAACCAGCTGTGTAACACCCACCCTGTAACTAGGTGTGTAACACCCGCCGTGTTACCAGCTGTGTTTCACCCTCCCTGTAACCAACTGTGTAACACCCACCCTGTAACTAGCTGTGTAACACCCGCCCTGTAACCAGCTGTGTAACACCCACCCAGTAACCAGCTGTGTAACACCTAACCTGTAACTAGGTGTGTAATAGCTGCTGTGCAACTAGCTGTGTATCACCCGCCATGTAACCAGCTGTGTATAACCCGCCGTGTAACTACCTGTGTAACACCCGCCGTGTAACCAGCTGTGTATCACCCACCATGTAACTAGCTGTGTAACACCCACCCTGTAATCAGCTGCGTAACACCCTCCGTGTAACCAGCTGTGCAACACCCGCCCTGTAACCAGCTGTGTAACACCCACCGTGTAACTAGCTGTGTAACACCCGCCGCGTAACCAGCTGTGCAACATCCGCCCTGCAACTAGCTGTGTAACACCCACCATGTAACTAGCTGTGTAACACCCGCCGTGTAACTAGCTGTGGAACACCCGCGGTTTAACTAGCTGTGTAATAGCCGCCGTGTAACTAGATGTGTAACACCCACCCTGTAACCAGCTGTGTAACACCCGCCATGTAACCAGCTGTGTAATATCCGCCCTGTAACTAACTGTGTAAAACCCGACATGTAACTAGCTGTGTAACACACGCCCTGTAACACCCGCCCTCTAACTAGCTGTGTGACACCCGCCGTGTATCCAGCTGTGAATCACCCGCCCTGTAACTAGCTGTGTAACACCCGCCTTTAACCAGCTGTGTAACACCCGCCGTGCAACTAGCTGTGTAACACCCGCCGTGTAACTAGCTGTGTAACGCCCAACCTGTAACCAGCTGTGTAACAGCCTCCATGTAACCAGCTGTGTAACACCCGCCCTGTAACCAGCTGTATAACAACGGCAGTGTAACTAGCTGTGTAACAACCACCATGTAACCAGCTGTGTAACACCTGCCCTTTAACCAGCTGTGTATCACCCGCCGTGTAACTAGCTGTGTAACACCCGCCGTGTAACTAGCTGCGTAACAACCGCCGTGAAATTAGCTGTGTAACACCCGCCGTGTAACTAGTTGGCTAACACACACCCTGTAACCAGCTGTGTAACACCCGCCGTGTAACTAGCTGTGTAACACCTGCCTTGTAACTAATTGTGTAACACCCACCCTGTAACCAGTTGTGTAACACCCACCCTGTAACTAACTGTGTAACACCCGTCCTGTAACCAGCTGTGTAACACCCACCCTGTAACTAGGTGTGTAACACCCGCCGTGTTACCAGCTGTGTTTCACCCTCCCTGTAACCAACTGTGTAACACCCACCCTGTAACTAGCTGTGTAACACCCACCCAGTAACCAGCTGTGTAACACCTAACCTGTAACTAGGTGTGTAATAGCTGCTGTGCAACTAGCTGTGTATCACCCGCCATGTAACCAGCTGTGTATAACCCGCCGTGTAACTACCTGTGTAACACCCGCCGTGTAACCAGCTGTGTATCACCCACCATGTAACTAGCTGTGTAACACCCACCCTGTAATCAGCTGTGTAACACCCTCCGTGTAACCAGCTGTGTAACACCAGCCCTGTAACCAGCTGTGTAACACCCACCGTGTAACTAGCTGTGTAACACCCGCCGCGTAACCAGCTGTGCAACATCCGCCCTGCAACTAGCTGTGTAACACCCACCATGTAACTAGCTGTGTAACACCCGCCGTGTAACTAGCTGTGGAACACCCGCGGTTTAACTAGCTGTGTAATACCCGCCGTGTAACTAGATGTGTAACACCCACCATGTAACGAGCTGTGTAACACCCGCCATGTAACCAGCTATGTAATATCCGCCCTGTAACTAGCTGTGTAAAACCCGACATGTAACTAGCTGTTTAACACCCGTCGTTTAACTAGCTGTGTAACACCCGCCGTGTAACTAGCTGTGTAACACCCAACCAGTCAACAGCTAACACCCGCCGTGCAACTAGCTGTGTAACAGTCGCCGTGTAACCAGCTGTGTAGCACCCACCATGTAACTAGCTGTGTAACACACGCCCTGTAACACCCACCCTGAAACTAGCTGTGTAACACCCACCATGTAACTAGCTGTGTAACACCCGCCGTGTAACTAGCTGCGTAACAACCGCCGTGTAATTAGCTGTGTAACACCCGCCGTGTAACTAGTTGGCTAACACACACCCTGTAACCAGCTGTGTAACACCCGCCGTGTAACTAGCTGTGTAACACCTGCCCTGTAACTAATTGTGTAACACCCACCCTATAACCAGTTGTGTAACACCCACCCTGTAACTAACTGTGTAACACCCGCCCTGTAACCAGCTGTGTAACACCCACCCTGTAACTAGGTGTGTAACACCCGCCGTGTTACCAGCTGTGTTTCACCCTCCCTGTAACCAACTGTGTAACACCCGCCCTGTAACTAGCTGTGTAACACCCGCCCTGTAACCAGCTGTGTAACACCCACCCAGTAACCAGCTGTGTAACACCTAACCTGTAACTAGGTGTGTAATAGCTGCTGTGCAACTAGCTGTGTATCACCCGCCATGTAACCAGCTGTGTATAACCCGCCGTGTAACTACCTGTGTAACACCCGCCGTGTAACCAGCTGTGTATCACCCACCATGTAACTAGCTGTGTAACACCCACCCTGTAATCAGCTGCGTAACACCCTCCGTGTAACCAGCTGTGCAACACCCGCCCTGTAACCAGCTGTGTAACACCCACCGTGTAACTAGCTGTGTAACACCCGCCGCGTAACCAGCTGTGCAACATCCGCCCTGCAACTAGCTGTGTAACACCCACCATGTAACTAGCTGTGTAACACCCGCCGTGTAACTAGCTGTGGAACACCCGCGGTTTAACTAGCTGTGTAACAGCCGCCGTGTAACTAGATGTGTAACACCCACCCTGTAACCAGCTGTGTAACACCCGCCATGTAACCAGCTGTGTAATATCCGCCCTGTAACTAACTGTGTAAAACCCGACATGTAACTAGCTGTGTAACACACGCCCTGTAACACCCGCCCTCTAACTAGCTGTGTGACACCCGCCCTGTAACTAGCTGTGTAAGTCCCGCCATGTAACCAGCTGTGTAAAACACGCCGTGTAACTAGCTGTGTAACACCCACCATGTAACAATCTGAGTAACACCGGCCATGTAACCAGCTGTGTAAAACACGCCGTGTAACTAGCTGTGTAACACCCACCATGTAACAATCTGAGTAACACCGGCCATGTAAACAGCTGTGTAACACGCGCCGTGTATCCAGCTGTGAATCACCCGCCCTGTAACTAGCTGTGTAACACCCGCCGTGCAACTAGCTGTGTAACACCCAACCTGTAACCAGCTGTGTAACAGCCTCCATGTAACCAGCTGTGTAACACCCGCCCTGTAACCAGCTGTATAACACCGGCAGTGTAACTAGCTGTGTAACAACCACCGTGTAACCAGCTGTGTAACACCTGCCCTTTAACCAGCTGTGTATCACCCGCCGTGTAACTAGCTGTGTAACACCCGCGCTGTAACTAGCTGTGTAACTCCCGCTATGTAACCAGCTGTGTAACACCCGCCATGTAAATAGCTGTGTAACACCCACCATGTAACAAGCTGTGTAACACCGGCCATGCAAATAGCTGTGTAACACTCGCTGTGTATCCAGCTGTATATCACCCGCCCTGTAACTAGCTGTGTAACACCCGCCCTGTAACTAGCTGTTTAACACCTGTCGTTTAACTAGCTGTGTAACACCCACCGTGTAACTAGCTGTGGAACACATACCGTGTAACTAGCTGTGTAACACCCGCCCTGTAACTAGCTGTGTAACACCCGCCATGTAACTAGCTGTGTAACACCCGCCCTGTAACCAACAGTGTAACACCCGCTGTGTAACCAGCTCTGCAAAACCCACCCTGAAACTAGCTGTGTAACACCTGCCATGTAACTAGCTGTGTAACACCCGCCGTGTAACTAGCTGCGTAACAACCGCCGTGTAATTAGCTGTGTAACACCCGCCGTGTAACTAGTTGGCTAACACACACCCTGTAACCAGCTGTGTAACACCCACCGTGTAACTAGCTATGTAACACCTGCCCTGTAACTAATTGTGTAACACCCACCCTGTAACCAGTTGTGTAACACCCACCCTGTAACTAACTGTGTAACACCCGCCCTGTAACCAGCTGTGTAACACCCACCCTGTAACTAGGTGTGTAACACCCACCGTGTTACCAGCTGTGTTTCACCCTCCCTGTAACCAACTGTGTAACACCCACCCTGTAACTAGCTGTGTAACGCCCGCCCTGTAACCAGCTGTGTAACACCCACCCAATAACCAGCTGTGTAATACCTAACCTGTAACTAGGTGTGTAATAGCTGCTGTGCAACTAGCTGTGTAACACCCGCCATGTAACCAGCTGTGTATAACCCGCCGTGTAACTAGCTGTGTAACACCTGCCCTGTAACTAATTGTGTAACACCCACCCTATAACCAGTTGTGTAACACCCACCCTGTAACTAACTGTGTAACACCCGCCCTGTAACCAGCTGTGTAACACCCACCCTGTAACTAGGTGTGTAACACCTGCCGTGTTACCAGCTGTGTTTCACCCTCCCTGTAACCAACTGTGTAACACCCACCCTGTAACTAGCTGTGTAACACCCGCCCTGTAACCAGCTGTGTAACACCCACCCAGTAACCAGCTGTGTAACACCTAACCTGTAACTAGGTGTATAATAGCTGCTGTGCAACTAGCTGTGAAACACCCGCCATGTAACCAGCTGTGTATAACCCGCCGTGTAACTACCTGTGTAACAACCGCCGTGTAACCAGCTGTGTATCACCCACCATGTAACTAGCTGTGTAACACCCACCCTGTAATCAGCTGTGTAACACCCTCCGTGTAACCAGCTGTGTAACACCCGCCCTGTAACCAGCTGTGTAACACCCACCGTGTAACTAGCTGTGTAACACCCGCCGCGTAACCAGCTGTTCAACATCCGCCCTGCAACTAGCTGTGTAACACCCGCCGTGTAACTAGCTGTGGAACACCCGCGGTTTAAAAAGCTGTGGAACACCCGCCGTGTAACTAGATGTGTAACACCCACCCTGGAACCAGCTGTGTAACACCCGCCATGTAACCAGCTGTGTAATAACCGCCCTGTAACTAGCTGTGTAAAACCCGACATGTAACTAGCTGTTTAACACCTGTCGTTTAACTAGCTGTGTAACACCCGCCGTGTAACTAGCTGTGTAACACCCAACCAGTCAACAGCTAACACCCACCGTGCAACTAGCTGTGTAACAGTCGCCGTGTAACCAGCTGTGTAACACCCACCATGTAACTAGCTGTGTAACACGCGCCCTGTAACACCCGCCCTCTAACTAGCTGTGTGACACCTGCCCTGTAACTAGCTGTGTAAGTCCCGCCATGTAACCAGCTGTGTAAAACACGCCGTGTAACTAGCTGTGTAACACCCACCATGTAACAATCTGTGTAACACCGGCCATGTAAATAGCTGTGTAACACCCGCCTTTAACCAGCTGTGTAACACCCGCCGTGCAACTAGCTGTGTAGCACCCGCCGTGTAACTAGCTGTGTAACGCCCAACCTGTAACCAGCTGTGTAACAGCCTCCATGTAACCAGCTGTGTAACACCCGCCCTGTAACCAGCTGTATAACACCGGCAGTGTAACTAGCTGTGTGACAACCGCCGTGTAACCAGCTGTGTAACACCTGCCCTTTAACCAGCTGTGTATCACCCGCCGTGTAACTAGCTGTGTAACACCCGCGCAGTAACTAGCTGTGTAACTCCCGCTATGTAACCAGCTGTGTAACACCCGCCATGTAAATAGCTGTGTAACACCCACCATGTAACAAGCTGTGTAACACCGGCCATGTAAATAGCTGTGTAACACTCGCCGTGTATCCAGCTGTATACCACCCGCCCTGTAACTAGCTGTGTAACACCCGCCCTGTAACTAGCTGTTTAACACCCGTCGTTTAACTAGCTGAGTAACACCCACCATGTAACTAGCTGTGGAACACATACCGTGTAACTAGCTGTGTAACACCCGCCCTGTAAGCAACAGTGTAACAACCGCTGTGTAACCAGCTCTGCAAAACCCACCCTGAAACTAGCTGTGTAACACCCGCCATGTAACTAGCTGTGTAACACCCGCCGTGTAACTAGCTGCGTAACAACCGCCGTGTAATTAGCTGTGTAACACCCGCCGTGTAACTAGTTGGCTAACACACACCCTGTAACCAGCTGTGTAACACCCGCCGTGTAACTAGCTGTGTAACACCTGCCCTGTAACTAATTGTGTAACACCCACCCTGTAACCAGTTGTGTAACACCCACCCTGTAACTAACTGTGTAACACCCGCCCTGTAACCAGCTGTGTAACACCCACCCTGTAACTAGGTGTGTAACACCCGCCGTGTTACCAGCTGTGTTTCACCCTCCCTGTAACCAACTGTGTAACACCCACCCTGTAACTAGCTGTGTAACACCCGCCCTGTAACCAGCTGTGTAACACCCACCCAGTAACCAGCTGTGTAACACCTAACCTGTAACTAGGTGTGTAATAGCTGCTGTGCAACTAGCTGTGTAACACCCGCCATGTAACCAGCTGTGTATAACCCGCCGTGTAACTACCTGTGCAACACCCGCCGTGTAACCAGATGTGCAACACCCGCCCTGTAACTTGCTGTTTAACACCCACCCTGTAACTAGCTGTGTAACACCCGCCCTGTAACTAGTTGTTTAACACCCGTCATTTAACTAGCTGTGTAACACCCGCCGTGTAACTAGCTGTGTAACACCCAACCAGTCAACAGCTAACATCCGCCGTGCAACTAGCTGTGTAACAGCCGACGTGTAACCAGCTGTGTAACACCAACCATGTAACTAGCTGTGTAACACCCACCCTGTAACGAGGTGTGTAACAGCCGCCGTGTAACACCCGCCCTGTAACTAGCTGTGTCACACCCGCAGTGTAATTAGCTGTGTAACACCCGCCGTGTAACCAGATGTGCAACACCTGCCCTGTAACTTGCTGTTTAACACCCACCCTGTAACTAGCTGTGTAACACCCGCCGTGTAACTAGCTGTGTAACTCCCAACCTGTAACCAGCTGTGTAACAGCCGCCCTGTAACCAGCTGTATAACACCGGCAGTGTAACTAGCTGTGTAACAACCACCGTGTAACCAGCTGTGTAACACCTGCCCTTTAACCAGCTGTGTATCACCCGCCGTGTAACTAGCTGTGTAACACCCGCGCTGTAACTAGCTGTGTAACTCCCGCTATGTAACCAGCTGTGTAACACCCGCCATGTAAATAGCTGTGTAACACCCACCATGTAACAAGCTGTGTAACACCGGCCATGTAAATAGCTGTGTAACACTCGCCGTGTATCCAGCTGTATATCACCCGCCCTGTAACTAGCTGTGTAACACCCGCCCTGTAACTAGCTGTTTAACACCCGTCGTTTAACTAGCTGTGTAACACCCGCCGTGTAACTAGCTGTGTAACACCCAACCAGTCAACAGCTAACATCCGCCGTGCAACTAGCTGTGTAACACCAACCATGTAACTAGCTGTGTAACACCCACCCTGTAACGAGGTGTGTAACAGCCGCCGTGTAACACCCGCCCTGTAACTAGCTGCGTTACACCCGCCATGTTATTAGCTGTGTCACACCCGCCGTGTAACCAGATGTGCAACACCCACCCTGTAACTAGCTGTTTAACACCCACCCTGTAACAAGCTGTGTAAGTCCCACCATGTAACCAGCTGTGTAAAACGCGCCGTGGAACTAGATGTGTAACACCCACCATGTAACAAGCTGTGTAACACCCGCCATGTAAATAGCTGTGTAACACTCGCTGTGTAACTAGCTGTGGATCACCCGCCCTGTAACTAGCTGTGTAACACCCGCCTTTAACCAGCTGTGTAACACCCGCCCTGTATCTAGCTGTGTAACACCCGCCGCGTATCTAGCTGTGTAACAAACAACCTGTAACCAGCTGTGTAACACCCGCCATGTAAATAGCTGTGTAACACCCGCCGTGTAACTAGCTGTGTAACAACCGCCATGTAACCAGCTGTGTAAAACCCACCCTGAAACTAGCTGAGTAACACCCGCCATGTAAATAGCTGTTAAACACCCGCCGTGTAACTAGCTGTGTAACAACCGCCGTGTAACTAGCTGTGTAACACCCGCCATGTAACTAGCTGGCTAACACCCACCCTGTAACCAGCTGTGTAACACCCGCCGTGTAACTAGCTGTGTAACACCCGCCCTGTAACTAATTGTGTAACACCCAGCCTGTAACCAGTTGTGTAACACACAACCTGTAACTAACTGTGTAACACCCGCCCTGTAACCAGCTGTGTAACACCCACCATGTAACGAGTTGTGTAACACCCGCCGTGTTACCAGCTGTGTTTCACCCTCCCTGTAACCAGCTGTGTAACACCCACCCTGCAACTAGCTGTGTAACACCCGCCCTGTAACCAGCTGTGTAACACCCACCCTGTAACCAGTTGTGTAACACCTACCCTGTAACTAGGTGTGTAATACCCGCTGTGCAACTAGCTTTGTAACACCCACAATGTAACTAGCAGTGTAACACTCACGCTGTAACTAGCTGTGTAACACCCAACATGTAATTAGCTGTTTGACGCTCGCCGTGTAACCAGCTGTGTAACACCCGCCGTGTAACCAGCTGTGCAACACCCGCCCTGTAACTTGCTGAGTAACACCTGCCATGTAACTTGGTGCGTAAAACGAGCCCTGTAACTAGCTGTGTAACAACCACCGTTTAACTAGCTGTGTAACATCCACCCTGTAACCAGCTGTGCAAAACCCGCCTTGTAACCAGCTGTGTAACACGCGCCCTGTAACCAGCTGTGTGAAACCCGCCGTGTAACTAGCTGCGTAACACCCACCATGTAACTAGCTGTGGAACACATACCGTGTAACTAGCTGTGTAACACCCACCCTGTAACTAGCTGTGTAACACCCGCCATGTAACTAGCTGTGTAACACCCGCCCTGTAACCAAAAGTGTAACACCCGCTGTGTAACCAGCTCTGTAAAACCTACCCTGAAACTAGCTGTGTAACACCCGCCATGTAACTAGCTGTGTAACACCCGCCGTGTAATTAGCTGCGAAACAACCGCCGTGTAATTAGCTGTGTAACACCCGCCGTGTAACTAGCTGGCTAACACCCACCCTGTAACCAGCTGTGTAACACCCGCCGTGTAACTAGCTGTGTAACACCTGCCCTGTAACTAATTGTGTAACACCCAACATGTAACCAGTTGTGTAACACCCACCCTGTAACTAATTGTGTAACACCCGCCCTGTAACCAGCTGTGTAACACCCACCCTGTAACTAGGTGTGTAACACCCGTTGTGTTACCAGCTGTGTTTCACCCTCCCTGTAACCAACTGTGTAACACCCACCCTGTAACTAGCTGTGTAACACCCGCACTGTAACCAGCTGTGTAACACCCACCCAGTAAACAGCTGTGTAACACCTAACCTGTAACTAGGTGTGTAATAGCTGCTGTGCAACTAACTGTGCAACACCCGCCATGTAACCAGCTGTGTATAACACGCTGTGTAACTAGCTATGTAACACCCGCCGTGTAACCAGCTGTGTATCACCCACCATGTAACTAGCTGTGTAACACCCACCCTGTAATCAGCTGTGTAACACCCTCCGTGTAACCAGCTGTGTAACACCAGCCCTGTAACCAGCTGTTTAACACCCACCGTGTAACTAGCTGTGTAACACCCGCCGCGTAACCAGCTGTGCAACATCCGCCCTGCAACTAGCTATGTAACACCCACCATGTAACTAGCTGTGTAACACCCGCCGTGTAACTAGCTGTGGAACACCCGCGGTTTAACTAGCTGTGTAACACCCGCCATGTAACTAGATGTGTAACACCCACCCTGTAACCAGCTGTGTAACACCCGCCATGTAACCAGCTGTGGTTCACCCGCCGTGTAACTAGCTGTGTAACACCCGCCGTGTAACTAGCTGTGTAACACCCACCCTGTAACCAGCTGTGTAACACCCTCCGTGTAACCAGCTGTGTAACACCCGCACTGTAACCAGCTGTGTAACACCCGCCGTGTAACCAGCAGTGTAACACCTGCCCTGTAACCAGCTGTGTATCACCCGCCGTGTAACTAGATGTGTAACACCCACCCTGTAACCAGCTGTGCAACTCCCGCCATGTAACAAGCTGTGTAACAATGGCCATGGAAATAGCTGTGTAACACTCGCCGTGTATCCAGCTGTATATCATCCGCCCTATAACTAGCTGTGTAAAACCCGACATGTAACTAGCTGTGCAACACCCGCCATGTAACTAGCTGCGTAACACCCAACCAGTCAACAGCTAACACCCGCCGTGCAACTAGCTGTGTAACAGCTGCCGTGTAACCAGCTGTGTAACACCCACCATGTAACTAGCTGTGTAACACGCACCCTGTAACACCCGCCCTGTAACCAGCTGTGTGACACCCGCCATGTTATTAGCTGTGTAACACCCGCCGTGTAACCAGCTGTGCAACACCCGCCCTGTAACTAGCTGTGTGACACCCGCCCTGTAACTAGCTGTGTAAGTCCCGCCATGTAACCAGCTGTGTAAAACGCGCCGTGTAACTAGCTGTGTAACACCCACCATGTAACAATCTGTGTAACACTGGCCATGTAAATAGCTGTGTAACACCCGCCGTGTATCCAGCTGTGAATCACCCGCCCTGTAACTAGCTGCGTAACACCCGCCTTTAACCAGCTGTGTAACACCCGCCCTGTATCTAGCTGTGTAACACCCGCCGTGTACTAGCTGTGCAACAACCAACCTGTAATCAGCTGTGTAACACCCGCCATGTAACTAACTGTGTAAATCCCGCCGTATAACTAGCTGTGTAACAACCGCCACGTAACCAGCTGTGTAAAACCCACAATGTATCTAGCAGTGTAACACCCACGCTGTAACTAGCTGTGTAACACCCACCATGTAATTAGCTGTGTAACACCTGCCCTGTAACTAGCTGTGTAAGTCCCGCCATGTAACCAGCTGTGTAAAACGCGCCGTGTAACTAGCTGCGTAACACCCACCATGTAACAATCTGTGTAACACCTGCCATGTAAAAAGCTGTGTAACACCTGCCGTGTAACTAGCTGTGTATCACCCGCCCTGTAACTAGCTGTGTAAAACCCGCCTTTAACCAGCTGTGTAACACCCGCCCTGTATCTAGCTGTGTAACACCCGCCGTGTATCTAGCTGTGTAACAACCAACCTGTAACCAGCTGTGTAACACCCACTATGTAACTAGCTGTGTAAAACCCGCCGTGTATCTAGCTGTGTATCAACCGACATGTAACCAGCTGTGTAAAACCCACAATGTAACTAGCAATGTAACACCCATGCTGTAACTAGCTGTGTAACACCCAACATGTAATCAGCTGTGTAACACCGGCAGTGTAACTAGCTGTGTAACACCCGCCATGTAACTTTTTGCGTTACTTGCGCCCTGTAACTAGCTGTGTAACAACCGCCGTTTAACTAGCTGTGCAACATCCACCCTGTAACCAGCTGTGTAAAACCCGCCTTATAACCAGTTGTGTAACACCCAACCTGTAACTAACTGTGTAACACCCGCCCTGTAACCAGCTGTGTAACACCCACCATGTAACTAGTTGTGTAACACCCGCCGTGTTACCAGCTGTGTTTCACCCTCCCTGTAACCAGCTGTGTAACACCCACCCTGCAACTAGCTGTGTAACACCCACCCTGTAACCAGCTGTGTAACACCCACCCTGTAACCAGCTGTGTAACACCTACCCTGTAACTAGGTGTGTAATACCCGCTGTGCAACTAGCTTTGTAACACCCACAATGTAACTAGCAGTGTAACACTCACGCTGTAACTAGCTGTGTAACACCCAACATGTAATTAGCTGTTTAACACCCGCCGTGTAACCAGCTGTGTAACACCCGCCGTGTAACCAGCTGTGCAACACCCGCCCTGTAACTAGCTGAGTAACACCTGCCATGTAACTTGGTGCGTAAAACGAGCCCTGTAACTAGCTGTGTAACAACCACCGTTTAACTAGCTGTGTAACATCCACCCTGTAACCAGCTGTGTAAAACCCGCCTTGTAACCAGCTGTGTAACACCCGCCCTGTAACCAGCTGTGTGAAACCCGCTGTGTAACTAGCTGCGTAACACCCACCATGTAACTAGCTGTGGAACACATACCGTGTAACTAGCTGTGTAACACCCATCCTGTAACTAGCTGTGTAACACCCGCCGTGTAACCAGCTGTGTAACACCCACCATGTAAATAGCTGTGTGACACCCGCCATGTTATTAGCTGTGTAACACCCGCCGTGTAACCAGCTGTGCAACACCCGCCCTGTAACTAGCTGTGTGACACCAGCCCTGTAACTAGCTGTGTAAGTCCCGCCATGTAACCAGCTGTGTAAACGCGCCGTGTAACTAGCTGTGTAACACCCACCATGTAACAATCTGTGTAACACCGGCCATGTAAATAGCTGTGTAACACCCGCCGTGTATCCAGCTGTGAATCACCCGCCCTGTAACTAGCTGTGTAACACCCGCCTTTAACCAGCTGTGTAACACCCGCCCTGTATCTAGCTGTGTAACACCCGCCGTGTATCTAGCTGTGCAACAACCAACCTGTAATCAGCTGTGTAACACCCGCCATGTAACTAACTGTGTAAATCCCGCCGTATAACTAGCTGTGTAACAACCGCCACGTAACCAGCTGTGTAAAACCCACAATGTATCTAGCAGTGTAACACCCACGCTGTAACTAGCTGTGTAACACGCACCATGTAATTAGCTGTGTAACACCCGCCCTGTAACTAGCTGTGTAAGTCCCGCCATGTAACCAGCTGTGTAAAACGCGCCGTGTAACTAGCTGCGTAACACCCACCATGTAACAAGCTGTGTAACACCTGCCATGTAAAAAGCTGTGTAACACCTGCCGTGTAACTAGCTGTGTATCACCCGCCCTGTAACTAGCTGTGTAAAACCCGCCTTTAACCAGCTGTGTAACACCCGCCCTGTATCTAGCTGTGTAACACCCGCAGTGTATCTAGCTGTGTAACAACCAACCTGTAACCAGCTGTGTAACACCCACTATGTAACTAGCTGTGTAAAACCCGCCGTGTATCTAGCTGTGTATCAACCGACATGTAACCAGCTGTGTAAAACCCACAATGTAACTAGCAATGTAACACCCATGCTGTAACTAGCTGTGTAACACCCAACATGTAATCAGCTGTGTAACACCGGCAGTGTAACTAGCTGTGTAACACCCACCATGTAACTTTTTGCGTTACTTGCGCCCTGTAACTAGCTGTGTAACAACCGCCGTTTAACTAGCTGTGCAACATCCACCCTGTAACCAGCTGTGTAAAACCCGCCTTATAACCAGCTGTGTAACACCTGCCCTGTAACCAGCTGTGTGACACCCGCCGTGTAACTAGCTGCGTAAAACCCACCATGTAACTAGCTGTGGAACACCCACCGTGTAACTAGCTGTGTAACACCCGCCGTGTAACTAGCTGTGTAACACCCGCCAAGTAACTAGCTGTGTAACACCCGCCCTGTAACCAGCAGTGTAACACCCCCTGTGCAACCAGCTCTGTAAAACCCACCCTGAAACTAGCTGTGTAACAACCGCCATGTAACTAGCTGTGTAACACCCGCCGTGTAACTAGCTGTGTAACAACCGCCGTGTAACTAGATGGCTAACACCCACCCCGTAACCAGCTGTGTAATACCCGCCCTGTAACTAATTGTGTAACACCCACCCTGTAACCAGTTGTGTAACACCCACCCTGTAAATAAGTGTGTAACAACTGCCCTGTAACCAGCTGTGTAACACCCACGCTGTAACTAGTTGTGTAACACCTGCCGTGTTACCAGCTGTGTTTCACCCTCCCTGTAACCAGCTGTGTAACATCCGCCCTGTAACAAGCTGTATAACACCCACCCTGTAACTAGCTGTGTAACATCCGCCCTGTAACAAGCTGTATAACACCCACCCTGTAACCAGCTGTGTAACACCTACCCTGTAACTAGGTGTGTAATACCCGCTGTGCAACTAGCTGTGTAAAACCCGCCATATAACCAGCTGTGTATCACCCGCCCTGTATCTAGCTGTGTAACACCCGCCGTGTATCTAGCTGTGTAACAACCAACTTGTAACCAGCTGTGTAACACCCGCCATGTAACCAGCTGTGTAAAACCCACAATGTAACTAGCAGTGTAACACCCACGCTGTAACTAGCTGTGTAACACCCAACATTTAATTAGCTGTTTAACACCCGCCGTGTAACTAGCTGTGCAACACCCGCCCTGTAACTAGCTGAGTAACACCCGCCATGTAACTTGGTGCGTAAAAGGCGCCCTGTAACTAGCTGCGTAACAACCGCCGTTTAACTATCTGTGTATCATCCACCCTGTAACCAGCTGTGTAAAACCCGCCTTGTAACCAGCTGTGTAACACCCGCCCTGTAACCAGCTGTGTGACACCCGCCGTGTAACTAGCTGCATAACACCCACCATGTAACTAGCTGTGGAACACCCACCGTATAACTAGCTGTGTAACACCCGCCGTGTAACTAGCTGTGTAACACCCGCCATGTAACTATTTGTGTAATACCCGCCCTGTAACCAGCAGTGTAACACCCGCTGTGTAACCAGCTCTGTAAAACCCACTCTGAAACTAGCTGTGTAACACGCGCCATGTAACCAGCTGTGTAACACCCGCCGTGTAACTAGCTGTGCAACACCTGCCCTGTAACTAATTGTGTAACACCCGCCCTGTAACCAGTTGTGTAACACCCACCCTGTAACTAGGTGTGTAACACCCACCGTGTTACCAGCTGTGTTTCACCCTCCCTGTAACCAGCTGTGTAACACCCACCCTGTAACTAGCTGTGTAACACCCACCCTGTAACCAGCTGTATAACACCTACCGTGTAACTAGGTGTGTAATACCCGCTGTGCAACCGGCTGTGTAACACCCACCATGTAATCAGCTGTGTATCATCCGCCGTGTAACTAGCTCTGTAACACCCGCCGTGTAACCAATTGTGTATCACCCACCATGTAACTAGCTGTGTAACACCCACCCTGTAATCAGCTGTGTAACATCCTCCGTGTAACCAGCTGTGTAACACCCGCCGTGTAACTAGCTGCGTAAAACCCAACATGTAACTAGCTGTGGAACACCCACCGTGTAACTAGCTGTGTAACACCCGCCGTGTAACTAGCTGTGTAACACCCGCCATGTAACTATTTGTGTAATACCCGCCCTGTAACCAGCAGTGTAACACCCGCTGTGTAACCAGCTCTGTAAAACCCACTCTGAAACTAGCTGTGTTAACACGCGCCATGTAACTAGCTGTGTAACAACCGCCGTGTAACTAGCTGTGTAACAACCGCCGTGTAATTAGCTGTGTAACACCCGCCGTGTAACTAGCTGGCTAACACCCACCCTGTAACCAGCTGTGTAACACCCGCCGTGTAACTAGCTGTGCAACACGTGCCCTGGAACTAATTGTGTAACACCCACCCTGTAACCAGTTGTGTAACACCCACCCTGTAACTAACTGTGTAACACCCGCCCTGTAACCAGCTGTGTAACACCCACCCTGTAACTAGGTGTGTAACACCCGCCGTGTTACCAGCTGTGTTTCACCCTCCCTGTAACCAGCTGTGTAACACCCACCCTGTAACTAGCTGTGTAACACCCACCCTGTAACCAGCTGTATAACACCTACCGTGGAACTAGGTGTGTAATACCCGCTGTGCAACCAGCTGTGTAACACCCGCCATGTAATCAGCTGTGTATCACCCGCCGTGTAACTAGCTGTGTAACACCCGCCGTGTAACCAATTGTGTATCACCCACCATGTAACTAGCTGTGTAACACCCACCCTGTAATCAGCTGTGTAACATCCTCCATGTAACCAGCTGTGTAACACCCGCCGTGTAACTGGCTGTGTAACACCCACCATGTAACTAGCTGTGTAACATCCTCCGTGTAACTAGCTGTGTAACACGCGCCGCGTAACCAGCTGTGCAACAACCGCCCTGCAACTAGCTGTGTAACACCCACCATGTAACTAGCTGTGTAACACCCGCCGTGTAACTAGCTGTGTAAAACCCGTTGTTTAACTAACTGTGTAACACCTGCCGTGTAACTATATGTGTAACACCCACCCTGTAACCAGCTGTGTAACACCTGCCATGTAACCAGCTGTGTAACACCCGCCCTGTAACCAGCTGTGTAACACCCGCCGTGTAACTAGCTGTGTAACACCCGCCCTGTAACAAGATGTGTAACACCCGCCATGTAACCAGCTGTGTAACAACCGCCGTGTAACTAGCTGTGTAATACCGGCAGTATAACCAGCTGTGCAACTCCCGCCATGTAACCAGCTGTGTAACACCCGCCCTGTAACTAGATGTGCAACACCCACCATGTAACAAGCTGTGTAACACCGGCCATGTAAATAGCTGTGCAACACTCGCCGTGTATCCAGCTGTATATCACCCACCCTGTAACTAGCTGTGTAACACCCGCCCTGTAACCAGCTGTGTAACACCCGCCCTGTAAATAGCTGTGTAACACCCGACATTTAACTAGCTGTTTAACACCCGTCTTTTAACTAGCTGTGTAACACCCGACGTGTAACTAGCTATGTAACACCCAACCAGTCAACAGCTAACACCCGCCGTGCAACTAGCTGTGTAACAGCCGCCGTGTAACCAGCTGTGTAACACCCACCATGTAACTAGCTATGTAACACGCGCCCTGTAACACCCGCCCTGTAACTAGCTGTATTACACCCGCCCTGTAACTAGCTGTGTGACACCCACCCTGTAACTAGCTGTGTAAGTCCCGCCATGTAACCAGCTGTGTAAAACGCGCCGTGTAACTAGCTGTGTAACACCCACCATGTAACAATCTGAGTAACACCGGCCATGTAAATAGCTGTGTAACACCCGCCGTGTATCCAGCTGTGAATCACCTGCCCTGTAACTAGCTGTGTAACACCCGCCTTTAACCAGCTGTGTAACACCCACCCTGTATCTAGCTGTGTAACAACCAAACTGTAAACAGCTGTGTAACACCCGCCCTGTAACTAGCTGTGTAAAACCCGCCGTGTAAGTAGCTGTGTAAGTCCCGCCATGTAACCAGCTGTGTAAAACGCGCCGTGTAACTAGCTGTGTAACACCCACCATGTAACAATCTGTGTAACACCGGCCATGTAAATAGCTGTGTAACACCCGCCGTGTATCCAGCTGTGAATCACCTGCCCTGTAACTAGCTGTGTAACACCTGCCTTTAACCAGCTGTGTAACACCCACCCTGTATCTAGCTGTGTAACAACCAACCTGTAACCAGCTGTGTAACAACCGCCATGTAACTAGCTGCATAACACCCGCCGTGTAACGAGCTGCGTAACACCCGCCGTGTAACCAGCTGTGTAACACCCGCCCTGTATCTGGCTGTCTAACACCCGCCATGTAACTAGCTGTGTAACACGCGCCCTGTAACTAGGTGTGTAACAACTGCCGTGAAACCAGCTGTGTAACACCCGCACTGTAACCAGCTGTGTATCACCCGCCGCGTAACTAGCTGTGTATCACCCGCCCTGTAACTAGCTGTGTAACACCCACCGTGTAACTAGCTGTGCAACACCCACCGTGTAACTAGCTGTGTCACACCCATCATGTAACTAGCTGCGTAACTCCAACCCTGTAACTAGCTGTGTAACACCCGCCGTGTTACCAGCTGTGCAACACCCGTTCTGTAACTAGCTGTGTAACACCCGCCATTTAACTAGCTGTGTAACACCCGCCGTGAAACTAGCTGTGTAACACCCACCCTGTAACCAGTTGTGTAACACCCGCCCTGTAACTAGCTGTGTAACACCCGCCCTGTAACTAGATGTGAAACACCCACCCTGTAACCAGTTGTGTAACACCCGTCGTGTAACTAGCTGTGTAACACCCTCCACGTAACAAGCTGTGCAACACCTGCCATGTAACTAGCTGTGTAACACCCGCCATGTAACCAGCTGTGTAACACCCGCCGTGTAACTAGCTGTGTAACAACCGCCGTGTAACCAACTGTGTAACACATGCCCTGTAACTAGCTGTGTAACACCCGCCGTGTAACTAGCTGTGTAACACCCACCCTGTAACCAGTTGTGTAACACCCGCCCTGTAACTAGCTGTGTAACACCCGCCCTGTAACTAGATGTGAAACACCCACCCTGTAACCAGTTGTGTAACACCCGTCGTGTAACTAGCTGTGTAACACCCTCCAGGTAACAAGCTGTGCAACACCTGCCATGTAACTAGCTGTGTAACACCCGCCATGTAACCAGCTGTGTAACACCCGCCGTGTAACTAGCTGTGTAACAACCGCCGTGTAACCAACTGTGTAACACATGCCCTGTAACTAGCTGTGTAACACCCGCCGTGTAACTAGCTGTGTAACACCCACCCTGTAACCAGCTGTGTAACACCCGCCGTGTAACCAGCTGTGTAACACCCGCCCTGTAATAAGTTGTGTAACACCTGCCATGTAACTAGCTGTGTAACACGTGCCGCGTACCCAGCTGTGTAACACATGCCCTGTAACTAGCTGTGTAACAACCGCCATGTAACTAGCTGTGTAACATCCGCCGTGTAACTAGCTGTGTAACACCCTCCCTGTAACCAGCTGTGTAACACCCGCCCTGTAACTAGCTGTCTAACACCCGCCATGTAACTAGCTATGTAACACGCGCCTTGTAACTAGCTGTGTAACACCCGCTGTGAAACTAGCTGTGTAACACCCACCCTGTAACCAGCTGTGTAACACCCGCCATGTAACCAGCTGTGTAACACCCGCCGTGTAACTAGCTGTGTAACACCCACCCTGTAACCAGCTGTGTAACACCCGCCGTGTAACCAGCTGTGTAAAACATGCCCTGTAACCAGCTGTGTATCACCCGCCGTGTAACTAGCTGTGTAACACCCACCCTGTAACCAGCTGTGCAACTCCCGCCATGTAACCAGCTGTGTAACACCCGCCCTGTAACTAGCTGTGCAACACCCACCATGTAACAAGCTGTGTAACACCGGCCATGTAAATAGCTGTGCAACACTCGCCGTGTATTCAGCTGTATATCACCCGCCCTGTAACTAGCTGTGTAACACCCGCCCTGTAACCAGCTGTGTAACACCCGCCCTGTAACCAGCTGTGTAACACCCGCCGTGTAACTCGCTGCGTAACACCCACCATGTAACTAGCTGTGGAACACCTGATGTATAACTAACTGTGTAACACCCGCTGTGTAACTAGCTGTGTAACACCTGTCACGTAACTAGCTGTGTAACACCCGCCGTGTAACTAACTGTGTAACACCCAGTCAACAGCTAACACCCGCTGGGCAACTAGCTGTGTAACAGCCGCCGTGTAACCAGCTGTGTAACACCCACCATGTAACTAGCTGTGTAACACCTGCCCTGTAACACCCGCCCTGTAACTGGCTGTGTTACACCCGCCATGTTATTAGCTGTGTAACACCCGCCGTGTAACTAGCTGTGTAACACCCAAACAGTCAACAGCTAACACCCACCGTGCAACTAGCTGTGTAACAGCCGCCGTGTAACCAGCTGTGTAACACCCACCATGTAACTAGCTGTGTAACACCCGCCCTGTAACACCTGCCCTGTAACTAGCTGTGTTACACCCGCCATGTTATTAGATGTGTAACACCCGCAGTGTAATTAGCTGTGTAACACCCGCCGTGTAACCAGCTGTGCAACACCCGCCCTGTAACTAGCTGTGTGACACCCGCCCTGTAACTAGCTGTGTAAGTCCCGCCATGTAACCAGCTGTGTAAAACACGCCGTGTAACTAGCTGTGTAACACCCACCATGTAACTAGCTGTGTAACACCTGCCCTGTAACACCCGCCCTGTAACTGGCTGTGTTACACCCGCCATGTTATTAGCTGTGTAACACCCGCCGTGTAACTAGCTGTGTAACACCCAAACAGTCAACAGCTAACACCCACCGTGCAACTAGCTGTGTAACAGCCGCCGTGTAACCAGCTGTGTAACACCCACCATGTAACTAGCTGTGTAACACCCGCCCTGTAACACCTGCCCTGTAACTAGCTGTGTTACACCCGCCATGTTATTAGATGTGTAACACCCGCAGTGTAATTAGCTGTGTAACACCCGCCGTGTAACCAGCTGTGCAACACCCGCCCTGTAACTAGCTGTGTGACACCCGCCCTGTAACTAGCTGTGTAAGTCCCGCCATGTAACCAGCTGTGTAAAACACACCGTGTAACTAGCTGTGTAACACCCACCATGTAACAATCTGTGTAACACCGGCCACGTAAATAGCTGTGTAACACCTGCCGTGTATCCAGCTGTGAATCACCTGCCCTGTAACTAGCTGTGTAACACCCGCCTTTAACCAGCAGTGTAACACCCACCCTGTATCTAGTTGTGTAACACCCGCCGTGTATCTAGCTGTGTAACAACCAACCTGTAATCAGCTGTGTAACACCCACCGTGTAACTAGCTGTGTAAAACCCACCGTGTAACTAGCTGTGTAACAACCGTCATGTAACCAGCTGTGTAAAACCCACAATGTAACTAGCAGTGTAACACTCACGCTGTAACTAGCTGTGTAACACCCACCATGTAATTAGCTGTGTAAAACCCGTCGTGTAACTATCTGTGTAACACCCGCCATGTAACCAGCTGTGTGACACCCGCCGTGTAATTAGCTGCGTAACACCCACGATGTAACTTGGTGCCTAAAACGCGCCCTGTAACTAGCTGTGTAACATCCACCTTGTAGCCAGCTGTGTAAAACCCACAATGTAACTAGCAGTGTAACACCCACGCTGTACCTAGCTGTGTAACACCCACCATGTAATTAGCTGTGTAACGCCCGCCGTGTAACTAGATGTGTAACACCCACCGTGTAACCAGCTGTGCAACACCCGCCCTATAACCAGCTGTGTGACATCCGCCATGTTACTAGCTGAGTAACACCCGCCATGTAACTTGGTGCGTAAAATGCGCCCTGTAACTAGCTGTGTAACAACCGACGTTTAACTAGCTGAGTAACATCCACCCTGTAACCAGATGTTTAAAACCCGCCTTGTAACCAGCTGTGTAACACCCGCCGTGTAACTCGCTGCGTAACACCCACCATGTAACTAGCTGTGGAACACCTGATGTATAACTAACTGTGTAACACCCGCTGTGTAACTAGCTGTGTAACACCTGTCACGTAACTAGCTGTGTAACACCCGCCGTGTAACTAGCTGTGCAACAACCGCCGTGTAATTAGCTGTGTAACACCCGCCGTGTAACTAGCTGTCTAACACCCACCCTGTAACCAGCTGTGTAACACCCGCCGTATAACAGCTGTGTAACACCCCCCCCGTAACTAGCTGTGTAACACACGCCGTGTAACTAGCTGTGTAACAACCGCCCTGTATCTGGCTGCCTAACACCCGCCATGTAACTAGCTGTGTAACACGCGCCCTGTAACTAGGTGTGTAACACCTGCCGTGAAACCAGCTGTGTAACACCCGCACTGTAACCAGCTGTGTATCACCCGCCGCGTAACTAGCTGTGTATCACCCGCCGTGTAACCAGCTGTGTATCACCCGCCCTGTGACTAGCTGTGTAACACCCGCCGTGTAACTAGTGTGTGTCACCCACTGTGTAACTAGCTGTGCAACACCCACCGTGTAACTAGCTGTGTCACACCCATCATGTAACTAGCTGCGTAACTCCAACCCTGTAACTAGCTGTGTAACACCCGCCGTGTTACCAGCTGTGCAACACCCGTTCTGTAACTAGCTGTGTAACACCCGCCATTTAACTAGCTGTGTAACACCCGCCGTGAAACTAGCTGTGTAACACCCACCCTATAACCAGTTGTGTAACACCCGCCCTGTAACTAGCTGTGTAACACCCGCCCTGTAACTAGCTGTGTAACACCCACCCTGTAACTAGCTGTGTAACACCCGCCCTGTAACTAGCTGTGAAACACCCACCCTGTAACCAGTTGTGTAACACCCGTCGTGTAACTAGCTGTGTAACACCCTCCATGTAACAAGCTGTGTAACACCTGCCATGTAACTAGCTGTGTAAATCCCGACATGTAACCAGCTGTGTAACACCCGCCCTGTAACTAGCTGTGCAACACCCACCATGTAACTAGCTGTGTAACACCGGCAGTGTAACTAGCTGTTTAACACCCGTCGTTTAACTAGCTGTGTATCACCCGCCGTGTAACTAGCTGTGTAACACCCAACCAGTCAACAGCTAACACCCACCATGTAACTAGCTGTGTAACACCTGCCCTGTAACACCCGCCCTGTAACTAGCTGTGTTACACCCGCCATGTTATTAGCTGTGTAACACCCGCAGTGTAATTAGCTGTGTAACACCCGCCGTGTAACCAGCTATGCAACATCCGCCCTGTAACTAGCTGTGTGACACCCGCCGTGTAACTAGCTGTGTAAGTCCCGCCATGTAACCAACTGTGTAAAACGCGCCATGTAACTAGCTGTGCAACACCCACCATGTAACAATCTGTGTAACACCGGCCATGTAAATAGCTGTGTAACACCCGCCGTGTATCCAGCTGTGAATCACCAGCCCTGTAACTAGCTGTGTAACACCCGCCTTTAACCAGCTGTGTAACACCCGCCCTGTATCTAGCTGTGTAACACCCGCCGTGTATCTAGCTGTGTAACAACCAACCTGTAACCAGCTGTGTAACACCCGCCGTGTAACTAGCTGTGTAAAACCCACCGTGTAACTAGCTGTGTAACAACCGTCATGTAACGAGCTGTGTAAAACCCACAATGTAACTAGCAGTGTAACACCCACGCTGTAACTAGCTGTGTAACACCCACCATGTAATTAGCTGTGTAACACCCGCCGTGTAACTAGCTGTGTAACACCTGCCGTGTAACCAGCTGTGTGACACCCGCCGTGTAACTAGCTGCGTAACACCCACCATGTAACTTGGTGCATAAAACGCGCCCTGTAACTAGCTGTGTAACACCCACCATTTAACTAGCTGTGTAACATCCACCCAGTAACCAGCTGTGTAAAACCCACAATGTAACTAGCAGTGTAACACCCACGCTGTAACTAGCTGTGTAACACCCACCATGTAATTAGCTGTGTAACACCCGCAGTGTAACTAGCTGTGTGACACCCGCCGTGTAACTAGCTGTGTAACAACCGCCGTTTAACTAGCTGTGTAACATCCACCCTGTAACCAGATGTGTAAAACCCGCCTTGTAACCAGCTGTGTAACACCCGCTGTGTAACTAGCTGCGTAACACCCACCATGTAACTAGCTGTGGAACACCCGACGTGTAACTAACTGTGTAACACCCGCCATGTAACTAGCTGTGTAACACCCGCCGTGTAACTAGCTGTGTAACACCCGCCCTGTAACCAGCAGTGTAACACCCGCTGTGTAACTAGCTGTGTCACACCCATCATGTATCTTGCTGCGTAACTCCAACCCTGTAACTAGCTGTGTAACACCCACCGTGTTACCAGCTGTGCAACACCCGTTCTGTAACTAGCGGTGTAAGACCCGCCATTTAACTAGCTGTGTAACACCCGCCGTGAAACTAGCTGTGTAACACCCACCCTGTAACCAGTTGTGTAACACCTGCCCTGTAACTAGCTGTGTAACACCCACCCTGAAACTAGCTGTGTAACACCCGCACTGTAAATGGCTGTGAAACACCCACCCTGTAACCAGTTGTGTAACACCCGTCGTGTAACTAGCTGTGTAACACCCTCCATGTAACAAGCTGTGTAACACCTGCCATGTAACTAGCTGTGTAACACACGCCATGTAACCAGCTGTGTAACACCTGCCGTGTAACTAGCTGTGTAACACCCGCCATGTAACCAACTGTGTAACACATGCCCTGTAATTAGCTGTGTAACACCCGCCATGTAACTAGCTGTGTAACACCCGCCCTGTAACCAGCTGTGCAAAGCCGGGCGTGTAACCAGCTGTGTAACACCCGCCGTGTAACTAGCTGTGTAACAAACGCCGTGAGACTAGCTGCATCACACCCAGCATGTAACTAGCTGTGTAACACCCGCCGTGTAACCAGCTGTGTAACACCCGCCCTGTAATAAGTTGTGTAACACCTGCCATGTAACTAGCTGTGTAACACCTGTCATGTAACCAGCTGTGTAACACATGCCCTGTAACTAGCTGTGTAACACCCGCCATGTAACTAGCTGTGTAACATCCGCCGTGTAAGTAGCTGTGTAACACCCTCCCTGTATCCAGCTGTGTAACACCCGTCGTGTAACCAGCTGTGTAACACGCGCCGTATAACAGCTGTGTAACACTCCCCCATAACTAGCTGTGTAACACCCGCCCTGTAACTAGCTGTGTAACATCCGCCATGTAAGTAGCTGTGTAACACCCGTCGTGTAACCAGCTGTGTAACACGCGCCGTATAACAGCTGTGTAACACCCCCCCATAACTAGCTGTGTAACACCCGCCCTGTAACTAGCTGTGTAACAACCGCCACGTAACTAGTTGCATAACACTCGCCGTGTAACTAGCTGCGTAACACCCGCCGTGTAACCAGCTGTGTAACACCCGCCCTGTAACTAGCTGTGTAACACCCGCCATGAAACTAGCTGTGTAACACCCGCCCTGTAACCAGCTGTGTATCACCCGCCGCGTAACTAGCTGTGTATCACCCGTCCTGTAACCAGCTGTGTATCACCCGCCCTGTATCTAGCTGTGTAACACCCGCCCTGTAACTAGCTATGTGTCACCCGCCGTGTAACTAGCTGTGTAACACCCGCCTTGTAACTAGCTGTGTCACACCTATCATTATACTAGCTGCGTAACTCCAACCCTGTAACTAGCTGTGTAAAACCCGCCGTGTTACCAGCTGGGCAACACCCGCTCTGTAACTAGCTGTGTAACACCCGCCATTTAACTAGCTGTGTAACACTCGCCGTGTAACCAGCTGTGTAACACCCGCCCTGTAATTAGCTGTCTAACACCCGCCATGTAACTAGCTATGTAACATGCGCCTTGTAACTAGCTGTGTAACACCCGCTGTGAAACTAGCTGTGTAACACCCACCCTGTAACCAGTTGTGTAACACCCGCCCGATAACTAGCTGTTTAACACCCACCCTGTAACTAGCTGTGAAACACCCACCCTGTAACCAGCTGTGTAACCCCCGCCCTGTAACCAGCTGTGTATCACCCGCCGCGTAACTAGCTGTGTATCACCTGCCCTGTAACCAGCTGTGTATCACCCGCCCTGTAACTAGCTGTGTAACACCCGCCGTGTAACTAGCTGTGTCACACCTATCATTATACTAGCTGCGTAACTCCACCCCTGTAACTAGCTGTGTAAAACCCGCCGTGTTACCAGCTGGGCAACACCCGCTCTGTAACTAGCTGTGTAACCCCCGCCATTTAACTAGCTGTGTAACACCCGCCGTGGATCTAGCTGTGTAACACTCGCCGTGTAACCAGCTGTGTAACACCCGCCCTGTAACTAGTTGTCGAACACCCGCCATGTAACTAGCTATGTAACACGCGCCTTGTAACTAGCTGTGTAACACCCGCTGTGAAACTAGCTGTGTAACACCCATCCTGTAACTAGCTGTGTAACACCCGCTCTGTAACTAGCTGTGTGACACCCGCCATTTAACTAGCTGTGTAACACCCGCCGTGGATCTAGCTGTGTAACACTCGCCGTGTGACCAGCTGTGCAACACCCGCCCTGTAACTAGCTGTCTAACACCCGCCATGTAACTAGCTCTGTAACACGCGCCTTGTAACCAGTTGTGTAACACCCGCCCTATAACTAGCTGTGTAACACCCATCCTGTAACTAGCTGTGTAACACCCGCCCTGTAACTAGCTGTCTAACACCCGCCATGTAACTGGCTATGGAACACGCGCCTTGTAACTAGCTGTGTAACACCCGCTGTGAAACTAGCTGTGTAACACCCACCCTGTAACCAGTTGTGTAACACCCGCCCTATAACTAGCTGTGTAACACCCACCCTGTAACTAGCTGTGTAACACCCGCCCTGTAACTAGCTATGTAACACGTGCTTTGTAACTAGCTGTGTAACACCCGCTGTGAAACTAGCTGTGTAACACCCACCCTGTAACCAGTTGTGTAACACCCGCCCTATAACTAGCTGTGTAACACCCACCCTGTAACTAGCTGTGTAACACCCGCCCTGTAACTAGCTGTGAAACACCCACCCTGTAACCAGTTGTGTAACACCCACCCTGTAACCAGTTGTGTAACACCCGTCGTGTAACTAGCTGTGTAACTCCCTCCATGTAACAAGCTGTGTAACACCTGCCATGTAACTAGCTGTGTAACACCCGCCATGTAACCAGCTGTGTAACACCCGCCATGTAACCAGCTGTGTAACACCCGCCGTGTAACTAGCTGTGTAACAACCACCGTGTAACCAAATGTGTAACACATGCCCTGTAACTAGCTGTGTAACACCCGCCGTGTAACTAGCTGTGTAACACCCACCCTGTAACCAGCTGTGTAAAGCCCGGCGTGTAACCAGCTGTGTAACACCTGCCCTGTAACTAGCTGTGTAACTCCCGCTGTGTAACTAGCTGTGTAACACCCGCCGTGTAACTAGCTGTGCAACACCCACCGTGAAACTAGCTGTGTCACACACAGCATGTAACTAGCTGCGTAACACCCGCCGTGTAACCAGCTGTGTAACACCCGCCCTGTAACAAGTTGCGTAACACCTGCCATGTAACTAGCTGTGTAACACCTGCCGTGTAACCAGCTGTGTAACACATGCCCTGTAACTAGCTGTGTAACACCCGCCGTGTAACTAGCTGTGTAACGCCCAACCTGTAACCAGCTGTGTAACAGCCTCCATGTAACCAGCTGTGTAACACCCGCCCTGTAACCAGCTGTATAACACCGGCAGTGTAACTAGCTGTGTAACAACCGCCGTGTAACCAGCTGTGTAACATCTGCCCTTCAACCAGCTGTGTATCACCCGCCGTGTAACTAGCTGTGTAACACCCGCGCTGTAACTAACTGTGTAACTCCCGCTATGTAACCAGCTGTGTAACACCCGCTGTGTAACTAGCTGCGTAACACCCACCATGTAACTAGCTGTGGAACACCCGACGTGTAACTAACTGTGTAACACCCGCCATGTAACTAGCTGTGTAACACCCGCCGTGTAACTAACTGTGTAACACCCGCCCTGTAACCAGCAGTGTAACACCCGCTGTGTAACCAGCTCTGTAAAACCCACCCTGAAACTAGCTGTGTAACACCCGCCATGTAAATTGCTGTCTAACACCCACCCTGTAACCAGCTGTGTAACACGCGCCGTATAACAGCTGTGTAACACCCCCCCTGTAACTAGCTGTGTAACACCCGCCGTGTAACTAGCTGTGTAACAACCGCCATTTAACTAGCTGCATAACACCCGCCGTGTAACCAGCTGTGTAACACGCGCCCTGTAACTAGGTGTGTAACACCTGCCGTGAAACCAGCTGTGTAACACCCGCCCTGTAACCAGCTGTGTATCATCCGCCCTGTAACTAGCTGTGTAACACCCGCCGTGTAACTAGTGTGTGTCACCCACCGTGTAACTAGCTGTGCAACACCCGCCGTGTAACTAGCTGTGTCACACCCATCATGTATCTTGCTGCGTAACTCCAACCCTGTAACTAGCTGTGTAACACCCACCGTGTTACCAGCTGTGCAACACCCGTTCTGTAACTAGCGGTGTAAGACCCGCCATTTAACTAGCTGTGTAACACCCGCCGTGAAACTAGCTGTGTAACACCGACCCTGTAACCAGTTGTGTAACACCTGCCCTGTAACTAGCTGTGTAACACCCACCCTGAAACTAGCTGTGTAACACCCGCACTGTAAATGGCTGTGAAACACCCACCCTGTAACCAGTTGTGTAACACCCGTCGTGTAACTAGCTGTGTAACACCCTCCATGTAACAAGCTGTGTAACACCTGCCATGCAACTAGCTGTGTAACACCCGCCATGTAACCAGCTGTGTAACACCTGCCGTGTAACTAGCTGTGTAACACCAGCCATGTAACCAACTGTGTAACACATGCCCTGTAATTAGCTGTGTAACACCCGCCATGTAACTAGCTGTGTAACACCCGCCCTGTAACCAGCTGTGCAAAGCCGGGCGTGTAACCAGCTGTGTAACACCCGCCGTGTAACTAGCTGTGTAACAAACGCCGTGAAACTAGCTGTCTAACACCCGCCGTGAGACTAGCTGCATCACACCCAGCATGTAACTAGCTGTGTAACACCCGCCGTGTAACCAGCTGTGTAACACCCGCCCTGTAATAAGTTGTGTAACACCTGCCATGTAACTAGCTGTGTAACACCTGTCATGTAACCAGCTGTGTAACACATGCCCTGTAACTAGCTGTGTAACACCCGCCATGTAACTAGCTGTGTAACATCCGCCATGTAAGTAGCTGTGTAACACCCGTCGTGTAACCAGCTGTGTAACACGCGCCGTACAACAGCTGTGTAACACCCCCCCATAACTAGCTGTGTAACACCCGCCCTGTAACTAGCTGTGTAACAACCGCCACGTAACTAGTTGCATAACACTCGCCGTGTAACTAGCTGCGTAACACCCGCCGTGTAACCAGCTGTGTAACACCCGCCCTGTAACTAGCTGTGTAACACCCGCCGTGAAACTAGCTGTGTAACACCCGCCCTGTAACCAGCTGTGTATCACCCGCCGCGTAACTAGCTGTGTATCACCCGTCCTGTAACCAGCTGTGTATCACCCGCCCTGTATCTAGCTGTGTAACACCCGCCCTGTAACTAGCTATGTGTCACCCGCCGTGTAACTAGCTGTGTAACACCCGCCTTGTAACTAGCTGTGTCACACCTATCATTATACTAGCTGCGTAACTCCAACCCTGTAACTAGCTGTGTAAAACCCGCCGTGTTACCAGCTGGGCAACACCCGCTCTGTAACTAGCTGTGTAACACCCGCCATTTAACTAGCTGTGTAACACTCGCCGTGTAACCAGCTGTGTAACACCCGCCCTGTAATTAGCTGTCTAACACCCGCCATGTAACTAGCTATGTAACATGCGCCTTGTAACTAGCTGTGTAACACCCGCTGTGAAACTAGCTGTGTAACACCCACCCTGTAACCAGTTGTGTAACACCCGCCCGATAACTAGCTGTTTAACAGCCACCCTGTAACTAGCTGTGAAACACCCACCCTGTAACCAGCTGTGTAACACCCGCCCTGTAACAAGCTGTGTAACACCCGCCGTGAAACTAGATGTGTAACACCCGCCCTGTAACCAGCTGTGTATCACCCGCCGCGTAACTAGCTGTGTATCACCTGCCCTGTAACCAGCTGTGTATCACCCGCCCTGTAACTAGCTGTGTAACACCCGCCGTGTAACTAGCTGTGTCACACCTATCATTATACTAGCTGCGTAACTCCAACCCTGTAACTAGCTGTGTAAAACCCGCCGTGTTACCAGTTGTGTAACACCCGCCCTATAACTAGCTGTGTAACACCCACCCTGTAACTAGCTGTGTAACACCCGCCCTGTAACTAGCTATGTAACACGTGCCTTGTAACTAGCTGTGTAACACCCGCTGTGAAACTAGCTGTGTAACACCCACCCTGTAACCAGTTGTGTAACACCCGCCCTATAACTAGCTGTGTAACACCCACCCTGTAACTAGCTGTGTAACACCCGCCCTGTAACTAGCTGTGAAACACCCACCCTGTAACCAGTTGTGTAACACCCACCCTGTAACCAGTTGTGTAACACCCGTCGTGTAACTAGCTGTGTAACTCCCTCCATGTAACAAGCTGTGTAACACCTGCCATGTAACTAGCTGTGTAACACCCGCCATGTAACCAGCTGTGTAACACCCGCCGTGTAACTAGCTGTGTAACAACCACCGTGTAACCAAATGTGTAACACATGCCCTGTAACTAGCTGTGTAACACCCGCCGTGTAACTAGCTGTGTAACACCCACCCTGTAACCAGCTGTGTAAAGCCCGGCGTGTAACCAGCTGTGTAACACCTGCCCTGTAACTAGCTGTGTAACTCCCGCTGTGTAACTAGCTGTGTAACACCCGCCGTGTAACTAGCTGTGCAACACCCACCGTGAAACTAGCTGTGTCACACACAGCATGTAACTAGCTGCGTAACACCCGCCGTGTAACCAGCTGTGTAACACCCGCCCTGTAACAAGTTGCGTAACACCTGCCATGTAACTAGCTGTGTAACACCTGCCGTGTAACCAGCTGTGTAACACATGCCCTGTAACTAGCTGTGTAACACCCGCCGTGTAACTAGCTGTGTAACGCCCAACCTGTAACCAGCTGTGTAACAGCCTCCATGTAACCAGCTGTGTAACACCCGCCCTGTAACCAGCTGTATAACACCGGCAGTGTAACTAGCTGTGTAACAACCGCCGTGTAACCAGCTGTGTAACATCTGCCCTTTAACCAGCTGTGTATCACCCGCCGTGTAACTAGCTGTGTAACACCCGCGCTGTAACTAACTGTGTAACTCCCGCTATGTAACCAGCTGTGTAACACCCGCTGTGTAACTAGCTGCGTAACACCCACCATGTAACTAGCTGTGGAACACCCGACGTGTAACTAACTGTGTAACACCCGCCATGTAACTAGCTGTGTAACACCCGCCGTGTAACTAACTGTGTAACACCCGCCCTGTAACCAGCAGTGTAACACCCGCTGTGTAACCAGCTCTGTAAAACCCACCCTGAAACTAGCTGTGTAACACCCGCCATGTAAATTGCTGTCTAACACCCACCCTGTAACCAGCTGTGTAACACGCGCCGTATAACAGCTGTGTAACACCCCCCCTGTAACTAGCTGTGTAACACCCGCCGTGTAACTAGCTGTGTAACAACCGCCATGTAACTAGCTGCATAACACCCGCCGTGTAACCAGCTGTGTAACACGCGCCCTGTAACTAGGTGTGTAACACCTGCCGTGAAACCAGCTGTGTAACACCCGCCCTGTAACCAGCTGTGTATCATCCGCCCTGTAACTAGCTGTGTAACACCCGCCGTGTAACTAGTGTGTGTCACCCACCGTGTAACTAGCTATGCAACACCCGCCGTGTAACTAGCTGTGTCACACCCATCATGTATCTTGCTGCGTAACTCCAACCCTGTAACTAGCTGTGTAACACCCACTGTGTTACCAGCTGTGCAACACCCGTTCTGTAACTAGCGGTGTAAGACCCGCCATTTAACTAGCTGTGTAACACCCGCCGTGAAACTAGCTGTGTAACACCGACCCTGTAACCAGTTGTGTAACACCTGCCCTGTAACTAGCTGTGTAACACCCACCCTGAAACTAGCTGTGTAACACCCGCACTGTAAATGGCTGTGAAACACCCACCCTGTAACCAGTTGTGTAACACCCGTCGTGTAACTAGCTGTGTAACACCCTCCATGTAACAAGCTGTGTAACACCTGCCATGCAACTAGCTGTGTAACACCCGCCATGTAACCAGCTGTGTAACACCTGCCGTGTAACTAGCTGTGTAACACCCGCCATGTAACCAACTGTGTAACACATGCCCTGTAATTAGCTGTGTAACACCCGCCATGTAACTAGCTGTGTAACACCCGCCCTGTAACCAGCTGTGCAAAGCCGGGCGTGTAACCAGCTGTGTAACACCCGCCGTGTAACTAGCTGTGTAACAAACGCCGTGAAACTAGCTGTCTAACACCCGCCGTGAGACTAGCTGCATCACACCCAGCATGTAACTAGCTGTGTAACACCCGCCGTGTAACCAGCTGTGTAACACCCGCCCTGTAATAAGTTGTGTAACACCTGCCATGTAACTAGCTGTGTAACACCTGTCATGTAACCAGCTCTGTAACACATGCCCTGTAACTAGCTGTGTAACACCCACCATGTAACTAGCTGTGTAACATCCGCCATGTAAGTAGCTGTGTAACACCCGTCGTGTAACCAGCTGTGTAACACGCGCCGTACAACAGCTGTGTAACACCCCCCCATAACTAGCTGTGTAACACCCGCCCTGTAACTAGCTGTGTAACAACCGCCACGTAACTAGTTGCATAACACTCGCCGTGTAACTAGCTGCGTAACACCCGCCGTGTAACCAGCTGTGTAACACCCGCCCTGTAACTAGCTGTGTAACACCCGCCGTGAAACTAGCTGTGTAACACCCGCCCTGTAACCAGCTGTGTATCACCCGCCGCGTAACTAGCTGTGTATCACCCGTCCTGTAACCAGCTGTGTATCACCCGCCCTGTATCTAGCTGTGTAACACCCGCCCTGTAACTAGCTATGTGTCACCCGCCGTGTAACTAGCTGTGTAACACCCGCCTTGTAACTAGCTGTGTCACACCTATCATTATACTAGCTGCGTAACTCCAACCCTGTAACTAGCTGTGTAAAACCCGCCGTGTTACCAGCTGGGCAACACCCGCTCTGTAACTAGCTGTGTAACACCCGCCATTTAACTAGCTGTGTAACACTCGCCGTGTAACCAGCTGTGTAACACCCGCCCTGTAATTAGCTGTCTAACACCCGCCATGTAACTAGCTATGTAACATGCGCCTTGTAACTAGCTGTGTAACACCCGCTGTGAAACTAGCTGTGTAACACCCACCCTGTAACCAGTTGTGTAACACCCGCCCGATAACTAGCTGTTTAACACCCACCCTGTAACTAGCTGTGAAACACCCACCCTGTAACCAGCTGTGTAACACCAGCCCTGTAACTAGCTGTGTAACACCCGCCGTGAAACTAGATGTGTAACACCCGCCCTGTAACCAGCTGTGTATCACCCGCCGCGTAACTAGCTGTGTATCACCCGCCCTGTAACCAGCTGTGTATCACCCGCCCTGTAACTAGCTGTGTAACACCCGCCGTGTAACTAGCTGTGTCACACCTATCATTATACTAGCTGCGTAACTCCAACCCTGTAACTAGCTGTGTAAAACCCGCCGTGTTACCAGCTGGGCAACACCCGCTCTGTAACTAGCTGTGTAACCCCCGCCATTTAACTAGCTGTGTAACACCCGCCGTGGATCTAGCTGTGTAACACTCGCCGTGTAACCAGCTGTGTAACACCCGCCCTGTAACTAGTTGTCGAACACCCGCCATGTAACTAGCTATGTAACACGCGCCTTGTAACTAGCTGTGTAACACCCGCTGTGAAACTAGCTGTGTAACACCCATCCTGTAACTAGCTGTGTAACACCCGCTCTGTAACTAGCTGTGTAACACCCGCCATTTAACTAGCTGTGTAACACCCGCCGTGGATCTAGCTGTGTAACACTCGCCGTGTGACCAGCTGTGCAACACCCGTCCTGTAACTAGCTGTCTAACACCCGCCATGTAACTAGCTCTGTAACACGCGCCTTGTAACCAGTTGTGTAACACCCGCCCTATAACTAGCTGTGTAACACCCATCCTGTAACTAGCTGTGTAACACCCGCCCTGTAACTAGCTGTCTAACACCCGCCATGTAACTGGCTATGGAACACGCGCCTTGTAACTAGCTGTGTAACACCCGCTGTGAAACTAGCTGTGTAACACCCACCCTGTAACCAGTTGTGTAACACCCGCCCTATAACTAGCTGTGTAACACCCACCCTGTAACTAGCTGTGTAACACCCGCCCTGTAACTAGCTATGTAACACGTGCCTTGTAACTAGCTGTGTAACACCCGCTGTGAAACTAGCTGTGTAACACCCACCCTGTAACCAGTTGTGTAACACCCGCCCTATAACTAGCTGTGTAACACCCACCCTGTAACTAGCTGTGTAACACCCGCCCTGTAACTAGCTGTGAAACACCCACCCTGTAACCAGTTGTGTAACACCCGTCGTGTAACTAGCTGTGTAACTCCCTCCATGTAACAAGCTGTGTAACACCTGCCATGTAACTAGCTGTGTAACACCCGCCATGTAACCAGCTGTGTAACACCCGCCGTGTAACTAGCTGTGTAACAACCACCGTGTAACCAAATGTGTAACACATGCCCTGTAACTAGCTGTGTAACACCCGCCGTGTAACTAGCTGTGTAACACCCACCCTGTAACCAGCTGTGTAAAGCCCGGCGTGTAACCAGCTGTGTAACACCTGCCCTGTAACTAGCTGTGTAACTCCCGCTGTGTAACTAGCTGTGTAACACCCGCTGTGTAACTAGCTGTGCAACACCCACCGTGAAACTAGCTGTGTCACACACAGCATGTAACTAGCTGCGTAACACCCGCCGTGTAACCAGCTGTGTAACACCCGCCCTGTAACAAGTTGCGTAACACCTGCCATGTAACTAGCTGTGTAACACCTGCCGTGTAACCAGCTGTGTAACACATGCCCTGTAACTAGCTGTGTAACACCCGCCATTTAACTAGCTGTGTAACACTCGCCGTGTAACCAGCTGTGTAACACCCGCCCTGTAATTAGCTGTCTAACACCCGCCATGTAACTAGCTATGTAACATGCGCCTTGTAACTAGCTGTGTAACACCCGCTGTGAAACTAGCTGTGTAACACCCACCCTGTAACCAGTTGTGTAACACCCGCCCGATAACTAGCTGTTTAACACCCACCCTGTAACTAGCTGTGAAACACCCACCCTGTAACCAGCTGTGTAACACCCGCCCTGTAACTAGCTGTGTAACACCCGCCGTGAAACTAGATGTGTAACACCCGCCCTGTAACCAGCTGTGTATCACCCGCTGCGTAACTAGCTGTGTATCACCCGCCCTGTAACCAGCTGTGTATCACCCGCCCTGTAACTAGCTGTGTAACACCCGCCGTGTAACTAGCTGTGTCACACCTATCATTATACTAGCTGCGTAACTCCAACCCTGTAACTAGCTGTGTAAAACCCGCCGTGTTACCAGCTGGGCAACACCCGCTCTGTAACTAGCTGTGTAACCCCCGCCATTTAACTAGCTGTGTAACACCCGCCGTGGATCTAGCTGTGTAACACTCGCCGTGTAACCAGCTGTGTAACACCCGCCCTGTAACTAGTTGTCGAACACCCGCCATGTAACTAGCTATGTAACACGCGCCTTGTAACTAGCTGTGTAACACCCGCTGTGAAACTAGCTGTGTAACACCCATCCTGTAACTAGCTGTGTAACACCCGCTCTGTAACTAGCTGTGTAACACCCGCCATTTAACTAGCTGTGTAACACCCGCCGTGGATCTAGCTGTGTAACACTCGCCGTGTGACCAGCTGTGCAACACCCGTCCTGTAACTAGCTGTCTAACACCCGCCATGTAACTAGCTCTGTAACACGCGC
This sequence comes from Carcharodon carcharias, assembly GCF_017639515.1. Classification (NCBI taxonomy): domain Eukaryota; kingdom Metazoa; phylum Chordata; class Chondrichthyes; order Lamniformes; family Lamnidae; genus Carcharodon; species Carcharodon carcharias. The sequence continues at coordinate 71,737,737 of NC_054479.1, forward strand.
CTTGTAACCAGTTGTGTAACACCCGCCCTATAACTAGCTGTGTAACACCCATCCTGTAACTAGCTGTGTAACACCCGCCCTGTAACTAGCTGTCTAACACCCGCCATGTAACTGGCTATGGAACACGCGCCTTGTAACTAGCTGTGTAACACCCGCTGTGAAACTAGCTGTGTAACACCCACCCTGTAACCAGTTGTGTAACACCCGCCCTATAACTAGCTGTGTAACACCCACCCTGTAACTAGCTGTGTAACACCCGCCCTGTAACTAGCTATGTAACACGTGCCTTGTAACTAGCTGTGTAACACCCGCTGTGAAACTAGCTGTGTAACACCCACCCTGTAACCAGTTGTGTAACACCCGCCCTATAACTAGCTGTGTAACACCCACCCTGTAACTAGCTGTGAAACACCCACCCTGTAACCAGTTGTGTAACACCCACCCTGTAACCAGTTGTGTAACACCCGTCGTGTAACTAGCTGTGTAACTCCCTCCATGTAACAAGCTGTGTAACACCTGCCATGTAACTAGCTGTGTAACACCCGCCATGTAACCAGCTGTGTAACACCCGCCGTGTAACTAGCTGTGTAACAACCACCGTGTAACCAAATGTGTAACACATGCCCTGTAACTAGCTGTGTAACACCCGCCGTGTAACTAGCTGTGTAACACCCACCCTGTAACCAGCTGTGTAAAGCCCGGCGTGTAACCAGCTGTGTAACACCTGCCCTGTAACTAGCTGTGTAACTCCCGCTGTGTAACTAGCTGTGTAACACCCGCCGTGTAACTAGCTGTGCAACACCCACCGTGAAACTAGCTGTGTCACACACAGCATGTAACTAGCTGCGTAACACCCGCCGTGTAACCAGCTGTGTAACACCCGCCCTGTAACAAGTTGCGTAACACCTGCCATGTAACTAGCTGTGTAACACCTGCCGTGTAACCAGCTGTGTAACACATGCCCTGTAACTAGCTGTGTAACACCCGCCATTTAACTAGCTGTGTAACACTCGCCGTGTAACCAGCTGTGTAACACCCGCCCTGTAATTAGCTGTCTAACACCCGCCATGTAACTAGCTATGTAACATGCGCCTTGTAACTAGCTGTGTAACACCCGCTGTGAAACTAGCTGTGTAACACCCACCCTGTAACCAGTTGTGTAACACCCGCCCGATAACTAGCTGTTTAACACCCACCCTGTAACTAGCTGTGAAACACCCACCCTGTAACCAGCTGTGTAACACCAGCCCTGTAACTAGCTGTGTAACACCCGCCGTGAAACTAGATGTGTAACACCCGCCCTGTAACCAGCTGTGTATCACCCGCCGCGTAACTAGCTGTGTATCACCCGCCCTGTAACCAGCTGTGTATCACCCGCCCTGTAACTAGCTGTGTAACACCCGCCGTGTAACTAGCTGTGTCACACCTATCATTATACTAGCTGCGTAACTCCAACCCTGTAACTAGCTGTGTAAAACCCGCCGTGTTACCAGCTGGGCAACACCCGCTCTGTAACTAGCTGTGTAACCCCCGCCATTTAACTAGCTGTGTAACACCCGCCGTGGATCTAGCTGTGTAACACTCGCCGTGTAACCAGCTGTGTAACACCCGCCCTGTAACTAGTTGTCGAACACCCGCCATGTAACTAGCTATGTAACACGCGCCTTGTAACTAGCTGTGTAACACCCGCTGTGAAACTAGCTGTGTAACACCCATCCTGTAACTAGCTGTGTAACACCCGCTCTGTAACTAGCTGTGTAACACCCGCCATTTAACTAGCTGTGTAACACCCGCCGTGGATCTAGCTGTGTAACACTCGCCGTGTGACCAGCTGTGCAACACCCGCCCTGTAACTAGCTGTCTAACACCCGCCATGTAACTAGCTCTGTAACACGCGCCTTGTAACCAGTTGTGTAACACCCGCCCTATAACTAGCTGTGTAACACCCATCCTGTAACTAGCTGTGTAACACCCGCCCTGTAACTAGCTGTCTAACACCCGCCATGTAACTGGCTATGGAACACGCGCCTTGTAACTAGCTGTGTAACACCCGCTGTGAAACTAGTTGTGTAACACCCACCCTGTAACCAGTTGTGTAACACCCGCCCTATAACTAGCTGTGTAACACCCACCCTGTAACTAGCTGTGTAACACCCGCCCTGTAACTAGCTATGTAACACGTGCCTTGTAACTAGCTGTGTAACACCCGCTGTGAAACTAGCTGTGTAACACCCACCCTGTAACCAGTTGTGTAACACCCGCCCTATAACTAGCTGTGTAACACCCACCCTGTAACTAGCTGTGTAACACCCGCCCTGTAACTAGCTGTGAAACACCCACCCTGTAACCAGTTGTGTAACACCCGTCGTGTAACTAGCTGTGTAACTCCCTCCATGTAACAAGCTGTGTAACACCTGCCATGTAACTAGCTGTGTAACACCCGCCATGTAACCAGCTGTGTAACACCCGCCGTGTAACTAGCTGTGTAACAACCACCGTGTAACCAAATGTGTAACACATGCCCTGTAACTAGCTGTGTAACACCCGCCGTGTAACTAGCTGTGTAACACCCACCCTGTAACCAGCTGTGTAAAGCCCGGCGTGTAACCAGCTGTGTAACACCTGCCCTGTAACTAGCTGTGTAACTCCCGCTGTGTAACTAGCTGTGTAACACCCGCCGTGAAACTAGCTGTGCAACACCCACCGTGAAACTAGCTGTGTCACACACAGCATGTAACTAGCTGCGTAACACCCGCCGTGTAACCAGCTGTGTAACACCCGCCCTGTAACAAGTTGCGTAACACCTGCCATGTAACTAGCTGTGTAACACCTGCCGTGTAACCAGCTGTGTAACACATGCCCTGTAACTAGCTGTGTAACACCCGCCATGAAACTAGCTGTGTAACACCCGTCGTGTAACCAGCTGTGTAACAGCCGCTCTGTAACCAACTGTGTAACACCCGCCATGTAACTAGCTGTGTAACACCCACCCTGTAACTAACTGTGTAACACCCACCCTGTAACTAACTGTGTAACACCCACCCTGTAACCAGTGGTGTAACACCCACCCTGTAACTAACTGAGTAACACACGCCCTGTAACCAGCTGTGTAACACCCACCCTGTAACTAGGTGTGTAACACCCGCCATGTTACCAGCTGTGTATCACCCGCCCTGTAACCAGCTGTGTAACACCCACCCTGTAACCAGCTGTGTAACACCTACCCTGTAACTAGGTGTGTAATACCCGTGTGCAACTAGCTGTGTAACACCCGCCATGTAACCAGCTGTGTATCACCCGCTGTGTAACTAGCTGTGTATCACCCGCCGTGTAACCAGCTGTGTATCACCCACCATGTAACTAGCTGCGTAACACCCGCCGTGTAACTAGCTTTGTAACACCCACCCTGTAATCAGCGGTGTAACACCCCCCGTGTAACCAGCTGTGTAACACCCGCCCTGTAACCAGCTGTGTAACACCCACCGCTTAACCAGCTGTGTAACACCGGCCCTGCAACTGGATGTGTAACACCCGCCGTTTAACTAGCTGTGTAACACCCGCCATGTAACTAGATTTGTAACACCCACCCTGTAACCAGCTGTGTAACACCCGCCCTGTAACGAGCTGTGCAACAACGGCCGTGTAACTATCTGTGTAACACCCGCCGCGTAACCAGCTGTGTAACAACCGCCCTGCAACTAGCTGTGTAACACCCACCATGTAACTAGCTGTGTAACACCCGCCGTGTAACCAGCTGTTTAACACCCGCCGTTTAACTAGCTGTGTAGCACCCGCTGTGTAACTAGCTGTGTAACACCCGCCGTGTATCTAGCTGTGTAACACCCTCCGTGTAACCAGCTGTGTAACACCCGCCCTGTAACCAGCTGTGTAACACCGGCAGTGTAACTAGTGGTGTAACACCCGCCGTGTAACCAGCTATGTAACAGCTGCCCTATAACCAGCTGTGTATCACCCGCCGTGTAACTAGCTGTGTAACACCCGCCCTGTAACAAGCTGTGTAACTCCCGCCATGTAACCAGCTGTGTAACACCCACCATGTAACAAGCTGTGTAACACCGGCCATGTAAATAGCTGTGTAACACTCGCCGTGTATCCAGCTGTATATCACCCGCCCTGTAACTAGCTGTGTAACACCCGCCCTGTAACCAGCTGTGTAACACCTGCCCTGTAACTAGCTGTTTAACACCCGTCGTTTAAATAGCTGTGTAACACCCGCCGTGTCACTAGCTCTGTAACACCCAACCAGTCAACAACTAACACCCGCTGTGCAACTAGCTGTGTAACAGCCGCCGTGTAACCAGCTGTATAACACCCACCATGGAACTAGCTGTGTAACACCCACCCTGTAACGAGCTGTGTAACAACCGCCGTGTAACACCCGCCCTGTAACTAGCTGTGTTACACCCGCCATGTTATTAGCTGTGTAACACCTGCAGTGTAATTAGCTGTGTAACACCCGCCGTGTAACCAGCTGTGCAACACCCGCCCTGTAACTAGCTGTGTAACACCCGCCCTGTAACTAGCTGTGTAAGTCCCGCCATGTAACCAGCTGTGTAAAACGCGCCGTGTAACTAGCTGTGTAACACCCGCTGTGTAACCAGCTGTGTAACACCCGCCCTGTAACTAGCTGTGTAACACCCACCATGTAAATAGCTGTGTAACACCCGCCGTGTATCCAGCTGTGTATCACCCGCCCTGTAACTAGCTGCGTAATACCCGCCTTTAACCAGCTGTGTAACACCCGCCCTGTATATAGCTGTGTAACACCCGCCGTGTATCTAGCAGTGTAACAACCAACCTGTAACCAGGTGTGTAACACCCGCCGTGTAAATAGCTGTGTAAAACCCGCTGTGTAACTAGCTGTGTAACAACCGCCATGTAACCAGCTGTGTAAAACCCACAATGTAACTAGCAATGTAACACCCACGCTGTAACTAGCTGTGTAACACCCACCATGTAATTAGCTGTGTAACACCCGCCATGTAACTAGCTGTGTAACAACCGCCATGTAACCAGCTGTGCAACACCCGCCCTGTAACTAGCTGCGTAACACCCACCATGTAACTAGCTGTGGAACACCCGCCGTGTAACTAGCTGTGTAACACCCGCTATGTAACTAGCTGTGTAACACCTGCCCTGTAACGCGCAGTGTAACACCCGCTGTGTAACCAGCTCTGTAAAACCCACCCTGAAACTAGCTGTGTAACACCCGCCATGTAACTGGCTGCGTAACACCCGCCGTGTAACTAGATGTGTAACAACCGCCGTGTAATTAGCTGTGTAACACCCGCCGTGTAACTAGCTGTCTAACACCCACCCTTTAACCAGCTGTGTAACACGCGCCGTATAACAGCTGTATAACACCCCCCCGTAACTAGCTGTGTAACACCCGCCCTGTAACTAGCTGTGTAACAACCGCCATGTAACTAGCTGCATAACACTCGCCGTGTAACTAGCTGCGTAACACCCGCTGTGTAACCAGCTGTGTAACACCCGCCCTGTAACTAGCTGTGTAACACCCGTCCTGTAACCAGCTGTGTAACACCCGCCGCGTAACTAGCTGTGTAACACCCACCCTGTAACCAGTTGTGTAACACCCGCCCTATAACTAGCTGTGTAACACCCACCCTGTAACTAGCTGTGTAACACCCACCCTGTAACTAGCTGTGTAACACCCGCCCTATAACTAGCTGTGTAACACCCACCCTGTAACTAGCTGTGTAACACCCGCCCTGTAACTAGCTGTGAAACACCCACCCTGTAACCAGCTGTGTAACACCCGCCCTGTAACTAGCTGTGTAACACCTGCTGTGAAACTAGCTGTGTAACACCCACCCTGTAACCAGTTGTGTAACACCCGCCCTATAACTAGCTGTGTAACACCCACCCTGTAACTAGCTGTGTAACACCCAAACTGTAACTAGCTGTGTAACACCCGCCCTATAACTAGCTGTGTAACACCCACCCTGTAACTAGCTGTGTAACACCCGCCCTGTAACTAGCTGTGAAACACCCACCCTGTAACCAGCTGTGTAACACCCGCCCTGTAACTAGCTGTGTAACACCTGCCGTGAAACTAGCTGTGTAACACCCGCCCTGTAACCAGCTGTGTATCACCCGCCGCGTAACTAGCTGTGTATCACCCGCCCTGTAACCAGCTGTGTATCACCCGCCCTGTAACTAGCTGTGTAACACCCGCCGTGTAACTAGATATGTGTCACCCGCCCTGTAACTAGCTGTGTAACACCCGCCGTGTAACTAGCTGTGTCACACCTATCATTATACTAGCTGCGTAACTCCAACCCTGTAACTAGCTGTGTAAAACCCGCTGTTTTACCAGCTGGGCAACACCCGCTCTGTAACTAGCTGTGTAACACCCGCCATTTAACTAGCTGTGTAACACTCACCGTGGATCTATCTGTGTAACACTTGCCGTGTAACCAGCTGTGTAACACCCGCCCTGTAACTAGCTGTCTAACACCCGCCATGTAACTAGCTATGTAACACGCGCCTTGTAACTAGCTGTGTAACACCCGCTGTGAAACTAGCTGTGTAATACCCACCCTGTAAGCAGTTGTGTAACACCCGCCCTATAACTAGCTGTGTAACACCCACCCTGTAACTAGCTGTGTAACACCCGCCCTGTAACTAACTGTGAAACACCCACCCTGTAACCAGTTGTGTAACACCCGTCATGTAACTAGCTGTCTAACACCCTCCAAGTAACAATCTGTGTAACACCTGCCATGTAACTAGCTGTGTAACACCCGCCATGTAACCAGCTGTGTAACACAGGCCGTGTTACTAGCTGTGTAACACCTGCCGTGTAACCAACTGTGTAACACATGCCCTGTAACTAGCTGTGTAACACATGCCCTGTAATTAGCTGTGTAACACCCACCTTGTAACCAGCTGTGTAAAGCCCGGCGTGTAACCAGCTGTGTAACACCCGCCCTGTAACCAGCTGTGTAACTCCCGCCATGTAACTAGCTGTGTAACACCCGCCATGAAACTAGCTGAGTCACACCCAGCATTTAACTAGCTGTGTAATAACCGCCGTGTAACCAGCTGTGTAACACCCGCCCTGTAACAAGTTGTGTAACACCTGCCATGTAACTAGCTGTGTAACACCTGCCGTGTAACCAGCTGTGTAACACATGCCCTGTAACTAGCTGTGTAACACCCTCCCTGTAACCAGCTGTTTAACACCCGTCATGTAACCAGCTGTGTAACATCCGCTCTGTAACCCGCTGTGTAACACCCGCCGTGTAACTAGCTGTGTAACACCCATCCTGTAACTAACTGTATAACACCCATCCTGTAACCAGTTGTGTAACACCCACCCTGTAACTAACTGTGTAACACCCGCCCTGTAACCAGCTGTGTAACACCCACCCTGTAACTAGGTGTGTAACACCCACCGTGTTACCAGCTGTGTATCACCCTCACTGTAACCAGCTGTGTAACACCCACCCTGTAACTAGCTGTGTAACACCCACCCTGTAACCAGCTATGTAACACCTACCCTGTAACTAGGTGTGTAATACCCGCTGTGCAACTAGCTGTGTAACACCCGCCATGTAACCAGCTGTGTATCACCCGCCATGTAACTAGCTGTGTATCACCCGCCGTGTAACCAGCTGTGTATCACCCACCATGTAACTAGCTGTGTAACACCCGCCGTGTAACTAGCTGTGTAACACCCACCCTGTAATCAGCTGTGTAACACCCTCCGTGTAACCAGCTGTGTAACAACCGCTGTGTAACTAGCTGTGTAACACCCGCCGCATAACTAGCTGTGTAACATCCGCCGTGTAACTAGCTGTGTAACACCTGCCGTGTAACTAGATGTGTAACACCCACCCTGTAACCAGCTGTGTAACACCCGCCGTGTAACCAGCTGTGTAACACCCGCCCTGTAACCAGCTGTGTAACACCCGCCGTGTAACTAGCTGTGTAACACCTGCCCTGTAACTAGCTGTGTAACACCCGCCATTTAACCAGCTGTGTAACACCCGCCGTGTAACTAGCTGTGTAACAACCGCCGTGTAACTAGCTGTGTAACACCCGCCATGTAACCAGCTGTGTAACACCCTCCGTGTAACCAGCTGTGTAACACCTGCCCTGTAACCAGCTGTGTATCACCCGCCATGTAACTAGCTGTGTAACACCCGTCGTGTAACGAGCTAGGTGACACCCACCCTGTAACCAGGGGCAGGACTAGGAGCTGCAGGGGGATGGACCGCTGACCACGATCGGCCTACGACCACCATTTCACACTGGCTGGGCCATTAATGGCCAGCCAGCTGGAAGCATGTGCTGAAATGCTCAGCGCTGCCTGTGTGGAGGTGGGCGGAGTGTGATTACTGATGTAAGCACGGGCAGGGGTGGAACAGAATGACAGCTCCCTGAGGCAGCTCTCTGCCTTCAGGGAACTGAAGAATTAAAAAGCAATAAAGAAAGATTTTAAAATCCAGAAAAAAATGTCCACACATCAGAAGCAGTGACCTGAACATACAGATGATGAAAATTCTGTCGAAATATTTATATTCTCTTACTATTTAATAATGGAAACCTCATCCTGCCCTTGGTTGAGCTTTTATCAAAAACGCAATGTCCGCCTAGCAGAATTGTTCATCCGCCAACTGTAAGGTTGGATGGACCACAAAAAATCTGGGCCAATTGGAACTTTAATGGGCTTAATTGCCTCTTAGTTGTCAGTGGGCGTGCGTCCAAATGTCGTGCATGACTGTTGGCCGAAATATTGTGCAAGCGCCAGATGACTCAGTGACACTTGCCCAACTTCATCACAAACTATTTCACACTTGAGTGGGTCGGGCTGCCAACTGCATGTCGAACTAAAAATACAGCCTCAGCTGTGCAACACCCGCCCTGCACCCAGCTGTGCGACACCCGCCCTGCACCCAGGTGTGCGACACCCGCCCTGCACCCAGGTGTGCGACACCCACCCTGCACCCAGCTGTGCGACACCCGCCCTGCACCCAGGTGTGCGACACCCGTCCTGCACCCAGGTGTGCGACACCCGCCCTGCACCCAGGTGTGCGACACCCTCATCTATTAATCAGCTATGTAATACCCAAAACGAAAACAGAATTACCTGGAGATACTCAGCAGGTCTGGCAGTATCAGCGGAGAAGAAAAAATTTGATGTTTCGAGTCCTCATGACCCTTCAACAGAACCAGCTTCTGTTGAAGGGTCATGAAGACTTAAAATGTTAACTTTTTTTTTCTCCGCTGATGCTGCCAGACCTGCTGAGTATCGCCAGGTAATTCTGTTTTTGTTTTGGATTTCCAGCAACCGCAGTTTTTTGTTTTTATCTCTATGTAATACCCAACCTGTAATCAGCTGTGTGATACATTCATCCTTTAACCAGCTGTGTAATACCCACAATATCCCCAGCTGTGTAATACACAAACTGTAACCAGCTGTGTGAAACCCAGCCTCACCCCAGCTGTGCGACACAAACCCTGTAAAGAGCTGTGCGACACCCACCCTGTAACGAGCTGGGTGACACCCACCCCGTAACGTGCTGGGCAACACCCACCCCGTAACATGCTGGGCGACACCCACCCCGTAACGAGCGGTGCGACACCCACCTCGTCCCCAGCTGTGTGAAACCCACCCTGTAACGTGCTAGGCAACAGCCACCCCGTAACGTGCTGTGCGAGACCCATCCCATAATGAGCTGTGCAACACCCACCCCGTAATGTGCTGTGCGACACACACCCCGTAACGAGCTGTGCGACACCCACCCCGTAAGGTGCTGCGCGACACCCACCCCGTAACGTGCTGTGCGACACCCACCCCGTCCCCAGCTGGGCGACACCCACCCCGTAACGAGCTGTGCGACACCCACCCAGTCCCCAGCTGTGCGACAGCCACCCCATAACGTGCAGGGCGACAGCCATCCCGTAACGTGCTGTGCGACACCCATCCCGTAACGAGCTGTGCGACAGCCACCCCGTAATGAGCTGTGCGACACCCACCCCGTAACGAGCTGTGCGACACCCACCCCGTAATGTGCTGTGCGACAGCCACCCCGTAATGTGCTGGGCGACACTCACCCCGTAACGAGCTGTGCGACACCCACCCCGTAACATGCTGTGCGACATCCACCCCGTAACGTGCTGTGCGATACCCAACCCGTAACGTGCTGTGCGACATTCACCCCATAACGAGCTGTGCGACACCCACCCTGTAACGTGCTGGGCGATAGCCACCCCGTAACGAACTGTGTGACACCCACCCCATAACGTGCTGGGCGACACCCATCCTGTAACATGCTGTGCGACACCCACCCTGTAACGTGCTGTGCAACACCCACACCATAACGTGCTGGGCGACAGCCACCCCTGAAACTAACAATGTAATACCCAACCTATCCCCGTCAGTTTGATGCCAACTCTGTAATCAGCTGTGTGAAACACTCATCCTTTAACCAGCTGCGCGACACCCACCCTGACCCCGGCTGCGCCATGCCCTCCCGGTCCCCGGCTGCGCCACGCCCACCCGGTCCCCGGCTGCGCCACGCCCTCCCGGTCCCCGGCTGCGCCAAGCCCACCCGGTCCCCAGTGTGTGTTGACCGTCCTGTAAGGAACTGTGTAATACCAACCTTGCAACCAGTTGTGTAACTCCCACCTGGTGCCATTGGCCTGCCTTTTCCCTATAGACATGCACATTGTTTGTATTCAAATAATCATCTGATGCCCTCTTGAATGCCTGGATTGAATCTACCTCTATTACACCTCCAGGCAGTGCATTCCAGACTCGAACCACTCATTGTGTGAAAAAAAATTTCTCATGTCACATTTGCTTCTTTTCTAAAACACTTAAAATCAGTGCCCTCTCATTCTTGATCCTTTTACGAATGGGGACAGCTTCTCCCTAATTACTCTGTCCAGTCCTCTCATGATTTTGAACATCTCTATCAAATCTCCTCTTAGCCTTCTTCTCTCCTAGGAGAACTGTCCCAACCTCTCCAATCTATCCTCATAGCTGAAGTTTCTCATCCCTGGAACCTTTCTTGTAAACCTCTTCTGCACTCTCTCCAATGTGTTCACATCCTTCCTATAGTGTGGCGCCCAGAACTGTACACAATATTCCAGCTGAGGTCTAACTAGTGTCTTATATAAATTCAGCATATCCTCTTTGCTCTTGTATTCTATGCCCTATTATTAAAGCCCAGGATACTATATGCTTTATTAACTGCTCTCTCCACCTGTCCTGCCACCTTCAATGATCTATGCACATATACACCCAGGTCTTTCTGCTCCTTCACCCCTTTCAAAATTTCGCCCCTTATTTTATATTGTCTGTCCATATTCTTCCTACCAAAATGCATCACCTCACACTTCTCCGCATTGAGCTTCATCTGCCACCTATCTGCCCACTGCACCAACTTGTCTATGTCCTTGTGAAGTTCCACACCGTCCTGCACATAGTTCACAGCACTCCCAAGCTTTGTATCATCCGCAAACTTTGAAATTGTCCCCTGCACACCAAGATCTAGATCATTAATATATATCAGGAAAAGCAAGGTTCCCGATACTGACCCCTGGGGAACTCCACTATAAACTTCCTCCAGCCTGTAAAATATCCATTGACCATTGCTCTCTGCTTCCTATTTTTCAGCCAATATTGTATCCACATTACTACTGTCTCTTTTATTCCATGAGCAATAACTTTTCCCACAAGTCTGTTGTGTGGCACTGTACCAAATGCCTTGTGAAAGTTCATGTACACCGCATCACCGGCATTACCCTCATCAACCCTCTCTGTTAACTCTTCAAAAAACTCCAGCAAGTTAGTTAAATATGATTTCCCCTTTAGAAATCCATTCTTCCTTGTCAACCCATATTTTTCCATGTGACTACTAATTCCATCCCAAAAAATTGTTTCTAGAATCTTGCCCACCACTGAAGTTAAACTGACTGGTCTGTAATTGTTGGGCTTATCCGTACAACCTTTTTTGAACAAGGGCAAAATGTTTGCAATTCTCCAGTCCTCTGGCACCTCCCCTTAAGCCTAGGGAAGAGTGAAAGGTTAAGGCCAGTATCCTGCAATTTCTACTCTCACTTCTTTCAATATCCTTGGATGCATCTCATATGGTTCTGGTGCTTTGTCAACTTTAAGTACCGATAGTCTATTCAACACTTCCTCCTGATCAAATTTCTAGTTTCCTTGTCTGTCACCATGGCCTGGGTAGCACCTACCTCCTTGGTAAAGACAGATGCAATGTATTAATTTAATACCTCAGCCATGGCCCCTTCGTCCATGTGTAAATTCCTTTTTAGGGTCCTAATCGGCTCTACTCCTCCTTTTACTATTTATATGCCTATAGAAGACTTTGGGATTCCCCTTTATGTTGGCTGCCAGCCTTTTCTCATAATTCCGCTTTGTTTCTCTAATTTGTTTTTTCACCTCCCCTCTGAACCTTCTGTATTCCTCTTGGTTTTCAATTGTATTTTCTAACTGACATATGCACACTTTTCTTCTTTATCTTAATTTCTATCTCTTTTAACTTCCAGGGACCTCTCGATTTGTTTGTCCTACTTTGATGGAATATACCTTGACTGCGCCTGAACCAGTTCTTTTTTGAAGGTAGCCTATTGTTCAGCTACAGTTTTTCCCACCAATCTTTCGTTCCAATCTACCTTTTTAAAAAATTTGTTAATTGGATGTGGGCATCACTGGCTAGGCCAGCATTTATTGCCCTTCCCTAATTGCCCTGTTCAACCCACATTGCTGTGGGTCTGGAGTCCCATGTAGGCTAGACAAATAAGGGCAGCAGATCTCCATCAGTCATTAGTGAGCCAGATGGGTTTTTACAACAATGGTTTCATGGTCATTGTTAGACTTTTTATTGAATTCAAATTTCACCATCTGCTGTGGTGGGTTTTGAACCTAGGATCATAGAGAATTACCCTGGGTCTCTGGATTACTAGTCCAGTGACAATACCACAATGCCATCGCCTACACCATCTGCCCCAGCTCTGTTCTTGCCCCATTGAAGTTGGCTCTTGTTCAATGAATTATTCTTACTCTGGATTGCCTATCTTCCTTTTATATCATCATCCTAAATCTTATGATACAATGATCACTGTCTCCTAAATGTTTTGCCACTGACACTTGATCTACTTGGACCACCTCATTTCCAAGAACCAGGTCTAATAGTACATCTTTTCTTGTTGGATTGAACACATACTGCTGTGGAAAATTTTCCTGCACACAATCTAGGAACTCTTTCCTCTCTCTGCCCTTTACACTACCACTGTCCCAGTCTACATTTGGGTAGTTAAAGTCACCCATTATAACTACTCTATAATGCCTGCATCTCTCTGCAATTTCCCTGTAGATTTGTTCTATGTCCTTCTCACTCGTTGGCGGTCCATAGACTACACCAAGCAATGTGATTGCACCTTTTTGTTCCTTAGCTCTAGCCAAATTGATCCTGTCCTTGAACACTCTGGGACATCCTCTTTCTCAAGCACTGCAATGCTCTCCTTAACCAATACTGCCACCCCTCCTCCTTTCTTCCTTTCCTATCTTTTCTGAACACCTTGTACCCAGGAATATTTAACATGCAGTTCTGCCCTTCCTTGAGCTAGGTTTCCGTGATCACTACAACATCATATTTCCACATGGCAATCTGAGCCAGTAACTCTCCAATCTTATTTACTATACTCCGCGCAGTCGCACACATGCACTGTAACCCTGATTTAGATTTTGTTACTTTCTTTGTTACTAATTTGATTTGCCCAATCTATATGCAGATTGAAGTCACTCATAATTACAGATGTTCCTTTATTACATGCATCTCTAATTTCCTGTTTAATGCCATTCCCAACATCACCACGACAGTTTGGGGGTCTATAGACAACCCCCACTAACATTTTTTGCCCCTTAGTGTTTCTCAGCTCTACCCATACAGATTCCACATTGCCGGAGCTAATATCTTTCCTCACTATTGCGTTAATTTCCTCTTTAACCAGCAATGCAACTGCACCGCCTTTTCCTATTTGTCTGCCCTTCCTAAATACTGAATACCCCTGGATGTTCAGTTCCCATCCCTGGTCACCCTGCAGCCATGTCTCCATAATCCCGACTATATCATACCTGTTTACATCTATTTGCTTGGTTAATTCATCCACTTTATTGCGAATGCTCCTCGTGTTAAGGCACAAAGCCTTAAGTCTCGTCTTTTTAACATTACTTGTCCCATTCCCACTAATTTTCACTGAGGCCCTGTTTGATTCTTGCCCTTGATTTCTCTGCCTATCACTTTTTTCTTATTCCCCTTTGTCTTTTGTTCTTGTCCTTGATTCCCCCTCCTCTGACTCCTTGCATAGATTCCCATTCCCCCTGCCATTTTAGTTTAAAGCCTCCCCAAACACTCTAGCAAATATTTCCCCTAGGGCATCAGTCCTGGTCCTGCCCAGGTATAACCTGTCCAATTTGTACTGGTCCCACCTCCCCCAGAACTGGTCCCATTGTCCCAGGAATCTGAAACCCTCCTCACACCATCTCTTCAGCCACGTATTCATCTGATATATCCTGGTATTTCTACTCTGACTAGCACATGGGCACTGGTAGTAACCCTGAGATAGCTACCTTTGAGGTCCTACTTTTCAACTTACTTCCTAAGTCCCTATATTTTTTTTTCATTTAGGACCTCATTTCTTTTTTTACCTATGTCGTTTGTACCAATGTGTACCACACTCACTGGCTGTTCACCCTCCTCCTTCAGAATGTCCTGTAGCTGCTCTGAGGCATCCTTGACTCTAGCATCAGGGAGGTAACATACCATCCTGGAGTCTCATTTGCGGCCACAGAAATGCCTATTTATTCCCCTTACAATTGAATCCTCTATAACTATTGCATTCCCACACTTTTAACTCCTCCCCGGTGAAGCAGAGTCAATCATGTGCAATGAATTTGGTTGTTGCTGCTTTCTCCTGAGAGGCCATTCCCCCCAACAGTATCCAAAGCAGTATATCTGTTTTGCAGGGGAATAGCCACAGGAGATTCCTGCACTGCCTGTCTAGTCCTCTTGCTCTGCCCGGTGGTCACCCATTCCCTTTTTGGCGTGCGGTGTGACCACCTCTATATGTGCTATCCACAATACTCTCTGCCTCGCGTATGCTCCACAGTGTCCCCAGTCACCACTGCAGCTCTGAAACCTGGGCTTCCACGAGCTGCAGCTGGAGACACTTCCCACACACGTTGGCCCCGGGCACTGGAAATGTTCCCAGTTTTCCACATAGAGCAGGAGGAGCACACCACAGCTTTCAGCTCTCCTGCCATGACTTACCCCTATAAATTAAATCTTTTGAAAGATATTAATATCAAATAATATCAATTACTGTAGGGCGCTTCTTCCCTGCTCCTCTTTGTTACAGAATATAGCCCTTACAAATGATGAACCACAAAATAAGACCGTTAAAACTATGTGATACAAGTAGTAAATACTTACCTGATCATACTCATGGTACTCAAAGGATCACCTCATTCCCTCCTCACCGAACTCCCAAAGCAGCACTCCAGTGCAGACTGTGATGATGACTGCAGGACACTCTTTCTTGACTGCTTCACAGCGATGCTGACTGCAGGACACTCTTCCCCTGAAGTGTATACGGGATGTTTCTCTGGACCAATACATTGAGGAACCAAGTAGAGAACAGGCCATCCTAGACTGGGTAATGTGTAACGAGAAAGGAATAATTGGCAATCTAATTGTGCGAGGCCCCTTGGGGATGAGCGACCATAATATGATAGAATTCTTCATCAAGATGGAGAGTGACATAGTTGATTCTGAGACTAGGGTCCTGAATCTTAATAAAGGAAACTACGATGGTATGAGGCGTGAGTTGGCCAAGATGGATTGGGAAACGTTACTTAAAGGGATGACAGTGGATAGGCAATAGCAAACATTCAAAGAACGCATGGGCAAAGAGCAACAATTGTTTGTCCCTGCCTGGCACAAAAGTAAAACAGGAAAGGTGGCGAAACCATGGCTTACGAGGGAAATTAGGGATAGTATTAGATCCAAGGAAGAGGCATACAAATTGGCCAGAAAAAACAATAGACCTGAGGAGAGTAAATTAGCGGCAAACATAAAAACTGACTGTAAAAGTTTCTGTAGGTATGTGAAGAGAAAACGATTGGTGAAGACAAATGTAGATCCCTTACAGTCAGAAACGGGGGAATTTATAATGGGGAACAAAGAAATGGCTGACCAACTAAATACATACTTTGGTTCTGTCTTCACAAAGGAAGACACTAATAACATACCAGAAATGTTGGGGAACACAGGGTTTAGTGAAGGGAGGAACTGAAAGAAATCAGTATTAGTAGGGAAATGGTGTTGGGGAAATTGATTGGATCGAAGACTGATAAATCCACAGGGCCTGATAACCTTCATCCCAGAATACTTAAGTGGCCCTAGAAATATTGGATGCATTGCTAGTCATTTTCCGAGATTCTATAGACTCTGGAACAGTTCCTATAGATTAGAGGGTAGCTAACATAACCCCACCATTTAAAAACGGAGGCAGAGAGAACACAGGGAATTATAGACCAGTCAGCCTGACGTCGGTAGTGGGGGAAATTCTAGAGTCCATTATACAAGATTTAATAGTTGAGCACATGGAAAACAGTGGCAGAATTGGACAGAGTCAGCATGGGTTTACAAAAGGGAGATCATGCTTGACAAATCTACTGGAATTATTTGAGGATGTAAGTAGTAGAGTTGATGAGGGGGAGCCAGTGGATGTGGTTTAATTAGACTTTCAGAAGGCTTTCGACAAAGTCCCACATAAGAGATTAGCACGTAAAATTAAA
The DNA here is from genome assembly GCF_017639515.1 of Carcharodon carcharias. Classification (NCBI taxonomy): domain Eukaryota; kingdom Metazoa; phylum Chordata; class Chondrichthyes; order Lamniformes; family Lamnidae; genus Carcharodon; species Carcharodon carcharias. Next base: position 71,754,619 of record NC_054479.1, read on the forward strand.
GCGCATGGGATTGGGGGTAGTGTATCGAGATGTCTAGAAAACTGGTTGGCAGACAGGAAACAAAGAGTAGGAATAAATGGGTCTTTTTCTGAAAGGCAGGCAGTGACTGTGGGGTACTGCAGGAATCGGTGCTGGGACCCCAGCTATTCACAATATATATTCATGATTTAAATGAGGGAACTAAATGTAATATCTCCACATTTGCAGATGACACAAAGCTGGGTGGGAGGGTAAGCTATGAGGAGGACGCAGAGATGCTTCAGTGAGATTTGGACAAACTGAGTGAGTGGACAAATGCATGGCAAATGCAGTATAATGTGGATAAATGTGAAGTTATCCACTTTAATAGCAAAAACAGGGAGGCAGATTATCATCTGAATGGCTATAAATTGAGAGAGGGGAATATGCAACGAGACCTGGGTGTCCTCGTACACCAGTCACTGAAGGTAAACATGCAGGCGCAGCAGGTGGTAAAGAAGGCAAATAGTATGTTGGCCTTCATAGCCAGAGGATTCGAGTACAGGAACAGGGATGTCTTGCTGCAATTGTACAGGGCCTTGGTGAGAATACACCTGGAATATTATGTGAAGTTTTGGTCTCCTTATCTGAGGAAGGATGTTCTTGCTATGGAGAGAGTTCCAGACTGATTCCTGGGATGGCGGGACTGACATCTGAGGAGAGATTGAGTCGATTAGGATTTTATTTGCTGGAGCTCAGAAGAATGAGGGGGAATCTCATAGAAACCTATAAAATTCTAACAGGACTAGACAGGATAAATGCAGGATGTTCCCGATGGTGGGGGAGTCCAGAACCAGGGGTCACAGTCTAAGGATATGGGGTAGATCATTTAGGACAGAGATGAGGAGAAATTTCTTCACCCAGAGAGTGGTGAGCCTGTGGAATTCGCTACCACAGAAAGTAGTTGAAGCCAAAACATTGTTTGTTTTCAAGAAGGAGTTAGATATAGCTCTTGGGGCGAAAGGGATCAAAGGGTATGGGGAGAAAGCGGGGGCAGGCTTTTGAGATGGATGCGAAACAAAAACAGAATTACCTGGAAAAACTCAGCAGGCCTGGCAGCATCGGCGAAGAAAAGAGTTGACGTTTCGAGTCCTCATGACGCTTCAGCAGAACTGGGTGAATCCAAGGAGAGGGGTGAAATATAAGCTGAGATGGATGGTCAGCCATGATCGTGATGAATGGCACAGCAGGCTTGAAGGGCCAAATGGCCTACTCCCTCTCCCAGTTTCTATGATTCCCCCTCACCCCGCCTCCCCTTATTAACTTACTATTCTCTATAATAGTTTTTTTCATTCATTCACAGAATGTGGGCTTCACTGGCTGGGCCAGCATTTATTGCCCATCCCTAGTTGCCCTTGAGAGGGTGGTGGTGAGCTGCCTTCTTGAACCGCTGCAGTCCATGTGGTGTAGGTACCCCCACAGTGCTGTTTGGAAGGGAGTTCCAGGATTTTGACCCAGCGACAGTGAAGGAACGGCGATATACTTCCAAGCCAGGATGGTGAGTGACTTGGAGGGGTGGTGGTGGTGTTCCCATCTGTTTGCCGCCCTTGTCCTTCTACATGGTAGTGGTCGTGGGTTCGGAAGGTGCTGTTGAAGGAGCCTTGGTGAATTCCTGCAAAGCATCTTGTAGATGGTACACACTGCTGCTACTGTGCATCGGTGGTGGAGGGACTGAATATTTGTGGATGTGGTACCAATCAAGCGGACTGGTTTGCCCTGGGCGGTGTCAAGCTTCTTGAGTGTTGTGGGAGTGGCACTCATCCAGGCATGTGGAGAGTATTCCATCACACCCCTGACTTGTGCCTTGCAGATGTAGGCTTTGGAGAATCAGGAGGTGGGTTACCCATCGCACGATTCCTAGCCTCTGACCTGCTCTTGTAGCCACAGTATTTATATGGCTAATCCAGTTCAGTTTCTGGTCAATGGCAACCCCCAGGGTGTTGATAGTGGGGGATTCAGTGATGGTAATGCCATTGAACATCAAGGGCGATGGTTAGATTCTCTCTTGCTGGAGATGGTCATTGCCTGACACTTGTGTAGCGCAAATGTTACTTGCTACTTGTCAGCCCAAGACTTGACATTGTCCAGGCCTTGCTGCATTTGGACATGGACTGCTTCAGTATCTGAGGAGTTGCGAATGGTGTTGAACATTGTGCAATCATCAGCGAAAATCCCCACTTCTGACTTTATGATGGAAGGAAGGTCATTGACAAAGCAGCTGAAGATGGTTGGGCTGAGGACATCATCTGTGTCTAGGAAACTCCTGCAGTGATGTCCTGGAGCTGAGATGACTGACCTCCAACAACCACAGGCATCTTCCTTTGTGCTAGGTATGACTCCAACCAGTGGAGAGTTTTCCCCCTGATTCCCATTGACTCCAGTTTTGCTAGGATTCCTTGATGCCACACACTGTCAAATGCAGCCTTGATGTCAAGGGCAGTCACTCTCACCTCACCTCAGGAGTTCAGCTCTTTTGTCTATGTTTGAACCAAGGCTGTAATGAGATCTGAGTGGCCATGGTGGAACGCAAACTGAGCGTCAGTGAACAGGCTATTGCTAAGCAAGTGCTGCTTGATAGCACCGTTGATGACCACTTTCATCATTTTCCAGATGATCGAGAGTAGACTGATGGGGCTGTACTTGGTTGGATTGGATTTGTCCTGCTTTTTGTGTACAGGACATACCTGGGCAATTTTCCACATAGCCAGATAGATGTCAGTGTTGTAGCTGTACTGGAACAGCTTGGCTAGGGGAACAGCTTGGTGTTCCGGCAAGTTCTGGAGCACAAGTCTTCATTACTGTTGCCACAATATTGTCAGGGCCCATAGCCTTTGCAATATCCAGTGCCTTCAGCCGTTTCTTGATATCATGTGGAGTGAATCGAATTGGCTGAAGAATGGCATCTGTGACGCTGGGGACCTCTAGATGGATCATCAACTCAACACTTCTGGCTGAAGATTGTTGCAAATGCTTCAGCCTTATCTTTTGCACTTATGTGCTGGGCTCCCCAATCATTGAAAATGGGGATATTTGTGGAGACTCCTCCTTCAGTGAATTGTTTAATTGTTCACCACCATTCACATTGAATGTGGCAGGACTGCAGAGCTTAGATCTGATCCGTTGGTTGCGGAATCACTTGGCTCTGTCCATCACTTGCTGCTTATGCTGTTTGGCACGCAAATCGTCCTGTGTTATAGCTTTACCAGGCTGACACCTCATTTTTAGGTATGCCTGGTGCCACTCCTGGCATGCCCTCCTGCATTCTTCATTGAACCAGGGTTGATACCCTGCCTCTGTGGTGCATGAGTGAAGGAACCTGTGAGGACCCACACGCTCTTGGGCATCACCAAGTAGCCATGGGCTTGCTGCTCTTTATATTACATTGGTGACTCTCATGGAGAGCCAGGTTCAGCAGAACACATGCAGACCTGCAAGCCATCGCATTGATACTGAGCTCAGGCAGGCAGTGCCAATGTGAGAGGATACGAAGTGCCTGGAGTCTCCACCAGGTCTTGGTCCCACTTAGGTAAGGTACATGTGTACTTCATGACTGCAGATGAGCAACAGCAGTCTGCCTCTGGGGGCTCCTCTCAGAGCACTCCTGGTGCAGAAATAGTCTCCTCTGCCCTCTGCCAGTGATACCAGTGCCTCAGAATGCCACAGCAACACAGGAGACTCCTGTCATTGATCAGGAGTCAAGTGTCAGGTGACCAGAGGAGTCCCACCAAGGTTATCAGTGGCAAAGAGGCATCCAGGTCAGTAGCCTGTCTCTAGGGCAGCTGGCAGAGAAAGGGGATGCCGGCAGAAACTGACACACATGGGGCATCACAGGTGATCGTTGAAGTTTTTTAGTTAAATCCTTGTTAAATACACATCACCAGATATGGTTCTGTCATTGTTGTGAGGGACTTTGTGATTAGGTTGTAATGTAAAAAGCAGCAAGCCTATAGCTACTTTGTGATGTCCGTGATTGTATGGATCTTCACAGGTTCCTTCACTGATGCACTTTGCAATGGTGGACTTAGTGCTGTTGGAATGGTCACCCGGGGTCACAGAGCAGGAGATTGCAGATTGTTATTGGTGAGAGGTGTCCACATCATCATGAGAAGAGCCTCAGTTAGAAATTGAGAGTTTCCGTGGCAACTGTTGATCCTCAGGTCCAGTCCAAATCCTCCCAATCCTCTTCTGATTCCTCACCTGATTCATCATCTGAGGATGTGGGATGAAGTAAATGAAGTCTTCTGTTGAGGCCTCCCCAGCTTTCTCAGATTGTGTAGGGCACAGGAGAAAGCAGCAATCAGGTAGAGTCGAGCTGGTGCATGCTTGAGCAATGCTCCTGCATCATGTTCCAGGCATGTGAAAGTCACTTTGAGCAGACCAATGGTCCTGGTGTTCCTGGTGGCTTCACAGCTCACATTGTATCAATCCTCAGCTTCGGAATGCAGGTTCCTCTAGTTGTATGGTACAAACAGCAGAGGCACATGCGATATAGCCATCACGGCTGCTCAGAGGGTCCCAAGCATAAACCTGCAGGATCCTCTGCTAATAGTCACACATAGGTTGAACGTTCAGGGAGTGGAAGGCGATGGCGTAGTGGTATTGTCACTGGACTAGTAATCCAGAAACCCAAGATAATGCTCTGGAGACCTGGGTTTGAATCCCACAATGGTGGAATTGAATTCAATAAAAATCTGGAGTTAAAAGTCTAATGATGACCATGAAACCATTATTGATTATGGTTTAAATACCCATCTGGTTCACTAATCTCCTTTGCAGAAGGAAATCTGTTGTCCTTACCTGGTCTGGCCTACATGTGACTCTCAAGCCACTCAGTTGTAACAAGCCATTACAAAGTCACAAAAAATGAATGAAACTGGATGGAGCACCTGGCACTGACCTAGGCAAGCTCAGTTCTGTTGACCCTAAAATCTTCCTTACTAGTGCCAAAATTGGGAGCGCTGTCTCACAGACTAGTCAAGCAACAGCCTGACATAGTCAAACTCAGAGAATCATATCTTAAAGATAATGTCCCAGACTCCACCATAACCATCCCTGGGCATGTCCTGTCCCACAGCAGGACAGACCCAGCAGAGGTGGCATACAGTTGGGAGGGAGTTGCCCTAGGAGTCCTCAACGTTGACTCTGGACTCCCATGAAGTCTCATCAGGTCAAACATGGGCAACAAAACCATCCTCCCTCAGCTGATGAATCGGTGCTCCTTCATGTTGGACACCACTTGGGAGAAGCACTGAGAGTGGAAAGGGTACAGAATGTCCTCTGGGTAGGGGACTTCAATGTCAATTACCAAGTGCAGTTTGGTAGCACAACTAGTGACTGAGCTGGCCGAGTCCTAAATGACATAGCTGCTAGACTGAGCCTGTGGCAGGTGGTGAAGGAAAAACATACTTGAACTCACCCTCACCAACCTGCCTGTTGCAGATGCATCTGTCCATGACAGTATCGGTAGGAGTGATCACCGCACAGTCATTGTGGAGATGAAGTCCTGCCTTCACATTGAGGATACCCTCCATTGTGTTGTGTGGCACTACCACCATGCCAAATGGAATAGATTTCGAACAGGTTGATCAACTCATGAGGACAACCATGAGGCACTGTGGGCCATTACCAGCAGCAGAATTGTACTTAAACACAATCTGTAACCTCATGACCCAGCATATTCCCCACTCCACTATTACCATCAAACCAGAGGATCAATGAAGAATGCAGGAGGGCATGCCAGGCATGCACCAGGCATACCTAAAAATGGAGTGTCAACCTGGTGAAGCTACAACACAGGACTACTTGTGTGTCAAACAGCATAAGCAGCAAGTGATAGACAGAGCTAAGCGACCCCACAACCAACGAATCAGAGCTAAGCTCTGCAGTCCTGCCACATCCAGTCGCAAATGGTGGTGGACAATTAAACAACTCACTGGAGGAGGAGTCTCCACAAGTATACCCATCCTCAATGATGGAGGAGCCCAGGACATCAGTGCAAAAGATATGGCTGAAGCATTTGCAACAATCTTCAGCTAGAATTGCTGAGTGGATGATCCATCTTGGCCTCCTCCAGAAGTCCCCAGCATCACAGATGCCAGTCTTCAGTCAATTCAATTCACTCCACGTGATAGCAAGAAACGGTTGAAGGTACTGGATACTGCAAAGGCTATGGGCCCTGACAATATTCCTGCAATGGTACTGAAGACTTGTGCTCTAGAAATTGCCGTGCCCCTAGCCAAGCTGTTCCAGTACAGCTACAACACTGGCATCTACTCAGCAATGTGGAATGTATGCCCAGGTATGTCCTGCACACAAAAAGCAGGACAAATCCAACCCAGCCAATTACCACCCCATCAGTCTTTTCTCGATCATCAGTAAAGTAATGGAAGGGGTCATCAACAGTGCTATCAATCGGCACTTGCTTAGCAATAACCTGCTCACTGACGCCCAGTTTGCGTTCCTCCAGGGCCGCTCAGCTTCTGACCTCATTACAACCTTGGTTCAAATATGGATCAAAGAGCTGAACTCCAGAGGTGAGATGAGAATGACTGCCCTTGACATGAAGGCAGCATTTGACCAAGTGTGGCATCAAGGAGCTCTAGCAAAACTGGAGTCAATGGGAATCAGGGCTAAAACTCTCCACTGGTTGGAGTCATACCTAGCACAAAGGAAGATGGTTGTGGATGTTGGAGGTCAGTCATCTCAGTTCCAGGACATCACTGCAGGAGTTCCTCAGAGTAGTGTCCTCGGACCAACCATCTTCAGTTACTTCATCAATGATCTTCCTTCCATCATAAGGTCAGAAGTGGGGATGTTCGCTGATGATTGCACAGTGTTCAGCAACATTCGCGACTCCTCAGATACTGAAGCAGTCTATGCCCAAATGCAGCAATATCCAGGCTTGAGTTGACAAGTGGCAAGTAACATTCACACTACACAAGTGTCAGGCAATTACCATCTCGAACAAGTGAGAAACTAACCATATCCCCTTGATATTCAATGGCATTACCATCACTGAATCCCCCGCTATCAACATCCTGGAGTTACCATTGACCAGAAACTGAACTGGGCTAGCTATATGAATACAAAGCACTAAGCTTTGTGACAAACACAATGTAAGAATCCTGAGAGACTTTAATCTTCACACTGAATGGATAGCCCAAATTGCCAAAGGCAGTCTGAACGCTGAATGTCGTACTTGTTGATGCTGCATCTGCAGGGGGTGCACTTCCCCTCCTGCGTAGCTGCAATGCTTGTGATGGCAAAGGCAGTGACATCTGAGGTAGCTAAAGTGGCGAGGATCTTCGCAGGCCGAGTCCTCCCAGGACAGCGCTAAGGAGCTTGGAGGACTGAAAGAGGAGGGTATCGCTTGATGGCACATCTTTGTTAGCATTACAGCTGCCAGGAGGTGGGTGTGATGAAGCAGAAAGCCCAGATCTCAGTTTTCTTTATTCTGTGGATCACTCTGCAGCTTCCTATGATTGTGGTTGTTGATAGACCAAAGAGAAAGTTAGGATTTGGGAATATTGGGTGAAGTGTTACAACTAGGTGAGGAGGAGTGAACTGGCTCCCCTCTATTCAGCCTCCTCAGTTGGTCATAACAGAGATTTTTTTCAAATTTCTTTTCACTGTGGATGCCTTTTTCAAATCCAAGTCTATCTGTGCAGTGAACAATAAGGAGCCAATCATGAGGCTTCCTTGAATCAAAGAAAGAGGAAACCCGAGGGAGAAATAATTAAGGACGCAATGTCACAGATACACGGATATCAGGAGTAAGGAAAGTGACTTAAATACTCACTGGAGAACAGAGCGTGACTAATAGTCTCAGTGGAGAATATGAGTGACTGAAAATCTCACAGGAGAACAGAGTGACTTAATGTTGCACTGGGGAACAGAACATGACTAAAACCATCACTGGAGAACAGAAAGTGACAAAAACACTCACTGGTGAACACAGAGTGATTAAAAGACACACTGGAGAGCAGAGAATGACTAAAACTCTCAATGGTGAACAGAGAGTGACTAGAACTCTCACTGGAGAACAGACAATAACTGAAAACCTCACTGGACATCAGAGAGTGACTTAATATCTCACTGGAAAACAGGGAGTCACTAAAGTCACACCGGAGAACAGAGAGTGACTAAAACGCTCACCAGAGAACAGAGTGACCATAACTCTCACTGGAGAACATAGAGTGACAAAAACACTGACTGGAGAACAGAGAATGACTTAAACACTCACTGGAGAACACAGAGTCACTAAAAAACACACTGGAGAGCAGAGAGTGACTTAAACTCTCAATGGAGAACGGAGAGTGATAAAAACTCTAACTGGAGAATAGTGGGTGACTTAAATGCTCACTGGGGAAAAGACATTACAAAAATCCTCACTTGGGAATGGAGAGTGATGAAAGCTCTCACTGGGGAACAGAGAGTGACTGAAACTCTCACCGGAGAACAGTGAGAGACAAAAACGCTCATTGGAGAAAAGAACATGACTTAAACACTCACTGGAGAACAAAGAGTAATGAAAACTCTCACTGGAGAACAGAGAGAAATTTAAAAACTCACTGGGGAATACAGAGTGGCTAAAATTCTAATTGGAGAACAGAGCATGACAAAATTTCACACGGATGAACAGAGAGTGAGTAAAGGTGTCACTGGAGAGCAGAGAGTGAATCAAATTCTCAGTGGAGAAGAGAGGATGACTGAAATTCTCACTGGCGACCAGAGAGTGACTGAAAATCTCACTGGGGACCAGAGAGTGACTGAAACTCTCACTGGCGAACTGATAGAGACCAAAACGCACACTGGGAAATAGACCGTGACTGAAACACTCACAGGGGAACAGAGAGTGACCGAAAATCTCAATGGAGAACAGAGAGGGTCAAAAATTCTCACTGGGGAACAGAGAATGATTAAAACACTCACTGGAGAAAAGAGACTGACTAAAACACTCAATGGGGAAAAAACAGTGACAAAAGCCATCACTGGGGAACAGAGAGTGACTGAAACTCTCACTGGAGAACAGAGAGTGACTGAAACTCTCACTGGAGAAAAGCAAACGACTGAAACTCTCACTGGAGAACAGAGAGTGACTGAAACACTCACGGGGGAACAGAGAGTGACTGAAAGTGTCACTGGAGAACAGGGAGTGAATACAACTTTCACTGGAGAACAGGGAGTGACTGACAATCTCACTGGAGAACAGAGAGTGACCAAAACTCTCACTGGAGAACAGTGTGTTAAAACACTCACTGGAGAACAGGCAGTGACTGGAACTCTCACTGGGGAACTAAAAGTGACCAGGACACTCACTGAAGAACAGAGAGTGACTATAGCTCCCACTGGGAAGCAGAGATTGACTTCCCCCTCACTGGGCATCAGAGAGTGACTAAAACTCTCGCTGGAGAGCAGAGAGTGACTAAAACTCTCACTGGAGAACAGAGAGTGACTGAAACACTCACTGGAGAATAGGGAATTACCAGAACTCTCACTGGAGAACAGACAGTGACAAAAACTCTCACTGGGGAACAGACAGTGACTAAAACTGTCACTGGAGAACAGAGAGTGACTGAAACTCTCACTGGGGAACAGACAGTGACTAAAATTGTCACTGGGGAACAGAGAGTGACTGAAACACTCACTGGGGAACAGACAGTGACTAAACCTGTCACTGGAGAACAGAGAGTGACTGAAACTCTCACTGGGGAACAGAGAGTGACTGAAACTCTCAATGGAGAACAGACAGTGACAAAAACTCTCACTGGAGAACAGACAGTGAATAAAACTGTCACTGGAGAACAGAGAGTGACTGAAACACTCACTGGAGAATAGGAAATTACCAGAACTCTCACTGGAGAACAGACAGTGACTAAAATTGTCACTGGGGAACAGAGAGTGACTGAAACACTCACTGGGGAACAGACAGTGACTAAACCTGTCACTGGAGAACAGAGAGTGACTGAAACTCTCACTGGGGAACAGAGAGTGACTGAAACTCTCAATGGAGAACAGACAGTGACAAAAACTCTCACTGGAGAACAGACAGTGAATAAAACTGTCACTGGAGAACAGAGAGTGACTGAAACTCTCACTGGGGAACAGACAGTGACTAAAATTGTCACTGGGGAACAGAGAGTGACTGAAACACTCACTGGGGAACAGACAGTGACTAAACCTGTCACTGGAGAACAGAGAGTGACTGAAACTCTCACTGGGGAACAGAGAGTGACTGAAACTCTCAATGGAGAACAGACAGTGACAAAAACTCTCACTGGAGAACAGACAGTGAATAAAACTGTCACTGGAGAACAGAGAGTGACTGAAACACTCACTGGAGAATAGGAAATTACCAGAACTCTCACTGGAGAACAGACAGTGACTAAAAGTCTCAATGGAGAACAGAGAGTGACTAAAACTGTCTCTGGGGAACAGAGAGTGACTGAAACTCTCACTGGGGAACAGACAGTGACTACAATTGTCACTGGGGGACAGAGAATGACTGAAACTGTCACTGGAGAACTGCAACTTACTGAAATTCTCATTGGAGAACAGAGATCGGCTGAAAGTCTCACTGGAGAACTGAAAGTAACCAAAACTCTCACCGGAGAACAGAGAGTGACTAAAACTCACTGGAGAACAGAAAGTGACTAAAACTCTCACTGGGGAACAGAGAGTAACCAAATCTCTCACTGGGGAACAGAGAGTGCATAAAACTCTCACTGGGGAACAAACAGTGAATAAAACTCTCACTGGGGAACAAACAGTGAATAAAACTCTCACTAGGGAACAGAGAGTGCATAAAACTCTCACTGGGGAACAAACAGTGAATAAAACTCTCACTGGGGAACAGAGAGTGCATAAAACTCTCACTGGGGAACAAACAGTGAATAAAACTCTCACTAGGGAACAGCAAGTGCATAAAACTCTCACGTTGGAACAGAGAGTGACTGAAACTGTCACTGAACAACAAAGATTGTCTAAAACTCTCACTAGCGAACAGACCCTGACTAAAACTCTCACTGGCAAATGGAGGTGACGCTAAATCTCACTACTGAACAGAGGGACTATAACAATCATTGTGGAACAGAAAGTGACTTGGGAACAGACAGTGACAAAAACTCTCACTGGGTAACACAGTGTGACTAAAACTCTCTCTAGGGAACAAACATTGACTAAACCTCTCACTGGAGAACAGAGACTCACTGAACCTCTCACTGGAGAAGAGACTTACTGAAACTCTCACTGGAGAACAGAGTAACCAAAACTCTCACTGGAGAACAGACAGTGACTAAAAGTCTCAATGGAGAACTAAGAGTGACTAAGACTTCACTGAAGAACAGAGAGTGACTATTGCTCTCACTGGGAAACAGAGATTGACTTCCCTCTCACTGAGCATCAGAGAGTGACTAAAACTCTCACTGGGGAGCAGCGTGACTTCAACACTCAGTGGAGAACAGCACCTTACTGAAACTCTCACTGGAGTACAGAGACTTACTGAAACTCTCAGTAGAGAAGAGAGAGTGTCTAAAACTCACTGGATAAAAGAGAGTAACTGAAACTCTCACCGGGGAACTGAGAGTAATCAAATCAGAAAGTGACTAAAAGTCTCACTGGAGAAGAGAGAGTGATGAAAACTCTCACTGGCGAACAGAGTTACGAGAACACTCACTGGGAACAGAGAGTGACTAAAACACTCACCGGAGAGCAGAGAATCCCAAATCTCTCACTGGAGAACGGAGAGTGTCTAAAACTCCCTGGAGAAAAGAGAGTGACAGAAACTCTCACTGGGGAACTGCTAGTAACCAAAACTCTCACAGGAAAGCAGGGAGTGAACAAAACACCCATTGGAGAACAGAGAGTAACCAAAACTCTCAACGGAGAACAAACAGTGACTAAAACTCTCACTGTGGAACAGACAGTGACTAAACGTCTCACTGGGGAAGAGAGGGTGACTGAAACTGTCACTGAAGAACATAGATTGACTAAAACTCTCACTGGAGAACAGAGTGACTATAACTCACTGGAGAAAAGCAAGTGACTGAAACTCTCACCGGGGAACAGACAGTGACTGAAACTCTCGCCGGAGAACGGAGAGTGACTAAAACTGTCACTGGGGTACAGAGAGTGACTTCCCTCCCACTGGGCATTAGAGAGTGACTAAAACTCTCACTGGGGAACAGACAGTGAATAAAACTCTCACTGGAGAGCAGAGAGTGACTAAAACTCTCACTGGAGAGCAGAGAGTGACTGAATCTCTCACTGGAGAAAAGAGAGTGACTGAATCTCTCACTGGAGTACAGAGAGTGATGACAGCTTTTCATATTTCTGCCATAGTTTCTGTGTCTAATTTATGGAATAGCCACCTCTCTCTATGCTATAGGGCCTAGCATGCCCTGTGTAAATTAGAGACAATAGTGGCATCTTAATATGCTTTACAGAATAGCAACCCACCTCCACCCTCACCGGCACCCCCAACCCCACCCGCAACTCACCCCCACACCCCCACCCCCACACCCGCCTCCACCCTCACCCTCACTCCACTCCCACCACCAACACCATCCCCACCCCACCCACACTCCAACCCCATCCTCACCCCCACTTAACACCCCCACCCCACGCCCACTCCACACCCCCAACCCCACCTTCACCCCCATTCCCAACCCCAAGCCCAGCCCCACCCACACCCACCCTCACCGCCACCCCCAAACCCACACTGACACCCAACCCCACACCACCCCCACCCTCACCCCACCATCTCCCTCACTCCCACTCCACCCCCAACACCCCTCAATCCCACTCACCCCTACCTTGTCCCCATCTGTATTCCATTCCCAATCCACACCGAGCCCCATCCCACTTCACCCAAACCCCATCCCCTCCCCCATCCACACATGCACTCCATCCCCCAGTCCACCAGGCTGTCACACCAAAAGGGCAAAGGAAAACATAACAAATGCTTCCATTTAAAAAATCCACTCGGTTCTGGCATCGCTACAATTTAATGAAATAACAATGGAAATGTGATCATCTGAGGCAAGTCTGATCCTGGTTGCAGCAACAATGAGACTGCAATCATTCCCTTCTTCTGCATTTGTCACCATTGCCTTTTTATACTAAACTATGTTTTATAGCTTCACATCGCAGCAATGCACATACCAGCATTTGGTTCACATGTCATCTTACTGTGATTAGTTACTTTGGCTAAAGGCATCAATACATCTCCTTCAATGTTACAGAGGAGAAAGAACAGAACACCCTCACCTCCGTCTTAACCTGTCACGCTCGTTTTACTAAAAGAAATCATTGGTGGATTGGGTGGGTGGGTGGGGAGTGTTGAATTAGAAGACAGTCCTTTAGGGTGTCTACCATTCAGGGAGTAAGACCCCTTTCTCTCAGCTACCATGAAGCCCAAGTTGGAATTGGACGAGTCAATACATATAGTTTTCTTGCTTCTCACTGGCTGGGGGTGGGACAGAGGGGCACAGAGGAGGTTGATGTGGAAAATGTCTGACTGCTGTGGCAGGGGAAGAGTACGTTGGCATGAAGAGAGCTCTGAAACAGCCCTCTGTAATCCAGAAGTGTGATACCTATGGTAACCAGAAACAAACACAAGTGATGGCTTTGAAACATTTGATGATTTGTGACAAAGCAGGTGGACAGCTGGATTTGATTTTGTTCCATTCTTATGTAGTTAGAGTTCAAATGGAAACTGACTTTCCAGATTCAGTTCAATAATACAGGCCTGGTGCCAGGCAGCTCTGATGGAACTGAAGATTAGTTAAGATATGGATCTTTGGATCTGAGTTTTGTTATGAGGATTTTTTTTTAAAGTAAAAAGATACAATTTCTAATTCCTTAATTCTCTGGCTGGCTTCTCAATAAACTCTAATCCCATTAAGACAATGGAAAGAATGCCAGCCAGCCAAACATACAACCTGCGTCCTATCTCCAAGTGAGATGAAAAGGAACAGAGTGTCAAACCTCTCCCCCTCCCCCCAGGAGTGTGAAAGACCCCCATCTCCTGTTGACTTTTGCACTTTTACTCTTCAAAAGTTTGATATGAGACATCAAAAATATAATTACCTGTTCTACAACACAATGATTACAGCAGACATGGTAATCAAATTCCTCTGGAATATACAGCCAGCAAAGCTTTTTTACGAATCTATTTTTTAACAAGTCAGGGCAGAGATTGGAATGTTATAGTGAAAGGCTGCAAGAGCCATCTCTCTCTCTCTCTCTCTGAAGTATAAAGCACGGACATTGCAGAGTAAACACCCTGGGAAGAAGAATCAACTGCAAGTTAAATCTTCTGGGGATAAAACTTGGAAATCTGCTCTGTACAGGTACACCGAGGAAGACAACTGAACAAAATACTGCAAGGTGGAATCACTGCAACGCAAGCAGCCAAAGGACAGCTAACCTTATATTTCTTTGATTGTTTATTTTCTTCACGAACTGTAAGAAATCTTTGTCTATCCTCATATTCTATCATCTGTACTATTGTGTGTGGGGGCCAGGAAATGTGTGTCTGTGTCAGGCCCAGGGAATGTGTGTGTGTGTCAGGCCCAGGGAATATGTGTGTGTGTCAGGCCCAGGGAATGTATGTGTGTGTCAGGCCCAGGGAATGTGTGTGTGTGTGTCAGGCCCAGGGAATGTGTGTGTGTGTCAGGCCCAGGGAATATGTGTGTGTGTCAGGCCCAGGGAATGTATGTGTGTGGGGTCCAGGGAATGTGTGTGTGTGTGTCAGGCCCAGGGAATGTGTGTGTGTGTCAGGTCCAGGGAATGTGTGTGTGTGTCAGGCCCAGGGAATGTGTGTGTGTGTGTCAGGCCCAGGGAATGTGTGTGCGGGGTCCAGGGAATGTGTGTGTGTGTCAGGCCCAGGGAATGTGTGTGTGTGTTGGGCCCAGGGAATGTGTGTGTGGGGTCCAGGGAATATGTGTGTGTGTCTCAGGCCCAGGGAATGTGTGTGTGTGTCAGGCCCAGGGAATGTGTGTGTGTGGGGTCCAGGGAATATGTGTGTGTGTCGGGCCCAGGGAATGTGTGTGTGTGTCAGGCCCAGGGAATGTGTGTGTGTGTCGGGCCCAGGGAATGTGTGTGTGTGTCAGGCCCAGGGAATGTGTGTGTGTGTCAGGCCCAGGGAATGTGTGTGTGTGTCAGGCCCAGGGAATGTGTGTGTGTCAGGCCCAGGGAATGTGTGTGTGTGTCGGGCCCAGGGAATGTGTGTGTGTGTCGGGCCCAGGGAATGTGTGTGTGTGTCGGGCCCAGGGAATGTGTGTGTGTGTCGGGCCCAGGGAATGTGTGTGTGTCAGGCCCAGGGAATGTGTGTGTGTGTCAGGCCCAGGGAATGTGTGTGTGTGTCAGGCCCAGGGAATGTGTGTGTGTGGGGTCCAGGGAATGTGTGTGTGCCTTGGCCCAGGGAACGTATGTGTGTGTGGGGCCCAGGGAATGTGTGTGTGTGTGGATCCAGGGAATGTGTCTGTGCGTGGATCCAGGGAATGCGTGTGTGTGTGTGTGTGTGTGTGTGGGGCCCAGGGAATGTGTGTGTGTGTCGGGCCCAGGGAATGTGTGTGTGTGTCGGGCCCAGGGAATGTGTGTGTGGGGTCCAGGGAATATGTGTGTGTGGGGTTCAGGGAATATGTGTGTGTGTCAGGTCCAGGGAATGTGTGTGTGTGTGTGTCAGGCCCAGGGAATGTATGTGTGTGTCAGGCCCAGGGAATGTGTGTGTGTGTCAGGCCCAGGGAATGTGTGTGTGTGTCAGGCCCAGGGAATGTGTGTGTGTATCGGGCCCAGGGAATGTGTGTGTGTGTCGGGCCCAGGGAATGTGTGTGTGTGTCGGGCCCAGGGAATGTGTGTGTGTGTCGGGCCCAGGGAATGTGTGTGTGTGTGTCGGGCCCAGGGAATGTGTGTGTGTGTCAGGCCCAGGGAATGTGTGTGTGTCTCAGGCCCAGGGAATGTGTGTGTGTGTCAGGCCCAGGGAATGTGTGTGTGTGGGGTCCAGGGAATGTGTGTGTGCCTTGGCCCAGGGAACGTATGTGTGTGTGGGGCCCAGGGAATTTGTGTGTGTGTGGATCCAGGGAATGTGTCTGTGCGTGGATCCAGGGAATGTGTGTATGTGTGTGTGTGTGTGTGTGTGGGGCCCAGGGAATGTGTGTGTATGTGTGTTAGGCCCAGGGAATGTGTGTGTGTGTGTCAGGCCCAGGGAATGTGTGTGTGTGTGGGGTCCAGGGAATGTGTGTGTGTGTGTGTCAGGCCCAGGGAATGTGTGTGTGTGGGGTCCAGGGAATGTGTGTGTGTGGGTCCAGGGAATGTGTGTGTGTGTGTCAGGCCCAGGGAATGTGTGTGTGTGTGTGGGGTCCAGGGAATGTGTGTGTGTGTGTGTCAGGCCCAGGGAATGTGTGTGTGTGTGGGGTCCAGGGAATGTGTGTGTATGGGTCCAGGGAATGTGTGTATGTGCATTTTCAGGGAATGTGTGTGACTTATGAAGTATTATTATTTACCCAGTCTTTTAATTGAGAAGTAGCATCAATAAACCTGTCTTGTTCTTTGATTTAAACTCAGAAACATTGTCTGATGAATTCTTTACAATCTGAAAGTGTAGGCAATGAGACTCCTGTAGTTTTGGCAAAGCTCATCCTCACAAGTTCACAAAACACTGTTATAGCCAAACCTGGAGTCGTAAATTAGGCGAGTCAATTTTTACCCCCTTTCACGTGACTGTAACAATGCTAATTAAACAGCTCTAAGCATTGGCTGGCAGGTGTATAATAGACAATATCAGTTATCACAGAATTGTTGTGGTGCAGCAGGAGGCCATTTGGCCCATCATGTCTGCACTGGCTCTCTCAATGAGCATCATGACTTAATGCCATTCTCTTGCTTTTCCCTGTACCCTTGCACATTGTATCTATTCAAATAATTATCCAATCCCCTCTTGAATGCCTCGATTGAACCTGCCTCCACCACATTTCCAGGTAGTGCATTCCAGACCCAAACCACTCATTGTGTGAAAAAGTTTTTTCTCATGTCACATTTGCTTCTTTTGCAAATCATTTTAAATCAGTGCCCCCTCATTCTTGATCTTTTTACGAGTGGGAACAGTTTCTCCCTATCTACTCTGTCCAGCCCCTCATGATTTTGAACATCTCTATCACATTGGCCCTTAGCCTTCTTCTCACCAAGGAGAACTGTCCCAAACTCTCCAATCTGAAGTTTCTCATCCCTGGAACCATTCTTGTAAACCTCTTCTGCACTCTCTCCAATGTGTTCACATTCTTCCTATAGTGTGGCACCCAGAACTGCACACAATATTCCAGCTGAGGTCTAACTAGTGTCTGATATAAATTCAAATAACCTCCCTGCTCTTGTACTCTGTGCTCCTATTAATAAAGCCAGGATACTGTATGCTTTATTAACTGCTCTCTCCACCTGTCCTGCCACCTTCAATGTTCTATCCACATATACACACAGGTCCTTCTGGTCCTGCACCCCCTTAAGTATTGTACCCTTTATTTTATATCATCTCTCCATGTTCTTCCTACTAAAATGAATCACCTCATACTTCTCCACATGGAACTTCATCTGCCACCTATCTGCCCACTTCACCAACTTGTCTATGTCCTTTTGAAGTTCAACACTGTCCTCCTCACAGTTTACAATGCTCCTATGTTTTGGATCATCCACAAACTTTGAAATTGTCCCCTGCACGCCAAGATCTAGATCATTAATATGTATCAGGAAAAGCAAGGGTCCCAACACCAACCCCTGTGCAGCTCCACTGCAAACCTTCCTCCAGTCTGAAAAATAGCCATTGACTATTACCCTCTGTTTCCATTACACAGCCAATTTTGTAAACATGTTGCTACTGTCCCTCTTATTTCATGAGCTATAACTTTTCCCACAAGCCTGTTTGTGTCACTGTATTGAATGCCCTTTGAAAGTCTATGTACACTACATCAGCAGCATTACCCTCATCAACCCTCTTTGCTACCTCTTCAAAAAACTCCAGCAAGTTAGTTAAACATGATTTCTCCTTTAGAAATTCATGCTGCTTCTTCATAATCAATCCATATTTTTCCATGTGACTACAGATTCTATCCCAAATAATTGTTTCTAGAATCTTGCCCACCACTGAAGTTAAGCTGACTGGTCTGCAATTACTGGGCTTATCCTTACAACCTTTTTTTGAACAAGGACGTAACGTTTGCAATTCTCCAGTCCTCTGGCACCTCCCCTGAGTCTAGGGAAGACTGAAAGATTATGGCCAGTGCCCCTACAATTTCTACTCTCACTTCCTTCAATATCCTTGGATACCTCTCATCCGCTCCCGGTGTCTTATCAACTTTAAGTACCGACAGTCTATTCAGCACTTCCTCCTTATCAATTCTGAACCCTTCTAGTGACAGTTTCCTCCTCTGTCATCGTGTCCTCGGTAGCACCTGCTTCCTTGGCAAAGTATTCATTTAGCACTTCAGCCATGCCCCCTGCCTCCATGTGTAGATCCCCTTTTTGGTCTCTAATCAGCCCCACCCTTTTACCAACCTTTCACTATTTATGTACCAATAGATAGAAGTGTGGAAGTCAAGTGAACATGGGCATGATTAAAAAACATGTAATGACAGGTGAAGGGAATTCCTTTATAAAAAGGAGTTTTTCTAAATATAGGGGAATGGTAAAGGGGAATGTGGGTCTATTCAGGACACACTCAGCTGGCACTATAATGACCAGCAGTCAGTGATGGAATGTTAACTGAATGCTTTGATTTCACAATAGAGGAAGAGGACAAAATATCAGTGATACAAGATAGCCTAAAAAAAGTCAAGAGGGCAAATTTATTAGATTAATGTAATTTTTAATTGGCAATGCAGAAAATAATGGGAGTTAAGAGACAAATCTCCAGGACCCAATGGTTTTCACTCAAGGTATTAAATGAAATAGGTTAACAAATTGCGGAATCACAATTTTCTAATACTGTCTAGATTTAGGGCATGTGTCTTTGGATTGGAAAACAGCAAATGTCATTTTGTTATTTAAAGGGGAAGGAAGGAAGAAACCAGGGGTGGAATTTTTGCCCTCATATGTGGCAAGCGCGGAAGGGAGTAGGCATAAAGGTTTGTACAGACAGCCAGCATCTTGGGTTGCCAGTGCCATTCTGCCCTGGAGCCATTTTCCCACAGGCAGGATCGGAGTCAGAAGGGATACCCACCCACAATCAGTGGGTGAGTAATGAAGGCATATTAAGGCCTATTGTCAGGAGCCCCAAAATAGAGGTGCTCTATCTTTGTCTTACCTGTACTTCAGGCTGTAGCTCCTTCCAAACTGGAGGGTCTCCTTTTGGCCCTCCAATATCAGGAGCTCTCCCCCACCTCCACAGTCCTTAGCAGTGAGCACAGCCTCTAGGAGCTCTCCCCACCTCACCCCCTGCGCCCTCCACTGTCTAACAGTATGGTGAGCACGGCCTCTAGCCATTAATTGGCCTAGCAATGAAAAATTGCATGGGGCTGGTGGGTGGGGGAGGGTGGAGGGGGGTTGACGGGGGGGGCGGCGGGGGGTGGGGGGTGCTACATGTGATGTAGTGAGGGGTCAGTACCCAGAGGTTCTCCTGACATCAGGTTCCTGGCTGCAGAAGGAAAATTCAGCCTGAGGCAACTACAGGACCATGAGGTTAATGTTTGGTGTGGGGCTGGAATTGATCATCATGGACAGAGTGTCAGAACATTTGACCAAGTATGAGTTGATCAGAGTCAGGATTTGTGAAAACTAGATGTCTGACTAATCTCGTTAAATATTTTGAGGAGCTTGCTAACACGCTGGACAGACAGTGTCTGGGGATTGTCCATGTACATTTCCAGAAGGCATTAGCTAAGATTCCACACAAGAGATTATTAGGAAAACGAGAGCGTGCCGAGTTGCACGTAACCTTGTGGCATGAGTTGATAACTGGTTGGAAATTTGGAGACATGTTTGAAGGTTTGATTGAATAGAGAGCTGCATATCCAAGGTTCCAGGTGACACTAAGTTAGGAGGCACAATAACTATAGATGGGAGCAAAAAATTACAAAGGGGCATTGATAGATTAAATGATCGGATACCCAGTGGCAGGTGAAATTCGACGGGTGAAATCATTCATTTTGGATCCAAAAGAGATTGTAGTAATTATAGTTTTGTGAAACATGGGACTATAGCTTTAAGAATAATCTTGTGTTTTAAGATCACATGGTCTGTGTAAATCAATGAGTTAACAGTGCAGGGAACCTCTACAAAGGGAGTTCTTCTTTAGTTATGGAGTTTGATGCACACGTGTAGTTGCTGCTGCTGCCTTGTAAATAAAGTTAAGTGCTTCCACTAAGAAAAGTTGTCTGAAGATCAGCTCTATAACAAACTGGCGATGAGGATAAATCAGATTTGGTGCTGTACCTCATGCAGCAATTGTGAGTAACTAAGTTCGATAAAAATGAAAGAAGATATACTCATCTGAAATGCCACAGTTTGCAGAATCGATCCCTTTGCACCAGCCACAAACGATTGGTCTCAGTACATAGAATGTCTTGCGTTCTTCTGTCAAGCAAATGAAATCAAGGGGGAAGAGATGAGGAGAACAATCCTCATGAATATTTTTGGGAGCAAAACCTACGGTTTGATTCGAAACAAGATGGCCCCCAGTGACCCAGATTCAAAGACTTTCAGTGAATTAGTAGACCTCGTTAAGGGACATTTTCAACCCAAGCCCTCAGTCACAATGCAGAGGTTGTGGTTCAATTCACGCAATAGAGCCCTAGGGGAGACAATTGCTATCTACATGGCGAAATTAAAACAACTAATGGAATATTGTGATTTCAATGAAAACCTGAATGACATGCTCAGGGATCATTTAATATGTGGTGTGCAAGAAAACACTATTCAGCGAAGATTGCTGGCTGAAGTGAATCTTGATTTTAAGAAAGCATTAGAAATAACGCTGATGGAAAGTGCTGCAAGGGAATCACAAGCAATTTAGGGGTGCAAAATGGCACCATTCTTCTAGTTGGGCAGGGACAGTCAGCCAAAAGTGGCACGAAGCGAAGTGGGAAACAGCCCCCACCAACCGAAAAATGAGAGGAAATAGCTTAGCAAACACATCGAAAAATGACTTTCATCAAGCAATTGGCAATTTAAAAAGTAGAATGTTATTTTTGTCACAGAAGTGGACACATATTAGAAAATGCAAAGTGAGATTTAAACAGGCTTCCAAACAACAAATGAAGTCTATCGTGCAGAAGAGCCAAAAACAACAAATTCTGACATTTATTCATTATTCAACATGAAAGTTGGGAAGACACAGCCAATATTTGTTAGAGTGCAAGTGAATGGTAAACTATTAAAAATGGAAGTAGACACATGAGCTTCTACCGCTGTAATAGGAGAACACAATTTCAGGTATTTAAATAAAGGTGACCAACAATTAAATTTGGAACAAAAATCTGCCAAGTTGAAAACATGCACAGGCAAAGAAATCCAAGTAAAAGGTATCACCAGAGTAACTGTTCATTATAAAAACCAATCAGCTCAGCTACCAGTGATGGTATTAGAAGGTAGAGGATTAAGCCTTCTAGGTTGAAATTGGTGAAGGGAAATTAACCTTGATTGGCCAGTGAGATTTCAAAAGGAAGCTGGAAGAGTTCCTGTCTTGAAAAAGGAACAAAGCAAAGTATTACAGAGTCCAAGGGCCGCGAACAGGGTGAAAAAGGAGTGTGTAAACATTCAGCAGCCTAAAGGAATGAAGGCTGTCATTTACAATGACATGGAAAACAACAGAAGAAACTCAAGGGGACTCTGCTGAATTAGAGAATTCCAAGATGAAGCGAGTGAGCTTTGCAAAGAAAAGGAAAGTCTGTTGAAATTCCTTCACACTACAAGAATTCCCTCCAGTCAAAGTTTGTGCCTCTGGAAAATTACGAAGAGAAACAGGAAGAATTTAACGTCTCTCTGAACAAACTGAAGAACCAGTTGACAGAGAAGACGCAGCAATGTTCAAGATTCTAGGAGGAGGTTAACAGATACAAGAAGGAGACAGAAGAGCTGAAGAACCAGCTAAATGAAGATAAAGAGGCTTTGAAAGCAAAAATTGAAGAACTTTCCAAGATGCGAGTAGATAATGAAGTCATAGGTAGCTCAACTACTCAGCTCAGACAAGCTAAGATTGTATCTGAGAGAAGTCTGGCCAACAGTGAAGTCAAAAAGAAGGCCAAGACTAAATTCTGTGGTAAAAAGAAGTCACACAGAAAGAGGATGCAGAATTATTGATGAGGCGCTGTCTTCAGTCAAGGCTATGCCTAATAGTTCCCAATTTGGAGGGGAAGGCAGAGAAAAGTCAAGAGAACCAAAAAGTGTCTCATGATTTGCATAGTCGTAAGCGACAATTTACTGTTGGAGAAGCAGTATATGTAAGGAATGTCAGTGGTTACCTGGTAAAGTGAGTGCAGTGATCGGAACATTGTCAAATCACATGAAGGTGGAGGGCCGGATCATCCGTAAGCATGTGGATCAGTTAAGAAAAAGGGAGATACCCCAACAAAATGATGTTCCATCTGTAACCATTGCTGAGCCCGTGGTTCCTGTTGAAGTTGCTCAACCAAGGACAGACATACTTGATGTCTCTGTCGGAGTGGAAGACACTGAACTGTATGTGTTATGAGGTACCTGATGCTCATGTAGTTCCAGAGAATGTGTTTTATACAAAAGAATCGGAAGTCGTGGAGCTGTGACATACCACATGGATCAGGAAACCACCTTAAAGACTGAACGTGTTATTTTGATGACCTGAAAATATTGTAATGTCATGAGATAAACATATTGGAAATACAAAATATACAGAGAAGTTAAAAGAGGAGGAATGTAGTAATTATAGTTTTGGGAAATGTAGGACTATAGCATCAAGAATAATCCTGTGTTGTAAGATCACATGATCTGTGTAAACCAATGAGTTAGCAGCACAAGGAATCTCTATTGAGAGTTCTTCTTTATAGAGTTTGATGCACACGTGTAGTTGCTGCTGCTGTCTTGTAAATAAAGTTCAATGTGTCCACCAAGAAAAGTTGTCTGAAGATCAACTCTATAAAAGAGATAAACCAGAATATCTTCCAAATGATCACAGATCAGGAGCTGTGAAGGAGCAGAGAGATTGCTACATAAATCATTCAAAATTAGGGAATATGTATAAAAAGTGATCAAAATATTGTCCTTTACCTCAAGGGAGCTGGAATATAAAGGATAGAAGATGGGCTTCAATTGTATAGAGCCTTAGTCAGACCCACCTGGAGTATTGTGTTCAGTTTGGGGGCCATGCCTCAGAAAGGATATGTTGACTTTGGATGGATTCATCAGAGGATTAAATTATGAGGACAGGTTAGATAAATTAGGATCATATTCCCTTAATTTTAGAAGATTGAGGGGTGATGTAATCAAAGAATAAAAGGATTTGTCAGGGTAGATACAGAGAAACTATTTCCTATGATTGGAACTTCAGAACAAGGGGCATCATTTTAAAATTTGAGCCGAGCCATTGAGAAGCAAACTGGAAGAGAACATTTTCAAACAAAAAGTAGAGAAAATCTGGAATTCTGTCCCCAAAAGGCTTGGATTCTGGGTTGGAAATTAAATTTCCAAAACTGAGGTTGATAGATTTTTGTTGGGTGAGGATATCAAGGAATATGGAACAAAGTAAAGTAAATGGAGTTGAGGGACAGATTAACCAGGGGGTGAATTTTATTGCTTGAAACCACCCCCGTTACAAAAGTCGGTTCCAAAGAGACGGATGTAAAGAAAGCCCACCCCACAGCAATAACACGATGCCATCAGTCTAAACAAGGAAATTGGGACTGCACCCCTCTGAGATTGACTGGCAGCTTTAACAGTTCCAGAACTCAGTGGCACTGCTGGGAGTGCAAGCGAGCCAACAAAGTACGGCAATGGATCCCAAAGGAGCCAGTCTAAGGAAGGGTGCAAAGGGATTGGGGAGTCTATGGAGGGAGAGTGGTGGGGGGCATGGTAGGGGGGTGCTAGTGGGTTTTGGAGGTCAGGCGGGGAGGCTCAACATGGGGGGATATCATTTTGGGCAGTGCCCCAACGTGCTCAGGCCACCCGAAATGATGTGCCCCCCTTCCCATCTTTTCAACAAAGCTATTTAAAGAACAGCCTTTTGAATTTCGCTTGCCTACCCATACCAACTGTATTATGGCATGGGCAGCATAATATTCGGGTCAGTTGGCTTGTTAATAAGCGCAATTGCCTGTTAATTAGCTTCCTGCTCACCGTATTATGAGGAATGGGGCAGGGCTGGGAGGGAAGGAGCGTGGTTAGCCACCCGTCATATTTTACGTGCACCCCACCATAAACATACTCAGCGGGGGGGGGGGACTTAAAATCCAACCCGTGATCGAATTGAATGTTGGAATAGGCTTGAAGGACTGAATTCCCCCAATAACCAAAACTAAAGGCAAGTAAAGCTTATGTAAGTTTCAGTATCAATGCCGGGGGGGGGTGGTGGTGAGAGATTGTGGGGTGAATGGACAATGGGGGTGAATGGGTAATGGGGGTTGAATGGGTAATGGGGGTGAACGGACAACGTGGGGTGTGAATGGTCAATGGGGGGTGAATGGGCAATGAGGGGTGAATGGGCAATGAGGGGTGAATGGGAAATGGTGTGAAAGGGAAAAGGGTTAAGCCGGTCTCAGTATAATGAGGAGGGTGTGAATTGAAGTAAAGGAATTGGAGCAGGGAGTTTTTTAGGGAGAGGTTCCGGAGCCAGTAGACTTTGTATTTGAGGAATTCAGTGAGAAAAGTTAGAGATGTGTCAGGTATAGGAGAGAAATGATGGGCAAATCATCACAGGTTTGCAGGAAAAAAGTCGTTTTATCTCCCGCTGGTGACTTTTCACGGCGTATTATCCTATTCCTGCCTCATTAATTATGCAGCCACAGGAACCATGCCGTCTTGCTGGTGGGCAGGCTCCGATTTTCCCAACATGCTGTTATCGCAGTGCTTCCTCACGCAGGGCACCATATTTAAACTGCAGCTGCGTGCACCCTTCTCAATGCTTGTAGCCCAGGGATGCTCCAGTGAAGACATGGCCCCAAAAGCCAAGAAGAGTTCAGCCTCTCGATTCAGTGACACATCCCTGGGATGTGCATTGGATGCCGTGGAGGCCCATCACCATGTCCCCTACCCCCGGTCTGGCCACAGGAGGCCCATCAGTCTCACCACTCTGGCTTGGGAGGCGATGGCAGAAGTGGTCAGTGCCAATGCTGCACGGAAGAGGTCGGCCATCCAATGCAGATAGAGGCTGAATGATTTCATCCATGCCACCAGGGTAAGGCAACCATTTCATCACTCTAAACTCTCACACTCACAAGCCCATCACACATTCACTGGCATCTCACTCACTGTCAGCTCCAGGGACATCACCATTCACTCTCTCACATACACTCTCACATCTCCATCTGGCCTCATCTCCTCTGGAGACTGCCTCCTCAGTCCTCACCCTTTGGGGCCACAGATCAACTAGTGCCCCCATACAACCCTGGGATACCCCCACTTCCCCAGTGCAGCCCTCAACCTGCAGCCTCTTCCCTTGCTTGAGGCCGCTTCTCCCCCTCCCCCAAGCAAGCCCTTGCCCTGCAGCTGTTGAAAAGCCAACTTCATCTTACAGCTGGTCTGATAGGTAGAGAGCTGCCCATGAGCCCCTCTAACAATGATGTGGTGCTGCCTGTGAAGCCTGGTGCTGATGACCATGAGCGCTGCCCAAAGCAAGGTAGGAAAACAAGGCTTGAAGTCCTGAGTGAAGTGCAGCTCGCCAGGGTCATGTTGCTTCTGTACAGTTGTGAAACACGTCAGTGTGCAGTGATGCTGATACACCTGAATGATCCAGTGTGGTGGTGGTGGTGGTGGTGGTGGGGGGGTGCAGTGATTCCAGCGAGCAGGGCTTATAATGAGATGGGTCTCAGGCACCCGGACTCGGGCACCCAGACTGTGGGGAAATGCAGTCCAGAGGAAATCCTGGAACAACACATGAAATGAAAATGCAATTGTTCACATCGCTTGACTGAGGTGATGTGGATAAAGTATTCCAGCTGTGATCTCTGACTCTGTTTGACATCTGTTGTCTCTTTACCTTTCCCGCTCATTTTGCTGCAGTGATGTCAGACAGGGAGTACAATATTATTGTAGCATCTGGATGAACTCAGCTGGACCAGAGGATGTTTACTGACCACAGTTCCCTTAACACTCTCCCTTTCTATCAGTCCTGATTTAAGGGTAATTTTGCAATTAGGAAATTGTACTACGGTTGACAATAATTTCATTTTTGCTGCTTGTATTTGTCTGATTTACAATCAGGACTCAGAGTTGAAAGGTGGATGCAGCTTTCTCTCTAGGTTACTGATCTAGGAGCTGAGATTTCACCTGACTGAAAAATATCCACTAGTGAACAACAACGACGTGTATTTATGTAGTGCCATTGACCAGAAAGATTAGCTTCACAGAGGTGTAATTAGGCAAAAATGGTCAACAAGCCAAAGAGGAAGATATTCAGAGTGATGAGGGTGACCAAAACCTGGTGACGGAGGTGGGTTATAAGGAGAGTTTTAAAGGACATCGAGGGATTTAGGGAGAGAATTCCAGCCTGACAGTTTGACAGCTGGATACATGACTGCCAATAATCAGCACCAGTGTCTGTGTTTATTCCTGATGAACCAACACCATATTGAGTAATCCGATAGACCTTTATAAAGGACTCGGAGACAACTGGCATTGAGTGATTCATCTCAATTTGGCAGCATTGCCCAGATTTCAGTATCAACAGTATTGCTGTTAATAAATGGCTGGAAGCCATTGTGCCACCTTGAAGATGATTTGAGATTGGTATTGTCTGGGATGATAGCACAGCTGCCATGTCGCAGCTTCTCCCCAGGGACTCAAGGTACAAATATTGCACCAAACTGAGACTACCAGCCACATCTACATGGTCAGCTTCAGTCCAACAATCACTGCAGCTTCACAGAGGGAAAGACAATGATTAGCAACACTGAGAGAAAGCAAAGGAAGGAATATTATTATCGTGACAGCTATCTCCCTCATAATGGTGAGGGTAAAAACAGATTCATCAGTACTTGGCCCTGTTCCCTCTGACATATATTAATGACTTGAACTTATGGCTTTGATGGGAACTGGCTGATGGCTGATGACATCTTACCCCTAAATTAAGTGATATCTTTCACCACTCGCTTTGTCATAAACAACTCAGTGGCACTATGGCACTCATTACCAAATCACACCTTGACCTGGCCTCACTCCTCTGGCACTTTCTTCTCTTTTGGGCATCTGATCTTGTTCCATCTTGTCACCCTCTACCACCCACCCAAGATTGATAAAAATTCTCACTGAGCTATCTTCATTGCTTTCCTTCCTCAACCTCTGCAGTAAATAACATCTCATCCTCAGTAATTTCAACCTCTTTCTCAACGCAACATGTTCTCTCTCCTCATGAGTTCATTTTCTTCTAATCCTCTCTAAACCTCTCCCTCTATGTAAACTCCCCAACTCATATTCATGGCCGCTTCTTTGACCGTGTCATCCCACACGGTCTTCCTAGTCCAATCATATAATTATTGATAAGCCATCTCTGATCACTTCCTTGTAACACTCAACACCCACAGGCATTCCCCTTTCACATCCCCACTGCCTCCTGTGTCTGTTCCTGGACAAAACTATCCCCCAATTCACTTACAAAGGCGCTTTCAAAATCCCAACTATCAAGCCTCTGGCCGATGTTTGCCACCAGCTGATTTACTCAGCCACATCCTCATCTCCACCTTTGATGTCCTACTTCCTAATAAAACTATTACTCTCTCTCACCCTGGTTGTTTCCCCTGGTACAGGCCTGATCTCTGATCCCTTAAACCCAAGGGATGCAGATTTGGAAGGATATGGTGGACCACTGGTTTAGCCATCCACTAACAGATCTGGCTGGAACAGTTGACACTTCTGGGTCCTGTTCTCACCTGCTCAAACTTCTCACTATTCCGGGATCATCCTGGAATCCAAAGGTACCCCTGGCTTCTTTTTTTCTACTGTAAACTGTCCTCTTAAATCCTTTCCCCCGTCCCTTCCAACCTCACCTGCAACAAGTGCAAGGAGCTTATGGACTTGTTTGTCATCAAGATCATCCAACCAACATAAGAAAATAAGAAATAGGAGCAGGAGTAGACCATTCGGCTCCCCGAGCCTGCTCCGCCATTCAATAAGATCATGGCTGATCTCGTGTTTCGATTTTCACGTTCCCATCTAACCCCAATAACCTTTGATTCCCTTGCCTAACAAGAATCTATCTACCTCTGCCTTAAAAATATTCAATGACCCCGCCTCCGCTACCTTCTGAGGCAGAGAATTCCAAAGTTGCACAAACCTCTGAGAGAAAAAATTTCTCCACATCTCTGTCCTAAAAAGGCTTCCCCTAATTTTAAAACAGTTCCTCCTAGTTCTGGGCTCACCCACAAGAGAAAACATCCCTTCCACAACCGCCTTGTCAAGGCTGTTCAGGATCTTGTATACTTCAATCAACTCACCCCCCATTCTTCTAAACTCCAGTGGAAACAAGCCCAGTCTGTCCCACCTTTCCTCATAAGACAACCCACTCATTCCAGGTATCAATCTAATAAACCTCCTTTGAACCACCCCCAACGCATTTACATTCTTCCTTAAATAAGGAGACCCAAACTGCACACACTATTCGAGGTGCAGTCTCACCAATGCCCTGTGTAACTGAAGCATAATATCTTTCCTTTTGTGTTCAATCCCTCTCATAATAAAGGATAGCATTCCATTAGCCTTCTTAATTACTGGCTGTACCTGCACACTAACTTTTTGTGACTCATGTACTAGAACACCTAGATCCCTCTGCACCTCAGAAATATGCAGCCATTCTCCATTTAAATAATACTCTGCTTTTTGTTGTTCCTGCTAATGTGAACAACTTCACATTTTCCCACATTAAATTCCATTTGCCAGATCTTTGCCCACTCACACCACCTATCTATATCCACCTGCAAACCTTCTCATGTCCTCTTCACAACATACTTTCCTACCTATCTTTGTGTAATCTGCAAATTTAGATTCCATGTTTTCACTCCCCTCATCTAAGTCATTGATGTAAATCAGAAAAAGCTGAGGCCCCAGTACAGACCCCTGTGGGACTCTTGTCCATCAGAAAAAGACCCATTTATGCATACTCTCTGCTTTCTGCCAGCCAGCCAATCTTCTATCCATGTTAATATATTACCCCCTACACCATGCATTTTCATTTTCCATGATAATCTTTGATATGGCACCTTATCAGACGTTCCTCCTGCTCTAGCCCTGAACTCGTGTTTTTCTTTATTGTCTTTCTGAACTTGCCTCACATTCTCTCTGTGCACATCTTGTCCATGACACTCACCCCATGCTCTCTCGGCCCTACTCCCATTAAACTGTAGACCACCCAACCTCCCCTCCTGGACCCCATGTTAGCCGATATTACCATGTTCTCTCTCCCTCCAGGTTGTCCCTCTTCAGGTCTGCTACCAACAACCCACCCTTGACTCCACTGTCCTTGCAAACTACCATCCCATCTCCAACTTCCCTTTCCTCTCCAAAGTCCTTGAATGTGTTGTCGCCTCCCAAATTCATTCCCATCTTCTCTGGAATTCCATGTTTGAATCCCTCCAATCAGGTTTCCAGCCCAGTCACAACACCAAAACAGCTCTTATCACAGTCACAAATGACATCCTATTTGACCACGACAATGGTAAACTTTCCCTCCTCATCCTTCTCGACCTCTCTACAGCCTTTGACATGGTTGGCAACACCATCCTCCTCCAACCCATCCCCACTATTATCCAGCCACGTGGGATTGCTCTCACCTGGTTCCATTCTTATCATAGTCAGAGGATCACTTGTAAGGATGTCTCTTCCTCTCCCACACCGTTACCTCTGGTGTCCCTCAAGGATCGATGTATTTCTTATCCACATGCTGCCCCTTGGCAGCATCATCTAAAAGCACAGTGCTCGTTTTCACATGCACACTCATGACACCCGGCTCTACCTCACTTTTACGAATCCAAGCAAAGAAATACTTAACTTTGAAGTGAAGATCGGGCCCTTGGAGTTGGGAACTACAGGCCTCAGTGGCCCCTGCGCATGCGCTGGCCCTGGAATGGCTGCACACGCGCAGTTTGTGCATGTTTTGTTATATAGCAGACTTATGCACAAATGCTGGAAGCTCCATTAAGGCTATTTCACACACTCCTGTTAGATCTTACATGGCCTACTGACACATAATCTTTCATTCCCCTTTATATATGTTTCTCTCTTTTTAATATATAAATTCTATTGATCTATGTGTCTTTGAAACTGTATCTTCCTATTAACATAAAACTTTAATGTTTCCAACATATTGCCAGTAAACTTTGGGAAAAAATAACACATTCCTTAGCCTTGCTTATCTGGCTAGTTGTAAACAGACTAAAATCCCTTGAAATCCAAATATCCCTTAATTTATCTAAAAATGCAAATTCCCTTCACACCTTACATACTAAGCCAGCATCCATGTTTACTCATTAGTATGTCAAGCACCTAGCTTCTTTTGATGATTTAAAGCTTGCCGTCTGCTTGACTACAAAATGTAATTAAATCACATACTTACCCCTATAAAACTACTTCACAATAAACCAGAAAAATATTATGAATAAATGTTAGTTTCATGACAGGTGTCATTTTTGATGCCTGAGTTGAGCTTCTGACTTCATATCGATGACATCACTTAAGCTGCCTACGACACCTCTGTAACATCGCTCAACTTTGCCCCGTCTCAACTCATCTGCTGCTGAATCCCTCATTTATGCCTTAGTTACCTCTAGATTTGACTATTCCAATGCACACTGACTGCTCTCCCACACTATTCCCTCTGTAACATGAGGTCATCCAAAACTCTGCTGCCTGTATCTTAACTCGCAGCAAATCACATTTCCCTATGATCCTGTCCTCGCTGATCTACACGGTTTCCCAGTCAAAAAAGTCTTGACCTTAAAATTCTCATCCTTATTTTCAACTCCCTCCATGTCCTCGCCCCTCCTTATCTCTGGAACCTCCTCCAACCCCTCAACCCTCTGAGGTCTCTATGCTTCTCTAATTCTGGCCTCTTGAACATCTCTGATTTTAATTGTTCCAACAACCCCCCATCCACCCTCCCCCATCTCCTCTCCCCCTCTCATCGCCCCCTCCCCTTCCCCATCTCCCCTCACCACTCTCTCCCCAACCCCCCTTCCCATTTCCCCCATCCTCCCTCCCTCCTCTCCATCCCCCTTCCCCCTCTCTCATCACCAACCTCTCCCATCCCCTCCACCCTCTCTCCCCTCCCCCACCTCTCCCCCCCTCCCCTCCAGCACCCTCTCCTCTCCCCCTCCACACCCTCTCCTCTCCCCTCTCCTCCACCTCCCCATCCCCCTCTCCCCTTCCCTCTCCCCTTCCCTCCCCTCACTCCCCCCTCTCCCCTCCCCTTTCTCCCCTCCCCCTAACCATCCCCTCTCCCCTCCCCATTCCCCTCTCCTCTCCACTCCCCTCTCCTCTGCCCTCTCCTCCACCCCCTCTCCTCTCCCCCATCCCTCCCCTCCCCCATCCCTCCCCCTCTCCTCTCCTCCACCCCCTCCCCTCCCCACTCCCCTCCCCCTCTCCCCTCCGCATCCTCCTCTCCCCTCCCCCAACCCCCTCCCCACCATCCCCCTCTCCCCTCACCTCCCCATCCCCCTCTCCTCTTCCCCCTCCACCCCCTCTCCTCTTCCTCATCTCCTCTTCCCCTCTTGCCTCCCCCCCAGCCCCCTCTCCCATCCCCTCTCCTCTCCCCCCCTTTCCTCCCCTCTCCTCGCCATCACCTCTCTTCTCCCCTCTCCCGCTCCTCTCCTCCACCCCCTCTCCTCTGCTCTACTCCCTCCCCTCTCCTCTCCACTCCCCCCCACCTCCCCTTTCTCCCCTCCCCTCTCCCTCTCCCCCTCCCCCTCCCCCTTTTCCCCTCCCCTCTCCCCTCCCAATCCCCCTCTCCTTTCCACTCCCCTCCACTCCCCTCTCCTCTCCTCCACCCCCCTCCTCCCCCTCCCCATCCTTCTCTCCCCTCCCCATCTCCCCTCCCCTCTCGTCTCCCCATCTCCCTCTCCCCGCCCCTCCCCATCCCCCTCTCCTCTTCCTCATCTCCTCTTCCCCTCTCCCCTCCCCATCCCCCTCTCCCGTTCCCGCCCCATACCCCTCTCCCATCCCCTCTCCTCTCCCCTCCACTTCCCTCTCCCCCTTTCCTCCACTCTCCTCTCCACCCGCTCTCCTCTCCCCTCCACCCCCTCTCCTCCTCCCCTCTCCCCTCCACCCTCCTCTCCAACCCCTCTCTTCTCCCCTTCACCCACCTTTCCACTTCCCCTCCCCATCCCCCTCCCCCTCTCCTCTACTCCTTCCCCATCCCCCTCTCCTCTTCCCCTCCCCTCTCCTATTCCCCATCCTATTCCCCTCTCTTCTTTTCCCTCCACCCCCTCTCCTCTTCCCCTCCCCACCTCCCTCTCCATCCCCCTCCTCTCCCCTCCCCCACCCGCTCTCCCCTCTTCTGCACCCTCTCCCCTCCACTCCCCATCCCCCTCTCCCTTTCCTCTCCCGTCTCCTCTGCTCCACCCCCCTCCTCTCCACTCGCCCCTCCCATCCCCCCTCCCCTCCCCTTTCTCCCCTCCCCTCTCTCCCCTCCCCCTCCCCATCCTCCTCTCCCTTCCCCATCACCCTATCCCCTCCCCTCTCCTCCACCCCCTCTCCTCTGCTCCACCCCCTACCCTCTCCCCTCCACTCCCCCCACCTCCCCTCTCCCCTCCACTCCTCCCTCCCCATCCCCTTTCTCCCCTCCTCCTCCCCTTTCTCCCCTCCCCCTCTCCCCACCCCATCCTCCTCTCCCCTCCCATCCCCCTCTCCCCCTCTCCCTCCCCCTACCCATCCCCT
Organism: Carcharodon carcharias; assembly: GCF_017639515.1. NCBI lineage: Eukaryota > Metazoa > Chordata > Chondrichthyes > Lamniformes > Lamnidae > Carcharodon > Carcharodon carcharias. The sequence goes on from NC_054479.1 coordinate 71,787,673, forward strand.
CCCCATCCTCCTCTATTATCCCCCTCCCCTCTATCCCCCTCCCCCCCCCCCCATCCCCCTCTCCATCCCCCTCTCCCCCATCCCCGCCCCCTCTCCCCTCCCTATCGCGCCCTCCCTCTCACCTCCCATGGTTCTCACTCTGGCCCGGTAGTCACTGCGCCCTCTGCTGGATTTACAGGTTAAGTGAGCTGCCGGCGGCATCAGGATCCGAATAGCCCCAGTGGCCTAATGGATAAGGCACTGGCCTCCTAAGCCAGGGATTGTGGGTTCGAGTCCCATCTGGGGTGACCCCTGTTTTCACTTTTTAAACTGATGCTTTTTTAAAATTTCAAACTTCACTGATCTTTGACTTAACCTTTGATTCAACCCATTTTATTTAACTTTTAAACAATTAATTGACAAAAGCAGACTTTCAGGATATTTCTTTTAATTGGAAGTACTCTGCCCTAGTGTGAAATGTTCATCCAGGCCCTGAACTCCTGGGTGTTCCCTGAAAAATATTAGAGTTACAAAGTTCCTGATTCACCACCATTGAATAACCACTGGAATCTGCTCAGGGAAGTATTGTCTTCCTGTCAAAGTCTACAACAAATTCACAATCACCTTCCAACTCACTGTGCTGAAATCTTGAACCATTGTGCAATCATTTTTCAAATTAATCTGATTTCCGGACTTCAATCTTCTTTACAGCAAAGAGGCCCTGGCCTTTCAAATTCCAACTTGGCATCTACTCCAACAGCAACTGCTCACATTTCTCCAGGGCCTTCAACTGGATAAATACACCCCCCAAAAGAACAATGCGACAAAGGAGCAACATTCTGACAAGGTCAAAGACAGGGTTAAGGGACATCTTAAACGAGGTAAAAGAGGTTGTGAGAAGGAGAGGTTTAGAGAGGAAGTTCAAGATCATGGGACTTAGATTGCTGAAGGCACAGGTAATGGTGGAGTGCCTCCATGGCCTCGTCCCTCCCTATCTTTGTAATCTTCTCTGAGATATCTGCATTAATCTAATTCTGGCCTTCTGAGCATTCCCAATTTTAACCGCTCCACCATTGGTGGTTATTACTGCAGTTGCCTAGGTGCCAACCTCTGGAATTGATCCTTCCCTACAGCTCTCCACCTCGCTACCTCACTCCCCTACTTTAACATGCTACTAAAACCTACCTCTTTGACCAAACCTTTGGTCATCTGTCATATTTTCCTTTATAATACTGAAGTGAAGCATCTTGGGACATTTTATTGAGTTAAAGGCACCATACATATAAGCTGTTGTTGTAAGTTATTGTTGGAGTCACTAATTCTTAACATAAGAACAGAAGAAATAGAAGCAAGAGTAGACCACATGGCCCACCGAGCCTGCTCCTGATCTTGGGCTCCAAACTCCATTTTCCCACCTGCTCCCCATATCACTTAATTCCCTGAGAGACGAAAATTTTATCTATCCCAGCCTTAAATGTATGAAATGATGGAGCATCCACAACCCTCTGGGGTCAAGAATTCTGAAGATTACCAACTCTTTGAGCAAAGTAATTTCTCCTCATCTCAGTCCTAAATGATCAGTCCCTTATCCTGAGACTGTGTCCCTGTGTTTTAGATTTCCCAACCAGCGGAAACAATATCCCAGTGCCTTGTTCTTCCTTTACTTTATTTCCTCTTTTACACTTTTCAACCCTGGTGTTGTCCTATGTAATGGCCTTTGGCCTAGTTTCTCAGTTAAGAAATGCAAAGCGTGCTTTTTTTATCCAGAGTACAGAATACGGAGTAGTTGAGGTGATTAGTGTAGATATTTTTACGAGGAAGCTAGATAAGTACATGGATGGGAAAGGGAATAGAAAGATAAGCTGATAGGCCCATCATGCCTCTGCAAGCTTTTTGAAAGGATTATCAATTAGTTCTACTCCCCTATTCTTTGCACTGAGCCCTACAAAATTTCCCCTTGTAATATTTATCCAATTCTCTTTTCAATGTCACCACTGAATCTGCTTTCATTGGCCTTTCAGGAAATGCATTCTGGATTACACCAGTTTACTGTGTAAAACATATTCCTCATGCTGCCTTTTTGACCAATCCCCTTAAATCTGTGTCCTCTGCCAATGAAAACAGTTCCACTGTGTGACGTGTGTAAGGGGTGGTTCATGTGGGGTGTGAGTAGTTTGTGGGCAAGATGGGGGGGGGCGTTTTCTGGGGTGGAGAATGTTGGGGTTTGTGGGGTGTAAAAGGGAGGGGGATGTGGGAGGGGTGGGGGGGCTGGTGGGGGGAGAAGAGAGTGGGAGAGAGAGATGGGGGGAGAGACTTGCAGTGATTGTCCTGAAATATAAATGATGTTAATGGTGACTATTCCAGATTGCTGGTCCCTCCCTGAAAAGTGGAACCAGTGAAGAGAGTGAGTTCCTCTCTGTAGAAGGAACGAATGGAGGGAAACTGGTAGACCAAGACTAGCCTCCCTGTCCTGCTCTTCAGCACCTCCCATCATTGGGCTTGGGAGAGGTAGGTGGTGGGAACCAGTCGACTGTACATTTTGGATATCAAATAAAAGGAAGGATCCATGACAGGTATGGAACAGTTTAGATCATTAACTAATTAACAGTTTAGATCATTAACTCTGTATCCTCGACTGGACCCAGCCATTGTGTTTCTGCTATATCGAATCAGAAGTTAGTATTTAACAGCAAGGGAAGGTGACATCGCTGTACAGAAGCTCCATATATGGACTGATGAGGTCATGTTGCCAGATGATAATTAATTGTGTGACATTATAAACTGCCCTTTGCTGATTGGCCAAAGTTGCTATGATAACCAATGATATCATGAGTGAAGTCCAGTAGGAAGTTCAGACACAGTCTCTTTTATCCTGCGAGACACTGTGCTGGAATCTCAATGTCGAGGGGAAGGAAAATCCATCGATAATCTATTGGAAAGATTAGATAAAATAGTCTCAGACATTTTTTTGATATACAATCCAAGACCTTGGCTACAGCTGTTCCAGGGAGACGATGCTGAAACAAGCTGTGTATGGCCCCCATTGATTGCAATGAGGTTTCTGGCTTGGTCTGGGATCTGAGCCTGATCCATGGTTCCACCCCCTCCCCCATCTGCCCCAATTTGAGAATGTCTGAAAACGGGCAGGCGGATGAGGGTGAGTGATCGAGGAGACAACCGTCACCATCATTATGACTGTGGTCACTCTATTATCATGGATTCGTTGGCTTCTTACTCTAGAAGAGATCTTGCTGGAGGCAATGGTCTTTTATTCAAAACACTACTAACTATTTACAAAGGTTAAATAAATTCAAGACCTAGCTGGAGCTACTCTGTAAAATGCTTCTCAGTCACCATCTCTCAGTGAGTGACATCACTGTGACATTGCTCCTTATGCGCATGTTCAGTAGCTATCATTAACCCTTTATTCTCTGGTCAATATCGCTGTGAGAGTGAGTCAGGACTGAGATTGCCTGAGTAATGACTTAGTACAGGTACAATTGTTGGGGGCAGTCAGTGTCTTTGCAATTAGTTAATTTCCCTGAAATTGATGTCAGGTCAAGATCCCGATATCAGCTCACGCACTTCCAAGTTTCTCTGGGGTAGGATTGAAGATGAGTGGGGGATGCCTTTGGATCTGTTGAGTAAGTAATTAAGAAGTAGTTAAGATGCATAGGAAACCAGCTAAGAAGCATTCTAACCTTCAATTCTGGATTTCCCAGCCAGGGCACCTCTGTTTCCTGACATGTAAGCAACTTGCCAAGTTCTTTGAGGTGAGGGTTGAGTGGGAGGAGCTTCTTCAGTGAAACGGACAGGCTGGGAAGGTTTTGATGAGTGAATCTGAAGAGCTGCAGCCATGGCCAGGTGAGAGGCTGCAGCTCCCAACACTCCTCCTCCCAGTGAGTGATGTCAGACCCGAAAGGTGATTGATCACCAGCTTCTGGGATAGTGCCTCACCTCTCCAGCACTGGTGATGGAATCCATGGTTTTCAAATTTGAATTTTTGAGACAGACCCTAATTGAAAAGGGAAACTGACCCTCCCAGTTTCTAAGGAAGCTAAGACCGGAACTGAGATTGGAAACAAAACTTCTGGGAAGATGAAATTGGTTGAAACTATGTAAAAGGAGACAGAGTCATCAGAGCTCAGTAGATGATGATCCCAGTGGTGCAGTACAGGCAGGCTGAAGACGACAGAGACTAGACCCAGGAGCTGAGAATAAGCAAGGATACAATTGCTGCAGCTGTTTCTGTTACTTAAAGATAACATTGGTGGATTCACACTATCCACACCATCGTAAGCCAAGTTGAGGAGGTTCTGCCAATGTGTCCATGGAACTTGGGTTGGTTGTGTGCTGCTGACTGTAGAGTAAAAGATTTACTCTAAAGATAGCCACTGAGCATGTGCATAAGGAGCTATGTCAGACTGATGTCACTCACTGAGAAAAGATGAGTGAGAAGCACCTTAGAGAGGAGCTTTAGCTATATACCTACACAACGTGGACTGCAGCAGTTCAAGAAGGTAGCTTACTACCACCTCCTCAAGGGTAATTAGGGATGGACAATAAATGCCGGCCCAGCCAACGATGCCCACATCCCATTGAAATTTCTTTTTAAAAGTCCTGACGTTCTCTGACCTTGTAACTAGCTAGTGATGTAAAATAAAGGCATTTTGAACAAAAGACCATTGCCTCCAACAAGATCTCTTCTAGAGTGAGGAATCCCAAGATAAACCTACAATAACAGATTGTGGCAGCAGTGATTACACCCACAGAGGAAGAGCAGAAAATGGCAGGAGAAGCCTGAAGAGAAACCCAGCCGTGCAGAGCAGCGGCTGAAGGACTTCGAGGCCAACCCAGCAACCACACTGGAGAGGAAAAACATGAGGACAACCCAGCGACTGGCAGCACGGGGAAAGAGAACCTCGACCCAGGGTGAGAAATGGCTAATACCGTACCTCTGCTAGAATCATTCCAAAACATAGAGGGCCCCAGTCAGGCTGAGCAATGGAAAAACAGTTGAAGACATTTCACCTGATAACGCAACGCTTCAGATTTAATGAGTAAAAATAACAAAGACCAAGTTGGCACTTTTTTATATGCTGTTGAGAGAATTGCGGATGATGTGCTAGCCAGACAGGGGGTGAATGAAGAGATAGCTTCCCATGAAGATGTCATTGGAGCCTTTGGCTCATATTTCAATCTCCATGAAAATATTGTGATGGAGAGGGCAAAATTTAATTGACACGGTCAAAAACAGGCTGAAGGGTTAGAATCATTCATCAATGAAATTTACCACCTAGTTGACAATTGTGAGTATGGAGCACTAAAAAAACGACCTGATCAGTGATAGAATAATCGTAGGTGTTCTAGATGAAAACCTCTCTGACTTTTTACAATCTTGGGAAGATTTAACTTTACGTAAAAGTTATTCAACTGGCCAGACAGGCCAAAGAGTGAAGGCAGAATAGAATCTTTGTAAGGGGTGAGGGGGAAATCCTGCAGGAACAGCCCAATGAAGTTGTTCAGTTTGTGGGTTGTAAAACCAAAAATATAGCAAGGCAGTAATCAGGGAAACACTTTGTAAAGGCACTGGCGCCATTTTCCAATGTGGCAGGAAGAAGGTCCACAGGCAGGAAGAATACTCCACCTGAATTACACAGTGCCAAGGCTGCGGAAAGATAGAGCATTTTAAAATGGTCTGCCATTTCGGGAAATCTGTGTTCACGGGACAGAAGGAGAAATCTGTTAAAGGAACCTCCATTCAAGAAACTCAAGACCCTGAGAACCAGGAAATCACCTTCCCAGGAGACATAAAGGAAAATAAAAGCCAATATTGGAGCATTAACATTGAAGTCAATGGACATCCTGCTAATTTCAAACTGGACACAGGAGCTGTAGTCTCCGCTTTATCTGACATAGTTTCATGGCTGAACAGGATAACTCTACAGCCTCCCTCTTTTCAACTAGAGTACAAAGATGGGAACATTTCTGGAATATTGCATGTTATTCAGAATCGTGAATGCTCTTTATTGAGCAGAAAAGCCTGTGCAGCTCTGAACCTGCTCAATAAACTTGATGAAGTCAACAAGCAAGAGGAAAAAATGTTCTTTGAGGAAATTGAAGCCTTCATGACCTTAACTACACAATATTGTCCAGCAACAGAGAAGTTGCAAGAATTTTGTGAATCTCAAAAGTAAGATGAAGAGTGCATCCAGATTGGTGCGTACTGCCCTTTCGGATGGCCAGAGTACATTCCAAACAACCCCGGCTTGAACAACGTCACCACATTCTCATCGTAAATGACCTCCTCATACATGACGAGTGATTGATGGTACCAGGAGGTCTCTGCCCAAAGGTCCCCCAGAAGATTCACCAAGGACATTTTGGTATTGCCAAGTGTTGAGCCAGGACATAACAGTCCGTAAGTTGGCTGGGTATTTAACGCTCCATTGAAGCCATGGGCCAGCAGTTTCCAGCCCTGTTGGCGTCGGGCGTCATGGTGGGTGGGGGGGGACAATATGGCGAGAAGGCCAAAAATCGGCTTCACACCATTGTGAAACCATTTTGTGATCGTCCACTCCACCTGTCAATGGCGGGCCGCGTTTCCCACCACTGCACATCAGGAACCTAATTTTAATACTTTACCATCTCATTATAAGCCCTGCTCACTGGAATCATCCCCCCCCCCCCACCCCCCCACCACCCCAAACGACATACACCTGGCGAGCTGCACTTCACTTGGGACTTCGAGGTTTGTTTGCCTACCTTGCTTCGGGCAGCGCTCGTGGTCATCAGCACCAGGCATCACAGACAGCACCACATCACTTTTAAGGGGATTCATGGGCAGGTCTGTACTTATCAGACTAGCTGTAAGGCGGGGGTGGCTTTTCAATAGCTGTAGGGATAGGGCTTGCTTGGGAGGGGGGGAAAAGTGACCTCAGGCAATGGGAGAGGCTGCAGGGTGATGGCTTCCCCAGACTCCCTGGGGAAGGGAGGTATCCCAGGGTGTGTGTGGGGGCACATGTTGATCCGTGCAAGTGGCCTCAAGATGGTGAGGGCTGAGGAGGCAGTCTCCAGAGGAGATGAGGCCAGATGGAGATGTGAGGGTGTATGTGAGAGAGTGAGTGGTGATGTCCCTTGAGCTGGCAGTGAGTGAGATGTCAGTGAATGTGTGATGGGCTTGTGAGTGTGAGTGTTTACAGTGATGAGATGGTTGCCTTACCCTGGCTGCATGGATGAGATTATTCATCCCTTTCCTGCACTGGATGGCCAACCTTTTGTGTGCAGCGTTGGCACTAACCACCACTGCCACTACCTCCCAAGCTAGAATGCTAAGACTGATGGACCTTCTGTGGCCAGAGTGGCGGTAGGAGACATTGTGGTGGGCCTCCACGGTGTCCAATACACATTGGCTGCTCACCAGCGAGATGGCATGTTTCCTGTGGCTGCATAATTAATAAGTTGGGAATAGGATAATACAACGTGAAAAGCTGCCATTGTGGCAGCTGGTAAAATGAGTATTTTCCCACCCGCTACCGCACTTAGTGCAAATCTGGGACAATTCCACCCATGGCCTCCAACTGCGTCACCTGCACCATTCACAGACAAGAGCAGAAAGAGCCACCTTGGTCCTCCCTCTTCCCATCCTGGCCTTGGGAAATGCCCTGGCATGGACCTATTTGGATTCAAAGGGAAAGTATTTCTCATCATTGTGGGGTATTATTCCCGCTGCATAGAGCTACAAAAGCTACATGGTGTCACCTCTGAAGCCATTATAACCTCTCTGGAGGAGATTTTTTCCACACATGGTATTCCGAACATTGTCGTCTCTGACAAAGGACCACAATTTACCAAGTAGTGAACCAATCCATCGCAGCACCAGAGGGATTTGTCCTCGTCATGGATTTATTGAAGCACCCTCAGTCTAATCACAGAATCACAGAATCACAGTGCAGAAGAGGCCCTTCGGCCCATCGAGTCTACACCAACACGTGAGAAACACCTGACCTACCTACCTAATCCCATTTTCCAGACTTGGCCCATAGTCTTGAATGTTATGACATGCCAAGTGCTCATCCAGGTACTTTTTAAAGGATGTGAGGCAACCTGCCTCCACCACCCTCCCAGGCAGTGCATTCCAGACAGTCACCACCCTCTGGGTAAAAAAGCTTTTCCTCACACCCCCCCAAACCTCCTGCCCCTCACCTTGAACGTGAACAAATGCACAGGCTGAGATGAGTACAAACTATAAATGACCTACTAAGACAGAGAATGACTTTGAACTCTCTCTGCTCAGTTAGCACTCTACATCATTGCAGAATGGTTTCACCCGATGCAAGCTTCAGATGGGCCACAAGTTATGAACCCAGCTTCCTTTCCTTCCCCACACGTTGCAACTAAATGTCACAGTGGAAGATCATGGTCAGGCCAGAAAAAAGGAAGAAACAAACAGAGCAAGTCAAGCCCATTCCTTTAACCAAAGACACAGGCCTCACCACCTTCCCACTTTCAAAAGGAGAGAGATGTTATAGATGGGACACCAGCAGCAAGGAGGGACTGTAATAGAGAAGCTACAGCAACTGAGATCATTTCTGGTCCAGACACAATCAGGAATCTTTCAAAGGAACAGGGAACAGAGCTGCCATGATTTCAATGGACAGAAATCCATGAACAGGTTATGAGCTGCAGACCTTGATCGTCAGGGAAATGTCACACCTCAACAGCCACAAATGAGGGAAACCTGGAGTGACAAACCCCAGGAACTGACCTCGGAGCAAACAGATTCCCAACTACATCAGAAAGGACTCTGCTCTCTTTCAGGGAGACTGGTGAAACCACCAACGAGACTCTCCCTGTAAAAGCCGAGACTCTGGGGTGGGGGGGGTGCGGTGGGTGGGTGTTGGGGGGCGGTGTGTATGTGTTCACATGGGGTTAAGGACACTGGGGGAGGTGTAGGGGAGTGTGTATGTGATCACATGGGGATAAGGACAATGGGGGAGGTGTAGAGGAGTGTGTATGTGATCACATGGGGATAAGGACACTGGGGGAGGTGTGGTGGGGGGTGTATGTGATCACATGGGGACAAGGACACTGGGGGAGGTGTAGGGGTGTGTGTATGTGTTCACATGGGGATAAGGACACTGGGGGAGGTGTGGTTGGGGGGGTGTATGTGATCACATGGGGACAAGGACACTGGGGGAGGTGTAGGGGTGTGTATGTGTTCACATGGGGATAAGGACACTGGGGGAGGTGTAGGGGTGTGTATGTGTTCACATGGGGATAAGGACACTGGGGGAGGTGTAGGGGGTATGTATGTGATCACATGGGGATAAGGACACTGGGGGACATGTAGAGGGTGTGTATGTGATCACATGGGGATAAGGACACTGGGGGAGGTGTGGTGGGGGGTGTATGTGATCACATGGGGACAAGGACACTGGGGGAGGTGGGGTGGGGGGTGTATGTGATCACATGGGGATAAGGACACTGGGGGAGGTGTAGGGGGTATGTATGTGATCACATGGGGATAAGGACACTGGGGGACATGTAGAGGGTGTGTATGTGATCACATGGGGATAAGGACACTGGGGGAGGTGTGGTGGGGGGTGTATGTGATCACATGGGGACAAGGACACTGGGGGAGGTGTGGTGGGGGGTGTATGTGATCACATGGGGATAAGGACACTGGGGGAGGTGTAGGGGGTATGTATGTGATCACATGGGGATAAGGACACTGGGGGACATGTAGAGGGTGTGTATGTGATCACATGGGGATAAGGACACTGGGGGAGGTGTAGGGGGTGTGTGTATGTGATCACATGGGGATAAGGACACTGGGGGAGGTGTGGTGGGGGGTGTATGTGATCACATGGGGACAAGGACACTGGGGGAGGTGTAGGGGGGTGTGTATGTGATCACATGGGGATAAGGACACTGGGGGAGGTGTAGGGGGTGTGTGTATGTGTTCACATGGGGATAAGGACACTGGGGGAGGTGTAGGGGGTATGTATGTGATCACATGGGGATAAGGACACTGGGGGACATGTAGGGGGTGTGTATGTGATCACATGGGAACAAGGACACTGGGGGAGGTGTAGGGGGTATGTATGTGATCACATGGGGATAAGGACACTGGGGGACATGTAGGTGGTGTGTATATGATCACATGGGGACAAGGACACTGGGGGAGGTGTAGGGGGTATGTATGTGATCACATGGGGATAAGGACACTGGGGGAGGTGTAGGGGGTATGTATGTGATCACATGGGGATAAGGACACTGGGGGAGGTGCAGGGGGATGTGTATGTGATCACATGGGGACAAGGACTGGGGGAGGTGTAGGGGGATGTGTATGTGTTCACATGGGGATAAGGACACTGGGGGAGGTGTTGGGGGTGTGTATGTGATCACATGGGGATAAGGACACTGGGGGACATGTATGTGGGTGTGTATGTGATTCCATGGGGATAAGGACACTGGGGGAGGTGTGGTGGGGGGTGGTGTATGTGATCACATGGGGACAAGGACACTGGGGGAGGTGTAGGGGGGTGTATGTGATCACATGGGGATAAGGACACCGGGGGAGGCGTAGGGAGTGTGTATGTGATCACATGGGGATAAGAACTGGGGGAGGTGTAGGGAGTGTGTATGTGATCACATGGGGACAAGGACTGGGGGAGGTGTAGGGGGTGTGTATGTGATTGTATGGGGATAAGGACACTGGGGGAGGTGTGGGGGGGGTGTATGTGATCACATGGGGATAAGGACACTGGGGGACGTGTAAGGGGTGTGTATGTGACTGTATGGGGTTAAGGACACTTGGGGAGGTGTAGGGGGTGTGTATGTGATTGTATGGGGATAAGGACACTGGGGGACGTGTAGGGGGTGTGTATGTGATTGTATGGGGATAAGGACACTGGGGGACGTGTAGGGGGTGTGTATGTGACTGTATGGGGTTAAGGACACTTGGGGAGGTGTAGGGGGTGTGTATGTGATTGTATGGGGATAAGGACACTGGGGGACGTGTAGAGGGTGTGTATGTAATTGTATGGGGATAAGGACACTGGGGGACGTGTAGGGGGTGTGTATGTGATTGTATGGGGGTAAGGACACTGGGGGACATGTAGGGGTTGTGTATGTGATCACATGGGGTTAAGGACACTGGGGGACATGTAGGGGGTGTGTATGTGATCACATGGGGATAAGGACACTGGGGGAGGTGTAGGGGGTGTGTGTATGTGATCACATGGGGATAAGGACACTGGGGGAGGTGTGGTGGGGGGTGTATGTGATCACATGGGGACAAGGACACTGGGGGAGGTGTAGGGGGGTGTGTATGTGATCACATGGGGATAAGGACACTGGGGGAGGTGTAGGGGGTGTGTGTATGTGTTCACATGGGGATAAGGACACTGGGGGAGGTGTAGGGGGTATGTATGTGATCACATGTGGATAAGGACACTGGGGGACATGTAGGGGGTGTGTATGTGATCACATGGGAACAAGGACACTGGGGGAGGTGTAGGGGGTATGTATGTGATCACATGGGGATAAGGACACTGGGGGACATGTAGGTGGTGTGTATATGATCACATGGGGACAAGGACACTGGGGGAGGTGTAGGGGGTATGTATGTGATCACATGGGGATAAGGACACTGGGGGAGGTGTAGGGGGTATGTATGTGATCACATGGGGATAAGGACACTGGGGGAGGTGCAGGGGGATGTGTATGTGATCACATGGGGACAAGGACTGGGGGAGGTGTAGGGGGATGTGTATGTGTTCACATGGGGATAAGGACACTGGGGGAGGTGTTGGGGGTGTGTATGTGATCACATGGGGATAAGGACACTGGGGGACATGTATGTGGGTGTGTATGTGATTCCATGGGGATAAGGACACTGGGGGAGGTGTGGTGGGGGGTGGTGTATGTGATCACATGGGGACAAGGACACTGGGGGAGGTGTAGGGGGGTGTATGTGATCACATGGGGATAAGGACACCGGGGGAGGCGTAGGGAGTGTGTATGTGATCACATGGGGATAAGAACTGGGGGAGGTATAGGGAGTGTGTATGTGATCACATGGGGACAAGGACTGGGGGAGGTGTAGGGGGTGTGTATGTGATTGTATGGGGATAAGGACACTGGGGGAGGTGTGGGGGGGGTGTATGTGATCACATGGGGATAAGGACACTGGGGGACGTGTAAGGGGTGTGTATGTGACTGTATGGGGTTAAGGACACTTGGGGAGGTGTAGGGGGTGTGTATGTGATTGTATGGGGATAAGGACACTGGGGGACGTGTAGGGGGTGTGTATGTGATTGTATGGGGATAAGGACACTGGGGGACGTGTAGGGGGTGTGTATGTGACTGTATGGGGTTAAGGACACTTGGGGAGGTGTAGGGGGTGTGTATGTGATTGTATGGGGATAAGGACACTGGGGGACGTGTAGAGGGTGTGTATGTAATTGTATGGGGATAAGGACACTGGGGGACGTGTAGGGGGTGTGTATGTGATTGTATGGGGGTAAGGACACTGGGGGACATGTAGGGGTTGTGTATGTGATCACATGGGGTTAAGGACACTGGGGGACATGTAGGGGGTGTGTATGTGATCACATGGGGATAAGGACTGGGGGAGGTGTAGGGGATGCGTATGTGATCACATGGGGATAAGGACTGGGGGAGGTGTAGGGGGATGCGCATGTGATCACATGGGGATAAGGACTGGGGGAGATGTAGGGGGATGCGCATGTGATCACATGGGGATAAGGACTGGGGGAGGTGTAGAGGGGTGTGTATGTGATTGTATGAGGGTAAGGACACTGGGGGAGGTGTAGAGGGATAAGGATTAACTCTAATAAAAGTATGTGTGTAAGGAGCTATGTCACAGTAATGTCACTCACTGAGAGATGATGCGTGAGAAGCATCTCAGAGAGCAGCTCCAGCAATGTGCTGATCTCCTATAACCTTGTAAATAGTGATGGAAATACAGATACCTTATACAAATGACCATTGCCTCCTGCAAGCTCTCATCTAGAGTAAGAGACCAATTAATCCTGAAACAAGCCCACAATACCAACTGGGGATCAGGCCAATCCCTAGAGGAAAGTGAGCTGAAAATTTTTGTGAGGAATGTAGCATTTTGAAGGGCTTTGTGACTGATATTGATGACATATATGCTGCATGGACTGCCGAACCAATTCTGTCTTTTCTTCTCCACCGATGCTGCCAGACCTGCTGAGTTTTTCCAGGTAATTCTGTTTTTGTTTTGGATTTCCAGCATCTGCAGTTTTTTTGTTTTTATCTCTGTGGCAATCGTGTATATTGGTACAACCCTTTGTGGGTATTAATTGTGACAAGTTCCCGGGGACGCATTATCTAACCCTGGTTGTTGAGCATGAATCATGTCAAGCTATGCCTCCTTCCAGCTTGACATACAAATCTTCAATTTTTTGGATTCAAGCCTGCTTGAATCCTTCCTTGCACTGCCTCATATGTCTATTTCTGTGACCACAGTGACATTTGATTTTACTAAACTGCCAATCACTAAAAGACTATTTCCACCTCCATTAAAATTATTCTTTGATTTCGGTGCTAAGTTGTTTTTGGCTAGCAGGGGCTAGCTTTTCGGGTGGTAGGAAATGGTAGGACCCTGGGAAGTACCAAGGATCAGAGGGACCTCGGTGTGCATGTCCACCCGTCCCTTAAGATAGCAAGACAGGTAGATAAGATGGTTAAGAAGGCATATGGGATACTTGCCTTTATTAGCCGAGGCATAGTATATAAGAGCAGGGAGGTTATGCTGGAACTGTATAAAATGCTGGTTAGGCTACAGCTGGAGCACTGTGTGCAGTTCTGGAATCCACATTATAGGAAGGATGTGATTGCACTGGAGAGAGTGCAGAGGAGATTTACCAGCATGTTGCCTGGGCTGGAGATCTTTAGTTATGTGGGTAGATTGGATAGGCTGGGGTTACTTTCCCTGGAGCAGAGGAGATTGAGAGGGGACATGATTGAGGTGTATAAAATTATGAGGGGCATAGACAGGATAGATAGGAAGGAACTTTTCCCCTTGGTGGAGGGATCTATAGGCCCCCCGCCTATATAGATTTAAGGTAAGGGGCAGGAGGTTTAGAGGGGATGTGAAGAGGAATTTTTTCACCCAGAGGGTGGTGGGAATCTGGAAATCACTGCCTGAAAGTGTGATAGAGGCAGATACCCTCATAACATTTAAGAAGTATTTGGATGTGCACTTGTGATGCCATGGCATACAAGGCTCTGGGCCTAGTGCTGGAAAATGGGATTAGAATAGTTAGGTACTTGTTTGACCGGCGCAGACTCGATGGGCCAAAGGGCCTTTTTCTGTGTTGCAGACCTCTGACTCTATGACACTGAGTCTTGCTTTTTCATGCCTCTTTTGACAGAGATTTCAAAGAACAAAGAACAAAGAAAAGTACAGCACAGGAACAGGCCCTTTGGCCCTCCAAGCCTGCGCCGATCATATTGCCTGTCAAACTAAAACATTTTGCACTTCCGGGGTCCTATTCCCTCTATTCCCTCCTATTCATGTATTTGTCAAGCTGCCTCTTAAACACCACTACCGTACCTGCTTCCACCATCTCCTCTGGCAGCGAATTCCAGACACTCACTACCCTCTGCATAAAAAACTTGCCCTGCACATCTCCTCTAAAGTTTTCTCCTCTCACCTTAAATCTATGTTCCCTAGTAATTGACTCTTCTACCCTGGGGAAAAAGCTTCTGACTATTTACTCTGTCCATGCCACTCATAATTTTGTAAACTTCTATCAAGTCGCCCCTCAAATCTCCGTCGCTCTAGTGAGAACAATCCGAGTTTCTCCAACCTCTCCTCATAGCTAATAACCTCCAGACCAGGCAGCATCCTGGTAAACCTCCTCTGCACCCTCGCCAACACCTCCATATCCTTCTAGTAATGTGGTGACCAGAATTGCATGCAATATTCCAAGTGAGGCCTTATCAAGGTTCTAAACAGCTGCAGCATGACTTCCCAGCTTTTATACTCAATACCCCTGCCAATGAAGGCAAGCATGCCATATGCCTTCCTGACTACCTTATGCACCTGCGTTGCCACTTTCAGTGACCTGTGGACCTGTACACCCAGATCCCTCTGCCTGTCAATACAGTTAAGGGTTCTGCCATTTACTGTATAATTCCTGCCTGTATTAGACCTTCCAAAATGCATTACCTCGCATTTGTCCAGATTAAACTCCATCTGCCATTTCTCTCCCCAAGTCTCCGACTGATCTATATCCCGTTGTATCCTTTGAAAATCCTCTTCACTATCTGCAACTCCTCCAATCTTAGTGTCGTCTGCAAACTTACTAATTAGCTCAGTTACATTTTCCTCCAAATCATTTACATATACTACAAACAGCAAAGATCCCAGCACTGATACCTGTGGAACACCACTAGTCACAGCTCTCCATTCAGAAAAGCACCCTTCCACTGCTACCCTCTGTCTTCTATGACCAAGCCAATTCTGTATCCATCTTGCCAGCTCACCTCTGATCCCGTGTGACTTTACCTTCTGTACCAGTCTGCCATGAGGGATCTTGTCAAAGGCCTTACTGAAATCCATGTAGATAACATCCACTGCCCTTCCATCGTCGATCATCTTTGTCACTTCCTCAAAAAACTCGATCAAGTTAGTGAGACATGACCTCCCCTTCACAAAACCATGCTGCCTCTCACTAATACGCCCATTTGCTTCTAAATGGTAGTAAATTCTGTCACGAAGAATCTTCTCCAATAATTTCCCTACCACTGACGTAAGGCTCACCAGCCTGTAATTTCCTGGATTATCCCTGCTAACCTTCTTAAACAATGGAACAACGTTGGCCATTCTCCAGTCCTCTGGGACCTCACCTGTAGCCAGTGAGGATGCAAAGATTTCTGTCAAGGCCCCAGCAATCTCCTCCTTTACCTCCGTCAGTACTCTGAGGTAGATCCCACCCAATTTGGAGGGTGGCACCATTATGCACACTTTGTATTGCTTTTGAATCACTTACTGCGCTTTCCGTGGCCAGCACTATCTCTAACTCCATCTTGAAATCCAGATTCACTTCGGACAATAATCTTTTCTGAATAGTATTCTATTTCACACCACATACTAAACGATATCTGAGCACATCATTCAGTCAGTCATACTGAATCCACAATTTTCCATTAACTGCTTCAACTTTGCCACATAACACGCAACTGTCTCACCCAGGGCTCTATTTCATGAATTAAACCTGAATCTGCATCTTGACTGAGGGCTTAGTTTGAAATTGACACTTCATATTCTTTTATTTCAATTCTAATGGAGCTTGCTACATACAATCACTAGGTACAATGCTGAGTTCATTCTAACTTGATTTCTTCTGTTCAATCCTGTTTTATCCTTGTAGCCAGTTTGTCATAGGGTGGCCGAGTTGTACTATTAATAACAGAGTTGATCTGCAGACAATTCTTGACTGGAAACATACTCAGTAGCAACTACATGTGTGCTTTCAACTCCAACTCGATCCCTACACTAACTGCTGAGGTAGCCAAAGCTACTCTCCTACTGGTTACTACAGATCATGTGATTACCCTTAGCAAGTGTTATCCTTAAAGGTACATTACACAATAAATAAAACAATAATCACTACAGTCACCCGCCATAGATGGGTGGAGCGGACGATCGCAAACTGGTTTCATGACAGCATGAAATCGATTTTTGGCCTCCTTGCCATATTGTCTGCTCATGCCTGCCATGATGCCTGATGCCAACGGGCAAGGAAAATTCCGGTGCGCGCAGTGTGTAATTTTCCATGCCTGCTGGCACGGGCGTGCTTGGCAGCGTGCGTGACAATGTGGTGAGAAGGACAAAACTCGGTTTCACATTTCAGCGCACCAATTGCAGGCCGCATTTCCCACCGTCAGACATCGGGAACCTGATTGTAATACATCCGCCCATCATTATAAGCCCAGCTCTCTGGAATCATCCCTGCCCTCCGGACTGGATCATCCGAACATGTCGACGTGTTTCACACCAGGATATAAGAGGCGTGTACTCGGTTGGCTGCACTTTGAGGGGAAACCGGAGGTGAGTGCGCAGAAACGCTGTGCAGGACCTGAAGGCGAAGGTGCGGTAACATGTGCAGAACCCGGAGGCGAGTGCGCGGTAACGCTGTGCAGAACCCGGAGGTGAGTGCGCGGTAATGCTGTGCAGAACCTGGTGGCGAGTGCGCGGTAACATGTGCAGAACCCCGAGGTGAGTGCACGGTAACGCTGTGCAGAACCGGGAGGTGAGTGTGCAGTAACATGTGCAGAACCCGGAGGCGAGTTGCGGTAACGTGTGCAGAACCTGGAGGCGAGTGCGCGGTAACGATCTGCAGAACCCGGAGGTGAGTGGCGTTAACATGTGCAGAACCTGAAGGCGAGTGCGCGGTAACATGTGCAGAACCCGGAGGCGTGAGCTAGGTAACGTATGCCGAACCCGGAGTTGAGTAGGCGGTAACGCTGTGCAGAACCTGGAGGCGAGAACGCGGTAACTTGTGCAGAACCCAGAGGCAGATGGCGGTTAGATGTGCAGAAGCCGGAGACGAGTGCGCGGTAACATGTGCAGAACCTGCAGGTGAGTGCGCGGTAACATGTGTGGAACCCTGAGGCAAATGGCAGTTAGATGTGCAGAACCCGGAGGCGAGTGTGCGGTAACATTTGCAGAACCCAGAGGCGAATGGGCGGTAACACTGTGCAGAACCAGGAGGCGAGAGCGTGGTAACGCTGGGCAGAACCCAGAGGCAAGTGCGCGGTAATGCTGTGCAGAACCCCGAGGTGAGTGCGCGGTAACGTGTACAGAACCCAGAGGTGAGTGCGGGGTAACATGTGCAGAACCCCGAGGTGAGTGCACGGTAACGCTGTGCAGAACCGGGAGGTGAGTGTGCAGTAACATGTGCAGAACCCGGAGGCGAGTTGCGGTAACGTGTGCAGAACCTGGAGGCGAGTGCGCGGTAACGCTGTGCAGAACCCCGAGGTGAGTGCGCGGTAACGTGTACAGAACCCAGAGGTGAGTGCGGGGTAACATGTGCAGAAACCCGAGGTGAGTGCACGGTAACGCTGTGCAGAACCGGGAGGTGAGTGTGCAGTAACATGTGCAGAACCCGGAGGTGAGTGGCGTTAACATGTGCAGAACCTGAAGGCGAGTGCGCGGTAACATGTGCAGAACCCGGAGGCGTGAGCTCGGTAACGTATGCCGAACCCGGAGTTGAGTAGGCGGTAACGCTGTGCAGAATCTGGAGGCGAGAACGCGGTAACTTGTGTGGAACCCTGAAGTGAATGGCGGTTAGATGTGCAGAACCCGGAGGCGAGGGCGTGGTAACGCTGTGTGGAACCCGGAGGTGAATGCACGGTAACACTGTACAGAACCCGGAGCTGAATGGGTGGTAACACTGTGCAGAACTCGGAGGCAAGGGCGTGGTAACATGTGCAGTACCTGGAGGCGATTGCGCAGTAATGCTGTGCAGAAGCTGGAGCTGAGTACGTGGTAACGCTGTGTGGAACCCGGAGGTGAATGCGCGGTAACACTGTGCAGAACTCGGAGGCAAGGGCGTGGTAACATGTGCAGTACCTGGAGGCGATTGCGCAGTAATGCTGTGCAGAAGCTGGAGCTGAGTACGTGGTAACGCTGTGTGGAACCCGGAGGTGAATGCGCGGTAACACTGTGCAGAACCCGGAGGCGAGTGCGCGGTAAAACTGTGCAGAACCCGGAGGCGAGTGCGCGGTAACATGTGCAGAACCCCGAGGTGAGTGCGCGGTAACGTGTACAGAACCCAGAGGTGAGTGCGGGGTAACATGTGCAGAACCCCGAGGTGAGTGCACGGTAACGCTGTGCAGAACCGGGAGGTGAGTGTGCAGTAACACGTGCAGAACCCGGAGGCGAGTTGCGGTAACGTGTGCAGAACCTGGAGGCGAGTGCGCGGTAACGATCTGCAGAACCCGGAGGTGAGTGGCGTTAACATGTGCAGAACCTGAAGGCGAGTGCGCGGTAACATGTGCAGAACCCGGAGGCGTGAGCTAGGTAACGTATGCCGAACCCGGAGTTGAGTAGGTGGTAACGCTGTGCAGAACCTGGAGGCGAGAACGCGGTAACTTGTGTGGAACCCTGAAGCGAATGGCGGTTAGATGTGCAGAACCCGGAGGCGAGGGCGTGGTAACGCTGTGTGGAACCCGGAGGTGAATGCACGGTAACACTGTACAGAACCCGGAGGTGAATGGGTGGTAACACTGTGCAGAACTCGGAGGCAAGGGCGCGGTAACATGTGCAGTACCTGGAGGCGAGTGCGCAGTAATGCTGTGCAGAAGCTGGAGCTGAGTACATGGTAACGCTGTGTGGAACCCGGAGGTGAATGCGTGGTAACACTGTGCAGAACCCGGAGGCGGTAAAACTGTGCAGAACCCGGAGGCGAGTGCGCGGTAAAACTGTGCAGAACCCGGAGGCGAGTGCGCAGTAAAACTGTGCAGAACCCGGAGGCGAGTGCGCGGTAAAACTGTGCAGAACCCGGAGGCGAGAACGCGGTAACGTGCGCAGAACCCGGAGGCGAGTGCGCGGGAACATGTGCAGAAGCCAGAGCTGAGTGCGTGGTAATGCTGTGCAGAACCCGGAGGTGAGTGCGCGGGAACATGTGCAGAACCCGGAGTTGAGTGCACGGTCACGTGTGCAGAACCCGGAGTCGAGTGCACGGTCACGTGTGCAGAACGTGGAGGCCAGTGCGCGGGAACATATGCAGAACCCGGAGGCGAGTGCACGGTCACGTGTGCAGAACTCGGAGGCCAGTGCGTGATCACGTGTGCAGAACCCGGACGTGAGTGCGCGGTAACATGTGCAGAACCTGGAGGCGAGCGCGCGGTCACGTGTGCAGAACCCGGAGGTGAGTGCGCGGTAACATGTCCAGAACCCAGAGGCGAGTGCACGTTAACTTGTGCAGAACCCGGAGGTGAGAACGCAGTAACTTGTCCAGAACCCGGAGGCGAGTGCGCGTTAACTTGTGCAGAACCTGGAGGTGAGAGCGCGGTAACACGTGCGGCATCCTGAGGTGATTAGATGTGCAGAACCTGGAGACGAGTGCGCGGTAATGTTCTGCAGAACCCGTAGGTGAGTCCGCGGTAACGCTGCGCAGAACCCGGAGGTGAGTGCGTGGCAACGCTGTGCAGAACCCGGAGTCGAGTGCATGGTAACGCTGTGCAGAACCCAGAGGCGAAGGCGCGGTAACGCTGTGCAGAACCTGGAGGTGAGTGCACGGTCACGTGTGCAGATCCCGGAGGTGAGTGCGCGGGAACATGTGCAGAACCCGGAGGTGAGTGTGCAGTAACATGTGCAGAACCCGGAGGTGAGTGCACGGTAACGTGTGCAGAACCTGGAGGCGAGTGCGCGGTAAAGCTGTGCAGAACCCGGAGGTGAATGCGCAGTAACATGTGCCTAACCCGAAGGCGAGAACGCAGTAACTTGTGCAGAAACCGGAGGCGAGTGCGCGGTAACATATGCAGAACCCGGAGGTGAGAGTGCGGTAACATATGCAGAACCCGGAGGTGAGAGCGCGGTAACATGTGCAGAACCCGGAGGCGAGTGCGCGGTAACGCTGTGCAGAACCCGGAGGTGAGTGTGCGGTAACACTGTGCAGAACCCGAAGGCGAGTGCGCGGTAACGCTGTGCAGAACCCGAAGGCGAGTGCGCGGTAACATGTGCAGAACCCGGAGGTGAGTGCGCAGTAATGCTGTGCAGAACTCGGAGGCGAGGGCGCGGTAACATGTGCAGTACCTGGAGGTGAGTGCGCGGTAACGATGTGCGGAACCCGTAGGCGAGTGCGCGGTAACGCTGTGCAGAACCCGGAGACGAGTGCGCGGTATCGACATGCAGAACCCGTAGGCGAGTGTGCGGTAACGCTGTGCAGAACCCGGAGGCGAGTGCGCGGTAACGACGTGCAGAACCCGAGGTGAGTGGCGGTAACTGGTGCAGAACCCATAGGCGAGTGCGCGGTAACATGTGCAGAACCTGGAGCCGAGAACGCGGTAACTTGTGCAGAACCCGGAGGCGAATGGCGGTTAGATGTGCAGAAACTGGAGGCGAGTGCGTGGTAACGACGTGCAGAACCCGAGGTGAGTGGCGGTAACTGGTGCAGAACCCGTAGGCGAGTGTGCGGTAACATGTGCAGAACCTGGAGCCGAGAACGCGTTAACTTGTGCTGAACCCGGAGGCGAATGGCGGTTAGATGTGCAGAAACCGGTGGTGAATTTGCGGTAACATGTGCAGAACCCGAAGGCGAGTGCACGGCAACATGTGCAGAACCCGGAGGCGAGTGCACGGTAATGACGTGCAGAACCCGAGGTGAGTGGTGGTAACTGGTGCAGAACCCGGAGGCGAGTGCACGGTAACAAGTGCAGAACCTGGAGCCGAGAACGCGGTAACTTGTGCAGAACCCGGAGGCGAATGGCGGTTAGATATGCAGAAACCGGAGGTGAGTGCGCAGTAACGACGTGCAGAACCCGAGGTGAGTGGCGGTAACTGGTGCAGAACCCGTAGGCGAGTGTGCGGTAACATGTGCAGAACCTGGAGCCGAGAACGCGTTAACTTGTGCAGAACCCGGAGGCGAATGGCGGTTAGATGTGCAGAAACCGGTGGCGAGTGCGCGGTACCATGCGCAGAACCCGGAGGCGATTGCACGGTAACATATGCGGACTCCGGAGGGGAGTGCGCAGTAACTTGTGCAGACCCCAGAGGCGAGTGCGCAGTAGCATGTGCAGAACCCGGAGGCGAGTGCGTGGTAACATGTACAGAACCTAGAGGGGAGTGGTGGTAACGCTGTGCAGACCCCGGAGGCGAATGCGCGGTTACGCTGTGCATAACCCGGAGATGAGTGCGCGGTAAAGGTTGCGGACCCCAGAGGTGAATGCGCGGTTACGCTGTGCAGAACCCGGAGGCGAATGCACGGTAATATGTGCAGAACCCGGAGGCGAGTGTGCGGTAACGCTATGCAGAACCTGGAGGTGAGTGCGCGGGAACATGTGCAGAACCCGGAGGTGAGTGCGCAGTAATGCTGTGCAGAACTCGGAGGCGAGTGCATGGTAACATGTGCAGAACCCGGAGGTGAGTGCGCGGTAACAACGTGCAGAACCCGTAGGCGAGTGTGCGGTAACGCTGTGCAGAACCCGGAGACGAGTGCGCGGTATCGACATGCAGAACCCGTAGGCGAGTGTGCGGTAACGCTGTGCAGAACCCGGAGGCGAGTGCGCGGTAACGACGTGCAGAACCCGAGGTGAGTGGCGGTAACTGGTGCAGAACCCATAGGCGAGTGCGCGGTAACATGTGCAGAACCTGGAGCCGAGAACGCGGTAACTTGTGCAGAACCCGGAGGCGAATGGCGGTTAGATGTGCAGAAACCGGAGGCGAGTGCGCGGTAACGACGTGCAGAACCCGAGGTGAGTGGCGGTAACTGGTGCAGAACCCGTAGGCGAGTGTGCGGTAACATGTGCAGAACCTGGAGCCGAGAACGCGTTAACTTGTGCAGAACCCGGAGGCGAATGGCGGTTAGATGTGCAGAAACCGGTGGCGAGTGCGCGGTAACATGCGCAGAACCCGGAGGCGATTGCACGGTAACATATGCGGACTCCGGAGGGGAGTGCGCAGTAACTTGTGCAGACCCCAGAGGCGAGTGCGCAGTAGCATGTGCAGAACCCGGAGGCGAGTGCGTGGTAACATGTACAGAACCTAGAGGGGAGTGGTGGTAACGCTGTGCAGACCCCGGAGGCGAATGCGCGGTTACGCTGTGCATAACCCGGAGATGAGTGCGCGGTAAAGGTTGCGGACCCCAGAGGTGAATGCGCGGTTACGCTGTGCAGAACCCGGAGGCGAATGCACGGTAATATGTGCAGAACCCGGAGGCGAGTGTGCGGTAACGCTATGCAGAACCTGGAGGTGAGTGCGCGGGAACATGTGCAGAACCCGGAGGTGAGTGCGCAGTAATGCTGTGCAGAACTCGGAGGCGAGTGCGTGGTAACATGTGCAGAACCCGGAGACGAGTGTGCGGGAACATGTGCGGAGCCCGGAGGCGAGGGCGTGGTAACATGTGCAGTACCCGGAGGTGAGTGCGCGGTAACAACGTGCAGAACCCGTAGGCGAGTGTGCGGTAACGCTGTGAGGAACCTGGAGACGAGTGCGCGGTATCGACATGCAGAACCCGTAGGCGAGTGCGCGGTAATGCTGTGCAGAACCCGGAGGCGAGTGCACGGTAACATGTGCAGAACCTGGAGCCGAGAACGCGGTAACTTGTGCAGAACCCGGAGGCGAATGGCGGTTAGATGTGCAGAAACCGGAAGTGAGTGCGCGGTAACGACGTGCAGAACCCGAGGTGAGTGGCGGTAACTGGTGCAGAACCCGTAGGCGAGTGCGCGGTAACATGTGCAGAACCTGGAGCCGAGAACGCGTTAACTTGTGCAGAACCCGGAGGCGAATGGCGGTTAGATGTGCAGAAACCGGTGGCGAATTCGCGGTAACATGTGCAGAACCCGAAGGCGAGTGCACGACAACATGTGCAGAACCCGGAGGCGAGTGCGCGGTAACATGTGCTGAACCCAGAGGCGATTGCACGGTAACATGTGCAGAACCCGGAGGCGAGTGCGCGGTAACATGTGCAGAACACGGAGGCGATTGCACGGTAACATATGCGGACTCCGGAGGGGAGTGCGTGGTAACGTGTGCAGACCCCAGAGGCGAGTGCGCAGTAGCATGTGCAGAACCCAGAGGCGAGTGCGCGGTACCGCTGTGCAGCACCCGGAGGTGATTGTGCGGTAACGCTGTGCGGAACCCGGAGGCGAGTGCGCAGTAACGCTGTGCAGAACCCGGAGGATAGACCGCGGTAACGCTGTGCAGAACTCGTAGGCGAGTGCATGGTAACATGTGCAGAACCCGGAGGGGAGTGGTGGTAATGCTGTGCATAACCCGGAGGCGAATGCACGGTAATATGTGCAGAACCTGGAGGTGAGTGCGCGGGAACATGTGCAGAACCCGGAGGTGAGTGCATGGGAACATGTGCAGAACCCGGAGGTGAGTGCACAGTAACGTGTGCAGAACCCGGAGGCAAGATTGCGGTAACTTGTGCAGAACCTGGAGACGAGTGCGCGGTAACGCTGTGCAGAACCCGGAGGCGAGGGCGCAGTAATGCTGTGACGAACTTGGAGGCGAGGGCGCAGTAACATGTGCAGTACCCGGAGGTGAGTGCGCGGTATCGCTGTGCAGAGGCTGGTGGTGAGTACATGGTAACGCTGTGCGAAACCCGGAGGCGAGGGTGCAGAAATGCTGTGCAGAACTCGGAGGCGAGGGCACGGTAACATGTGCAGTACCTGGAGGTAAGTGCGCGGTATCGCTGTGCAGAGGCTGGTGGTGAGTACATGGTAACGCTGTGTGGAACCCGGAGGCAAAGGCGCGGTAACACTGTGCAGAATCAAGAGGTGAGTGCGCGGTAATGTTGCGCAGAACCTGGAGGCGAGTGCGCGGTAACACTGTACAGAACCCTGAGGTGAATGCGCAGTAATGCTGTGCAGAACTCGGAGGCGAGTGACGGTAAAACTGTGCAGAACCCGGAGGCGAGTGCGCAGTAACATGTGCAGTACCCGGAGGGGAGTGCGCGGTAACGCTGTGCAGAACCCAGAGGCTAGTGCGCGGTCACGTGTGCAGAACCCGGAGGTGAGTGCGCGGGAACATGTGCAAAACCCAGAGGCGAGTGCGCGGTAAAGCTGTGCAGAACCCGGAGGCGAGTGCGCGTTAATTTGTGCTGAACCCGGAGGCGAGAACACGGTAACTTGTACAGAACCCGGAGGCGAGTGCGCGGTAACTTGTGCAGAACCTGGAGGTGAGAGCGCGGTAACGCATTGCAGAACCCGGAGGCGATTAGATGTGCAGAAGCCGGAGGTGAGTGCGCGGTAAAGCTGGGCAGAACCCGGAGGCGAGTGCGCGGTAACTCTGTGCAACAACCGGAGGCGAGTACACGGTAACGCTGTGTAACACCCGGAGGCGAGTGCGCGGTAACGCTGTGCAGAACCTGGAGGCGACGGCGCGGTAACGCTGTGCAGAACCCAGAGGTAAGTGCGCGGTAATGTGCAGAACCTGGAGGGGAGTGCACAGTAATATGTGCAGTACCCGGAGGGGAGTGCACGGTAACGCTGTGTAACACCCGGAGGCGAGTGCGCGGTAACGCTGTGCAGAACCTGGAGGCGAGTGCGCGGTAACATGTGCAGAACCCGGAGGTGAGAGCGCGGTAACATGTGCGGAACCCGGAGGCGACTGCACGGTAACGTGTGCAGAACCCGGAGGTGAGAGCGAGGTAACATGTGCGGAACCCTGAGGCGATTAGATATGCAGAACCTGGAGATGAGTGCGCAGTATCGCAGTGCAGAACCCAAAGGCGAGAACGCGGTAATGTTCTGCAGAACCCGGAAGTGAGTGCACGGTAACGCTGTGCAGACCCCGGAGTTGAGTGCGTGGTAACGCTGTGCAGAAACCGGAGGCGAAGGCGCGCTAACGATGTGCAGAACCCAGAGGTGAGTGCGCGGTAATGTGCAGAACCTGGAGGCGAGAGCGCGGTAATGCTGTGCAACACCCGGAGGCGAGTGCGCGATAACGCTGTGCAGAACCAGGAGGCGAGTACGCGGTAATGCTGTGCAGAACCCGGAGGCGAGTGAGAAGTAACGCTGTGCAGAACCCGGAGGATAGTCCGCAGTAACGCTGTGCAGAACCCGTAGGCGAGTGCGTGGTAAGATGTGCAGAACCCAGAGGGGAGTGGAGGTAATGCTGTGCAGACCCCGGAGGCGAAAGCGCAGTTACGCTGTGCATAACCCGGAGGTGAGTGCGCGGTAACGGGTGCGGACCCCGGAGGTGAATGCACGGTAACGCTGTGCAGAACCCGGAGGCGAATGCACGGTAATATGTGCCGAACCCGGAGGCGAGTGTGCGGTAACGCTGTGCAGAACCTGGAGGTGAGTGGGCGGTAACGCTGTGCAAAACCTGGAGGTGAGTGCGCGGGAACATGTGCAGAACGCGGAGGCGAGTGCACGGTAATGTGTGCAGAACCCGGAGGCGAGAATGCGGTAACTTGTGCAGAACCCGGAGGCGAGTGCGCGGTAAAGGTGTGCAGAACCCGGAGGCGAGTGCGCGTTAACTTGTGCAGAACCCGGAGGCGAGAACGCGTTAACTTGTGCAGAACCTGGAGGCAAGTGCGCAGTAACGCTGTGCAGAACCCAGAGGCGAGTGCGCGGTAACATGTGCAGAACCTGGAGGTGAGGGCATGGTAACGCTGTGCAAAACCCGGAGGTGAGTGCGCAGTAATGTTGTGCAGAACTCGGAGGCGAGGGCGCAGTAATGCTGTGCAGAACTCGGAGGCGAGGGCGCGGTAACATGTGCAGTACCCGGAGGTGAGTGCGTGGTAACGGGTGCGGACCCCGGAGGTGAATGCACGGTAACGCTGTGCAGAACCCGGAGGCGAATGCATGGTAATATGTGCCGAACCCGGAGGCGAGTGTGCGGTAACGCTGTGCAGAACCTGGAGGTGAGTGTGCGGTAACGCTGTGCAAAACCTGGAGGTGAGTGCGCGGGAACATGTGCAGAACGCGGAGGCGAGTGCACGGTAATGTGTGCAGAACCCGGAGGCGAGAATGCGGTAACTTGTGCAGAACCCGGAGGCGAGTGCGCGGTAAAGGTGTGCAGAACCCGGAGGCGAGTGCGCGTTAACTTGTGCAGAACCCGGAGGCGAGTACGCGGTAACTTGTGCAGAACCTGGAGGCAAGTGCGCAGTAACGCTGTGCAGAACCCAGAGGCGAGTGCGCGGTAACATGTGCAGAACCTGGAGGTGAGGGCATGGTAACGCTGTGCAAAACCCGGAGGTGAGTGCGCAGTAATGTTGTGCAGAACTTGGAGGCGAGGGCGCAGTAATGCTGTGCAGAACTCGGAGGCGAGGGCGCGGTAACATGTGCAGTACCCGGAGGTGAGTGCGCGGTATCGCTGTGCAGAGGCCGGTGGTGAGTACATGGTAATGCTTTGTGGAACCCGGAGGCGAAGGCGCGGTAACACTGTGCAGAATCAAGAGGTGAGTGCGCGGTAACACTGTACAGAATCCGTAGGTGAATGCGCGGTATCACTGTAGAACCCGGAGGCGAGTGTACGGTAACACTGTGCAGAACCCTGAGGTGAATGCGCAGTAATGCTGTGCAGAACCCGGAGGCGAGTGACAGTAAAACTGTGCAGAACCCGGAGGCGAGTGCGCGGTAACATGTGCAGTACCTGGAGGGGAGTGCGCGGTAACGCTGTGCAGAACCCGGAGGCGAGTACGCGGTAACATGTGCAAAACCAGAGGTGACTGCCCAGTAACGTGTGCAGAGCCTGGAGGCGAGAATGTGTTAACTTGTGCAGAACCCGGAGGCGAATTCGCAGCTACATATGCAGAAGCCTGAGGTGAGTGCGTGGTAACGTTGTGCAGAACCTGGAGGCGAAGGCGCGGTGACGCTGTGCAGAACCTAGAGGTGAGTGCGCGGTAATGTTGTGCAGACCCTGGAGGCGAGTGCACGATAACATGTGCAGTATCCAGAGGGGAGTGCGCGGTAACGCTGTGCAGAACCCGGAGGCGAATGCACGGTAACATGTGCAGAACCCGGAGGCGAGTGCACGGTAATGTGTGCAGAACCCAGAGGCGAGAATGCGGTAACTTGTGCAGAACCCAGAGGTGAGTGCGTGGTAAAGGTGTGCAGAACCCGGAGGCGAGTGCGCATTAACTTGTGCAGAACCCGGAGGCGAGAACGCGGTAACTTGTGCAGAACCCGGAGGCGAGTGCGCGGTAACATGTGCAGAACCTGGAGGTGAGGGCATGGTAACGCTGTGCAAAACCCGGAGGTGAGTGCGCAGTAATGTTGTGCAGAACTCGGAGGCGAGGGCGCAGTAATGCTGTGCAGAACTCAGAAGCGAGGGCGCGGTAACATGTGCAGTACACGGAGGTGAGTGCGTGGTATCGCTGTGCAGAGGCCGGTGGTGAGTACATGGTAATGCTGTGTGGAACCCGGAGGCGAAGGCGCGGTAACACTGTGCAGAATCAAGAGGTGAGTGCGCAGTAATGTTGTGCAGAACCTGGAGGTGAGTGCGCGGTAACACTGTACAGATCCCGTAGGTGAATGCGCGGTATCACTGTGCAGAACCCGGAGGCGAGTGTACGGTAACACTGTGCAAAACCCTGAGGTGAATGCGCAGTAATGCTGTGCAGAACTCGGAGGCGAGCGACGGTAAAACTGTGCAGAACCCGGAGGTGAGTGCGCGGTAACATGTGCAGTACCTGGAGGGGAGTGCGCGGCAACGCTGTGCAGAACCCAGAGGCGAGTGCGCGGTCACGTGTGCAGTACCTGGAGGGGAGTGCGCGGCAACGCTGTGCAGAACCCAGAGGCGAGTGCGCGGTCACGTGTGCAGAACCCGGAGGCGAGTGCGCGGGAACATGTGCAAAATACAGAGACGAGTGTTCGGTAACATTTGCAGAACCTGGAGATGAGTGCGTGGGAACAAGTGCAAAACCCAGTGGCGAGTGCTCGGTAACGTGTGCAGAACCCGGAGGCGAGTGCGCGGTAAAGCTGTGCAGAACCCGGAGGCGAGTGCGCGTTAATTTGTGCTGAACACGGAGGCGAGAACGCGGTAACTTGTACAGGACCCGGAGGTGAGTGTGCGGTAACGCTGTGCAGAACCTGGAGGTGAGTGCGCGGGAACATGTGCAAAACAAAGAGGCGAGTGTGCGGTAACATGTGCAGAACCTGGAGGCGATTGCGCGGTAACATGTGCAGAACCTGGAGGTGAGTGCGCGGTAACGCTGGGCAGAACCCGGAGGCGAGTGCGCGGTAACGCAGTGCAGAACCCAGAGCTGCGTGTGCGGTATCACTGTGCTCAACCCAGCGGCGAGTACGCGGTAATGTTCTGCCGATCCCGGAAGTTAGTCCGCGGTAACGCTGTGCGGAACCCGGAGGCGAAGGCGCGGTAACGCTGTGCAGAACCCAGAGTTGAGTGCGCGGTAATGTTGTGCAGAACCTGGAGGCAAGTGCGCGGTAACATGTGCAGTACCCAGAACGGTGTGCGCAGTAATGCTGTGCAGAACCCGGAGGCGAGTGCGCGGTCACGTGTGCATAACCCGGAGGCGAGTGCACGGTAACGTGTGCAAAACGCGGAGGTGAGTGCGCGTGAACATGTGCAGATCCTGGAGGTGAGAGCGAGGTAACATATGCAGAACCCTGAGGCAATTAGATATGCAGAACCTGGACCCAGAGGCGAGTACGCGGTAATGTTCTGCAGATCCCGGAAGTGAGTGTGCGGTAACGCTGTGCAGACCCCGGAGTTGAGTGCGTGGTAACGCTGTGCAGAACCCGGAGGCGAAGGCGCGCTAACGATGTGCAGAACCAGGAGGCGAGTACGCGGTAACGCTGTGCAGAACCCGGAAGCGAGTGCGCGGTAACATGTGCAGAACCCGGAAGCGAGTGCGCGGTAACATGTGCAGAATCCGGAGGCGAGTGCGCGGTAACGCTGTGCAGAACCCGGAGGCGAGTACG
Source organism: Carcharodon carcharias (assembly GCF_017639515.1). Taxonomy (NCBI): domain Eukaryota; kingdom Metazoa; phylum Chordata; class Chondrichthyes; order Lamniformes; family Lamnidae; genus Carcharodon; species Carcharodon carcharias. The sequence goes on from NC_054479.1 coordinate 71,817,277, forward strand.
CGGTAACATGTGCAGAACCCAGAGGCGACTGCCCAGTAACGTGTGCAAAACCTGGAGGCGAGAACGCGTTAACTTGTGCAGAACCCGGAGGCGAATTCGCAGCTACATATGCAGAAGCCTGAGGTGAGTGCGTGGTAACGCTGTGCAGAACCCGGAGGTGAGTGCGCGGGAACATGTGCAGAACCTGGAGGCAAGTGCGCGATAAAGGTGTGCAGAACCCGGAGGCGAGTGCGCGTTAACTTGTGCAGAACCCGGAGGCGAGAACGCGGTAACTTGTGCAGAACCTGGAGGCAAGTGCGCAGTAACGCTGTGCAGAACCCAGAGGCGAGTGCGCGGTAACATGTGCAGAACCTGGAGGTGAGGGCATGGTAACGCTGTGCAAAACCCGGAGGTGAGTGCGCAGTAATGTTGTGCAGAACTCGGAGGCGAGGGCGCAGTAATGCTGTGCAGAACTCAGAGGCGAGGGCGCGGTAACATGTGTAGTTCCCGGAGGTGAGTGCGCGGTATCGCTGTGCAGAGGCCGGTGGTGAGTACATGGTAATGCTGTGTGGAACCCGGAGGTGAAGGCGCGGTAACACTGTGCAGAATCAAGAAGTGAGTGCGCAGTAATGTTGTGCAGAACCTGGAGGTGAGTGCGCGGTAACACTGTACAGAACCCGTAGGTGAATGCGCGGTATCACTGTGCAGAACCCGGAGGCGAGTGTACGGTAACACCGTGCAGAACCCTGAGGTGAATGCGCAGTAATGCTGTGCAGAACTCGGAGGCGAGTGACGGTAAAACTGTGCAGAACCCGGAGGCGAGTGCGCGGTAACATGTGCAGTACCTGGAGGGGAGTGCGCGGTAACGCTGTGCAGAACCCGGAAGCGAGTGCGCGGTAACATGTGCAGAATCCAGAGGCGCGTGCGCGGTAACGCTGTGCAGCACCCGGAGGCGAGTGCGCGGTAACGCTGTGCAGAACACGGAGGCGAATTCGCAGCTACATATGCAGAAGCCTGAGGTGAGTGCGTGGTAACGCTGTGCAGAACCTGGAGGCGAAGGCGCGGTAATGTTCTGCCGAACCTGGAAGTTAGTCCGCGGTACCGCTCTGCGGAACCCGGAGGCGAAGGTGCGGTAACGCTGTGCAGAACCCAGAGGTGAGTGCGCGGTAATGTTGTGCAGAACCTGGAGGCAAGTGCGTGGTAACATGTGCAGTACCCAGAACGGTGTGCGCGGTAATGCTGTGCAGAACCCGGAGGCGAGTGCGCGGTCACGTGTGCAGAACCTTGAGGCGAGTGCACGGTAACGTGTGCAAAACGCGGAGGTGAGTGCACGTGAACATGTGCAGATCCTGGAGGCGAGTGCGTGGGAACATGTGCAGAACCCGGAGGCGAGTGCACGGTAACGTGTGCAGAACCCGGAGGTGAGTGCGCGGTAAAGCTGTGCAGAAGCCGGAGGCGAGGGCGCGGTAAAGCTGTGCAGAACCCGGAGGCGAGTGCGCGTTAATTTGTGCTGAACCCGGAGGCAAGAACGCGGTAACTTGTACAGGACCCGGAGGCGAGTGCGCGGTAATGCTGTGCAGAACCCGGAGGCGATTGTGCGGTAACGCTGTGCAGAACCTGGAGGTGAGTGCGCGGGAACATGTGCAAAACCCAGAGGCGAATGTGCGGTAACATGTGCAGAACCTGGAGGCGATTGCGTGGTAACATGTGCAGAAGCCGGAGGTGAGTGCGCGGTAACGCTGGGCAGAACCCGGAGGCGAGTGCACGGTAACGCAGTGCAGAACCCAGAGCTGAGTGTGCAGTATCACTGTGCAGAACCCAGAGGCGAGTACGCGGTAATGTTCTGCCGAACCCGGAAGTTAGTCCGCGGTAACGCTGTGCGGAACCCGGAGGCAAAGGCGCGGTAACGCTGTGCAGAACCCAGAGGTGAGTGCGCGGTAATGTTGTGCAGAAACTGGAGGCAAGTGCACGGTAACATGTGCAGTACCCAGAACGGTGTGCGCGGTAATGCTGTGCAGAACCCGGAGGCGAGTGCGCGGTCACGTGTGCAGAACCCGGAGGCGAGTGCATGGTAATATGTGCCGAACCCGGAGGCGAGTGTGCGGTAACGCTGTGCAAAACCCGGAGGTGAGTGCGCGGGAACATGTGCAGAACCCGGAGGCGAGTGCACGGTAATGTGTGCAGAACCCAGAGGCAAGCATGCGGTAACTTGTGCAGAACCCGGAGGCGAGTACACGGTAAAGGTGTGCAGAACCCGGAGGCGAGTGCGCGTTAACTTGTGCAGAACCCGGAGGCGAGAACGCGGTAACTTGTGCAGAACCTGGAGGCAAGTGCGCAGTAACGCTGTGCAGAACCCGGAGGCGAGTGCGCGGTAACATGTGCAGAACCCAGAGGCGACTGCCCAGTAACGTGTGCAGAACCTGGAGGCGAGAACGCGTTAACTTGTGCAGAACCCGGAGGCGAATTCGCAGCTACATATGCAGAAGCCTGAGGTGAGTGCGTGGTAACGCTGTGCAGAACCTGGAGGCGAAGGCGCGGTAACGCTGTGCAGAACCTAGAGGTGAGTGCGCGGTAATGTTGTGCAGACCCTGGAGGCGAGTGCGCGGTAACATGTGAAGTATCCAGAGGGGAGTGCGCGGTAACGCTGTGCAGAACCCGGAGGCGAGTGCACGGTAACATGTGCAGAACCCGGAGGCGAGTGTGCGGTAACGCTGTGCAGAACCCAGAGGTGAGTGCGCGGGAACATGTGCAGAACCCAGAGGTGAGTGCGCAGTAGCATGTGCAGAACCCGGAGGCGAGTGCGCGGTAACGCTGTGCGGAACCTGGAGGCGAGTGCGCAGTAACGCTGTGCAGAACCCGGAGGATAGTCCACGGTAACGCTGTGCAGATCCCGTAGGCGAGTGCGTGGTAACATGTGCATAACCCGGAGGGGAGTGGAGGTAATGCTGTGCAGACCCCGGAGGCGAAAGCGCAGTTACGCTGTGCATAACCCGGAGGTGAGTGCGCTGTAACGGGTGCGGACCCCGGAGGTGAATGCACGGTAACACTGTGCAGAACCCGGAGGCGAATGCACGGTAATATGTGCCGAACCCGGAGGCGAGTGTGCGGTAACGCTGTGCAGAACCTGGAGGTGAGTGTGCGGTAACGCTGTGCAAAACCCGGAGGTGAGTGCGCGGGAACATGTGCAGAACCCGGAGGCGAGTGCACGGTAATGTGTGCAGAACCCAGAGGCGAGAATGCGGTAACTTGTGCAGAACCCGGAGGCGAGTGCGTGGTAAAGGTGTGCAGAACCCGGAGGCGAGTGCGCGTTAACTTGTGCAGAACCCGGAGGCGAGAACGCGGTAACTTGTGCAGAACCCGGAGGCGAGTGCGCGGTAACATGTGCAGAACCTGGAGGTGAGGGCTTGGTAACGCTGTGCAAAACCCGGAGGTGAGTGCGCAGTAATGTTGTGCAGAACTCGGAGGCGAGGGCGCAGTAATGCTGTGCAGAACTCAGAGGCGAGGGCGCGGTAACATGTGCAGTACCCGGAGGTGAGTGCGCGGTATCGCTGTGCAGAGGCCGGTGGTGAGTACATGGTAATGCTGTGCAGAACCCGGAGGCGAATGCACGGTAATATGTGCCGAACCCGGAGGCGAGTGTGCGGTAACGCTGTGCAGAACCTGGAGGTGAGTGTGCGGTAACGCTGTGCAAAACCCGGAGGCGAGTGCACGGTAATGTGTGCAGAACCCAGAGGCGAGAATGCGGTAACTTGTGCAGAACCCGGAGGCGAGTGCGTGGTAAAGGTGTGCAGAACCCGGAGGCGAGTGCGCGTTAACTTGTGCAGAACCCGGAGGCGAGAACGCGGTAACTTGTGCAGAACCCGGAGGCGAGTGCGCGGTAACATGTGCAGAACCTGGAGGTGAGGGCATGGTAACGCTGTGCAAAACCCGGAGGTGAGTGCGCAGTAATGTTGTGCAGAACTCGGAGGCGAGGGCGCAGTAATGCTGTGCAGAACTCAGAGGCGAGGGCGCGGTAACATGTGCAGTACCCGGAGGTGAGTGCGCGGTATCGCTGTGCAGAGGCCGGTGGTGAGTACATGGTAATGCTGTGCAGAACCCGGAGGCGAATGCACGGTAATATGTGCCGAACCCGGAGGCGAGTGTGCGGTAACGCTGTGCAGAACCTGGAGGTGAGTGTGCGGTAACGCTGTGCAAAACCCGGAGGCGAGTGCACGGTAATGTGTGCAGAACCCAGAGGCGAGAATGCGGTAACTTGTGCAGAACCCGGAGGCGAGTGCGTGGTAAAGGTGTGCAGAACCCGGAGGCGAGTGCGCGTTAACTTGTGCAGAACCCGGAGGCGAGAATGCGGTAACTTGTGCAGAACCCGGAGGCGAGTGCGCGGTAACATGTGCAGAACCTGGAGGTGAGGGCATGGTAACGCTGTGCAAAACCCGGAGGTGAGTGCGCAGTAATGTTGTGCAGAACTCGGAGGCGAGGGCGCAGTAATGCTGTGCAGAACTCAGAGGCGAGGGCGCGGTAACATGTGCAGTACCCGGAGGTGAGTGTTGTATCGCTGTGCAGAGGCCGGTGGTGAGTACATGGTAATGCTGTGTGGAACCCGGAGGCGAAGGCGCGGTAACACTGTGCAGAATCAAGAAGTGAGTGCGCGGTAATGTTGTGCAGAACCTGGAGGTGAGTGCTCGGTAACACTACAGAACCCGTAGGTGAATGCGCGGTATCACTGTGCAGAACCCGCAGGCGAGTGTACGGTAACACTGTGCAGAACCCAGAGGTGAATGCGCAGTAATGCTGTGCAGAACTCGGAGGCGAGTGACGGTAAAACTGTGCAGAACCCGGAGGTGAGTGCGCGGTAACATGTGCAGTACCTGGAGGGGAGTGCGCGGTAACGCTGTGCAGAACCCAGAGGCGAGTGCGCGGTCACGTGTGCAGAACCCGGAGGCGAGTGCGCGGGAACATGTGCAAAATACAGAGACGAGTGTTCGGTAACATGTGCAGAACCTGGAGATGAGTGAGCGGGAACAAGTGCAAAACCCAGAGGCGAGTGCTTGGTAATGTGTGCAGAACCCGGAGGCGAGTGCGCGGTAAAGCTGTTCAGAACCCGGAGGCGAGTGCGCGTTAATTTGTGCTGAACCCGGACGCGAGAACGTGGTAACTTGTACAGAACCCAGAGGCGAGTGCGCGGTAACGCTGTGCAGAACCCGGAGGTGAGTGTGCGGTAACGCTGTGCAGAACCTGGAGGCGATTGCGCGGTAACATGTGCAGAAGCCGGAGGTGAGTGCGCGGTAACGCTGGGCAGAACCCGGAGGCGAGTGCGCGGTAACGCAGTGCAGAACCCAGAGCTGAGTGTGCAGTATCACTGTGCAGAACCCAGAGGCGAGTACGCGGTAATGTTCTGCCGAACCCGGAAGTTAGTCCGCGGTAACGCTGTGCAGAACCCAGAGGTGAGTGCGCTAATGTTGTGCAGAACCTGGAGGCAAGTGCGCGGTAACATGTGCAGTACCCAGAACGGTGTGCGCGGTCACGTGTGCAGAACCTGGAGGCGAGTGCACGGTAACGTGTGCAAAACGCGGAGGTGAGTGCGCGTGAACATGTGCAGATCCTGGAGGCGAGTGCGTGGGAACATGTGCAGAACCCGGAGGCGAGTGCACGGTAACGTGTGCAGAACCCGGAGGTGAGTGCGCGGTAAAGCTGTGCAAAACCCGGAGCCGAGGGCGCGGTAAATCTGTGCAGAACCCGGAGGCGAGTGCGCGTTAATTTGTGCTGAACCCGGAGGCGAGAACGCGGTAATTTGTACAGGACCCGGAGGCGAGTGCGCGGTAACGCTGTGCAGAACCCGGAGGCGAGTGTGCGGTAACGCTGTGCAGAACCTGGAGGTGAGTGTGCGGGAACATGTGCAAAACCCAGAGGCGAGTGTGCGGTAACATGTGCAGAACCTGGAGGTGAATGCGCGGTAACATGTGCAGAAGCCGGAGGTGAGTGCGCGGTAACGCTGGGCAGAACCCGGAGGCGAGTGCACGGTAACGCAGTGCAGAACCCAGAGCTGAGTGTGCGGTATCACTGTGCAGAACCCAGAGGCGAGTACGCGGTAATGTTCTGCCGAACCCGGAAGTTAGTCCGCGGTAACGCTGTGCAGAACCCGGAGGTGAGAGCGCGGTTACGTGTGCAGAATCCGGAGGCGAGAGCACGGTAATATGTGCCGAACCCGGAGGCGAGTGTGCGGTAACGCTGTGCAGAACCTGGAGGTGAGTGTGCGGTAACGCTGCGCAAAACCCGGAGGTGAGTGTGCGGGAACATGTGCAGAACCCGGAGGCGAGTGCACGGTAATGTGTGCAGAACCCGGAGGCGAGCATGCGGTAACTTGTGCAGAACCCGGAGGCGGGTGCGCGGTAAAGGAGTGCAGAACCCGGAGGTGAGTGCGCGGTAACATGTGCAGAACCTGGAGGTGAGGGCATGGTAACGCTGTGCAAAACCCGGAGGTGAGTGCGCGGTAATGTTGTGCAGAACTCGGAGGCGAGGGCGCGGTAACATGTGCAGTACCCGGAGGTGAGTGCGCGGTATCGCTGTGCAGAGGCCGGTGGTGAGTACATGGTAATGCTGTGTGGAACCCGGAGGCGAAGGCACGGTAACACTGTGCAGAATCAAGAGGTGAGTGCGCGGTAATGTTGTGCAGAACCTGGAGGTGAGTGCGCGGTAACACGGTACAGAACCCGTAGGTGAATGCGCGGTATCACGGTGCAGAACCCGGAGGCGAGTGTACGGTAACACTGTGCAGAACCTTGAGGTGAATGCGCAGTAATGCTGTGCAGAACTCGGAGGCGAGTGACGGTAAAACTGTGCAGAACCCGGAGGCGAGTGCGCGGTAACATGTGCAGTACCTGGAGGGGAGTGCACGGTAACGCTGTGCAGAACCTAGAGGCGAGTGCGCGGTCACGTGTGCAGATCCCGGAGGCGAGTGCGCGGGAACATGTGCAAAACACAGAGACGAGTGTTCGGTAACATGTGCAGAACCTGGAGATGAGTGCGCGGGAACAAGTGCAAAACCCAGAGGCGAGTGCTCGGTAACATGTGCAGAACCCGAAGGCGAGTGCGCGGTAAAGCTGTGCAGAACCCAGAGGCGAGTGCGCGTTAATTTGTGCTGAACCCGGAGGCGAGAACGCAGTAACTTGTACAGAACCCGGAGGCGAGTGCCCGGTAACGCTGTGCAGAACCCAGAGGTGAGTGCGCGGTAATGTTGTGCAGAACCTGGAGGCAAGTGCGTGGTAACATGTGCAGTACCCAGAACGGTGTGCGCGGTAATGCTGTGCAGAACCCGGAGGCGAGTGCGCGGTCACGTGTGCAGAACCTGGAGGCGAGTGCACGGTAACGTGTGCAAAACGCGGAGGTGAGTGCGCGTGAACATGTGCAGATCCTGGAGGCGAGTGCGTGGGAACATGTGCAGAACCCGGAGGCGAGTGCGTGGGAACATGTGCAGAACCCGGAGGCGAGTGCACGGTAACGTGTGCAGAACCCGGAGGTGAGTGCGCGGTAAAGCTGTGCAGAAGCCGGAGGCGAGGGCGCGGTAAAGCTGTGCAGAACCCGGAGGCGAGTGCGCGTTAATTTGTGCTGAACCTGGAGGCGAGAACGCGGTAACTTGTACAGGATCCGGAGGCGAGTGCGCGGTAACGCTGTGCAGAACCCGGAGGCGAGTGTGCGGTAACGCTGTGCAGAACCTGGAGGTGAGTGCACGGGAACATGTGCTAAACCCAGAGGCGAGTGTGCGCTAACATGTGCAGAACCCGGAGGCGAGTGCTCGTTAACTTGTGCAGAACCCGGAGGCGAGAACGCAGTAACTTGTGCAGAACCCGGAGGCGAGTGCGCGGTAATGCTCTGCCGAACCCGGAGGCGAGTGCGCGGTAACATGTGCAGAACCCGGAGCTGAGAGCGCGGTAACATGTGCAGAATCCGGAGGCGAGGGCACGGTAACGTGTGCAGAACCCGGAGGTGAGAGCGCGGTAACATGTGCGGAACCCTGAGGCAATTAGATATGCAGAACCTGGAGACGAGTGCGCAGTATCGCAGTGCAGAACCCAGAGGCGAGTACGCGGTAATGTTCTGCAGACCCCGGAGTTGAGTGCGTGGTAACGCTGTGCAGAACCTGGAGGCGAGTGCGCGGTAATGTGCAGAACCTGGAGGCGAGTGCGCGGTAATGCTGTGCAACACCCGGAGGCGAGTGCGCGATAACGCTGTGCAGAACCAGGAGGCGAGTACGCGGTAATGCTGTGCAGAACCCGGAGGCGAGTGCGCGGTAACATGTGCAGAACCCGGAGGCGAGTGCGCGGTAACGCTGTGTAGAACCCGGAAGCGAGTGCGCGGTAACATGTGCAGCATCCGGTGGCGAGTGCGCGGTAACGCTGTGCAGCACCCGGAGGCGAGTGCGCGGTAACGCTGTGCAGAACCCGGAGGCGAGTACGCGGTAACATGTGCAGAACCCAGAGGCGACTGCCCAGTAACGTGTGCAGAACCTGGAGGCGAGAACGCGTTAACTTGTGCAGAACCCGGAGGCGAATTCGCAGCTACATATGCAGAAGCCTGAGGTGAGTGCGTGGTAACGCTGTGCAGAACCTGGAGGCGAAGGCGCGGTAACGCTGTGCAGAACCTAGAGGTGAGTGCGCGGTAATGTTGTGCAGACCCTGGAGGCGAGTGCGCGGTAACACTGTGCAGTATCCAGAGGGGATTGCGCGGTAACAATGTGCAGAACCCGGAGGCGAGTGTGCGGTAACGCTGTGCAGAACCCAGAGGTGAGTGTACGGGAACATGTGCAGAACCCGGAGGCGAGTGCACGGTAATGCTGTGCAGAACCCAGAGGCAAGCATGCGGTAACTTGTGCAGAACCCGGAGGCGAGTACACGGTAAAGGTGTGCAGAACCCGGAGGCGAGTGCGCGTTAACTTGTGCAGAACCCGGAGGCGAGAACGCGGTAACTTGTGCAGAACCTGGAGGCAAGTGCGCAGTAACGCTGTGCAGAACCCGGAGGCGAGTGCGCGGTAACGTGCAGAACCCAGAGGCGACTGCCCAGTAACGTGTGCAGAACCTGGAGGCGAGAACGCGTTAACTTGTGCAGAACCCGGAGGCGAATTCGCAGCTACATATGCAGAAGCCTGAGGTGAGTGCGTGGTAACGCTGTGCAGAACCTGGAGGCGAAGGCGCGGTAACGCTGTGCAGAACCTAGAGGTGAGTGCGCGGTAATGTTGTGCAGACCCTGGAGGCGAGTGCGCGGTAACATGTGAAGTATCCAGAGGGGAGTGCGCGGTAACGCTGTGCAGAACCCGGAGGCGAGTGCACGGTAACATGTGCAGAACCCGGAGGCGAGTGTGCGGTAACGCTGTGCAGAACCCAGAGGTGAGTGCGCGGGAACATGTGCAGAACCCAGAGGTGAGTGCGCAGTAGCATGTGCAGAACCCGGAGGCGAGTGCGCGGTAACGCTGTGCGGAACCTGGAGGCGAGTGCGCAGTAACGCTGTGCAGAACCCGGAGGATAGTCCACGGTAACGCTGTGCAGATCCCGTAGGCGAGTGCGTGGTAACATGTGCATAACCCGGAGGGGAGTGGAGGTAATGCTGTGCAGACCCCGGAGGCGAAAGCGCAGTTACGCTGTGCATAACCCGGAGGTGAGTGCGCTGTAACGGGTGCGGACCCCGGAGGTGAATGCACGGTAACACTGTGCAGAACCCGGAGGCGAATGCACGGTAATATGTGCCGAACCCGGAGGCGAGTGTGCGGTAACGCTGTGCAGAACCTGGAGGTGAGTGTGCGGTAACGCTGTGCAAAACCCGGAGGTGAGTGCGCGGGAACATGTGCAGAACCCGGAGGCGAGTGCACGGTAATGTGTGCAGAACCCAGAGGCGAGAATGCGGTAACTTGTGCAGAACCCGGAGGCGAGTGCGTGGTAAAGGTGTGCAGAACCCGGAGGCGAGTGCGCGTTAACTTGTGCAGAACCCGGAGGCGAGAACGCGGTAACTTGTGCAGAACCCGGAGGCGAGTGCGCGGTAACATGTGCAGAACCTGGAGGTGAGGGCATGGTAACGCTGTGCAAAACCCGGAGGTGAGTGCGCAGTAATGTTGTGCAGAACTCGGAGGCGAGGGCGCAGTAATGCTGTGCAGAACTCAGAGGCGAGGGCGCGGTAACATGTGCAGTACCCGGAGGTGAGTGCGCGGTATCGCTGTGCAGAGGCCGGTGGTGAGTACATGGTAATGCTGTGCAGAACCCGGAGGCGAATGCACGGTAATATGTGCCGAACCCGGAGGCGAGTGTGCGGTAACGCTGTGCAGAACCTGGAGGTGAGTGTGCGGTAACGCTGTGCAAAACCCGGAGGCGAGTGCACGGTAATGTGTGCAGAACCCAGAGGCGAGAATGCGGTAACTTGTGCAGAACCCGGAGGCGAGTGCGTGGTAAAGGTGTGCAGAACCCGGAGACGAGTGCGCGTTAACTTGTGCAGAACCCGGAGGCGAGAACGCGGTAACTTGTGCAGAACCCGGAGGCGAGTGCGCGGTAACATGTGCAGAACCTGGAGGTGAGGGCATGGTAACGCTATGCAAAACCCGGAGGTGAGTGCGCAGTAATGTTGTGCAGAACTCGGAGGCGAGGGCGCAGTAATGCTGTGCAGAACTCAGAGGCGAGGGCGCGGTAACATGTGCAGTACCCGGAGGTGAGTGCGCGGTATCGCTGTGCAGAGGCCGGTGGTGAGTACATGGTAATGCTGTGCAGAACCCGGAGGCGAATGCACGGTAATATGTGCCGAACCCGGAGGCGAGTGTGCGGTAACGCTGTGCAGAACCTGGAGGTGAGTGTGCGGTAACGCTGTGCAAAACCCGGAGGCGAGTGCACGGTAATGTGTGCAGAACCCAGAGGCGAGAATGCGGTAACTTGTGCAGAACCCGGAGGCGAGTGCGTGGTAAAGGTGTGCAGAACCCGGAGGCGAGTGCGCGTTAACTTGTGCAGAACCCGGAGGCGAGAATGCGGTAACTTGTGCAGAACCCGGAGGCGAGTGCGCGGTAACATGTGCAGAACCTGGAGGTGAGGGCATGGTAACGCTGTGCAAAACCCGGAGGTGAGTGCGCAGTAATGTTGTGCAGAACTCGGAGGCGAGGGCGCAGTAATGCTGTGCAGAACTCAGAGGCGAGGGCGCGGTAACATGTGCAGTACCCGGAGGTGAGTGTTGTATCGCTGTGCAGAGGCCGGTGGTGAGTACATGGTAATGCTGTGTGGAACCCGGAGGCGAAGGCGCGGTAACACTGTGCAGAATCAAGAAGTGAGTGCGCGGTAATGTTGTGCAGAACCTGGAGGTGAGTGCTCGGTAACACTACAGAACCCGTAGGTGAATGCGCGGTATCACTGTGCAGAACCCGCAGGCGAGTGTACGGTAACACTGTGCAGAACCCAGAGGTGAATGCGCAGTAATGCTGTGCAGAACTCGGAGGCGAGTGACGGTAAAACTGTGCAGAACCCGGAGGTGAGTGCGCGGTAACATGTGCAGTACCTGGAGGGGAGTGCGCGGTAACGCTGTGCAGAACCCAGAGGCGAGTGCGCGGTCACGTGTGCAGAACCCGGAGGCGAGTGCGCGGGAACATGTGCAAAATACAGAGACGAGTGTTCGGTAACATGTGCAGAACCTGGAGATGAGTGAGCGGGAACAAGTGCAAAACCCAGAGGCGAGTGCTTGGTAATGTGTGCAGAACCCGGAGGCGAGTGCGCGGTAAAGCTGTTCAGAACCCGGAGGCGAGTGCGCGTTAATTTGTGCTGAACCCGGACGCGAGAACGTGGTAACTTGTACAGAACCCAGAGGCGAGTGCGCGGTAACGCTGTGCAGAACCCGGAGGTGAGTGTGCGGTAACGCTGTGCAGAACCTGGAGGCGATTGCGCGGTAACATGTGCAGAAGCCGGAGGTGAGTGCGCGGTAACGCTGGGCAGAACCCGGAGGCGAGTGCGCGGTAACGCAGTGCAGAACCCAGAGCTGAGTGTGCAGTATCACTGTGCAGAACCCAGAGGCGAGTACGCGGTAATGTTCTGCCGAACCCGGAAGTTAGTCCGCGGTAACGCTGTGCAGAACCCAGAGGTGAGTGCGCTAATGTTGTGCAGAACCTGGAGGCAAGTGCGCGGTAACATGTGCAGTACCCAGAACGGTGTGCGCGGTCACGTGTGCAGAACCTGGAGGCGAGTGCACGGTAACGTGTGCAAAACGCGGAGGTGAGTGCGCGTGAACATGTGCAGATCCTGGAGGCGAGTGCGTGGGAACATGTGCAGAACCCGGAGGCGAGTGCACGGTAACGTGTGCAGAACCCGGAGGTGAGTGCGCGGTAAAGCTGTGCAAAACCCGGAGCCGAGGGCGCGGTAAATCTGTGCAGAACCCGGAGGCGAGTGCGCGTTAATTTGTGCTGAACCCGGAGGCGAGAACGCGGTAATTTGTACAGGACCCGGAGGCGAGTGCGCGGTAACGCTGTGCAGAACCCGGAGGCGAGTGTGCGGTAACGCTGTGCAGAACCTGGAGGTGAGTGTGCGGGAACATGTGCAAAACCCAGAGGCGAGTGTGCGGTAACATGTGCAGAACCTGGAGGTGAATGCGCGGTAACATGTGCAGAAGCCGGAGGTGAGTGCGCGGTAACGCTGGGCAGAACCCGGAGGCGAGTGCACGGTAACGCAGTGCAGAACCCAGAGCTGAGTGTGCGGTATCACTGTGCAGAACCCAGAGGCGAGTACGCGGTAATGTTCTGCCGAACCCGGAAGTTAGTCCGCGGTAACGCTGTGCAGAACCCAGAGGTGAGTGCGCGGTAATGTTGTGCAGAACCTGGAGGCAAGTGCGCGGTAACATGTGCAGTACCCAGAACGGTGTGCGCGGTAATGCTGTGCAGAACCCGGAGGTGAGAGCGCGGTTACGTGTGCAGAATCCGGAGGCGAGAGCACGGGAATATGTGCCGAACCCGGAGGCGAGTGTGCGGTAACGCTGTGCAGAACCTGGAGGTGAGTGTGCGGTAACGCTGCGCAAAACCCGGAGGTGAGTGTGCGGGAACATGTGCAGAACCCGGAGGCGAGTGCACGGTAATGTGTGCAGAACCCGGAGGCGAGCATGCGGTAACTTGTGCAGAACCCGGAGGCGGGTGCGCGGTAAAGGAGTGCAGAACCCGGAGGTGAGTGCGCGGTAACATGTGCAGAACCTGGAGGTGAGGGCATGGTAACGCTGTGCAAAACCCGGAGGTGAGTGCGCGGTAATGTTGTGCAGAACTCGGAGGCGAGGGCGCGGTAACATGTGCAGTACCCGGAGGTGAGTGCGCGGTATCGCTGTGCAGAGGCCGGTGGTGAGTACATGGTAATGCTGTGTGGAACCCGGAGGCGAAGGCACGGTAACACTGTGCAGAATCAAGAGGTGAGTGCGCGGTAATGTTGTGCAGAACCTGGAGGTGAGTGCGCGGTAACACGGTACAGAACCCGTAGGTGAATGCGCGGTATCACGGTGCAGAACCCGGAGGCGAGTGTACGGTAACACTGTGCAGAACCTTGAGGTGAATGCGCAGTAATGCTGTGCAGAACTCGGAGGCGAGTGACGGTAAAACTGTGCAGAACCCGGAGGCGAGTGCGCGGTAACATGTGCAGTACCTGGAGGGGAGTGCACGGTAACGCTGTGCAGAACCTAGAGGCGAGTGCGCGGTCACGTGTGCAGATCCCGGAGGCGAGTGCGCGGGAACATGTGCAAAACACAGAGACGAGTGTTCGGTAACATGTGCAGAACCTGGAGATGAGTGCGCGGGAACAAGTGCAAAACCCAGAGGCGAGTGCTCGGTAACATGTGCAGAACCCGAAGGCGAGTGCGCGGTAAAGCTGTGCAGAACCCAGAGGCGAGTGCGCGTTAATTTGTGCTGAACCCGGAGGCGAGAACGCAGTAACTTGTACAGAACCCGGAGGCGAGTGCCCGGTAACGCTGTGCAGAACCCAGAGGTGAGTGCGCGGTAATGTTGTGCAGAACCTGGAGGCAAGTGCGTGGTAACATGTGCAGTACCCAGAACGGTGTGCGCGGTAATGCTGTGCAGAACCCGGAGGCGAGTGCGCGGTCACGTGTGCAGAACCTGGAGGCGAGTGCACGGTAACGTGTGCAAAACGCGGAGGTGAGTGCGCGTGAACATGTGCAGATCCTGGAGGCGAGTGCGTGGGAACATGTGCAGAACCCGGAGGCGAGTGCGCGGGAACATGTGCAGAACCCGGAGGCGAGTGCTCGGTAACGTGTGCAGAACCCGGAGGTGAGTGCGCGGTAAAGCTGTGCAGAAGCCGGAGGCGAGGGCGCGGTAAAGCTGTGCAGAACCCGGAGGCGAGTGCGCGTTAATTTGTGCTGAACCTGGAGGCGAGAACGCGGTAACTTGTACAGGATCCGGAGGCGAGTGCGCGGTAACGCTGTGCAGAACCCGGAGGCGAGTGTGCGGTAACGCTGTGCAGAACCTGGAGGTGAGTGCACGGGAACATGTGCTAAACCCAGAGGCGAGTGTGCGCTAACATGTGCAGAACCCGGAGGCGAGTGCTCGTTAACTTGTGCAGAACCCGGAGGCGAGAACGCAGTAACTTGTGCAGAACCCGGAGGCGAGTGCGCGGTAATGCTCTGCCGAACCGGGAGGCGAGTGCGCGGTAACATGTGCAGAACCCGGAGCTGAGAGCGCGGTAACATGTGCAGAATCCGGAGGCGAGGGCACGGTAACGTGTGCAGAACCCAGAGGTGAGAGCGCGGTAACATGTGCGGAACCCTGAGGCAATTAGATATGCAGAACCTGGAGACGAGTGCGCAGTATCGCAGTGCAGAACCCAGAGGCGAGTACGCGGTAATGTTCTGCAGACCCCGGAGTTGAGTGCGTGGTAACGCTGTGCAGAACCTGGAGGCGAGTGCGCGGTAATGTGCAGAACCTGGAGGCGAGTGCGCGGTAATGCTGTGCAACACCCGGAGGCGAGTGCGCGATAACGCTGTGCAGAACCAGGAGGCGAGTACGCGGTAATGCTGTGCAGAACCCGGAGGCGAGTGCGCGGTAACATGTGCAGAACCCGGAGGCGAGTGCGCGGTAACGCTGTGTAGAACCCGGAAGCGAGTGCGCGGTAACATGTGCAGCATCCGGTGGCGAGTGCGCGGTAACGCTGTGCAGCACCCGGAGGCGAGTGCGCGGTAACGCTGTGCAGAACCCGGAGGCGAGTACGCGGTAACATGTGCAGAACCCAGAGGCGACTGCCCAGTAACGTGTGCAGAACCTGGAGGCGAGAACGCGTTAACTTGTGCAGAACCCGGAGGCGAATTCGCAGCTACATATGCAGAAGCCTGAGGTGAGTGCGTGGTAACGCTGTGCAGAACCTGGAGGCGAAGGCGCGGTAACGCTGTGCAGAACCTAGAGGTGAGTGCGCGGTAATGTTGTGCAGACCCTGGAGGCGAGTGCGCGGTAACACTGTGCAGTATCCAGAGGGGATTGCGCGGTAACAATGTGCAGAACCCGGAGGCGAGTGTGCGGTAACGCTGTGCAGAACCCAGAGGTGAGTGTACGGGAACATGTGCAGAACCCGGAGGCGAGTGCACGGTAATGCTGTGCAGAACCTGGAGGCGAGTGCGCGGTAACATGCGCAGAACCCGGAGGTGAGAGCGCGGTAACATGTGCGGAACCCTGAGGTGATTAGATGGGCAGACCCTGGAGGCGAGTGCGCGGTATCGCTGTGCAGAACCCAGAGGTGAGTGCGCGGTCACGTGTGCAGAACCCGGAGGTGAGTGCGCGGGAACATGTGCAGAACACGGAGGCGAGTGCGCGGTAATGTGTGCAGAACCAAGAGGCGAGTGCACAGTAACGTGTGCAGAACCCGGAGGTGAGTGCACGGGAACATGTGCAGAACCTGGAGGCGAGTGCGTGGTAACATGTGCAGAACCCGGAGGCGAGTGCGCGGTAACATGTGCAGAACCCGGAGGCGAGTGTGCGTTAACTTGTGCAGACCCCGGAGGCGAATGCGCGGTAACGCTGTGCAGAACCCAGAGGCGAGTGCACGGTCACGTGTGCAGAACCCGGAGGTGAGTGCGCGGGAACATGTGCAGAACACGGAGACGAGTGTGCGTTAACTTGTGCAGAACCCAAAGGCTAGTGCGCGGTAACATGTGCAGAACCCGGAGGCGAGTGTGCGTTAACTTGTGCAGAATCCGGAGGCGAATGCGCGATAACGCTGTGCAGAACCCGGAGGCGAGTGCGCGGTAACATGTGCGGAACCCGGAGGTGAGTGCGCGGTAACCTGTGCAGAAATCGGAGGCAATTGCGCAGTAACATGTGCGGAACACGGAGGCGAGTTTGCGGTAACATGTGCAGAACCAGGAGGAGATTGTGCGATGACGCTGTGCAGAACCCGGAGGCGAGTGCATGGTAAAATGTACAGAACCCGGAGGCAAGTGGTGGTAACATGTGCAGAACCCAAAGGTGAGTGTGTGGTAACATTGTGCAGCACCCAGAGGTGAGTGCGCGGTAACGCTGTGCAGAACCTGGAGGTGAGTGCACGGTCGCGTGTGCAGAACCCGGAGGCGAATGCGCGATAACGCTGTGCAGAACCCGGAGGCGAGTGCGCGGTCACGTGTGCAGAACCCGGAGGTGAGTGCGCAGGAGCATGTGCAGAACACGGAGGCGAGTGCGCGGTAATGTGTGCAGAACCCAGAGGCTAGTGCACGGTAACGTGTGCAGAACCCGGAGGCGAGTGCACGGGAACATGTGCAGAACCTGGAGGCGAGTGCGTGGTAACATGTGCAGAACCCGGAGGCGAGTGCGCGGTAACCTGTGCAGAACCCGGAGGCGAGTGTGCGTTAACTTGTGCAGAAACCGGAGGCGAATGCGCGGTAACGCTGTGCAGAACCCGGAGGCGAGTGCGCGGTAACATGTGCGGAACCCGGAGGTGAGTGCGCGGTAACCTGTGCCGAAATCGGAGGCAATTGCGCAGTAACATGTGCGGAACACGGAGGCGAGTTTGCGGTAACATGTGCAGAACCAGGAGGAGATTGCGCGATGACGCTGTGCAGAACCCGGAGGCGAGTGCGTGGTAAAATGTACAGAACCCGGAGGCAAGTGGTGGTAACATGTGCAGAATCCAAAAGTGAGTGTGTGGTAACGCTGTGCAGCACCCAGAGGCGAGTGCGCGGTAATGTTATGCAGAACCTGGAGGCAAGAGCACGGTAACGCTGTGCAGAACCTGGAGGCAAGTGCGCGGTAACATGTGCAGAACCTGGAGGCGAGTGCGTGGTAACATGTGCAGAACCCGGAGGTGAGTGCACGGTAATATGTGCAGAACCCGGAGGCGAGTGCGCGGTAATGCTGTGCTGAACACGGAGGGGATTGGCAGTAACATGTGCGTAACCCGGAGCTGCGTGGCAGTAACGCTGTGCAGAACCCGGAGGCGAGTGCGCGGTAACATGTGCAGAACCCGGAGGCGAGTGCGTGGTAACGTGTGCAGAACCCGGAGGCGAGTGCGGGCTAATGTGTGCAGAACCCGAAGGCGAGTGCGCGGTAACATGTGCAGAACCCAGAGGTGAGTGCGCGGTATCACTGTGCAGAACCCAGAGGTGAGTGCGCGGTATCACTGTGCAGAACCCGGAGGTGAGTCCGCGGTAATGCTGTGCAGAGCCCGGAGGTGAGTGCGCGGTAACGCTGGGCAGAACCCGGAGGCGAGTGCGTGGTAACGCTGTGCAGAACCCAGAGGTGAGTGCGCGGTATCACTGTGCAGAACCCAGAGGCGAGTACGTGGTAATGTTCTGCAGAACCCGGAGGTGAGTCCGCGGTAACGCTGTGCAGAACCCGGAGATGAGTGCGTGGTACCGCTGTGCAGAACCCGGAGGCGAAGGCACGGTAACGCTGTGCAGAACCCAGAGTCGAGTGCCCGTTAACGCTGTGCAGAACCCGGAGACGAAGGCGTGGTAACGCTGTGCAGATCCCAGAGGTGAGTGCGCGGTAATGTTGTGCAGAACCTGGAGGCGAGTGCACGGTAACATGTGCAGTACCCGGAGGGGTGTGCGCGGTAATGCTGTGCAGAACCCAGAGGCGAGTGCACGGTCATGTGTGCAGAACCCGGAGGTGAGTGCGCGGGAACATGTGCAGAACACGGAGGCGAGTGCGCGGTAATGTGTGCAGAACCCAGAGGCAAAGTGCACGGTAACGTGTGCAGAACCCGGAGGTGAGTGCACGGGAACATGTGCAGAACCTGGAGGCGAGTGCGTGGTAACATGTGCAGAACCCGGAGGCGAGTGCGCGGTAACATGTGCAGAACCCGGAGGCGAATGTGCGATAACGCTGTGCAGAACCCGGAGGCGAGTGCGCGGTAACACTGTGTAGAACCCGGAAGGGAGTGCGCGGTAACATGTGCAGAATCCGGTGGCGAGTGCGCGGTAACGCTGTGCAGAACCCGGAGGTGAGTGTGCGGTAACGCTGTGCAGAACCTGGAGGTGAGTGCGCGGGAACATGTGCAAAACCCAGAGGCGAGTACGCGGTAATGTTCTGCCGAACCCGGAAGTTAGTCCGCGGTAACGCTGTGCGGAACCCGGAGGCGAAGGCGCGGTAACGCTGTGCAGAACCCAGAGGTAAGTGCGCGGTAATGTTGTGCAGAACCTGGAGGCAAGTGCGCGGTAACATGTGCAGTACCCAGAACAGTGTGCGCGGTAATGATGTGCAGAACCCGGAGGCGAGTGCGCGGTAACGTGCAGAACCCGGCGGTGAGTGCACGGTAATATGTGCAGAACCCGGAGGCGAGTGCGCGGTAACGTGTGCAGAACCCGGAGGCGAGTGTGGGCTAATGTGTGCAGAACCCGAAGGCGAGTGCGCGGTAACATGTGCAGAACCCAGAGGTGAGTGCGCGGTATCACTGTGCAGAACCCAGAGGTGAGTGCG
The DNA here is from genome assembly GCF_017639515.1 of Carcharodon carcharias. Classification (NCBI taxonomy): domain Eukaryota; kingdom Metazoa; phylum Chordata; class Chondrichthyes; order Lamniformes; family Lamnidae; genus Carcharodon; species Carcharodon carcharias. The sequence continues at coordinate 71,836,151 of NC_054479.1, forward strand.
CGGTATCACTGTGCAGAACCCGGAGGTGAGTCCGCGGTAATGCTGTGCAGAGCCCGGAGGCGAGTGCGCGGTAACGTGTGCAGAACCCGGAGGCGAGTGTGGGCTAATGTGTGCAGAACCCGAAGGCGAGTGCGCGGTAACATGTGCAGAACCCAGAGGTGAGTGCGCGGTATCACTGTGCAGAACCCAGAGGTGAGTGCGCGGTATCACTGTGCAGAACCCGGAGTTGAGACCGCGGTAATGCTGTGCAGAGCCCGGAGGTGAGTGCGCGGTAACGCTGGGCAGAACCCGGAGGCGAGTGCGCGGTAACGCTGTGCAGAACCCAGAGGTGAGTGCGCGGTATCACTGTGCAGAACCCAGAGGCGAGTACGCGGTAATGTTCTGCAGAACCCGGAGGTGAGTCCGCGGTAACGCTGTGCAGAACCCGGAGATGAGTGCGTGGTACCGCTGTGCAGAACTCGGAGGCGAAGGCGCGGTAACGCTGTGCAGAACCCAGAGTCGAGTGCCCGTTAACGCTGTGCAGAACCCGGAGACGAAGGCGTGGTAACGCTGTGCAGATCCCAGAGGTGAGTGCGTGATAATGGTGTGCAGAACCTGGAGGCGAGTGCGCGGTAACATGTGCAGTACCCGGAGGGGTGTGCGCGGTAATGCTGTGCAGAACCCAGAGGCGAGTGCACGGTCATGTGTGCAGAACCCGGAGGTGAGTGCGCGGGAACATGTGCAGAACACGGAGGCGAGTGCGCGGTAATGTGTGCAGAACCCAGAGGCAAAGTGCACGGTAACGTGTGCAGAACCCGGAGGTGAGTGCACGGGAACATGTGCAGAACCTGGAGGCGAGTGCGTGGTAACATGTGCAGAACCCGGAGGCGAGTGCGCGGTAACATGTGCAGAACCCGGAGGCGAATGTGTGTTAACTTGTGCAGAACCCGGAGGCGAATGCGCGATAACGCTGTGCAGAACCCGGAGGCGAGTGCGCGGTAACACTGTGTAGAACCCGGAAGGGAGTGCGCGGTAACATGTGCAGAATCCGGTGGCGAGTGCGCGGTAACGCAGTGCAGCACCCGGAGGCGAGTGCGCGGTAACGCTGTGCAGAACCCGGAGGCGAGTATGCGGTAACATGTGCAGAACCCAGAGCGACTGCCCAGTAACGTGTGCAGAACCTGGAGGCGAGAACGCGTTAACTTGTGCAGAACCCGGAGGCGAATTCGCAGCTACATATGCAGAAGCCTGAGGTGAGTGCGTGGTAACGCTGTGCAGAACCCGGAGGCGAGTGCGCGGTAACATGTGCGGAACACGGAGGTGAGTGCGCGGTAACCTGTGCAGAAATCGGAGGCAATTGCGCAGTAACATGTGCGGAACACGGAGGCGAGTTTGCGGTAACATGTGCAGAACCAGGAGGAGATTGCGCGATGACGCTGTGCAGAACCCGGAGGCGAGTGCATGGTAAAATGTACAGAACCCGGAGGCAAGTGGTGGTAACATGTGCAGAATCCAAAAGTGAGTGTGTGGTAACGCTGTGCAGCACCCAGAGGCGAGTGCGCAGTAACGTTATGCAGAACCTGGAGGCAAGGGCACGGTAATGCTGTGCACAACCTGGAGGCGAGTGCGCGGTAACGCTGTGCAGAATCTGGAAGCGAGTTCGCGGTAACATGTGCAGAACCCGGAAGTGAGAGCACGGTAACGCTGTGCAGAACCTGGAGGCAAGTGCGCGGTAACATGTGCAGAACCTGGAGGCGAGTGCGTGGTAACATGTGCAGAACCCGGAGGTGAGTGCACGGTAATATGTGCAGAACCCGGAGGCGAGTGCGCGGTAACGTGCAGAACGCGGAGTGAGTGCACGGTAATATGTGCAGAACCCAGAGGCGAGTACGCGGTAATGTTCTGCAGAACCCGGAGGTGAGTCCGCGGTAACGCTGTGCAGAACCCGGAGATGAGTGCGTGGTACCGCTGTGCAGAACCCGGAGGCGAAGGCGCGGTAACGCTGTGCAGAACCCAGAGTCGAGTGCCCGTTAACGCTGTGCAGAACCCGGAGACGAAGGCGTGGTAACGCTGTGCAGATCCCAGAGGTGAGTGCGCGGTAATGGTGTGCAGAACCTGGAGGCGAGTGCGCGGTAACATGTGCAGTACCCGGAGGGGTGTGCGCGGTAATGCTGTGCAGAACCCGGAGGTGAGTGCGCGGGAACATGTGCAGAACACGGAGGCGAGTGCGCGGTAATGTGTGCAGAACCCAGAGGCAAAGTGCACGGTAACTTGTGCAGAACCCGGAGGTGAGTGCACGGGAACATGTGCAGAACCTGGAGGCGAGTGCGTGGTAACATGTGCAGAACCCAGAGGCGAGTGCGCGGTAACATGTGCAGAACCCGGAGGCGAGTGTGTGTTAACTTGTGCAGAACCCGGAGGCGAGTGCGCGGTAACATGTGCAGAATCCGGTGGCGAGTGCGCGGTAACGCTGTGCAGCACCCGGAGGCGAGTGCGCGGTAACGCTGTGCAGAACCCGGAGGCGAGTACGCGGTAACATGTGCAGAACCCAGAGGCGACTGCCCAGTAACGTGTGCAGAACCTGGAGGCGAGAACACGTTAACTTGTGCAGAACCCGGAGGCGAATTCGCAGCTACATATGCAGAAGCCTGAGGTGAGTGCGTGGTAACGCTGTGCAGAACCTGGAGGCGAAGGCGCGGTAACGCTGTGCAGAACCAGGAGGAGAGTACGCGGTAACGCTGTGCAGAACCCGGAAGCGAGTGCGCGGTAACGCTGTGTAGAACCCGGAAGCGAGTGCGCGGTAACATGTGCAGAACCCAGAGGTGAGTGCGCGGTCACGTGTGCAGAACCCGGAGGTGAGTGCGTGGGAACATGTGCAGAACACAGAGGCGAATGCGCGGTAATGTGTGCAGAACCAAGAGGCGAATGCACGGTAACGTGTGCAGAACCCGGAGGTGAGTGCACGGGAACATGTGCAGAACCTGGAGGCGAGTGCGTGGTAACATGTGCAGAACCCGGAGGCGAGTGCGCGGTAACATGTGCAGAACCCGGAGGCGAGTGTGCGTTAACTTGTGCAGAACCCGGAGGCGAATGCGCGGTAACGCTGTGCAGAATCCAGAGGCGAGTGCACGGTCACGTGTGCAGAACCGGAGGTGAGTGCGCGGGAACAGGTGCAGAACACGGAGGCGAGTGTGCGTTAACTTGTGCAGAACCCGAAGGCTAGTGCGCGGTAACATGTGCAGAACCCGGAGGCGAGTGTGCGTTAACTTGTGCAGAACCCGGAGGCGAATGCGCAATAACGCTGTGCAGAACCCGGAGGCGAGTGCGCGGTAACATGTGCAGAACCCGGAGGTGAGTGCACGGTAATATGTGCAGAACCCGGAGGCGAGTGCGTGGTAACATGTGCAGAACCCGGAGGTGAGTGCACGGTAATATGTGCAGAACCCGGAGGCGAGTGCGCGGTAACGTGCAGAACCCGGAGTGAGTGCACGGTAATATGTGCAGAACCCGGAGGTGAGTCCGCGGTAACGCTGTGCAGAACCCGGAGATGAGTGCGTGGTACCGCTGTGCAGAACCCGGAGGCGAAGGCGCGGTAACGCTGTGCAGAACCCAGAGTCGAGTGCCCGTTAACGCTGTGCAGAACCCGGAGACGAAGGCGTGGTAACGCTGTGCAGATCCCAGAGGTGAGTGCGCGGTAATGTTGTGCAGAACCTGGAGGCGAGTGCGCGGTAACATGTGCAGTACCCGGAGGGGTGTGCGCGGTAATGCTGTGCAGAACCCAGAGGCGAGTGCACGGTCATGTGTGCAGATCCCGGAGGTGAGTGCGCGGGAACATGTGCAGAACACGGAGGCGAGTGCGCGGTAATGTGTGCAGAACCCAGATGCAAAGTGCACGGTAACGTGTGCAGAACCCGGAGGTGAGTGCACGGGAACATGTGCAGAACCTGGAGGCGAGTGCGTGGTAACATGTGCAGAACCCGGAGGCGAGTGTGTGTTAACTTGTGCAGAACCCGGAGGCGAGTGCGCGGTAACGCTGTGTAGAACCCGGAAGCGAGTGCGCGGTAACATGTGCAGAATCTGGTGGCGAGTGCGCGGTAACGCTGTGCAGCACCCGGAGGCGAGTGCGCGGTAACGCTGTGCAGAACCAGGAGGCGAGTACGCGGTAACGCTGTGCAGAACCCGGAAGCGAGTGCGCGGTAACATGTGCAGAACCCGGAGGCGAGTGCGCGGTAACGCTGTGTAGAACCCGGAAGCGAGTGCGCGGTAACATGTGCAGAATCCGGTGGCGCGTGCACGGTAACGCTGTGCAGCACCCGGTGGCAAGAACGCGGTAACTTGTACAGGACCCGGAGGCGAGTGCGCGGTAACGCTGTGCAGAACCCGGAGGCGAGCGTGCGTTAATTTGTGCTGAACCCGGAGGCGAGAACGCGGTAACTTGTACAGGACCCGGAGGCGAGTGCGCGGTAATGCTGTGCAGAACCCGGAGGTGAGTGTGCGGTAACGCTGTGCAGAACCTGGAAGTGAGTGCGCGGGAACATGTGCAAAACCCAGAGGCGAGTGTGCGTTAACATGTGCAGAACCTGGAGGCGATTGCGCGGTAACATGTACAGAAGCCGGAGGTGAGTGCGCAGTAACACTGGGCAGAACCCGGAGGCGAGTGCGCTGTAACGCAGTGCAGAACCCAGAGCTGAGTGTGCAGTATCACTGTGCAGAACCCAGAGGCGAGTACGCGGTAATGTTCTGCCGAACCCGGAAGTTAGTCCGCGGTAACGCTGTGCGGAACCCGGAGGCGAAGGCGCGGTAACGCTGTGCAGAACCCAGAGGTAAGTGCGCGGTAATGTTGTGCAGAACCTGGAGGCAAGTGCGCGGTAACATGTGCAGTACCCAGAACAGTGTGCGCGGTAATGATGTGCAGAACCCGGAGGCGAGTGCGTGGTCACGTGTGCAGAACCTGGAGGCGAGTGCACGGTAACGTGTGCAAAACGCGGAGGTGAGTGCGTGTGAACATGTGCAGATCCTGGAGGCGAGTGCGTGGGAACATGTGCAGAACCCGGAGGCGAGTGCACTGTAACGTGTGCAGAACCCGGAGGTGAGTGCGCGGAAAAGCTGTGCAGAACCCGGAGGCGAGTGCGCGTTAATTTGTGCTGAACCCGGAGGTGAGAACGTGGTAACTTGTACAGGATCCAGAGGCGAGTGCGCGGTAACGCTGTGCAGAACCCGGAGGCGAGTGTGCGGTAACGCTGTGCAGAACCTGGAGGTGAGTGCGCGGGAACATGTGCTAAACCCAGAGGCGAGTGTGCGCTAACATGTGCAGAACCCGGAGGCGAGTGCTCGTTAACTTGTGCAGAACCCGGAGGCGAGAACGCAGTAACTTGTGCAGAACCCGGAGGCGAGTGCGCGGTAATGCCGTGCAGAACCCGGAGGCGAGTGCGCGGTAACATGTGCAGAACCCGGAGGTGAGAGCGTGGTAACATGTGCAGAATCCGGAGGCGAGTGCACGGTAACGTGTGCAGAACCCGGAGGTGAGAGCGCGGTAACATGTGCGGAACCCTAAGGCAATTAGATATGCAGAACCTGGAGACGAGTGCGCAGTATCGCAGTGCAGAACCCAGAGGCGAGTACGCGGTAATGTTCTGCAGAACCCGGAAGTGAGTGCGCGGTAACGCTGTGCAGACCCCGGAGTTGAGTGCGTGGTAAAGCTGTGCAGAACCTGGAGGCGAGTGAGCGGTAATGTGCAGAACCTGGAGGCGAGTGCGCGGTAATGCTGTGCAACACCCGGAGGCAAGTGCGCGATAACGCTGTGCAGAACCAGAAGGCGAGTACGCGGTAATGCTGTGCAGAACCCGGAAGCGAGTGCGCGGTAACATGTGCAGAACCCGGAGGCGAGTGCGCGGTAACGCTGTGTAGAACCCGGAAGCGAGTGCGCGGTAACATGTGCAGAATCCGGTGGCGAGTGCGCGGTAACGCTTTGCAGAACCCGGAGGCGAGTACGCGGTAACATGTGCAGAACCCAGAGGCGACTGCCCAGTAACGTGAGCAGAACCTGGAGGCGAGAACGCGTTAACTTGTGCAGAACCCGGAGGCGAATTCGCAGCTACATATGCAGAAGCCTGAGGTGAGTGTGTGGTAACGCTGTGCAGAACCTGGAGGCGAAGGCGCGGTAACGCTGTGCAGAACCAGGAGGCGAGTACGCGGTAACACTGTGCAGACCCCGGAAGCGAGTGCGCGGTAACATGTGCAGAACCCGGAGGCGAGTGCGCGGTAACGCTGTGTAGAACCCGGAAGCGAGTGTGCGGTAACATGTGCAGAATCCGGTGGCGACTGCGCGGTAACGCTGTGCAGCACCCGGAGGCGGGTGCGCGGTAACGCTGTGCAGAACCCGGAGGCGAGTATGCGGTAACATGTGCAGAACCCAGAGCGACTGCCCAGTAACGTGTGCAGAACCTGGAGGCGAGAACGCGTTAACTTGTGCAGAATCCGGAGGCGAATTCGCAGCTACATATGCAGAAGCCTGAGTTGAGTGCGTGGTAACGCTGTGCAGAACCTGGAGGCGAAGGCGCGGTAACGCTGTGCAGAACCTAGAGGTGAGTGCGCAGTAATGTTGTGCAGACCCTGGAGGCGAGTGCGCGGTAACATGTGCAGTATCCAGAGGGGATTGCGCGGTAACACTGTGCAGAACCCGGAGGCGAGTGCACGGTAACATGGGCAGAACCCGGAGGCGAGTGTGCGGTAACGCTGTGCAGAACCCAGAGGTGAGTGCACGGGAACATGTGCAGAACCCGGAGGCGAGTGCACGGTAATGCTGTGCAGAACCTGGAGGCGAGTGCGCGGTAACATGCGCAGAACCCGGAGGTGAGAGCGCGGTAACATGTGCGGAACCCTGAGGTGATTAGATGGGCAGACCCTGGAGGCGAGTGCGCGGTATCGCTGTGCAGAACCCAGAGGTGAGTGCGCGGTCACGTGTGCAGAACCCGGAGGTGAGTGCGCGGGAACATGTGCAGAACACAGAGGCGAATGCGCGGTAATGTGTGCAGAACCAAGAGGCGAGTGCACGGTAACGTGTGCAGAACCCGGAGGTGAGTGCACGGGAACATGTGCAGAACCTGGAGGCGAGTGCGTGGTAACATGTGCAGAACCCGGAGGCGAGTGTGCGTTAACTTGTGCAGAACCCGGAGGCTAGTGCGCGGTAACATGTGCAGAACCTGGAGGCGAGTGTGCGTTAACTTGTGCAGAACCCGGAGGCGAATGCGCGATAACGCTGTGCAGAACCCGGAGGCGAGTGCGCGGTAACATGTGCGGAACACGGAGGTGAGTGCGCGGTAACCTGTGCAGAAATCGGAGGCAATTGCGCAGTAACATATGCGGAACACGGAGGCGAGTTTGCGGCAACATGTGCAGAACCTGGAGGCGAGTGCGTGGTAACATGTGCAGAACCCGGAGGTGAGTGCACGGTAATATGTGCAGAACCCGGAGGCGAGTGCGCGGTAACGTGCAGAACCCGGAGGTGAGTGCACGGTAATATGTGCAGAACCTGGAGGCGAGTGCGCGGTAATGCTGTGCTGAACACGGAGGGGATTGGCAGTAACATGTGCGTAACCCGGAGCTGCATGGCAGTAACGCTGTGCAGAACCCGGAGGCGAGTGCGCGGTAACATGTGCAGAACCCGGAGGCGAGTGCGCGGTAATGCTGTGCAGAACCCAGAGGTGAGTGCGCGGTGTCACTGTGCAGAACCCAGAGGCGAGTACGCGGTAATGTTCTGCAGAACCCGGAGGTGAGTCCGCGGTAACGCTGTGCAGAACCCGGAGATGAGTGCGTGGTACCGCTGTGCAGAACCCGGAGGCGAAGGCGCGGTAACGCTGTGCAGAACCCAGAGTCGAGTGCCCGTTAACGCTGTGCAGAACCCGGAGACGAAGGCGTGGTAACGCTGTGCAGATCCCAGAGGTGAGTGCGCGGTAATGTTGTGCAGAACCTGGAGGCGAGTGCGCGGTAACATGTGCAGTACCCGGAGGGGTGTGCGCGGTAATGCTGTGCAGAACCCAGAGGCGAGTGCACGGTCATGTGTGCAGAACCCGGAGGTGAGTGCGCGGGAACATGTGCAGAACACGGAGGCGAGTGCGCGGTAATGTGTGCAGAACCCAGAGGCAAAGTGCACGGTAACGTGTGCAGAACCCGGAGGTGAGTGCACGGGAACATGTGCAGAACCTGGAGGCGAGTGCGTGGTAACATGTGCAGAACCCGGAGGCGAGTGCGCGGTAACATGTGCAGAACCCGGAGGCGAGTGTGTGTTAACTTGTGCAGAACCCGGAGGCGAGTGCGCGGTAACGCTGTGTAGAACCCGGAAGCGAGTGCGCGGTAACATGTGCAGAATCCGGTGGCGAGTGCGCGGTAACGCTGTGCAGCACCCGGAGGCGAGTGCGCGGTAACGCTGTGCAGAACCCGGAGACGAGTACGCGGTAACATGTGCAGAACCCAGAGGCGACTGCCCAGTAACGTGTGCAGAACCTGGAGGCGAGAACACGTTAACTTGTGCAGAACCCGGAGGCGAATTCGCAGCTACATATGCAGAAGCCTGAGGTGAGTGCGTGGTAACGCTGTGCAGAACCTGGAGGCGAAGGCGCGGTAACGCTGTGCAGAACCAGGAGGCGAGTACGCGGTAACGCTGTGCAGAACCCGGAAGCGAGTGCGCGGTAACGCTGTGTAGAACCCGGAAGCGAGTGCGCGGTAACGTGCAGAATCCGGTGGCGAGTGCGCGGTAACGCTGTGCAGCACCCGGAGGCGAGTGCGCGGTAACGCTGTGCAGAACCCGGAGGCGAGTACGCGGTAACATGTGCAGAACCCAGAGGTGACTGCCCAGTAACGTGTGCAGAACCCAGAGGCGAATTCGCCGCTACATATGCAGAAGCCTGGGGTGAGTGCATGGTAACGCTGTGCAGAACCTGGAGGCGAAGGCGCGGTAACGCTGTGCAGAACCTAGAGGTGAGTACGTGGTAATGTTGTGCAGACCCTGGAGGCGAGTGCGCGGTAACGTGCAGTATCCAGAGGGGATTGCGCGGTAACACTGTGCAGAACCTGGAGGCGAGTGCACGGTAACATGTGCAGAACCCGGAGGCGAGTGTGCGGTAACGCTGTGCAGAACCCAGAGTTGAGTGCGCGGGAACATGTGCAGAACCCGGAGGCGAGTGCACGGCAACGCTGTGCAGAACCTGGAGGCGAGTGCGCGGTAACATGCGCAGAACCCGGAGGTGAGAGCGCGGTAACATGTGCGGAACCCTGAGGTGATTAGATGGGCAGACCCTGGAGGCGAGTGCGCGGTATCGCTGTGCAGAACCCAGAGGTGAGTGCGCGGTAACGATGTGCAGAACCCGGAGGTGAGTTTGCGGTATCGCTGTGCAGAACCCGGAGGCGAGTGCATGGTAACGCTTTGCAGAACCCAGAGGCGAATGCACGGTAACGCTGTGCAGAAGCTGGTGGTGAGTACGTGGTAACGCTGTCTGGAACCCGGAGGTGAATGCGCAGTAACACTGTACAGAACCCGGAGGTGAATGCGCGGTAACACTGTGCGGAAACCGGAGTTGAGTGTGCGGTAACACTGCAGAACCAGGAGGCGAGTACGCGGTAACGCTGTGCAGAACCCAGAGGCGAGTGCACGGTAACGCTGTGCAGAAGCTGGTGGTGAGTACGTGGTAATGCTGTCTGGAACCCGGAGGTGAATGCGTGGTAACACTGTACAGAACCCGGAGGTGAATGCGCGGTAACACTGTGCAGTACCCGGAGGAGAGTGCGTGGTAATGCTGTTCAGAACTCGGAGGCGATTGGCGGTACAACTGTGCAGAACCCGGAGGCGGGTGCGCGGTAACATGTGCAGTACCCGGAGGGGAGTGCGTGGTAACGCTGTGCAGAATCCAGAGGTGAGTGCGCGGTCACGTGTGCAGAACCCGGAGATGAGTGCACGGGAACATGTGCAGAACCCGGAGGGGAGTGCGCGGTAACGTGTGCAGAACCTGGAGCTGAGAGCGCGGTAATATGTGCGGAACCCTGAGGCGATTAGATGTGCAGAAGCCAGAGGTGAGTGCGCGGTAACGCTGGGTAGAACCCGGAAGCGAGTGCGCGGTAACGCTGTGCAGAACCCAGAGGTGAGTGCACGGTATCGCTGTGCAGAGCCCAGAGGCGAGTACGTGGTAATGTTCTGCAGAACCCAGAGGTGAGTCCGCGGTAACGCTGTGCAGAACGCGAAGGTGAGTGCGTGGTACCGCTGTGCAGAACCCGGAGGCGAAGGCGCGGTAACGCTGTGCAGATCCCAGAGGTGAGTGCGCGGTAATATGTGCAGAGCCCGGAGGCGAGCGTGCAGTAACGCTGTGCAGAACCCGGAGTTGTGTGCACGGGAACATGTGCAGAACCCGGAGGCGAGTGCGCGGGAACATTTGCAGAACCCGGAGGCGAGTGCACGGTAACGTGTGCAGAACCCGGAGGTGAGCGTGCGGTAACATGTGCAGTACCTGGAGGTGAGAGCGCGGTAACGTGTGCGGAACCCTGAGGCGATTAGACGTGCAGAAGCCGGAGGTGAGTGCGCGGTAACGCTGGGTAGAACCCGGAGGCGAGTGCGTGGTAACGCTGTGCAGAACCCAGAGGTTGAGTGCGCGGTAACGTGAGCAGAACCTGGAGGTGAGAGCGCGGTAACATGTGTGGAACCCTGAAGCGATTAGATGTGCAGAACCCGGAGGCGAGTGCGCAGTAACACTGTGCAGAACCCAGAGGTGAGTGCGCGGTATCACTGTGCAGAACCCAGAGGCGAGTACGCGGCAATGTTCTGCAGAACCCGGAGGTGAGTCCGCGGTAACGATGTGCAGAACCCGGAGGTGAGTGCGCGGTAACGCTGGGCAGAACCCGGAGGCGAGTGCGCGGTAACACTGTGCAGAACCCAGAGGTGAGTGCGCGGTATCACTGTGCAGAATCCAGAGGCGAGTACGCGGTAATGTTCTGCAGAACCCGGAGGTGAGTCCGCGGTAACGCTGTGCACAACACGGAGATGAGTGCGTGGTACCGCTGTGCAGAACTCGGAGGCGAAGGCGCGGTAACGCTGTGCAGAACCCAGAGGTGAGTGCGCGGTAATGTTGTGCAGAACCTGGAGGCAAGTGCGCGGTAACATGTGCAGTACCCAGAACGGTGTGCGCGGTAATGCTGTGCAGAACCCGCAGGCGAGAGCGCGGTAACGTGTGCAGAATCCGGAGGCGAGTGCACGGTAATATGTGCCGAACCCGGAGGCGAGTGTGCGGTAACGCTGTGCAGATCCTGGAGGTGAGTGTGCGGTAACGCTGTGCAAAACCCGGAGGTGAGTGCGCGGGAACATGTGCAGAACCCGGAGGCGAGTGCACGGTAAAGGAGTGCAGAACCCGGAGGTGAGTGCGCGTTAACTTGTGCAGAACCCGGAGGCGAGAACGCGGTAACTTGGGCAGAACCTGGAGGCAAGTGCGCAGTAACGCTGTGCAGAACCCGGAGGAGAGTGCGCGGTAACATGTGCAGAACCTGGAGGTGAGGGCATGGTAATGCTGTGCAAAACCCGGAGGTGAGTGCGCGGTAATGTTGTGCAGAACTCGGGGGCGAGGGCGCAGTAATGCTGTGCAGAACTCAGAGGCGAGGGCGCGGTAACATGTGCAGTACCCGGAGGTGAGTGCGCGGTATCGCTGTGCAGAGGCCGGTGGTGAGTACATGGTAATGCTGTGTGGAACCCGGAGGCGATGGCACGGTAACACTGTGCAGAATCAAGAGGTGAGTGCGCGGTAATGTTGTGCAGAACCTGGAGGTGAGTGCGCGGTAACACTGTACAGAACCCATAGGTGAATGCGCGGTATCACTGTGCAGAACCCGGAGGCGAGTGTACGGTAACACTGTGCAGAACCTTGAGGTGAATGCGCAGTAATGCTGTGCAGAACTCGGAGGCGAGTGACGGTAAAACTGTGCAGAACCCGGAGGCGAGTGCGCGGTAACATGTGCAGTACCTGGAGGGGAGTGCACGGTAACGCTGTGCAGAACCCAGAGGCGAGTGCGCGGTCACGTGTGCAGATCCCGGAGGCGAGTGCGCGGGAACATGTGCAAAACACAGAGACGAGTGTTCGGTAACGTGCAGAACCTGGAGATGAGTGCGCGGGAACAAGTGCAAAACCCAGAGGCGAGTGCTCGGTAACGTGTGCAGGACCCGAAGGCGAGTGCGCGGTAAAGCTGTGCAGAACCCGGAGGCGAGTGCGCGTTAATTTGTGCTGAACCCGGAGGCGAGAACGCGGTAACTTGTACAGGACCCGGAGGCAAGTGCGCGCTAACGCTGTGCAGAACCCAGAGGTGAGTGCGTGCTAATGTTGTGCAGAACCTGGAGGCAAGTGCGCGGTAACATGTGCAGTACCCAGAACGGTGTGCGCGGTAATGCTGTGCAGAACCCGGAGGCGAGTGCGCGGTCACGTGTGCAGAACCTGGAGGCGAGTGCACAGTAACGTGTGCAAAACGCGGAGGTGAGTGCGCGTGAACATGTGCAGATCCTGGAGGCGAGTGCGTGGGAACATGTGCAGAACCTGGAGGCGAGTGCACTGTAACGTGTGCAGAACCCGGAGGTGAGTGCGCGGTAAAGCTGTGCAGAACCCGGAGGCGAGGGCGCGGTAAAGCTGTGCAGAACCCGGAGGCGAGTGCGCGTTAATTTGCGCTGAACCCGGAGGCACGAACGCGGTAACTTGTACAGGACCCGGAGGCGAGTGCGCGGTAACGCTGTGCAGAACCCGGAGGCGAGTGTGCGTTAATTTGTGCTGAACCCGGAGGCGAGAACGCGGTAACTAGTACAGGACCCGGAGGCGAGTGCGCGGTAATGCTGTGCAGAACCCGGAGGTGAGTGTGCGGTAACGCTGTGCAGAACCTGGAAGTGAGTGCGCGGGAACATGTGCAAAACCCAGAGGCGAGTGTGCGTTAACATGTGCAGAACCTGGAGGCGATTGCGCGGTAACATGTGCAGAAGCCGGAGGTGAGTGCGCGGTAACGCTGGGCAGAACCCGGAGGCGAGTGCGCTGTAACGCAGTGCAGAACCCAGAGCTGAGTGTGCAGTATCACTGTGCAGAACCCAGAGGCGAGTACGCGGTAATGTTCTGCCGAACCCGGAAGTTAGTCCGCGGTAACGCTGCGCGGAACCCGGAGGCGAAGGCGCGGTAACGCTGTGCAGAACCCAGAGGTAAGTGCGCGGTAATGTTGTGCAGAACCTGGAGGCAAGTGCGCGGTAACATGTGCAGTACCCAGAACAGTGTGCGCGGTAATGATGTGCAGAACCCGGAGGCGAGTGCGCGGTCACGTATGCAGAACCTGGAGGCGAGTGCACGGTAACGTGTGCAAACCGCGGAGGTGAGTCCGCGTAAACATGTGCAGATCCTGGAGGCGAGTGCGTGGGAACATGTGCAGAACCCGGAAGCGAGTGCACTGTAACGTGTGCAGAACCCGGAGGTGAGTGCGCGGAAAAGCTGTGCAGAACCCGGAGGCGAGGGCGCGGTAAAGCTGTGCAGAACCCGGAGGCGAGTGCGCGTTAATTTGTGCTGAACCCGGAGGTGAGAACGTGGTAACTTGTACAGGATCCGGAGGCGAGTGCGCGGTAACGCTGTGCAGAACCCGGAGGCGAGTGTGCGGTAACGCTGTGCAGAACCTGGAGGTGAGTGCGCGGGAACATGTGCTAAACCCAGAGGCGAGTGTGCGCTAACATGTGCAGAACCCGGAGGCGAGTGCTCGTTAACTTGTGCAGAACCCGGAGGCGAGAACGCAGTAACTTTTGCAGAACCCGGAGGCGAGTGCGCGGTAATGCTGTGCAGAACCCGGAGGCGAGTGCGCGGTAACATGTGCAGAACCCGGAGGTGAGAGCGCGGTAACATGTGCAGAATCCAGAGGCGAGTGCACGGTAACGTGTGCAGAACCCGGAGGTGAGAGCGCGGTAACATGTGTGGAACCCTGAGGCAATTAGATATGCAGAACCTGGAGACGAGTGCGCAGTATCGCAGTGCAGAACCCAGAGGCGAGTACGCGGTAATGTTCTGCAGAACCCGGAAGTGAGTGCGCGGTAACACTGTGCAGACCCCGGAGTTGAGTGCGTGGTAACGCTGTGCAGAACCTGGAGGCGAGTGCGCGGTAATGTGCAGAACATGGAGGCGAGTGCGCGGTAATGCTGTGCAACACCCGGAGGCGAGTGCGCGATAACGCTGTGCAGAACCAGGAGGCGAGTACGCGGTAACGCTGTGCAGAACCCGGAAGCGAGTGCGCGGTAACATGTGCAGAACCCGGAGGCGAGTGCGCGGTAACGCTGTGTAGAACCCGGAAGCGAGTGCGCGGTAACATGTGCAGAATCCGGTGGCGAGTGCGCGGTAACGCTGTGCAGCACCCGGAGGCGAGTGCGCGGTAACGCTGTGCAGAACCCGGAGGCAAGTGCGCGGTAACGCTGTGCAGAACCCAGAGGTGAGTGTGCGGTAATGTTGTGCAGAACCTGGAGGCAAGTGCGTGGTAACATGTGCAGTACCCAGAACGGTGTGCGCGGTAATGCTGTGCAGAACTCGGAGGCGAGTGTGCGGTCACGTGTGCAGAACCTGGAGGCGAGTGCACGGTAACGTGTGCAAAACGCGGAGGTGAGTGCGCGTGAACATGTGCAGATACTGGAGGCGAGTGCATGGGAACATGTGCAGAACCCGGAGGCGAGTGCACTGTAACGTGTGCAGAACCCGGAGGTGAGTGCGCGGTAAAGCTGTGCAGAACCCGGAAGCGAGTGCGCGGTAAAGCTGTGCAGAACCCGGAGGTGAGTGCGCGTTAATTTGTGCTGAACCCGGAGGCAAGAACGCGGTAACTTGTACAGGACCCAGAGGCGAGTGCGCGGTAACGCTGTGCAGAACCCGGAGGCGAGTGTGCGTTAATTTGTGCTGAACCCGGAGGCGAGAACGCGGTAACTTGTACAGGACCCGGAGGCGAGTGCGCGGTAACGCTGTGCAGAACCCGGAGGTGAGTGTGCGGTAACGCTGTGCAGAACCTGGAGGTGAGTGCGCGGGAACATGTGCAAAACCCAGAGGCGAGTGTGCGTTAACATGTGCAGAACCTGGAGGCGATTGCGCGGTAACATGTACAGAAGCCGGAGGTGAGTGCGCGGTAACGCTGGGCAGAACCCGGAGGCGAGTGCGCTGTAACGCAGTGCAGAACCCAGAGCTGAGTGTGCAGTATCACTGTGCAGAACCCAGAGGTGAGTACGCGGTAATGTTCTGCCGAACCCGGAAGTTAGTCCGCGGTAACGCTGCGCGGAGCCCGGAGGCGAAGGCGCGGTAACGCTGTGCAGATCCCAGAGGTAAGTGCGCGGTAATGTGCAGAACCTGGAGGCAAGTGCGCGGTAACATGTGCAGTACCCAGAACAGTGTGCGCGGTAATGATGTGCAGAACCCGGAGGCAAGTGCGAGGTCACGTGTGCAGAACCTGGAGGCGAGTGCACGGTAACGTGTGCAAAACGCGGATGTGAGTGCGCGGAAAAGCTGTGCAGAACCCGGAGGCGAGGGCGCGGTAAAGCTGTGCAGAACCCGAAGGCGAGTGCGCGTTAATTTGTGCTGAACCCGGAGGTGAGAACGTGGTAACTTGTACAGGATCCAGAGGCGAGTGCGCGGTAACGCTGTGCAGAACCCGGAGGCGAGTGTGCGGTAACGCTGTGCAGAACCTGGAGGTGAGTGCGCGGGAACATGTGCTAAACCCAGAGGCGAGTGTGCGCTAACATGTGCAGAACCCGGAGGCGAGTGCTCGTTAACTTGTGCAGAACTCGGAGGCGAGAACGCAGTAACTTGTGCAGAACCCGGAGGCGAGTGCGCGGTAATGCTGTACAGAACCCGGAGGCGAGTGCGCGGTAACATGTGCAGAACCCGGAGGTGAGAGCGCGGTAACATGTGCAGAATCCGGAGGCGAGTGCACGGTAACGTGTGCAGAACCCGGAGGTGAGAGCGCGGTAACATGTGCGGAACCCTAAGGCAATTAGATATGCAGAACCTGGAGACGAGTGCGCAGTATCGCAGTGCAGAACCCAGAGGCGAGTACGCGGTAATGTTCTGCAGAACCCGGAAGTGACTGCGCGGTAACACTGTGCAGACCCCGGAGTTGAGTGCGTGGTAACGCTGTGCAGAACCTGGAGGCGAGTGCGCGGTAATGTGCAGAACCTGGAGGCGAGTGCGCGGTAATGCTGTGCAACACCCGGAGGCGAGTGCGCCATAACGCTGTGCAGAACCCGGAGGCGAGTGCGCGGTAACGCTGTGTAGAACCCGGAAGCGAGTGCACGGTAACATGTGCAGAATCCGGTGGCGAGTGCGCGGTAACGCTGTGCAGCACCTGGAGGCGAGTGCGCGGTAACGCTGTGCAGAACCCGGAGGCGAGTACGCGGTAACATGTGCAGAACCCAGAGGCGACTGCCCAGTAACGTGAGCAGAACCTGGAGGCGAGAACGCGTTAACTTGTGCAGAACCCGGAGGCGAATTCGCAGCTACATATGCAGAAGCCTGAGGTGAGTGTGTGGTAACGCTGTGCAGAACCTGGAGGCGAAGGCGCGGTAACGCTGTGCAGAACCAAGAGGCGAGTACGCGGTAACGCTGTGCAGACCACAGAAGCGAGTGCGCGGTAACATGTGCAGAACCCGGAGGCGAGTGCGCGGTAACGCTGTGTAGAACCCGGAAGCGAGTGCGCGGTAACATGTGCAGAATCCGGTGGCGAGTGCGCGGTAACGCTGTGCAGCACCCGGAGGCGAGTGCGCGGTAACGCTGTGCAGAACCCAGAGGCGAGTATGCGGTAACATGTGCAGAACCCAGAGCGACTGCCCAGTAACGTGTGCAGAACCTGGAGGCGAGAACACGTTAACTTGTGCAGAACCCGGAGGCGAATTCGCAGCTACATATGCAGAAGCCTGAGGTGAGTGCGTGGTAACGCTGTGCAGAACCTGGAGGCGAAGGCGCGGTAACGCTGTGCAGAACCTAGAGGTGAGTGCGCAGTAATGTTGTGCAGACCCTGGAGGCGAGTGCGCGGTAACATGTGCAGTATCCAGAGGGGATTGCGCGGTAACACTGTGCAGAACCCGGAGGCGAGTGCACGGTAACATGTGCAGAACCCGGAGGCGAGTGTGCGGTAACGCTGTGCAGAACCCAGAGGTGAGTGCACGGGAACATGTGCAGAACCCGGAGGCGAGTGCACGGTAATGCTGTGCAGAACCTGGAGGCGAGTGCGCGGTAACATGCGCAGAACCCGGAGGTGAGAGCGCGGTAACATGTGCAGAACCCTGAGGTGATTAGATGGGCAGACCCTGGAGGCGAGTGCGCGGTATCGCTGTGCAGAACCCAGAGGTGAGTGCGCGGTCACGTGTGCAGAACCCGGAGGTGAGAGCGCGGTAACATGTGCAGAACCCTGAGGTGATTAGATGGGCAGACCCTGGAGGCGAGTGCGCGGTATCGCTGTGCAGAACCCAGAGGTGAGTGCGCGGTCACGTGTGCAGAACCCGGAGGTGAGTGCGTGGGAACATGTGCAGAACACAGAGGCGAATGCGCGGTAATGTGTGCAGAACCAAGAGGCGAGTGCACGGTAACGTGTGCAGAACCCGGAGGTGAGTGCACGGGAACATGTGCAGAACCTGGAGGCGAGTGCGTGGTAACATGTGCAGAACCCGGAGGCGAGTGCGCGGTAACATGTGCAGAACCCGGAGGCGAGTGTGCGTTAACTTGTGCAGAACCCGGAGGCGAATGCGCGGTAACGCTGTGCAGAATCCAGAGGCGAGTGCACGGTCACGTGTGCAGAACCCGGAGGTGAGTGCGCGGGAACATGTGCAGAACACGGAGGCGAGTGTGCGTTAACTTGTGCAGAACCCGGAGGCTAGTGCGCGGTAACATGTGCAGAACCCGGAGGCGAGTGTGCGTTAACTTGTGCAGAACCCGGAGGCGAATGCGCGATAACGCTGTGCAGAACCCGGAGGCGAGTGCGCGGTAACATGTGCAGAACCAGGAGGAGATTGCGCGATGACGCTGTGCAGAACCCGGAGGCGAGTGCATGGTAAAATGTACAGAACCCGGAGGCAAGTGGTGGTAACATGTGCAGTATCCAAAAGTGAGTGTGTGGTAACGCTGTGCAGCACCCAGAGGCGAGTGCGCGGTAACGTTATGCAGAACCTGGGGGCAAGGGCACGGTAATGCTGTGCACAACCTGGAGGCGAGTGCGCGGTAACGCTGTGCAGAACCTGGAAGCGAGTGCGCGGTAACATGTGCAGAACCCGGAAGTGAGAGCACGGTAACGCTGTGCAGAACCTGGAGGCAAGTGCGCGGTAACATGTGCAGAACCTGGAGGCGAGTGCGTGGTAACATGTGCAGAACCCGGAGGTGAGTGCACGGTAATATGTGCAGAACCCGGAGGCGAGTGCGCGGTAACGTGCAGAACCCGGAGTGAGTGCACGGTAATATGTGCAGAACTTGGAGGCGAGTGCGCGGTAATGCTGTGCTGAACACGGAGGGGATTGGCAGTAACATGTGCGTAACCCAGAGCTGCGTGGCAGTAACGCTGTGCAGAACCCGGAGGCGAGTGCGCGGTAACATGTGCAGAACCCGGAGGCGATTGCGCGGTAACGTTGAGCAGAACCCGGAGGCGAGTGCGCGGTAACGCTGTGCAGAACCCGGAGATGAGTGCGTGGTAATGTTCTGCAGAACCCGGAGGTGAGTCCGCGGTAACGCTGTGCAGAACCCGGAGATGAGTGCGTGGTACCGCTGTGCAGAACCCGGAGGCGAAGGCGCGGTAACGCTGTGCAGAACCCAGAGTCGAGTGCCCGTTAACGCTGTGCAGAACCCGGAGACGAAGGCGTGGTAACGCTGTGCAGATCCCAGAGGTGAGTGCGCGGTAATGTTGTGCAGAACCTGGAGGCGAGTGCGCGGTAACATGTGCAGTACCCGGAGGGGTGTGCGCGGTAATGCTGTGCAGAACCCAGAGGCGAGTGCACGGTCATGTGTGCAGAACCCGGAGGTGAGTGCGCGGGAACATGTGCAGAACACGGAGGCGAGTGCGCGGTAATGTGTGCAGAACCCAGAGGCAAAGTGCACGGTAACGTGTGCAGAACCCGGAGGTGAGTGCACGGGAACATGTGCAGAACCTGGAGGCGAGTGCGTGGTAACATGTGCAGAACCCGGAGGCGAGTGCGCGGTAACATGTGCAGAACCCGGAGGCGAGTGTGTGTTAACTTGTGCAGAACCCGGAGGCGAGTGCGCGGTAACGCTGTGTAGAACCCGGAAGCGTTTGCGCGGTAACATGTGCAGAATCTGGTGGCGAGTGCGCGGTAACGCTGTGCAGCACCCGGAGGCGAGTGCGCGGTAACGCTGTGCAGAACCCGGAGGCGAGTACGCAGTAACATGTGCAGAACCCAGAGGCGACTGCCCAGTAACGTGTGCAGAACCTGGAGGCGAGAACACGTTAACTTGTGCAGAACCCGGAGGCGAATTCGCAGCTACATATGCAGAAGCCTGAGGTGAGTGCGTGGTAACGCTGTGCAGAACCTGGAGGCGAAGGCGCGGTAACGCTGTGCAGAACCAGGAGGCGAGTACGCGGTAACGCTGTGCAGAACCCGGAAGCGAGTGCGCGGTAACATGTGCAGAACCCGGAGGCGAGTGCGCGGTAACGCTGTATAGAACCCGGAAGCGAGTGCGCGGTAACATGTGCAGAACCCGGAGGCGAGTGCGCGGTAACATGTGCAGAACCCGGAGGCGAGTGTGTGTTAACTTGTGCAGAACCCGGAGGCGAGTGCGCGGTAACGCTGTGTAGAACCCGGAAGCGAGTGCACGGTAACATGTGCAGAATCCGGTGGCGAGTGCGCGGTAACGCTGTGCAGCACCCGGAGGCGACTGCCCAGTAACGTGTGCAGAACCCAGAGGCGAATTCGCAGCTACATATGCAGCAGCCTGGGGTGAGTGCGTGGTAACGCTGTGCAGAACCTGGAGGCGAAGGCGCGGTGACGCTGTGCAGAACCTAGAGGTGAGTGCGCGGTAATGTTGTGCAGACCCTGGAGGCGAGTGCGTGGTAACGTGCAGTATCCAGAGTTGAGTGCGCGGGAACATGTGCAGAACCCGGAGGCGAGTGCACGGTAACGCTGTGCAGAACCTGGAGGCGAGTGCGCGGTAACATGCGCAGTACCCGGAGGTGAGAGCGCGGTTACATGTGCGGAACCCTGAGGTGTTTAGATGGGCAGACCCTGGAGGCGAGTGTGCGGTATCGCTGTGCAGAACCCAGAGATGAGTGCGCGGTAACGATGTGCAGAACCCGGAGGTGAGTTTGCGGTATCGCTGTGCAGGACCCGGAGTCGAGTGCATGGTAACGCTTTGCAGAACCCAAAGGCGAATGCACGGTAACGCTGTGCAGAAGCTGGTGGTGAGTACGTGGTAACGCTGTCTGGAACCCGGAGGTGAATGCGCAGTAACACTGTACAGAACCCGGAGGTGAATGCGCGGTAACACTGTGCGGAAACCGGAGTTGAGTGTGCGGTAACACTGTGCAGAACCAGGAGGCGAGTACGCGGTAACGCTGTGCAGAACCCAGAGGCGAGTGCACGGTAACGCTGTGCAGAAGCTGGTGGTGAGTACGTGGTAATGCTGTCTGGAACCCGGAGGTGAATGCGCGATAACACTGTACAGAACCCGGAGGTGAATGCGCGGTAACACTGTGCAGTACCCGGAGGGGAGTGCGTGGTAATGCTGTGCAGAACTCGGAGGCGATTGGCGGTACAACTGTGCAGAACCCGGAGGCGGGTGCGCGGTAACATGTGCAGTACCCGGAAGGGAGTGCGCGGTAACGCTGTGCAGAATCCAGAGGTGAGTGCGTGGTCACGTGTGCAGAACCCGGAGATGAGTGCACGGGAACATGTGCAGAACCCGGAGGGGAGTGCGCGGTAACGTGTGCAGAACCTGGAGCTGAGAGCGCGGTAACATGTGCGGAACCCTGAGTCAATTAGATGTGCAGAAGCCGGAGGTGAGTGCGCGGTAACGCTGGGTAGAACCCGGAAGCGAGTGCGCGGTAACGCTGTGCAGAACCCAGAGGTGAGTGCACGGTATCGCTGTGCAGAGCCCAGAGGCGAGTACGTGGTAATGTTCTGCAGAACCCAGAGGTGAGTCCGCGGTAACGCTGTGCAGAACGCGAAGGTGAGTGCGTGGTACCGCTGTGCAGAACCCGGAGGCGAAGGCGCGGTAACGCTGTGCAGATCCCAGAGGTGAGTGCGCGGTAATATGTGCAGAGCCTGGAGGCGAGCATGCGGTAACGCTGTGCAGAACCCGGAGTTGTGTGCACGGAAACATGTGCAGAACCCGGAGGCGAGAGCACGGGAACATTTGCAGTACCTGGAGGTGAGAGCGCGGTAACGTGTGCGGAACCCTGAGGCGATTAGATGTGCAGAAGCCGGAGGTGAGTGCGCGGTAACGCTGGGTAGAACCCGGAGGCGAGTGCACGGTAACGCTGTGCAGAACCCAGAGGTTGAGTGCGCGGTAACGTGAGCAGAACCTGGAGGTGAGAGCGCGGTAACATGTGTGGAACCCTGAAGCGATTAGATGTGTAGAACCCGGAGGCGAGTCCGCGGTAACGATGTGCAGAACCCGGAGGTGAGTGCGCGGTAACGCTGGGCAGAACACGGAGGCGAGTGCGGGGTAACGCTGTGCAGAACCCAGAGGTGAGTGCGCGGTAACCTGTGCAGAAATCGGAGGCAATTGCGCAGTAACATGTGCAGAACACGGAGGCGAGTTTGCGGTAACATGTGCAGAACCAGGAGGAGATTGCGCGATGACGCTGTGCAGAACCCGGAGGCGAGTGCATGGTAAAATGTACAGAACCCGGAGGCAAGTGGTGGTAACATGTGCAGAACCCAAAGGTGAGTGTGTGGTAACGCTGTGCAGCACCCAGAGGTGAGTGCGCGGAAAAGCTGTGCAGAACCTGGAGGTGAGTGCACGGTCACGTGTGCAGAACCCGGAAGCGAATGCGCAATAACGCTTTGCAGAACCCGGAGGCGAGTGCGCGGTAACATGTGCGGAACCCGGAGGTGAGTGCACGGTAACCTGTGCAGAAATCGGAGGCAATTGCGCAGTAACATGTGCGGAACACGGAGGCGAGTTTGCGGTAATATGTGCAGAACCAGGAGGAGATTGCGCGATGACGCTGTGCAGAACCCGGAGGCAAGTGGTGGTAACATGTGCAGAACCCAAAGGTGAGTGTGTGGTAACGCTGTGCAGCACCCAGAGGCGAGTGCGCGGTAACGTTGTGCAGAACCTGGAGGCAAGTGCACGGTAATGCTGTGCACAACCTGGAGGCGAGTGCGCGGTAACGCTGTGCAGAACCTGGAGGCGAGTGCGCGGTAACATGTGCAGAACCCGGAAGTGAGAGCACGGTAACGCTGTGCAGAACCTGGAGGCAAGTGCTCTGTAACATGTGCAGAACCTGGAGGCGAGTGCGTGGTAACATGTGCAGAACCCGGAGGTGAGTGCACGGTAATATGTGCAGAACCCGGAGGCGAGCGCGCGGTAACTTGTGCAGAACCCGGAGGTGAGTGCACGGTAATATGTGCAGAACCTGGAGACGAGTGCGCAGTAATGTTGTGCTGAACACGGAGGGGATTGGCAGTAACATGTGCGTAACCCGGAGCTGCATGGCAGTAACGCTGTGCAGAACCCGGAGGCGAGTGCGCGGTAACATGTGCAGAACCCAGAGGCGAGTGCGCGGTAACGTGTGCAGAACCCGGAGGCGAGTGCGGGCTAATGTGTGCAGAACCCGAAGGCGAGTGCGCGGTAACATGTGCAGAACCCGAAGGCGAGTGCGCGGTAACATGTGTGGAATCCGGAGGTGAGTGGGCGGTAACGCTGTGCAGACCCCGGAGGTGAATGCGCGGTAACGCTGTGCAGAACCTGGAGCTGAGTGTGCGGTAACGCGGTGCGGAACCCGGAGATGTCTGCGCGGTAATGCTGTGTGGAAACCGGAGGCGAGTGCGCGGTAACATATGCAGAACCTGGAGGCGAGTGCGTGGTAACATGTGCAGAACCCGGTGGTGAGTGGCAGTAACACTGTGCAGAACCTGAAGGCGAGTGCGCGGTAACATGTGCGGAACCCGGAGGTGAGTGCGCGATAACGCTGTGCAGAATCCGGAGGTGAGTGCGCAGTAATGCTGTGCTGAACCCGGAGGTGAGTGCGCAGTAATGCTGTGCAGAACCTGAAGGCGAGTGCGCGGTAACATGTGCGGAACCCGGAGGTGAGTGCGCGATAACGCTGTGCAGAACCCGGAGGTGAGTGCGCAGTAATACTGTACTGAACCCGGAGGTGAGTGTGCAGTAATGCTGTGCAGAACCCGGAGGTGAGTGCGCGGTAACACTGTGCAGAACCTGGAGCTGAGTGTGCGGTAACGCGGTGCGGAACCCGGAGATGTCTGCGCGGTAATGCTGTGTGGAAACCGGAGGCGAGTGCGCGGTAACATATGCAGAACCTGGAGGCGAGTGCGTGGTAACATGTGCAGAACCCGGTGGTGAGTGGCGGTAACACTGTGCAGAACCTGAAGGTGAGTGCGCGGTAACATGTGCGGAACCCGGAGGTGAGTGCGCGATAACGCTGTGCAGAACCCGGAGGTGAGTGCGCGATAACGCTGTGCAGAACCCGGAGGTGAGTGCGCAGTAATGCTGTACTGAACCCGGAGGTGAGTGCGCAGTAATGCTGTGCAGAACCTGAAGGCGAGTGCGCGGTAACATGTGCGGAACCTGGAGGTGAGTGCGTGGTAACGCTGTGCATAACCTGGAGGAGAGTGCGTGGTAACGCTGTGCAGAACCTGGAGGTGAGTGCGCAGTAATACTGTGCAGAACCCGGAGGTGAGTGCGCGGTTACGCTGTGCAGAACCCGGAGGTGAATGCGCGGTAACGCTATGTGGAACCCAGAGGTGAGTGGCGGTAATATGTGTAGAACCTGGAGGCGAGTGTTCGGTAACACTGTGCAGAACCCGGAGGCGAGTTTGCGGTAACGCTGTGCAGAACCTGGAGGTGAGTGCGCGGTAACATGTGCAGAGCCCAGAGGCGAGTGCACGATAACTTGTGCGGACACCGGAGGCGCTTGCGCGGTAATGCTGTGCAGAACCCAGAGGCAAGTGCGCGGTAACATGTGCAGAACCCGGAGGCGGGTGTGCGGTAACGCTGTGCAGAACCCGGAGGCGAGTGCGTGGTAATATGTGCAGAACCCAGAGGCGAGTGTGCAGTAACGCTGTGCAGAACCCGGGGGCGAGTGTGCGGTAACGCTATGCACAACCTGGAGGCGAGTGCGCGGTAACATGTGCAGGACCCGTAGGCGGGAACGCGGTAACTTGTACAGAACCCGGAGGCGAGAACACGGTAACTTGTGCAGAACCCGGAGGTGAGTGCGCGGTAACATGTGCAGAACCCCGAGTTGAGTGCATGGTAATGCTGTGCAGAACCCGGAGGTGAGTGCGCGGTAACATGTGCAGTACCCGGAGGTGAGGGCATGGTAACGCTGTGCACAACGCGGAGGCGAGGACGCGGTAACATGTTCAGTGCCCGGAGGCGAGGGCGCGGTAACATGTGCAGTATCCGGAGGTGAGTGCGTGGTAATGCTGTGCAAAAGCTGGTGGTGAGTACGTGGTAACGCTCTCTGGAACCCGGAGGTGAATGCGCGGTAACACTGTACAGAACCCGGAGGTCAATGCGCGGTAACACTGTGCGGAAACCGGAGGCGAGCGTGTGGTAACATGTGCAGTACCCGGAGGGGAGTGCGCGGTAACATGTGCGGAACCCGGAGGTGAGTGCGCGATAACGCTGTGCAGAATCCGGAGGTGAGTGCGCAGTAATGCTGTGCTGAACCCGGAGGTGAGTGCGCAGTAATGCTGTGCAGAACCTGAAGGCGAGTGCGCGGTAACATGTGCGGAACCCGGAGGTGAGTGCGCGATAACGCTGTGCAGAACCCGGAGGTGAGTGCGCAGTAATGCTGTACTGAACCCGGAGGTGAGTGTGCAGTAATGCTGTGCAGAACCCGGAGGTGAGTGCGCGGTAACACTGTGCAGAACCTGGAGCTGAGTGTGCGGTAACGCGGTGCGGAACCCGGAGATGTCTGCGCGGTAATGCTGTGTGGAAACCGCAGGCGAGTGCGCGGTAACATATGCAGAACCTGGAGGCGAGTGCGTGGTAACATGTGCAGAACCCGGTGGTGAGTGGCGGTAACACTGTGCAGAACCTGAAGGTGAGTGCGCGGTAACATGTGCGGAACCCGGAGGTGAGTGCGCGATAACGCTGTGCAGAACCCGGAGGTGAGTGCGCGATAACGCTGTGCAGAACCCGGAGGTGAGTGCGCAGTAATGCTGTACTGAACCCGGAGGTGAGTGCGCAGTAATGCTGTGCAGAACCTGAAGGCGAGTGCGCGGTAACATGTGCGGAACCTGGAGGTGAGTGCGTGGTAACGCTGTGCATAACCTGGAGGAGAGTGCGTGGTAACGCTGTGCAGAACCTGGAGGTGAGTGCGCAGTAATACTGTGCAGAACCCGGAGGTGAGTGCGCGGTTACGCTGTGCAGAACCCGGAGGTGAATGCGCGGTAACGCTATGTGGAACCCAGAGGTGAGTGGCGGTAATATGTGTAGAACCTGGAGGCGAGTGTTCGGTAACACTGTGCAGAACCCGGAGGCGAGTTTGCGGTAACGCTGTGCAGAACCTGGAGGTGAGTGCGCGGTAACATGTGCAGAGCCCAGAGGCGAGTGCACGATAACTTGTGCGGACACCGGAGGCGCTTGCGCGGTAATGCTGTGCAGAACCCAGAGGCAAGTGCGCGGTAACATGTGCAGAACCCGGAGGCGGGTGTGCGGTAACGCTGTGCAGAACCCGGAGGCGAGTGCGTGGTAATATGTGCAGAACCCAGAGGCGAGTGTGCAGTAACGCTGTGCAGAACCCGGGGGCGAGTGTGCGGTAACGCTATGCACAACCTGGAGGCGAGTGCGCGGTAACATGTGCAGGACCCGTAGGCGGGAACGCGGTAACTTGTACAGAACCCGGAGGCGAGAACACGGTAACTTGTGCAGAACCCGGAGGTGAGTGCGCGGTAACATGTGCAGAACCCCGAGTTGAGTGCATGGTAATGCTGTGCAGAACCCGGAGGTGAGTGCGCGGTAACATGTGCAGTACCCGGAGGTGAGGGCATGGTAACGCTGTGCACAACGCGGAGGCGAGGACGCGGTAACATGTTCAGTGCCCGGAGGCGAGGGCGCGGTAACATGTGCAGTATCCGGAGGTGAGTGCGTGGTAATGCTGTGCAAAAGCTGGTGGTGAGTACGTGGTAACGCTCTCTGGAACCCGGAGGTGAATGCGCGGTAACACTGTACAGAACCCGGAGGTCAATGCGCGGTAACGCTGTGCGGAAACCGGAGGCGAGCGTGTGGTAACATGTGCAGTACCCGGAGGGGAGTGCGCGGTAACGCTGTGGAGAACTCGGAGGCGATTGGCGGTACAACTGTGCAGAACCCGGAGGCGAGTGCGCTGTCACGTGTGCAGAACCTGGAGGTGAGTGCACGGGAACATGTGCAGAACCCGGAGGCGAGTCCGCGGTAATGCTGTGCAGAACCCGGAGGTGAGTGCGCAGTAACGCTGTGCAGAATCCGGAGGTGAGAGCGCGGTATCACTGTGCAGAACCCAGAGGCGAGTACGCGGTAATGTTCTGCAGAACCCGGAGGTGAGTCCGTGGTAACGCTGTGCAGAACCCGGAGATGAGTGCGTGGTACCGCTGTGCAGAACCCGGAGGCGAAGGCGCGGTAACGCTGTGCAGAACCCAGAGTCGAGTGCCCGGTAACGCTGTGCAGAACCCGGAGACGAAGGCGTGATAACGCTGTGCAGAACCCAGAGGTGAGTGTGCGGTAATGTTGTGCAGAACCTGGAGGCGAGTGCGCGGTAACATGTGCAGTACCCGGAGGGGTGTGCGCGGTAACGCCGTGCAGAACCCAGAGGCGAGTGCACGGTCACGTGTGCAGAACCCGGAGGTGAGTGCGCGGGAACATGTGCAGAACACGGAGGCGAGTGCGCGGTAATGTGTGCAGAACCCAGAGGCGAGTGCACGGTAATGTTCTGCAGAACCCGGAGGTGAGTCCGCGGTAACGCTGTGCAGTACCTGAAGGTGAGTGCGCAGTAATACTTTGAAGAACCCGGAGGTGAGTGCGCGGTTACGCTGTGCAGAACCCGGAGGTGAAGGCGCAGTAACGCTATGTGGAACTCGGAGGTGAATGCGCGGTAACGCTATGTGGAACCCAGAGGTGAGTGGCGGTAATATGTGCAGAACCTGGAGGCGAGTGTTCGGTAACACTGTGCAGAACCCGGAGGCGAGTTTGCGGTAACGCTGTGCAGAACCTGGAGGTGAGTGCGCGGTAACATGTGCAGAGCCCAGAGGCGAGTGCACGATAACTTGTGCGGACACCGGAGGCGCTTGCGCGGTAATGCTGTGCAGAACCCAGAGGCAAGTGCGCGGTAACATGTGCAGAACCCGGAGGCGGGTGTGCGGTAACGCTGTGCAGAACCCGGAGGCGAGTGCGTGGTAATATGTGCAGAACCCAGAGGCAAGTGTGCGGTAAAATGTGCAGAACCTGGAGGTGAGTGCGCGGTAACATGTGCAGAACCTGGAGGCGAGTGCGCGCTAATATGTGCAGAACCCGGAGGTGAGTGCGTGGTAACGCTGTGCAGAAACCGCAGGCCAGTGCGCGGTAATGCTGTGCAGAACCCGGAGGTGAGTGGTGGTAACGCTGTGCAGAATCTGGAGCTGAGTGCGTGGTAACATATGCAGGACCCGGAGGCGAGAACGCGGTAACTTGTACAGAACCCGGAGGCGAGAACACGGTAACTTGTGCAGAACCCGGAGATGAGTGCGCGGTAAAATGTGCAGAACCCGGAGGTGAGGGCATGGTAATGCTGTGCAGAACCCGGAGGTGAGTGTGCGGTAACATGTGCAGAACCCGGAGGTGAGTGCGCGGTAACATGTGCAGAACCCGGAGGTGAGGGCATGGTAACGCTGTGCACAACGCGGAGGCGAGGACGCGGTAACATGTGCAGTGCCCGGAGGCGAGGGCGCGGTAACATGTGCAGTACCCGGAGGTGAGTGCGCGGTAATGCTGTGCAAAAGCTGGTGGTGAGTATGTGGTAACGCCGTCTGGAACCCGGAGGTCAATGCGCGGTAACACTGTGAGGAAACCGGAGGCGAGTGTGCGGTAACATGTGCAGTACCCGGAGGGGAGTGCGCGGTAACGCTGTGCAGAACTTGGAGGCGATTGGCGGTACAACTGTGCAGAACTCGGAGGCGAGTGCGCGGTCACGTGTGCAGAACCTGGAGGTGAGTGCACGGGAATATGTGCAGAACCCGGAGGTGAGTGCGCGGTATCACTGTGCAGAACCCAGAGGCGAGTACGCGGTAATGTTCTGCAGAACCCGGAGGTGAGTCCGTGGCAACGCTGTGCAGAACCCGGAGATGAGTGCGTGGTACCGCTGTGCAGAACCCGGAGGCGAAGGCGCGGTAACGCTGTGCAGAACCCAGAGTCGAGTGCCCGGTAACGCTGTGCAGAACCTGGAGGCAAGTGCGCGGTAACATGTGCAGAACCTGGAGGCGAGTGCGTGGTAACATGTGCAGAACCCGGAGGTGAGTGCACAGTAATATGTGCAGAACCTGGAGGCGAGTGCGCGGTAATGCTGTGCTGAACACGAAGGGGATTGGCAGTAACGTGCGTAACCCGGAGCTGCGTGGCAGTAACGCTATGCAGAACCCGGAGGCGAGTGCGCGGTAACATGTGCAGAACCCGGAGGCGAGTGCGCGGTAACGTGTGCAGAACCCGGAGGCGAGTGTGGGCTAATGTGTGCAGAACCCGAAGGCGAGTGCGCGGTAACATGTGCAGAACCCGAAGGCGAGTGCGCGGTAACTTGTGTGGAATCCGGAGGTGAGTGGGCGGTAACGCTGTTCAGACCCCGGAGGTGAATGCGCGGTAACGCTGTGCAGAACCCGGAGGAGAATGCGCGGTAACACTGTGCCGAACCTGGAGCTGAGTGTGCGGTAACGCGGTGCGGAACCCGGAGATGTCTGCGCGGTAACGCTGTGTGGAAACCGGAGGCGAGTGCGCGGTAACATATGCAGAACCTGGAGGCGAGTGCGTGGTAACATGTGCAGAACCCGGTGGTGAGTGGCGATAACACTGTGCAGAACCTGAAGGCGAGTGCGCGGTAACATGTGTGGAACCCGGAGGTGAATGCGCGATAACGCTGTGCAGAATCCGGAGGTGAGTGCGCAGTAATGCTGTGCTGAACCCGGAGGTGAGTGCACAGTAATGCTGTGCAGAACCTGAAGGCGAGTGCGCGGTAACATGTGCGGAACCCGGAGGTGAGTGCGCGATAACGCTGTGCAGAACCCGGAGGTGAGTGCGCAGTAATGCTGTACTGAACTCGGAGGTGAGTGTGCAGATAACGCTGTGCAGAATCCGGAGGTGAGTGCGCAGTAATGCTGTGCTGAACCCGGAGGTGAGTGCGCAGTAATGCTGTGCAGAACCTAAAGGCGAGTGCGCAGTAACATGTGCGGAACCTGGAGGTGAGTGCGTGGTAACGCTGTGCAGAACCCGGAGGTGAGTGCGCAGTAATGCTGTACTGAACTCGAAGGTGAGTGCGCAGTAATGCTGTGCAGAACCTGAAGGCGAGTGCGCGGTAACATGTGCGGAACCTGGAGATGAGTGCGTGGTAACGCTGTGCAGAACCTGGAGGTGAGTGCGCAGTAATACTGTGCAGAACCCGGAGGTGAGTGCACGGTTACGCTGTGCAGAACCCGGAGGTGAAGGCGCAGTAACGCTATGTGGAACTCGGAGGTGAATGCGCGGTAACGCTATGTGGAACCCAGAGGTGAGTGGCGGTAATATGTGCAGAACCTGGAGGCGAGTGTTCGGTAACACTGTGCAGAACCCGGAGGCGAGTTTGCAGTAACGCTGTGCAGAACCTGGAGGTGAGTGCGCGGTAACATGTGCAGAACCCAGAGGCGAGTGCACGATAACTTGTGCGGACCCCGGAGGCGCTTGCGCGGTAATGCTGTGCAGAACCCAGAGGCAAGTGCGCGGTAACATGTGCAGAACCCGGAGGCGAGTGTGCGGTAACGCTGTGCAGAATCCGGAGGCGAGTGCGTGGTAATATGTGCAGAACTCAGAGGCGAGTGTGCGGTAACGCTGTGCAGAACCCGGGGGCGAGTGTGCGGTAACGCTGTGCACAACCTGGAGGCGAGTGCGCGGTAACATGTGCAGGACCCGTAGGCGAGTGTGCGGTAAAATGTGCAGAACCTGGAGGTGAGTGCGCGGTAACATGTGCAGAACCTGGAGGCGAGTGCGCGCTAATATGTGCAGAACCCGGAGGTGAGTGCGTGGTAACGCTGTGCAGAAACCGCAGGCCAGTACGCGGTAATGCTGTGCAGAACCCGGAGGTGAGTGGTGGTAACGCTGTGCAGAATCTGGAGCTGAGTGCGTGGTAACATATGCAGGACCCGGAGGCGAGTGCACGGTAACTTGTGCGGACTCTGGAGGCGCATGCGCAGTAATGCTGTGCAGACCCCGGATGCGAGTGCATGGTCACATATGCAGAACCCGGAGGCGAGTGCGCAGTAACATGTGCAGAACCTGGAGGCGAGTCTGCGGTAACATGTGCTAAACCTGGAGGGGAATGGTGGTAATGCTGTGCAGACCCTGGAGGCGAATGCACGGTAACGTGTGCGGACCCTGGAGGTGAATGCGAGGTAACGCTGTGCAGAACCCGGAGGCAAGTGTGCGGTAACATGTGCGGAACCCGGAGGCGATTGCGCGGTAACATGTGCAGAACCCGGAGGCGATTGAGCGGTAACATGTGCAGAAGCCGGAGGCGAATGCACGGTAACGCTGTGCAGAACCCGGAGGCGAGTGCGCGGTAACGCTGTGCAGATCCCGGAGGCGAGTGCGCGGTAATATGTGCAGAACCCGGAGGTGAGTGCGTGGTAACGCTGTGCAGAAACCGTAGGCCAGTGCGCGGTAATGTTGTGCAGAACCCGGAGGTGAGTGGTGGTAATGCTGTGCAAAATCTGGAGCTGAGTGCATGGTAGCATATGCAGGACACGGAGGTGATTGCGCGGTAACATGTGTGGAACCCAGAGGTGGAGTGCGCGGTAACCTGTGCAGAACCCGGAGGCGAGTGCCCGGCAACATGTGCAGAACCCGGAGGCGAGTGCCCGGTAACATGTGCAGAACCCGGAGGTGATTGTGCGGTAACGCTGTGCAGAAACCGGAGGCGAGTGCCCGGTAACACTGTGCAGAACCCGGAGGCGAGTGCGCGGTAATATGTGCAGAACCCGGAGGCGAGTGCCCGGTAACGCTGTGCAGAACCCGGAGGCGTGTGCGCGGTAACGTGCAGAAATTGGCGGCAATTGCGCAGTAGCATGTGCGGAACCCGGAGGCAAGTTTGCGGTAACGTGCAGAACCAGGAGGAGAGTGCGCGATGACGCTGTGCAGAACCCGGAGGCGAGTGTGTGGTAAAATGTACAGAACCCGGAGGCAAGTGGCGGTAACATGTGCAGAACCCAAAGGTGAGTGTGTGGTAACGCTGTGCAGCACCCGGAGGCGAGTGCGCGGTAACGCTGTGCAGAACCTGGAGGCGAGTGCGCGGTAACATGTGCAGAACCTGGAGGTGAGTGCACGGTAATATGTGCAGAACCCGCAGGTGAGTGCACGGGAACATGTGCAGAACCCAGAGGCGAGTGCACGGTAACGTGTGCAGAACCGGGAGGTGAGTGCGCGGGAACATGTGCAGTACCTGGAGGCGAGTATGCGGTAACATGTGCAGAACCCGGAGGCGAGTGCGCGGTAACATGTGCAGAACCCGGAGGCGAGTGTGCGTTAACTTGTGCAGAACCCGGAGGCGAATGCGCGGTAACGCTGTGCAGAACCCGGAGGCGAGTGCACGGTAACTTGTGCGGACTCCGGAGGCACATGCGCGGTAACACTGTGCAGACCCCGGAGGCGAGTGTGCGGTAACATGTGCAGAACCCGGAGGCGATTGCGCGGTAAAATGTGCAGAACCCGGAGGCGATTGCGCGGTAACGTGTGCGGAACCCGGAGGTGAGTGCGCGGTAACCTGTGCAGAACCCGGAGGCGATTGTGCGTAACATGTGCGGAACCCGGACGGAGTGCGCGGTAACCTGTGCAGAACCCGGAGGCGAGTGTGCAGTAACGCTGTACAGAACCCGGAGGCGAGTGCGTGGTCATATGTGCAGAACCCGGAGGCGAGTGTGCGGTAACGCTGTGCGGAACCCAGAGGCGAGTGTGCGGTAACGCTGTGCACAACCTGGAGGCGAGTGCACGGTAACATGTGCAGAACCCGTATGCGAGTGTGCGGTAAAATGTGCAGAACCTGGAGGTGAGTGCGCGGTAACATGTGCAGAACCCGGAGGCGAGTGCGCGGTAATATGTGCAGAACCCGGAGGTGAGTGCGTGGTAACGCTGTGCAGAAACCGCAGGCCAGTGCGCGGAAATGCTGTGCAGAACCCGGAGGTGAGTGGTGGTAACGCTGTGCAAAATCTGGAGCTGAGTGCATGGTAGCATATGCAGGACCCGGAGGCGATTGCGCGGTAACATGTGTGGAACCCGGAGGTGGAGTTCGCGGTAACCTGTGCAGAACCCGGAGGCGAGTGCCCGGCAACATGTGCAGAACCCGGAGGCGAGTGCCCGGTAACATGTGCAGAACCCGGAGGTGATTGCGCGGTAACGCTGTGCAGAAACCCGGAGGCGAGTGCGCGGTAACGCTGTGCAGAACCTGGAGGCGAGTGCTCGGTAATATGTGCAGAACCCGGAGGCGAGTGCGCGGTAACGCTGTGCAGAACCCAGAGGCGAGTGCGCGGTAACATGTGCAGAAATCGGCGGCAATTGCGCAGTAACATGTGCGGAACCCGGAGGCAATTTTGCGGTAACATGTGCAGAACCAGGAGGAGAGTGCGCGATGACGCTGTGCAGAACCCGGAGGCGAGTGTGTGGTAAAATGTACAGAACCCGGAGGCAAGTGGCGGTAACATGTGCAGAACCCAAAGGTGAGTGTGTGGTAACGCTGTGCAGCACCCGGAGGCGAGTGCGCGGTAACGCTGTGCAGAACCTGGAGGCGAGTGCGCGGTAACATGTGCAGAACTTGGAGGTGAGTGCACTGTAATATGTGCAGAACCCGGAGGTGAATGCACGGGAACATGTGCAGAACCCAGAGGCGAGTGCACGGTAACGTGTGCAGAACCGGGAGGTGAATGCGCGGGAACGTGTGCAGAACCTGGAGGCGAGTATGCGGTAACATGTGCAGAACCCGGAGGCGAGTGCGCGGTAACATGTGCAGAACCCGGAGGCGAGTGTGCGTTAACTTGTGCAGAACCCGGAGGCGAATGCGCGGTAACGCTGTGCAGAATCCGGAGGCGAGTGCACGGTAACTTGTGCGGACTCCGGAGGCACATGCGCGGTAACACTGTGTAGACCCCGGAGGCGAGTGTGCGGTAACCTGTGCAGAACCCGGAGGCGATTGCGCGGTAAAATGTGCAGAACCCGGAGGCAATTGCGCGGTAACATGTGCAGAAACCGGAGGCGAATGCGCGGTAACGCTGTGCAGAACCCAGAGGCGAGTGCGCTGTAACGCTGTGCAGAACCCGGAGGCGAGTACGCGGTAATATGTGCAGAACCCGGAGGCGAGTGCCCGGTAACATGTGCA
Organism: Carcharodon carcharias; assembly: GCF_017639515.1. Classification (NCBI taxonomy): domain Eukaryota; kingdom Metazoa; phylum Chordata; class Chondrichthyes; order Lamniformes; family Lamnidae; genus Carcharodon; species Carcharodon carcharias. The sequence goes on from NC_054479.1 coordinate 71,869,886, forward strand.
GAACCCGGAGGCGAGTGCCCGGTAACATGTGCAGAACCCGGAGGCGATTGCGCGGTAACGTGCAGAAACCGGAGGCGAGTGCGCGGTAACATATGCAGAACCTGTAGGCGAGTGCAAGGTAACACTGTGCAGAACCCGCAGGCGAATGCGCGGTAACGCTGTGCAGAATCCAGAGGCTAGTGCACGATAACTTGTGCGGACCCCGGAGGCGCTTGCGCGGTAACGCTGTGCAGAACCCAGAGGCGAGTGCGCGGTAACATGTGCAGAACCCGGAGGTGATTGTGCGGTAACGCTGTGCAGAACCCGGAGGCGAGTGCGTGGTAATAGATGCAGAACCCGGAGGTGAGTGTGCGGTAACGCTGTGCAGAACCCGTAGGCGAGTGTGCGGTAAAAGGTGCAGAACCTGGAGGTGAGTGCGCGGTAACATGTGCAGAACCCAGAGGCGAGTGTGCGGTAATATGTGCAGAACCCGGAGGTGAGTGCGTGGTAACGCTGTGCAGAAACCGCAGGCCAGTGCACGGTAATGCTGTGCAGAACCCAGAGGTGAGTGGTGGTAACGCTGTGCAGAATCTGGAGCTGAGTGCGTGGTAACATATGCAGGACCCGGAGGCGAGTGCACGGTAACTTGTGCGGACTCCGGAGCACATGCGCAGTAACGCTGTGCAGACCCCGGAGGCGAGTGCATGGTCAAATATGCAGAACGCGGAGGCAAGTGCGCGGTAACATGTGCGGACTCCGGAGGCGAGTGTGCGGTAACATGTGCAGAACCCGGAGGCGAGTGCGCAGTAACATGTATAGAACCTGGAGGTGAGTCTGCGGTAACATGTGCTAAACCCGGAGGGGAATGGTGGTAATGCTTTGCAGACCCTGGAGGCGAATGCACGGTAACGTGTGCGGACCCTGGAGGTGAATGCGAGGTAACGCTGTGCAGAACCCAAAGGTGAGTGTGTGGTAACGCTGTGCAGCACCCAGAGGCGAGTGCGCGGTAACGCTGTGCAGAACCTGGAAGCGAGTGCGTGGTAACATGTGCAGAACCTGGAGGCGATTGCACGGTAACATGTGCAGAACCCGGAGGCGATTGCGCTATAATATGTGCAGAACCCGGAGGTGAGTGCGTGGTAACGCTGTGCAGGACCCAGATGTGAGTGCGCGGTAACCTGTGCAGAAATCGGCGGCAATTGCGCAGTAACATGTGCGGAACCAGGAGGCAAGTTTGCGGTAACATGTGCAGAACCAGGAGGAGAGTGCGCGATGACGCTGTGCAGAAACCGGAGGCGAGTGCGCGGTAACGCTGTGCAGAACCTGGAGGCGAGTGCGTGGTAACATGTGCAGAACCTGGAGGCGAGTGTGCGGTAACATGTGCAGAACCTGGAGGTGAGTGCACGGTAATATGTGCAGAACCCGGAGGTGAGTGCACGGGAACATGTGCAGACCTGGAGGCGAGTGCGCGGTAACTTGTGCAGATCCCGGAGGCGAGTGCGCGGTAACATGTTCAGAACCCGGAGGCGAGTGTGCATTAACTTGTGCAGAACCCGGAGGCGAGTGCGCGGTAACATGTGCAGAACCCGTAGGCGAGTGTGCGGTAAAATGTGCAGAACCTGGAGGTGAGTGCGCGGTAACATGTGCAGAACCCGGAGGCAAGTGCGCGGTAATATGTGCAGAACCCGGAGGTGAGTGCATGGTAACGCTGTGCAGAAACCGCAGGCCAGTGCACGGTAATGCTGTGCAGAACCCGGAGGTGAGTGGTGGTAACGCTGTGCAGAATCTGGAGCTGAGTGCATGGTAACATATGCAGGACCCGGAGGCGAGTGCACGGTAACTTGTGCGGACTCCGGAGGCACATGCGCAGTAACGCTGTGCAGACCCCGGAGCCGAGTGCGTGGTCACATATGCAGAACCCGGAGGCAAGTGCTCGGTAACATGTGCAGAACCCGGAGGCGAGTGCGCAGTAACAATTGCAGGACCTGGAGGCGAGACTGCGGAGGGGAATGGTGGTAATGCTGTGCAGACCCTGGAGGCGAATGCACGGTAACGTGTGCGAACCCTGGAGGTGAATGCGAGGTAACGCTGTGCAGAACCCGGAGGCGAGTGGGCGGTAACATGTTCAGAACACGGAGGAGAGTGTGCGTTAACTTGTGCAGAACCCGGAGGCGAATGCGCGGTAACGCTTTGCAGAACCCGGAGGCGAGTGCACGGTAACATGTGCGGAACCCGGAGGTGAGTGCGCGGTAACGCTGTGTGGAAACCAGAGGTGAGTGCGCGGTAACGTATGTAGAACCTGGAGGCAAGTGCGTGGTATCATGTGCGGAACCTGAAGGCGAGTGTTCGGTAACACTGTGCAGAACCCGGAGGCGAGTTCGCGGTAATGCTGTGCAGAACCCGGAGGTGAGTGCAAGGTAACACGGTGTAGAACCTGGAGGCGAGTGCGCGGTAACGTATGCAGAACCTGGAGGTGAGTGCACGGTAACATATGCAGAACCTGTAGGCGAGTGCAAGGTAACACTGCAGAACCCGCAAGCGAATGCGCGGTAACGCTGTGCAGAATCCAGAGGCGAGTGCACGGTAACGTATGCAGAACCTGGAGGCGAGTGCGCGGTAACTTGTGCAGAACCTGGAGGTGAGTGCACGGTAATATGTGCAGAACCCGGAGGTGAGTGCACGGGAACATGTGCAGAACCTGGAGGCGAGTGCGCGGTAACTTGTGCAGAACCCGGAGGCGAGTGCACGGTAACATGTGCGGAACCCGGAGGTGAGTGCGTGGTAATATGTGCAGAACCCGGAGGCGAGTGCCCGGTAACATGTGCAGAACCCGGAGGCGATTGCGCGGTAACATGTGCGGAACCCGGAGGTGCGTGTGCAGTAATATGTGCAGAACCCGGAGGCGAGTGCGCGGTAACATGTGCAGAACCCGGAGGCGATTGCGCGGTAACATGTGCAGAAACCGGAGGCGAGTGCACGGTAACGCTGTGCAGGACCCGGAGGTGAGTGCGCGGTAACCTGTGCAGAAACCGGAGGCAATTGCGCAGTAACATGTGCGGAACCCGGAGGCGAGTTTGTGGTAACATGTGCAGAACCCAGAGGAGAGTGCGCGATGACGCTGTGCAGAACCCGGAGGCGAGTGTGTGGTAAAATGTATAGAACCCGGAGGCAAGTGGCGGTAACATGTTCAGCACCCGGAGGTGAGTGCGCGGTAACGCTGTGCAGAACCTGGAGGCGAGTGTACGGTAACATGTGCAGAACCTGGAGGTGAGTGCACGGTAATATGTGCAGAACCCGGAGGTGAGTGCGCGGTAACATGTGCAGAACACGGAGGCGAGTGCGTGGTAATGCTGTGCAGAACCCGGAGGGGATTGGCGGTAACATGTGCGTAACCTGGAGCTGCGTGGCAGTAACGCTGTGCAGCACCCGGATGCGAGTGCGTGGTAACATGTGCAGAACCCGGAGGCGAGTGCGCAGTAACGCTGTGCAGAACCTGGAGGCGAGTGCGCGGTAACATGTGCAGAACCTGGAGGTGAGTGCACGGTAATATGTGCAGAACCCGGAGGCAAGTGCACGGTAATGCTGTGCAGCACACGGAGGGGATTGGCGGTTACATGTGCGTAACCCGGAGCTGCGTGGCAGTAACGCTGTGCAGAACCCGGAGGTGAGTGTGCGGTAACGTGCAGAACCCGGAGGTGAGTGGCGGTAACGCTGTGCAGAACCTGGAGGACAGTGCGCGATAACGCTGTGAAGAACCTGGAGGTGAGTGCGCAGTAATGCTGTGCAGAACCTGGAGATGAGTGCGCAGTAATGCTGTGCAGAACCTGGAGGTGAGTGCGCAGTAATGCTGTGCAGTACCTGGAGGTGAGTGCGCAGTAATGCTGTGCAGAACCTGAAGGCGAGTGCGCGGTAACATGTGTGGAACCAGAAGTTGAGTGCTTGGTAACGCTGTGCAGAACCTGGAGGAGAGTGCGCGGTAACGCTGTGCAGAACCCGGAGGTGAGTGCTCAGTAATGCTGTGCAGAACCCAGAGGTGCGTGCGCGGTAACGCTATGTGGAACCCGGAGGTGAGTGGCGGTAATATGTGCAGAACCTGGAGGCGAGTGTGCGGTAACACTGTGTGGAACCCAGAGGTGAGTATGCGGTAACGCTGTGCAGAACCCGGAGGTGAATGCGCGGTAACGCTGTGCAGAACCCGGAGGTGAATGCACGGTAACGCTATGTGGAACCCGGAGGTGAGTGCGCGGTAACGTGGTGCGGAACCCGGAGATGTCTGCGCGGTAACGCTTTGTGGAAACCGGAGGTGAGTGCGCGGTAACGCTGTGCAGAACCCGGAGGCGAGTGCGTGGTAACATGTGCGGAACCTGGAGGCGAGTGTTCGGTAACACTGTGCAGAACCCGGAGGTGAGTTCGCGGTTAAGCTGTGCAGAACCCGGCGGCGAGTGCAAGGTAACACTGAGCAGAATCCGGAGGCGAGTGCGCGGTAACATATGTAGAACCTGGAGGCGAGTGCCCGGTAACATGTGCAAAACCCGGAGGCGAGTGTGTGGCAAAATGTGCAGAACCTGGAGGTGAGTGCGCGGTAACATGTGCAGAACCCTGAGGTGAGTGCATGATAACTTGTGCAGACCCGGAGGCGCTTGCGCGGTAACGCTGTGCAGAACCCAGAGGCGAGTGCGCGGTAACATGTTCAGAACCCGGAGGCGAGTGCGTGGTAACATGTGCGGAACCTGGAGGCGAGTGTTCGGTAACACTGTGCAGAACCCGGAGGTGAGTTCGCGGTTAAGCTGTGCAGAACCCGGCGGCGAGTGCAAGGTAACACTGTGCAGAATCCGGAGGCGAGTGCGCGGTAACATATGTAGAACCTGGAGGCGAGTGCCCGGTAACATGTGCAGAACCCGGAGGCGAGTGTGTGGCAAAATGTGCAGAACCTGGAGGTGAGTGCGCGGTAACATGTGCAGAACCCGGAGGTGAGTGCATGATAACTTGTGCGGACCCGGAGGCGCTTGCGCGGTAACGCTGTGCAGAACCCAGAGGCGAGTGCGCGGTAACATGTGCAGAACCCGGAGGTGAGTGTGCGGTAACGCTGTGCAGAACCGGGAGGCGAGTGCGCGGTAACATGTGTGGAACCAGAAGTTGAGTGCGTGGTAACGCTGTGCAGAACCTGGAGGAGAGTGCGCGGTAACGCTGTGCAGAACCCGGAGGTGAGTGCTCAGTAATGCTGTGCAGAACCCAGAGGTGAGTGCGCGGTAACGCTATGTGGAACCCGGAGGTGAGTGGCGGTAATATGTGCAGAACCTGGAGGCGAGTGTGCGGTAATGCTGTGTGGAACCCAGAGGTGAGTACGCGGTAACGCTGTGCAGAACCCGGAGGTGAATGCGCGGTAACACTGTGCAGAACCCGGAGGTGAATGCGCGGTAACGCTATGTGGAACCCGGAGGTGAGTGCGCGGTAACGCCGTGCAGAACCCGGAGGCGAGTGCGTGGTAACATGTGCGGAACCTGGAGGCGAGTGTTTGGTAACACTGTGCAGAACCCGGAGGTGAGTTCGCGGTAACGCTGTGCAGAACCCGGCGGCGAGTGCAAGGTAACACTGTGCAGAATCCGGAGGCGAGTGCGCGGTAACATATGTAGAACCTGGAGGCGAGTGCCCGGTAACATGTGCAGAACCCGGAGGCGAGTGTGTGGCAAAATGTGCAGAACCTGGAGGTGAGTGCGCGGTAACATGTGCAGAACCCGGAGGTGAGTGCATGATAACTTGTGCGGACCCGGAGGCGCTTGCGCGGTAACGCTGTGCAGAACCCAGAGGCGAGTGTGCGGTAATGCTGTGCAGAACCGGGAGGCGAGTGCGCGGTAACATGTGCAGAACCCGGAGGCGAGTGCGTGATAACATGTGCAGAACCTGGAGGCGAGTGTGCGGTAACATGTGCAGAACCCGAAGGCGAGTGCGCGGTAACGTGAGCTGACCCCGGAGGTTTAGTGCGTGGTAACGCTGTGCAGAACACAGAGGCGGGTGTTTGGTAACATGTGTGGAGCCCGGACGTGAGTGCACAGTAACAATTGCAGAACCCGGATGTGAGTGTGCGGTAACGCTGTGCAGAACCCGGAGGCGAGTGCGCGGTAACATGTGTGGAATCCGGAGGCGAGTGCGCGGTAACGCTCTGCCGAACCCGCAGGTGAGTGCGGGGTAACACTGTGCAGAACCCGGAGGTGAGTGGCGGTACCGCTGAGCAGAACCGGGAAGTGAGTGTGCATTAAGCTGTGCAGAACCCGGAGGTGAGTGCGCGGTAACATGTGCGGAACTCGGAGGCGAGTGAGCGGTAACTCTGTGTAGAACCCAGAGGCGAGTGCGCGGTAACGCTGTGCAGAACCCAGAGGCAAGTGTGCGGTAACGCTGTGCAGAACCCGGAGGCGAGTGCGCGGTAACGCTGTGCTGAACCCAGAGGCATGTGCGCGGTAATGCTGTGCAGAACCCAGAGGCGAGTGCGCGGTAACGCTGTGCAGAACCCGGAGGTGAGTGCGCGGTAACATGCGCGGAACCCGGAGTTGAGTGCGCGGTAACGTATGCAGAACCCGGAGGAGAGTGCGCGGCAACATGTGCAGAACCCGGAGGTGAGTGCGCGGTATCGCTGTGCAGAACCCAGAGGCGATTGTGCGGTAACATATGCAGAACCTGCAGGCGAGTGTGCGGTAACATGTGCGGACTCCGGAGCCGAGTGCACGGTAATGCTGTGCGGAAGCCAGAGGCGAGTGCGCGGTAACGTGTGCGGACCCCAGAGGTGAATGCGCGGTAACGTTCGCAGACCCCGGAGGTGAGTGCACGGTAACACTGTGCAGGACCCGGATGTGAGTGGCGGTATCACTGTGCAGAACCCAGAGGCGAGTGCATGGTAACACGTGCAGAAACCGGAGGTGAGTGTAGGGTAACGCTGTGCGGAACCCGGAGGTGAGTGCGCGGTAACGTGTGCAGAACCCGGAGGCGAGTGCGCTGTAACATGTGCAGAACCTGGAGGCGAGTGCACGGTAACGCTGTGCCGAACCCGCAGGTGAGTGCAGGGTAACACTGTGCAGAACCCAGAAGCGAGTGCGCGGTAACGCTGTGCACAACCTGGAGGTGAGTGGCGGTAACGCTGTGCAGAACCCGCAGGTGAGTGGCGGTACCGCTGAGCAGAACCGGGAGGTGAATGTGCGTTAAGCTGTGCAGAACCCGGAGGTGAGTGCGGGGTAACGCTGTGCCGAACCCGCAGGTGAGTGCGGGGTAACACTGTGCAGAACCCAGAGGCGAGTGCGCGGTAACGCTGTGCAGAACCCGGAGGTGAGTGGCGGTACCGCTGAGCAGAACCCGGAGGCGAGTGCACGGTAATGCTGTGCAGAATCCGGAGGCGAGTGCGCGGTAACATATGCAGAACCCGGAGGTGAGTGCGCGGTAACATATGCAGAACCCAGAGGCGATTGTGCAGTAACATATGCAGAACCCGCAGGCGAGTGTGCGGTAGCATGTGCGGATTCCGGAGCCGAATGCACAGTAACGCTGTGCGGAAGCCAGAGGCGAGTGCGCGGTAACGTGTGCGGACCCCAGAGGTGAGTGCGCGGTAACGTTCGCAGACCCCGGAGGTGAGTACACGGTAACACTGTGCAGGACCCGGATGTGAGTGGCAGTAACACTGTGCAGAACCCAGAGGCGAGTGCGTGGTAACATGTGCAGAAACCGGAGGTGAGTGTAGGGTAACGCTGTGCGGAACCCAGAGGCGAGTGCGCGGTAACGTGTGCAGAACACGGAGGCGAATGCGCGGTAACGCCGTGTGGAACCCGGAGGTGAGTGAGCGGTAACATGTGCAGAACCCAGAGGCGAGTGAGTGGTAACATGTGCAGAACCCGGATGCGAGTGCGCGGTAACGTGTGCAGAACCCGGAGGCGAGTGCGCGGTAACGTGTGCAGACCCCAGAGGCAAGTGCACGGTAACGTTTGCGGAACCCGGAGGTGAATGCGCGGTAACGCTGTGCAGAACCCGGAAGCGAGTGCGCGGTAACATGTGCAGAACCTGGAGGCGAGGGCGCGGTAGCGTGTGCAGAGCCCGGAGGTGAGTGTTCGGTAACGTGTGCAGACCCAGAGGCAAGTGCACGGTAACGTTTGCGGAACCCGGAGGTGAATGCGCGGTAACGCTGTGCAGAACCCGGAAGCGAGTGCGCGGTAACATGTGCAGAACCTGGAGGCGAGGGCGCGGTAGCGTGTGCAGAGCCCGGAGGTGAGTGTTCGGTAACGTGTGCAGACCCCAGAGGCAAGTGCACGGTAACGTTTGCGGAACCCGGAGGTGAATGCGCGGTAACGCTGTGCAGAACCCGGAAGCGAGTGCGCGGTAACATGTGCAGAACCTGGAGGCGAGGGCGCGGTAGCGTGTGCAGAGCCCGGAGGTGAGTGTTCGGTAACGTTTGCAGAACCTGGAGCCGAGTGACGGTAACGCTGTGCAGAACCCGGAGGCGAATGCATGGTAACGCTGTGCAGATCCCGGAGGCGAGTGTGCGGTAACATGTGCAGAACCCGGAGGCGAGTGCGCGGTAATGCTTTGCTGACCCCGGAGGCGAGTGCATGGTAACGCTGTGCTGACCCCGGAGGCGAGTGCACGGTAACGTGTGCAGAACCCGGAGGCGAGTGCGCGATAACATGTGCGGACCCCAGAGGCGAATGCACGGTAAACATGTGTGGAACCCAGAGTTGAGTGCGCGGTAACACTGTGTGGAACCCGGAGTTGAGTGCACGGTAACGCTGTGCAGAACCCGGAGGTGAGAGCGCGGTAACGCTGTGCAGAACCCGGTGGCGAGTGCGTGGTAACGTTTGCAGATCCCAGAGGCGAGTGCGCGGTAACGTTTGCAGATCCCGGAGGCGAGTGTGCCGTAACATTTGCAGAACCCGGAGGCGAGTGGCGGTAACATGTGCAGAACCCGGAGGCGAGTGCGCGGTAACGCTGTGTGGAACCCGGAGGTGAGTGAGCGGTAACACATGCAGAACCCAGAGGCAAATGCGTGGTAACATGTGCAGAACCCAGGGGCGAGTGTACGGTAACATTGTGCATAACCCGGAGGCGAGTGCGCAGTAACGCCGTGTGGAACCTGGAGGTGAGTGAATGGTAACATGTGCAGTACCCAGAGGCGAGTGCGTGGTAACATGTGCAGAACCCGGAGGCAAATGCATGGTAATGCTGTGCATAACCCGGAGGCGAGGGCGCGGTAACGTGTGCAGATCCCGGAGGCAAGTGCGCGGTAACGCTGTGCAGATCCCGGAGGCGAGTGTGCGGTAACTTGTGCGTAATCCGGAGGCGAGTGCGTGGTAACATTTGCAGAACCCGGAGGCGAGTGCGCCGTAACGCTGTGCGGAGCCTGGAGGTGAATGCGCGGTAACGCTGTGCGGAACACGGAGGCGAATGCGCGATAACATATGTGGAACCCAGAGGTGAGAGCGCGGTAACGCTGAGTGGAACCCGGAGGCAAGTGCGCGGTAACATGTGCAGAACCTGGAGCCGAGTGGCGGTAATGCTGTGCAGAACCCAGAGGCGAAGGCACGGTAACGTATGCAGAACCGGAGGCGAGTGCACGGTAACGTTTGCAGATCCCGGAGGCGAGTGTGCCGTAACATTTGCAGATCCCGGAGGCGAGTGCGCGGTAATGCTGTGTGGAACCCGGAGGTGAGTGAGCGGTAACACGTGAAGAACCCGGAGGCGAGTGCGCAGTAACGCTGTGCAGGGCCTGGAGGCGAGTGCGCGATAACATTTGCGGACCCCAGAGGCGAGTGCGCAGTAACGCTGTGTGGAACTCGGAGTTGAGTGCGCGGTAACGCTGTGCGGAGCCCGGAGGCGAGTGCGCGGTAACGTGTGCGGAACCCGGAGACGAGTGTGCGGTAACGTGCAGAACCCGGAGGTGAGTGCGCGGTAACATGTGCAGAACCCGGAGGTGAGTGCGCGGTAACACCGTGTGGAACCCGGAGGTGAGTGAGCGGTAACACATGCAGAACCCAGAGGCGAGTGCACGGTAACATTGTGCATAACCCGGAGGCGAGTGCGCGGTAACATTTGCAGATCCCGGAGGTGAGTGCACGGTAATATGTGCAGAACCCGGAGGCAAGTGCGCGGTAACGCTGTGCTGAACCTGGAGGCGAGTGCGCGGTAACGCTTTGCAGAATCCGGAGGTGAGAGCGCGGTAACGCTGTGCAGAGCCTGGAGGTGAATGCGTGGTAACGCTGTGCGGAACACGGAGGCGAATGCGCGATAACATATGCGGAACCCAGAGGCGAGAGTGCGGTAACGCTGTGTGGAACCCGGAGGCAAGTGTGTGGTAACATGTGCAGCACCTGGAGGTGAGGGCGCGGTAACATGTGCAGAACCTGGAGCCGAGTGGTGGTAACATGTGCAGAACCGGAGGCGAGTGCGCGGTAACGTTTGCAGATCCCGGAGGCGAGTGTGCCGTAACATTTGCAGAACCCGGAGGCGAGTGGCGGTAACATGTGCAGAACCCGGAGGCGAGTGCGCGGTAACGCTGTGTGGAACCCGGAGGTGAGTGAGCGGTAAAACATGCAGAACCCAGAGGCGAATGCGTGGTAACATGTGCAGAACCCAGGGGCGAGTGCACGGTAACATTGTGCATAACCCGGAGGCGAGTGCGCGGTAACATTTGCAGATCCCGGAGGTGAGTGCGCGGTAACATTTGCGGAATCCGGAGGCGAGTGCGCGGTAACATTTGCAGAACCCGGAGGCAAGTGGCGGTAACGCTGTGCTGAACCCAGAGGTGAGTGCACGGTAACGCTGTGCAGAATATGGAGATGAGAGCGCGGTAATGCTGTGCAGAACCCGGAGGTGAATGCACGGTAACGCTGTGCGGAACCCGGAGTTGAGTGCGCGGTAACGCTGTGCAGAACCCGGAGGCGAGTGGCGATAACGCTGTGTGGAACCCGGAGGCGAGTGCGCGATAACATGTGCAGAACCTGGAGCCGAGTGGCGGTAACGCTTTGCAGAACCCGGAGGCGAGTGCGCGGTAACGCTGTGCAGAACCCGGAGGCGAGTGCGCAGTAACGCCGTGTGGAACCTGGAGGTGAGTGAATGGTAACATGTGCAGTACCCAGAGGCGAGTGCGTGGTAACATGTGCAGAACCCGGAGGCAAATGCATGGTAATGCTGTGCATAACCCGGAGGCGAGGGCGCGGTAACGTGTGCAGATCCCGGAGGCAAGTGCGCGGTAACGCTATGCAGATCCCGGAGGCGAGTGTGCGGTAACATGTGCGTAATCCGGAGGCGAGTGCGTGGTAACATTTGCAGAACCTGGAGGCGAGAGTGCCGTAACGCTGTGCGGAGCCTGGAGGTGAATGCGCGGTAACGCTGTGCGGAACACGGAGGCGAATGCGTGATAACATATGTGGAACCCAGAGGCGAGAGCGCGGTAACGCTGAGTGGAACCCGGAGGCAAGTGCGCGGTAACATGTGCAGCACCTGGAGGTGAGGGCGCGGTAACATGTGCAGAACCTGGAGCCGAGTGGCGGTAACATGTGCAGAACCTGGAGCCGAGTGGCGGTAATGCTGTGCAGAACCCAGAGACGAGGGCACGGTAACGTATGCAGAACCGGAGGCGAGTGCGCGGTAACGTTTGCAGATCCCGGAGGCGAGTGTGCCGTAACATTTGCAGAACCCGGAGGCGAGTGTGCGGTAACGCTGTGTGGAACCCGGAGATGAGTGAGCGGTAACACGTGAAGAACCCGGAGGCGAGTGCGCAGTAACGCTGTGCAGGGCCTGGAGGCGAGTGCGCGATAACATTTGCGGACCCCAGAGGCGAGTGCGCAGTAACGCTGTGTGGAACCCGGAGTTGAGTGCGCGGTAACACTGTGCGGAACCTGGAGGCGAGTGCGCGGTAACGTGTGCGGAACCCGGAGACGAGTGAGCGGTAACGTGCAGAACCCGGAGGTGAGTGCGCGGTAACATGTGCAGAACCCGGAGGTGAGTGCGCGGTAACACCGTGTGGAACCCGGAGGTGAGTGAGCGGTAACACATGCAGAACCCAGAGGCGAATACGTGGTAACATTGTGCATAACCCGGAGGTGAGTGCACGGTAATATTTGCAGATCCCGGAGGTGAGTGCACGGTAATATGTGCAGAACCCGGAGGCAAGTGCGCGGTAACGCTGTGCTGAACCTGGAGGCGAGTGCGCGGTAACGCTTTGCAGAATCCGGAGGTGAGAACGCGGTAACGCTGTGCAGAAGCCGGAGGCGAGTGCGCGGTAGCGCTGTGCAGAGCCTGGAGGTGAATGCGTGGTAACGCTGTGCGGAACACGGAGGCGAATGCGCGATAACATATGCGGAACCCAGAGGCGAGAGTGCCGTAACGCTGTGTGGAACCCGGAGGCAAGTGCGTGGTAACATGTGCAGCACCTGGAGGTGAGGGCGCGGTAACATGTGCAGAACCTGGAGCCGAGTGGTGGTAACATGTGCAGAACCGGAGGCGAGTGCGCGGTAACGTTTGCAGATCCCGGAGGCGAGTGTGCCGTAACATTTGCAGAACCCGGAGGCGAGTGGCGGTAACATGTGCAGAACCCGGAGGCAAGTGCACGGTAACGCTGTGTGGAACCCGGAGGTGAGTGAGCGGTAACACATGCAGAACCCAGAGGCGAATGCGTGGTAACATGTGCAGAACCCAGGGGCGAGTGCACGGTAACATTGTGCATAACCCGGAGGCGAGTGCGCGGTAACATTTGCAGATCCCGGAGGCGAGTGCGCGGTAACATTTGCAGAACCCGGAGGCAAGTGGCGGTAACGCTGTGCTGAACCCAGAGGTGAGTGCGCGGTAACGCTGTGCAGAATACGGAGATGAGAGCGCGGTAATGCTGTGCAGAACCCGGAGGTGAATGCACGGTAACGCTGTGCGGAACCCGGAGTTGAGTGCGCGGTAACGCTGTGCAGAACCCGGAGGCGAGTGCGCGATAACATGTGCAGAACCTGGAGCCGAGTGGCGGTAACGCTGTGCAGAACCCGGAGGCGAGTGCGCAGTAACGCTGTGCAGAACCCGGAGGCGAGTGCGCAGTAACGCCGTGTGGAACCTGGAGGTGAGTGAATGGTAACATGTGCAGTACCCAGAGGCGAGTGCGTGGTAACATGTGCAGAACCCGGAGGCAAATGCATGGTAATGCTGTGCATAACCCGGAGGCGAGGGCGCGGTAACGTGTGCAGATCCCGGAGACGAGTGCGCGGTAACGCTGTGCAGATCCCGGAGGCGAGTGTGCGGTAACATGTGCGTAATCCGGAGGCGAGTGCGTGGTAACATTTGCAGAACCCGGAGGCAAGTGGCGGTAACGCTGTGCTGAACCCGGAGGTGTGTGCGCGGTAATGCTGTGCAGAACCCAGAGTTCAGAGCGTGGTAACGTGTGCAGAAGCCGGAGGTGAGTGCGCGGTAACGTGCAGAACACGGAGGCGAGTGCGCGGTATCGCTGTGCGTAACCCGGAGGCGAGTGCGCGGTAACGCTGAGCGGAACCTGGAGGAGAGTGTGCGGTAACCCTGTGCGGAACCCGGAGGCGAGTGCGCGGTAACGCTGTGCGGAACCCGGAGGCGAGTGCGCGGTAACGCTGTGCGGAACCCGGAGGCGAGTGCGTGGTAACGCTGTGTGGAACCCGGAGGCGAGTGCGCGGTAACATGTGCAGAGCCCGGAGGTGAATGCGCGGTAACGCTGTGTAGAACCCGGAGGTGAATGTGCGGTAACGCTGTGCAACACTTGCAAGTGTCGCCTGTTGGACTTCAACTTTTAGGCGAACTGAGGTTTGGGAAAGTGTTGCCCTGCAGTTGATGGTAGGGCCCAAGCAAGTGCAGGGTGGGGGGGAGGGAAGTAGCCACATATCAGGGACACCTTATATAAACTAAGTATTTTTCCGCAGCTCAGACAGTTTAGGCATAGCCACGTTGATATGGTTGGAGTCGGGTCTCTAGCTTATCTGTCCATTCAAGCAATGCAGAGGCATTAAAGTGCCACCAAGTGCTCCAGAGCTTCTCACCCCTCAGTTATAGACTGCAAACTAATGAGCATTTGAGTGAAATGCAGAACAGCTGGATGACTGGGCACATTATACAATCTCCTTGCTAAAGTTGGCCATGGAGCAGTCACTGGAGGAGGCGCTCACACTCCTTGCAATGTCATCATCGCGGTTTGGACCAGTCTCCCCCATGGTTCAAGCTAACAGTGCAGCCTTGCAGTGCAGGTTAGGAGAATGCCTGTGCCTGAGCTGAGAGCACAGCATGCAGTCCAATGGGCAAAGCTGCTGCCAATCAGTCAGGTGGAGTGGGGCGGATGAGAAAGTGGTTTCAGCGGCCATGCAACCCGCTAAACTCTGGCCATTCGAGTGATGGTCAGCACTCTCCGGGATGAGTTAAGGGGCCTTCTGGCTTAACCAGGGCAGATTCTTAGTACATCCATGCTAACCCATGTCTCTCTCTTTCATCCTGCAGGAGGAGTATATCAGGATCATGGAGCCTGGTGAACCATCTGTATGCCTCGTGGCTAACAGAGAGCAGGGACGATGGAGAAGAGAGCGACGGAGGCACCTGGCTGCACAGGGACAGAATCACCCTCTGGAAGAAGGGGTGGCTGGGCCTCCCACTCATGCTGCTGAAGAGCCACAGTGAGCCATCGCTGGTCGGCGCCTAGCGACACCAAGGATCTATAGACAGTGCTTGTCATTTCTGCAGATGACTGAGAACCGGTGTCGCCCAAGACTGCGCATGTCCAGGGAACTGGTTGGTCACATCTGCGGCCTGCTGCAGGATTTGGCACCAAGGGAACATGGGGGGCTCTCATTGCCCGTAGCTGTGAAAGTAAACAGCGTTGTTCAGTTTCTATGCCAGTGGCTCCTTTCAGGGATCCACAGGTAACCCATCTGGGATATCACAAACCCCACACACACGTGCATCCATGAGGTCACGGATGCCATCTTCGCGAGGGCACACAACTTTGCTGACAAAGAGGAGGACTGCAGCTGCCAGGGTGACCAGGATCGGGGAGGTGCTGGGTGGTGGACGAGTGGGCTGGATGCTACCACAGGAGTTGGCGCGTCGGGCGTCCATGGACGTGTGGCTTGCGGCCAATGCCATTCAAGACCTCAGGATGGTCGTGCTTGGTCCCGACATTATACTGGGTCTCAAGGTGGCACAGGTGCGCGGTGGTCTTCCCTCTGAGTGTACCCCAGTTCGGACGGAATTCCACATTGCCCCCAAGCCCTGAACCCTCCCTCAGGAGCCAGTGCCCTGCAATCTGAGCCGCCTTGTGGAAATGCCCTCCGTGTCCTTTAGCACGGCGCGGAGGGGTTTCCTGTACAGGCTGCTGCTGCACACCTTTCGCTTCCTTGCCCTGACATGCCCTGGCATGCCTTGTTGCCGTCCAGCAGTGGAGGTCCTCAATGGGGGACCCTCTGCGGAGGTGTCCTCCCACTTTCCATCGGGGACCTGGGGTGGAGGGTGTTACATGCAGCCGTCCCGCAGGATGTGTCGGTTCACAAACTCCCATGATACCTGCGTTATTTGCGGCCTTGTGGAGTCTGTGGACCACGTTTACATAGGTGTTGTAGGCTGCACCCCCTTTTCAGTTATTTAAAGAACATTTTATTACTGTTTTGTTTACATTTCAGTCCCACGCTCCTGATCTACAGGCACCCGCTATGGAGGGGGGCCGGGAAGGAGGAGGACCTCCTCGTGAACCTGCTCTTGGGCCTGGCCAAGTTGGCCATTAAGAGGCCCAGGCAGCGGGCAATCGAGGGGGTTGTCTCACCTGACTGTCTGCCCCTTTTCCACGGCCACATTCGCAGCCAGGTGTCCTTGGAGAGGGAGCTCGCGGTGTCTGCCGGCATCGTCAAGGCCTCCTGTGCTTGGTGGGCACCATGGGAACTGGGGTGTTTTATCGAACCTGTTAATCACATTATGGTTTAATGTTTGTAAGTCTCTTATAAATATTGTCTTTTGTTTTTGCAGTTTCCCTTTAAGGGGCCTTCTAGATTGTGCCCTGATTTTGTTAGTTTAGTTTAATTGGTTGTGACCTGAAAGAGTTACAGCTTCTTAACTTTCCTAACCCTTCCGCTACGTCTTGGTGCTCCCTGGACATCCACAGCGGGGGTAGAGGCAGCCTGCTGACTGCGACGCCCTGTCTGGGATGACCTTGGTGGGTGTCCTCTGGAGGGCCAAGGCCTGGAAGGCCCCAGCTTGCTTTCGGGGTCCTGCTGTGTGGCAGTGACACCCTCCTCAGCCTGTGGAGTTGGAGCTGCTGAGGATTCGGATGGGCCGGTCACTTCCAGAGTCACCTGGGTGGATGGCCCTGGAGTGTGCAGCTGCTGATCCTCCTCCCTATGAGTGCCCGAGGGCCCCTGGCTGACTCCTTGAGGAGAAGGGGTATCTGGAGTGAGATCAAGCTTCCCTGCACCCCAGTGTGTTGACAACTATGGGACAACTATGGCATCAGTGATGGAGTTCAGCCCGCGTAGCACTGCAGGAGCAACGTCCTGAATCAAGGTCTCCATGGCGCCACCATCCTACCAGTGTTGACCCTGGTGCGTGGCTTTGCTGGTGCTACCACCTCAGAGTGAAGACAGACGGAGTCCCCCATTGTGCCTTGCAATCTGAGGAGTGCAGCGGACATTCCTTTGGGGATGTCTAGGTGAACATGCACATTCCCTATCTTCCCAAAAATCCCATCCCCATCCTCTTTCAACTCCCTGACCTCCGCCTTCCCACCCCCTGAAATGGTGTCTGCCTCTGAGTCCCCACAACACCCTTGCCATCCCTTCCACCATTACCGACAGCCTCCCACGCTACTGGCTCACTTCACCCTCTCTCACCATTCCCTCTGACCATGCCCACCCTCATTTCACTCTCCAAGAAGCCGTCATTGGGCTAAACTGTTCTAGATTTGTACGAAGTAGAGAGGCGGGTGGGAAAAAGAATGTTTAATCTGCCGGCCACAATGGCAGCCTTTAACGCCATATCATCTCAATCCCACCCCCTTAATCATGCATTCCTGGGAAACAAGCTGTGTCAATGGTGGGCAGGCTGCTAGTCACCTGCCACACCGTCACATAGAACATATGAATTAGGAGCAGGGGTAGGCCACTCAGCCCCTCCAGCCTGCTCTGCCATTCAATAAGATCATGGCTGATCCGATTGTAACCTCGACTCAGCCCCACCTACCCCAATAACCTTTCACCTCCTTGTTAATCAAGTATCTATCTAGCTCTACCTTAAAAATATTCAAGACTCTGCTTCCACTGCCTTTTGAGGAAGTGAGTTCCAAAGACTCTCGACCCTCTGAGAGAAAAAATTTCTCCTCATTTCTGCCTTAAATGAGCAATCCCTAATTTTTAAACAGTGACCCCTAGTTCTAGATTCTCCCACGATAGGCAGCATTGTACATCCTGCAGGCGGGCGCACAACAGACCTGATTGGACATAAAATCGCACGATATTTTGCTCGGTGGGCGCACACAAGTCAGAAGCTCGCCTGCTGACAATTAACTCATTAACGACGCAATTGGCTGCGACATTCTGTGGCCCATCCAGCTTTACGGTTGACGGACGGTAGAATCGGCCAGACGGCCCTTACATTTCTCACGGGAAGAATTTTTCCTATGGTGGGCAGGCTGGCAGCGGAGCTGATCGCTGCCCGTGATCGGCTGCACGCTGCCATTTCACATGAGCGGGACAATTAAGGCCTGCCCAGTGTGACGCACACCTGGAAACGCTCAGCGGTCCCTGTGCAGGAGGGGGTAGGAGGGAGAGTCGGGGCCTGCGCTCTTTCACACACGTGCACGAGGGAACGCAGCAATCTCCCTGAGGCACGGGGAGATTGGTTGTGAAATAAATAAAGTGAAAATTTATTTAAACATGTCCCCTCATGTGAAAGTGTCACATGAGCTGGGACATGTTTGTGAAGTAAAATTTATTTATTTATTTTATAAAACCTTCATGAAACCTCATCCCACTCCTGGATGAGGTTTCCTGGAAAATGCGAAGGCCGCTTGGGCTCTTCACCTGCCGCCAACCTTAAGGTTGGACGAGCAGCTTTACTAACAAGTTAAATTACTTTTTTAATGGCTTTAATAGGCCGTTAACAGTTTGGTGGGTGCGCCGTCGCCTCCGGCACACGCCTGCTGAACGAAATATCAAAATGGCACTCGGTAACATTGGGACGCACGCCCGACATCATCGTGCGTCATTTTACACATCGGCGTGTCGGGCCCACCTCCCGCACACCGACCAAGCCCCATTAAACCTCATCCAAGGCTGGGATGAAACCTCTGTTAGGAAATAAAATATAAAGAAATATCTGGGGGCAGCATTTTTATGAGGTCTGCTTTGAGGTGTTGATTGTGCTGCCTGGACACTTGTTTGCAGCTTTTTACCTGCTTCAATTCATTATTTGCAGGTCTGCAGCTCCCTGCCTTCAGGGGGCTCTCTCGAAGTGCTCACCCATGCCTGTGGTGATGTTTGCCCCCACCCTGGCAATGCTGAGCTTCTCACATTTCACCGGCCGTGACCGCACAAAATCGCGGCTGGGAGCCGATTGTGACCGGGGGCCCATTTCCCAGTCACTCTTGGGCCTGCCAATCACACACACCCAACGGATGAAAACTCAGGCAGAGCAAACATCCTCTCAGCATCCAGCCTGTCAATGCCCCTCAGGACCTGCCACATCATCACCCCAGGCACCAGATTTAAAGTGCAGCCACGTGCACACCTCTCAGTGCTTCCAGCCCAGGATGGCTGCAAATAAGATAAAAACAAAAAAACTGCGGATGCTGGAAATCCAAAACAAAAACAGAATTACCTGGAAAAACTCAGCAGGTCTGGCAGCATCGGCGGAGAAGAAAAGAGTTGACGTTTCGAGTCCTCATGACCCTTCGACAGAACTTGAGTTCGAGTCCAAGAAAGAGTTGAAATATAAGCTGGTTTAAAGTATGTGTGTGGGGGGCGGAGAGATAGAGAGACAGAGAGGTGGTGGGGGGTGTGTGTGGTTGTAGGGACAAACAAGCAGTGATAGAAGCAGATCATCAAAAGATATCAACGACAATAGTACAATAGAACACATAGGTGTTAAAGTTAAAGTTGGTGATATTATCTAAACGAATGTGCTAATTAAGAATGGATGGTAGGGCACTCAAGGTATAGCTCTAGTGGGGGTTTTTTTAAATTTTTTTATAATGGAAATAGGTGGGAAAAGGAAAATCTTTATAGTTTATTGGAAAAAAAAGGGAAGGGGGAAACAGAAAGGGGGTGGGGATGGGGGAGGGAGCTCACGACCTAAAGTTGTTGAATTCAATATTCAGTCCGGATGGCTGTAAAGTGCCTAGTCGGAAGATGAGGTGTTGTTCCTCCAGTTTGCGTTGGGCTTCACTGGAACAATGCAGCAAGCCAAGGACAGACATGTGGGCAAGAGAGCAGGGTGGAGTGTTAAAATGGCAAGCGACAGGGAGGTTTGTGTCATTCTTGCGGACAGACCGCAGGTGTTCTGCAAAGCGGTCGCCCAGTTTACGTTTGGTCTCTCCAATGTAGAGGAGACCACATTGGGAGCAACGAATGCAGTAGACTAAGTTGGGGGAAATGCAAGTGAAATGCTGCTTCACTTGAAAGGAGTGTTTGGGTCCTTGGACGGTGAGGAGAGAGGAAGTGAAGGGGCAGGTGTTGCATCTTTTGCGTGGGCATGGGGTGGTGCCATAGGAGGGGGTTGAGGAGTAGGGGGTGATGGAGGAGTGGACCAGGGTGTCCCGGAGGGAGCGATCCCTACGGAATGCCGATAAGGGTGGTGAAGGGAAGATGTGTTTGGTGGTGGCATCATGCTGGAGTTGGCGGAAATGGCGGAGGATGATCCTTTGAATGCGGAGGCTGGTGGGGTGATAAGTGAGGACAAGGGGGACCCTATCATGTTTCTGGGAGGGAGGAGAAGGCGTGAGGGCGGATGCGCGGGAGATGGGCCGGACACGGTTGAGGGCCCTGTCAACGACCGTGGGTGGAAAACCTCGGTTAAGGAAGGAGGACATGTCAGAGGAACTGTTTTTGAATGCAGCATCATCGGAACAGATGCGACGGAGGCGAAGGAACTGAGAGAATGGGATGGAGTCCTTACAGGAAGCGGGGTGTGAGGAGCTGTAGTCGAGATAGCTGTGGGAGTCGGTGGGTTTGTAATGGATATTGGTGGACAGTCTATCACCAGAGATTGAGACAGAGAGGTCAAGGAAGGGAAGGGAAGTGTTAGAGATGGACCACGTGAAAATGATGGAGGGGTGGAGATTGGAAGCAAAATTAATAAATTTTTCC
Organism: Carcharodon carcharias; assembly: GCF_017639515.1. NCBI lineage: Eukaryota > Metazoa > Chordata > Chondrichthyes > Lamniformes > Lamnidae > Carcharodon > Carcharodon carcharias. The sequence goes on from NC_054479.1 coordinate 71,890,177, forward strand.
AGGTCCTGACGAGAGCATGAAGCGGCACCGAAGTAATCATCGATGTACCGGAGAAAGAGTAGTGGAAGGGGGCCAGAGTAGGACTGCAACAAGGAATGTTCCACATACCCCATAAAGAGACAGGCATAGCTGGGCCTCCATCATTTTCACGTGGTCCATCTCTGACACTTCCCTTCCCTTCCTTGACCTCTCTGTCTCAATCTCTGGTGATAGACTGTCCACCAATATCCATTACAAACCCACCGACTCCCACAGCTATCTCGACTACAGCTCCTCACACCCCGCTTCCTGTAAGGACTCCATCCTATTCTCTCAGTTCCTTCGCCTCCGTCGCATCTGTTCCGATGATGCTGCATTCAAAAACAGTTCCTGTGACATGTCCTCCTTCTTCCTTAACCGAGGTTTTCCACCCACGGTCGTTGACAGGGCCCTCAACCGTGTCCGGCCCATCTCCCGCGCATCCGCCCTCACGCCTTCTCCTCCCTCCCAGAAACATGATAGGGTCCCCCTTGTCCTCACTTATCACCCCATCAGCCTCCGCATTCAAAGGATCATCCTCCGCCATTTCCGCCAACTCCAGCATGATGCCACCACCAAACACATCTTCTCTTCACCCCCCCTTACAGGCATTCCGTAGGGATCGCTCCCTCTGGGACACCCTGGTCCACTCCTCCATCACCCCCTACTCCTCAACCCCCTCCTATGGCACCACCCCATGCCCACGCAAAAGATGCAACACCTGCCCCTTCACTTCCTCTCTCCTCACCGTCCAAGGACCCAAACACTCCTTTCAAGTGAAGCAGCATTTCACTTGCATTTCCCCCAACTTAGTCTACTACATTCGTTGCTCCCAATGTGGTCTCCTCTACATTGGAGAGACCAAACATAAACTGGGCGACCGCTTTGCAGAACACCTGCGGTCTGTCCACAAGAATGACCCAAGCCTCCCTGTCGCTTGCCATTTTAACACTCCACCCTGCTCTCTTGCCCACATGTCTGTCCTTGGCTTGCTGCATTGTTCCAGTGAAGCCCAACGCAAACTGGAGGAACAACACCTCATCTTCCGACTAGGCACTTTACAGCCATCCGGACTGAATATTGAATTCAACAACTTTAGGTCGTGAGCTCCCTCCCCCATCCCCACCCCCTTTCTGTTTCCCCCTTCCCTTTTTTTTCCAATAAATTATAAAGATTTTCCTTTTCCCACCTATTTCCATTATAAAAAAATTTAAAAAAACCCCCACTAGAGCTATACCTTGAGTGCCCTACCATCCATTCTTAATTAGCACATTTGTTTAGATAATATCACCAACTTTAACTTTAACACCTATGTGTTCTATTGTACTATTGTCGTTGACATCTTTTGATGATCTGCTTCTATCACTGCTTGTTTGTCCCTACAACCACAGACACCCCCCCCCCCCACCTCTCTGTCTCTCTATCTCTCCGCCCCCCACACACATACTTTAAACCAGCTTATGTTTCAACTCTTTCTTGGACTCGAACTCAAGTTTTGTCGAAGGGTCATGAGGACTCGAAATGTCAACTCTTTTCTTCTCCGCCGATGCTGCCAGACCTGCTGAGTTTTTCCAGGTAATTCTGTTTTTGTTTTGGCTGCAAATAAGACATGGCCCCAAAAGGCAAAAAGACCGCAGCCCCCAGGCTTAGTGACAGATCCTCGGGTGCCTGTTGGACACAGTGAAGGCCGCTGTGATGTCCTCTAACCCCCGCTCTGGCCGCAGGAGGGGCAGCAACATCAAAATATCCAGCTGGGGAGGCAGTGACAGCGGTGGCTAGTGCCAATGTCCTGCAAAAGAGGACAATAACCTGGTGCTGCAAGAGGGTAAGTTACTGTTCTCATCACTCTCTACTCACATACTCAAGCCCATCACACATCCACAGGGCCCTCACTCACTGCCAGTTCAAGGGACATCACCATTCACTCTTTCACCTACAGCGTCATTGTCCTCATCCTGTACATGGGACCACTCACCGCCCACACATGCCAGGCATACTTATCATCTGGCCTGGCAGGCATCCTGCTTACACTTTCTCCATCTCAATCTATGCAGGACAAGTTGGCACACAACAAGAGAAAGAGGTCGCAGACCAATGGCAGAAAGCCTGATATCAAGGTCCTCACGGACTTTGAAAACAAGCCATCCAGCTGGCCTGTGAGGATCTGGGCCGGACCTTTGCTGACGGTGAGGTTGGTGCTGCTCTGCCAAGTGAGGACCCAGCAGTGCAACATCCCATCAGACAACCATGTGATGTGTCCTGTTTCACAGGCCACTGCCATGTACTAATTATCTCACCTTGCTTTCGCAGGCACATCTGGGAAACAGCTGACTGAGCCCATGACCCAGGGCCTCCAATCAATCCCTGAAGAAACTTCTGGTGAGGAATCTGAAGGCCCCCTCCCTGAAGTCCCATTTCAGCGCTCATCCACACCCTCCACCAGTGCAGAGACACACATCTCGGTGGGACTGAGCTTTAGAGTAGCCTCAGGATCACAATCTGGTGAGCACATCACACTTTCTGATCCACAGAAGACGGAGGCAGGGTCTTCCCAGGTCCCCGGCACTCAGAGGGCTGCTGGAGGCCAGAACGTTGCTGAGTCTGAGTCAGATGACGAGCCACTGGACTCGGTCATGTCACAGTTGCTGGAGCTGCAAAGGCAAGCTAGGGGACAACAGGGAGGGATGTCCCCTGCACTCCTCAGATTGCAAGGCATGATGGAGGAGTCTGTCTGTCTTCACTCTGAGGTGACAGCGCCGACATTGCAAAGCACTGAGGTCAACACTGGCAGGATGGCAGCCACCATGGAGACCTTGGTCCAGGACGTCACTCCTGCACCGCTGCGCGAGCTGAACTCCATCGCTTGTGCCACAATTGGCCTCCAACAGTGTGTACGCAAGAGGGGTGCTGGTCAGCTTGATCTCACTCCAGCTACCCCTGCTGCTCAAGGAGTCAGCCAGGGGACCTCGGGCACCCATAGGGAGCAGGATCAGCAGGTGTAGCCCCCACCCTCCCCTGGGGACACCTACCCAGGTGACTCTGGGAGTGACCGGCCCATCCGAGCCCCCTCTTCCTGTGACCTCAGCAGCTGCAGCTCCCCAGGCCGAGGAGGGTGTCACTGCCACACGATAGGACCCTGAGAGCAGGCCAGGGCCCTCCCAAGCCTCGGCCCTCCAAGAATGTCTCCCCGCCTATGGCTCCTTGTTCTGATGAGCAGTGTTTGTGTCACTCAGATGTGAAACCTTTCTGCACAAGATAAAGGCAGGTATCTCAGTCCAGGACCTCTTCCCTGTGCTTTGTGCAGCCTTCAGTCCAAAGTGATGGTCTGGCCTCACACTCCCTGGACACATTACTGATGCCTGGACCTCGGCGATGCTGGTCATTGCTGCCAGAATGTATTGGGCAGGCGTCACAGAGTTCCATCATTCTCTCTGTGTGCTCTCAGCACCTTAAGATGGGGCTGGCCCCATCACACCAGCATCTGTGACCAGTAATGCTGCGCACCAGCTCCTGAAGGACTCAGGTGCTGAAGGTGGACACAGCATCAGATGTGTCTAAAGTTTCATGGCTGCACCTCTATGATATGATCCTGATCGCAGAGAGCAAGCAAGCTGCCCTTGGCCAGACAGGAGTCAGACATTCTCAGAGGCTATGTGAAGATCTATGGAGTGTCCTCTCTGCATGTCATCATCATCCTCCTGCAATCGAGTGACTATTAGGGCCTCCACTGCGCCTCCATGACAGGAGCATTCTCACAGAGGGTATTGGAGCCGCCATAAGCCAGACTGGAGTCAAACGTTCACAGATGCGGTCACCTCACTGCATGTCGTCATCATCCTCCACAAATCTAGCAGCTATGAGGGTCTCCTGAGTGCGCTTGCCTCATCTAGCCAGTGCGAGGGCCTCCTTACCCTCATCCCCGTCGGCATCCTCCTCATCAGAGGTGAGCTCCATCTCCTCCTCAGCCAGCTTCTCTCCCCGTGGCAGTGCCAGGTTGTAAAGGGCACAGCAGGCGACAACGATGTGTGACACCCTCTGTGGGCTGTTTTGTAGGGCTCCACCAGACCAGTCCAGGCACCAGAACCTCATCTTCACCATCCCGATGGTCTGCTCCACCAAGTTGCGAGTTGCTGCATGAGCCTCATTATTGCGACTCTCTGCTGCAGTCTGAGGCCCCCACACAAGTGTCATCAGCCACGGCCTCTGTGGGTAGCCCTTGTCACCGAGGAGCCAACCCTGCAGCTTCTGTGGACCCTGGAAGACTCCAGGGATCTCTGACTGACTGAGGATGTAGGAGTAGCACACTCCCTGGAAACCGTGCGCACACCTGCAGGATGCATTTCTGGTAGTCGCACACAAGCTGCACATTCAGTGAATGGAACCCCTGTGGTTGATATAGTTCACCGAGTGTAATGATGGAGATCTGAGCACCACACAAGTGCAGTTGATGGCACCCTGCACCTGTGGGAATCCTGAGATCAGGGCAAATCCATCCTGGCTGTTCTGGTCCCAGGCGAAATGCACAAAGTTATGTGTCCTCGAGAAGATGGCATCTGTGACTTCATGGATACATTTGTGGGTGGCTGCTTGTGATATCCCAGATGTCACCTGTGGTGCCCTGAAAGATGTAGAAGTTGAGCACCATGGTTACTTTCACGGTCTCGGGCAGTGGGTGCCCTCATGTCCCTTTGGCGCCAAATCCTGCAGCAGGTGGCAGATGTGAGCGACCAGTTCCCTGGACATGCGCAGTCTCCAGCGACACTGGTTCTTGGTTGTCTACAGGAATGAAAGCTGGTGTTTACAGACCCTGTGTGTTGCTAGGCGCCGACCTGTGGCAGCTCACTGTGGCTCTTCAGCGGTGTGTGCGGGAGCCCCAGCTGCCCCTTCTTCCTGAGGGCGCTGCTCCTGCCTCTGCACAGCCGGGAGTCTCAGTCACTCTCTTCTCCCTCGTCTTCACTCTCTCCCTCCTCAACAACCCACCTCAACTGCAGGGCAGCCCTTGCCCTGGCACTGCACTGTCAGCTGGGAAAAAGTGACTTACCTGTGCCCTCACATGAATGCGCGACGCCTCAACCTTGAAGTCCAACAGGCGACCCCGGCGAATGCACTGTTACTGTGCACTCACCTCCGAGTTCCCCCCAAGGTGTAGCTCGCCAGGTGCTCGCCTTATAAATGCTGTTGTGAAACACGTTGGTGTGCACTCACACTGATGTGCTCAGATGATCCAGTGCGGGGGGATGATTCTGGTGGGATGGGCTTAAAATTGAAATGTTAAAATGAGGTTCCCAACATCCAATGAGCAGAGCAGAGGATTGCAAACTGGTTTAACCATGTCGTGAAAGCAATTGTTAACCTTCTCACCTTGTTGTCTGCTCACACCCGCCATGAGCCCTGAAGCCAGCGGGCATGGAAAATTGTGTGTGCGTGCACATGTGTGTGCGTGCTTGTCATGAAACTAACATATAATTTTCATAATGTTTTTCCTGGTTTATTGTGAAGTAGCTTTATGGGGGTAAGTATAATTGTGTTTATGTGGATGTGAGCAGGTGTATTGTGTGCGTGTGTCCGCACACATGTGGGTGCATATGTAAGTGTGGACACATGTGGGTGTGTGCGTGAATGTGTGAGTGTGTATGCATCTGTGTGAGAGGGTGTTTGTGTGGTGGTGTGTGTATGTGTATGTGTGTGTGTTGGACCATGGGCTTGTGTGTGGTTTTGCTGGGGTCTGTGTGTGGATATGTTTCTGTGTGTAAGAGTGTGTGTGTGTGTGTGTGTGAACGTTTCTGGGTGTTGTCACGACCCCCTGAGGATAGTGCGCTGCAGTATCCAGCACCGCTGCTCCTGGAGCTGTGTCAAATCTGAAAAGTTTGATCAACTCATCTAACTGTTTAATTCAGATTAACAGAATACGAGCACTGGGTTTGTAAACTTAATGGACAGAAATTTTCGCTCGGTGGGTGGGCGCACGCCTGACCCACTGAAGTGTGAATTAACGCGTGTTGATGTCAGCCAAGCAGCACACAGGTCAGCGCACAGTTGCACGATAGTTCGGTCAGAGGGCATGCGCTGGAGTTGGCAGCGTGCCCACCAACAATTGAAAGGTCTGTTAGGCCATTAAGTAATCAATTAACTTAAATCCTTTATTGCCTGTCTAACCTTATAGTTGGTGAGCAGGTGAAAAGGCCAAGCAGCCTTTGCATTTTTTTTGGAAATCTCATCCATGGGTGAGATGAGGTTTCCAACAGCAAATAAAAATCAAATGAAAACTTAATTTTTCATGAAGAACATATCCCTGCTCATGTGACAGAGTCAGGAACATGTTTCATTACATTTTTTTTCATATCTCTGCATCTCGCTGAGACAGCTCTGTGCCTCAGGGAGATTATGCAGCACTCACTCTCACGCATGCATGAAGATCGTGCTCGGCCCACTTGCCCTCCGCTCACAGAGGCAGCGCTCAGTGCTGCTGCTCGTGTTTCACTCTGGACAGGCCTTAATTGGCCCACCAACCTGAAATCGCGGTGCAGTGCCAATCATGGGCAGCAGCCGGCTTCCCGACCACCCCCTCCAAGGGCAAAATTCTGCCCAATAAGAAAATAACTGTTTATTGAACAAATTGTCTTTTGCCAGTGGCAAAAGAAAGAAATATGAACTGCTCATTTCTAACTCTATAACCTAAACTCTGCCCCTTCTTAAATCCCGATGCACACCATACAAGACACACAAAACATGGATTTTAAGGGTGGGATAAAACAGTTCAATAGCACCATTTCCAGAGTACAGGATTCGATGGGTTGATTTTGATCAATGTCTTCCAAATTCCTTTCAGGTCTTGTTGATGACACGAGGTGGTCTTCCAACGCTTTCAGTATTTAGTTCACTGGTTGAGCACTTGCCTTTCAATGTCTCTAACAGTGATTTTTCCCTTTGCCTCGTGACAGGGGTTTTCAGAGAGAGAACGGGTTTTAGAGATATGAGAAGAAAAAGCTAGCTAGCTGCTATTGTGGAATTACTTGAAACTTCCACACACACGCACACGCACGCAGAAGTTTTAGGTCTTTTTCCTTTCAGGCTAGGAGCTATTCTGCTGCACTGCTTTCTCACAAACCCTGGTCACCTGGTCAGGAGCTGGTTAAAATGTTGTTGCGAGGCAGTTCCCCATTAGATCAGACTCCTCCTTGGCACCATTCTATCTTTCATGGCACGCTCTGTTTCAGGACAGCAGCATTGTACATATCCCTCACACTGTTCCAGCAGATATGTCCTTCAAACTGCAGCCATTGTAATTTTAAGCCACAATCCTAAGAAATAAAAAGATATGTTCCTTACATGCCTCTGCCCTTAAAAGAGATGAAACGCCATTTCAAAAATATGTTTCATCACAAGGTATGTGACATATGGACAACAAAACATGAGACTTACTTTCATTCATTCTTTCTCCATCTTTATGCAATCTTCAGTGATTCTAGCCCTTTAACTTATTTTAGTATATTACACCCGGGACATTGCATCCATGATCACATTATCTTTACCAGCAATGTGAACAATCTTTACATTGAATGGTTGAAACAATAGACTCCTTCTAAACAGTTTTGCATTTCGAGTTTTAAACTTTTCAATGAATGCCAGTGGATTATGGTCAGTGTAGATTAGTGTTTCTTTGTTATTGTGTCGGACATAAACTTCAAAGTATTGAAGAGACAACAACAATGGTAGAGTTTCTTTTTCTACTGTACAGTACTTCCTCTGATATTGATCGAGTTTCTTGGAAAAATACCCCACCGGCTTCTCTAACCCTAAGTTAAGACTGCACCTACCCCCAAGTCACTAGCATGAATTGCCATTATAAAAGAAAACCAAAAATACCTGGAAAAACTCAGCAGGTCTGACAGCATCTGCAGAGAGGAGCACAGTTAACATTTCAAGTCCGCATGACTCTTCAACAGAACTAAGGAAAAATAGAAAAGAGGTGAAATATAAACTGGTTTAAGGGTGGGTGGGACAGGTAGAGCTGGATAGAGGACCAGTGATAGGTGGAGATTGCCAAAAGATGTCATAGACAAAATGACAAAGAGGTGTTGATGGTGGTGACATTAGATGAGGAATGTGCTAATGGTGACATTAAGGGTAGAAAGCAGGACGAGCAAGGTACTGATAGCCCTAGTGGGGATGGGGGGAAGGGATTGAAATAGGCTAAAAGGTAGAGATAAAACAATGGATGGAAATACATTTAAAAATAATGCAAATAGGTAGGTTTTTTCAGGTATTTTTGCTTTTGTTTTGGATTTCCAGCATCCACGGTTTTTTGCTTTTATCTTGCCATTTTAAAAGGTTTGGTAAAGTCAGGGGTGGCCAACACTGGTTCATTTATTCAGATTGCCTTCAGCTTTTCAAAAGCTGCTTGGTATTCTGTTGACCATACCACTTTTGCCTGTTTTCTTAACAAATTGGTGAGAGGTACAGCTATTGTGCTGAAGTTAGGCACAAACTTCCTATAAAACACACACAATCCCAAAAATCTCAGGATTTCTCATGCTTCTTTAGATGCTCCTGTGAGTCTTTCTAGAAACATGGACACGTAATCCAACATGGAGGATTCATCCTCGAACAGAAGCCCAAACAATCCCCATCCACCGCTACTTTCCTCCGTCTGGCTGAACTTGTTCTCACACTGAACAATTTTTCCTTTAACTCCTCTCACTTACTCCAAATAAAATGTATGATTATGGGGACCTGCATGGGCCCCAGCTATGCCTGTCTCTTTATTGGGTATGTCGGACATTCCTTGTTCCAGTCCTATTCCGGCTCCCTCCCACAACTCTTTCTCCGGTACAGTGATGATTACTTCGGTGCTGCTTCATGCTCTCGTCTGGACTTGGAAAAATGTATTAATTTTGCTTTCAATTTCCACCCCTCCATCGTTTTCACATGGTCCATCCCTGACACTTCCCTTCCCTTCCTTGACCTCTCTGTCTCAATTTCTGTTGATAAACTGTCCACCAATATCCATAAAAAGCCTACCGACTCGCACAGCTCCTCACACCCCGCTTCCTGTAAGGACTCCATCCCATTCTCTTAGTTCCTTCGCCTCCGTCGCATCTGTTCTGATGATGCTAACTTCAAAAACAGTTCCTCTGACATGTCTTCCTTCTTCCTTAACCGAGGTTTTCCACCCACGGTAGTTGACAGGGCCCTCATCCATGTCCGGCCCATCTCCCGTGCATTTGCCCTCATGTCTTCTCCTCCCTCCCAGAAACATGATAGGGTCCCCCTTGTCCTCACTTATCACCCCACCAGCCTCCGCATTCAAAGGATCATCCTCCGCCATTTCCGCCAACTCCAGCATGATGCCACCACCAAACACATCTTCCCTTCACCCCGCCCCCACCCCCCGGTGGCATTCCGCAGGGATCGTTCCATCCGGGACACCCTGGTCCACTCCTCCATTACCCCCTACACCTCAACCCCCTCCCATGGCACCTTCCCATGCAACCACAGAAGGTGCAACACCTGCCCCTTTACTTTCCCTCTCCTCACCGTCCAAGGGCCCAAACATTCCTTTCAAGTGAAGCAGCATTTCACTTGCTCTTCCCTCAATTTAGTCTACTGCATTTGTTGCTCCAAATGAGGTTTCCTGTACATTGGAGAGAACAAACGCAGACTGGGTGACCGCTTTGCATAACACCTTTGGTCTGTCTGCAAGCATGACCCAGACCTCCCTGTCGCTTGCCATTTCAACACTCCACCCTGCTCTCATGCCCACATGTCCGTCCTTGGCTTGCTGCATTGTTCCAGTGAAGCTCAACGCAAACTGGAGGAACAGCACCTCATCTTCTGACTGGGCACTTTACAGCCTTCCAGACTGAATATTGAGTTCAACAACTTCAGACCATGAGCTCTCTCCTCCATCCCCAACCCCTTTCCAGTCCCCCTCTTTTTTTTCCAATAATTTATGTAGATTTTTCTTTTCACACCTATTTCCATTATTTTTAACTGTATTTCCATCCATTGTTTTATTTCTACCTTTTAGCCTATTTCGATTCCTTCACCCCACCCCACCCCCACTAGGGCTATCTGTACCTCGCTTTGTCCTGCTTTCTGCCCTTAATCAGCACATTCCTTAGATAATATCACCACTTTCAACACCTCTTTGTTCTTTTGTCTGTGACATCTTTTTGTTATCTCCACCTATCCCTGGACATTTATCCAGCTCTACTTGTCCCATCCCCCATTAAACCATCTTATATTTCACCTCTCTTCTATTTTTCCCTAGTTCTGATAAAGAGTCATACAGTCTCGAAACATTAACTGTGCTCCTCTCCGCAGATGCTGCAAGATTTGCTGAGCTTTTCCAGGTATTTATATTTTTGTTATGGAGGATTCATCTTTCTGCTTTAGGAACATTTCCTTAATCACTTTTAATGGACCTCTTATTTCATGACCATTGATAATTCCAATGGGCTAAATCCATTAGATTCCTTTGGACAATCTATGGTAGCCAATAGTAAGAAATCTAATTGTTTGTCCCAATCCTCTGGGTATTCAAAATAGGTTTTAATCATGGGGCGGAATTATCTGCCTGTCAGGCGGGCTAATCGGCAATGGGCATGTGCAGGGGGATTAAGGCCTGCCCTGCAAGGACAGGGGGTATAAGACCCACCTCCACGGGCAGGGGGATTAAGGCACACCCCACCCGGGCAAGGGGATTAAGGCACACCCCACCATGGACAGGGGGACTAAGGCCCACCCTGCACGGACAGGGGGAATAAGGCCCACCCCCCACGGGCAGGTGGATAAGGCACACCCCACACGGGCAGGGGGATTAAGGTCCTCCCCCCACGGACAGGGGGATTAAGGCCTGCCCCCCACAGGCAGGGGGATAAGGCCCGCCTGCCAAAAAGCATAGAAATCTCCCTGAGGCATGGAGTTGCCTCAGGGAGATTAAGTTCGTATTGAAATATTTAAATAAAGAAAGGTGAAAATTTTTTAGACATGTCCCCTCAATGTGACAGGTTCACATGAAGTGGAACATGTTTATGGATTTTGACAAAAATATTTATTCATATAATAAAATCTTCAGGAAACCTTATCCCGCCGATAGCTGAGGTTTCCTGAGAAAAGCAATGACCGCTTGGACTCTTTGCCTGTCCACTAACATTAAGGTTGGACGAACAGCGTTGAGAATTACTGTAATTGGTTTCTCAATGGCCTTTGACAGTTCAGGAGCGCGCCCTGCCTCAGGTGCCCCCACCGAACGAAAGTTTGGAATGACGCATGGTGACGTTGGGATGCACGCCCGACATTGCCACGCGTCATTTTATGAGTCAGCGTGCCAGGCCCTGCCCTTGATCGCCAATGTGAAAATTCTGGCCATGGTTTTGAGATTCTGATGGCATCTCTCTTAAGTTCCCTGTGTCTGTGGGTGATAGGCAGTAAACTTTAGTTATTTTATACCCAAACTGCTGATTATATCCTGGAAAATTTTAGACATGGGCCAGGATTTTTTGCTGGGCAGGCCCGTGCCCAACCCACTCGAGTGTAAAATGACACATGATGTCGGGCGAGCATCCCGGTGTCTTCATGCACTCACCAACAATTAACAAGCCTATTAAGGCCTTCAAAGACCCAATTAAATGTTATTTTTTGCTGCCCATCCAACCTTATGGTTGGCAGGCAGGTGAAAAAGCCAAACAGCCTTTACACTTTTTAGGAAACCCCATCCACAGGCGGGATGAGGTTTCCAAGAGCAAATAAAAATAAAATATAAATTTTATTATTTCATTAAGAACATGTCCCCACTCATGTGACAGAGGCACATGAGGGGTCATGTTTTTAACACCTTAAAATTTTTTATTTTCAAAACTGTTCATCTTCCTGAGGCACCTCTGTGCCTCTGGGAGTTTTTCCATCACGCACCCACGAGCATGTGCAAAGTTCACCTCGCCTTTCCACACTCCCCCCCACACATCCTCCCCCCCCACCCAGCCACACACAGGCAACGCAGAGCCCTGCCGAGCTCAGCTGACAAGGGTAAAATTCTGCCCATGAAGTTACAATCTGACCAAGGCTGTATTTCAATTGGTGAAAAATTGAGTTAACTTTTCCACTACCTCCTTATCTGTAATTGCCCTTAAAGGAATAGCTTCTGGAAATTGGGTTGTCATATCCATATTGTAACGATAAACTGATATCTTGCTTCCGTTTTGGGTAATGGTCCTACACAATCTATTAATACCTGACTGAATAGTTCTCCAAAAACTGGTATGGGTATTAAAGGTGCTGGTTTGATTACGTGTTGGGGCTTACCTAATACCTGACATGTTTGGCACATTTTACAAAATTGCACTATGTCCTTTTGAAGTCTTGGCCAGCTAAAATGCCTGTTTATCAGTGTTTGGGTTTTCCATATTTCTACATGTCTTGTGGTAGGGATTTCATGTGCTACTCGCAATATCTCCTAACGGTGTTTGGGCGGTACCACTATCTGATGAACAACCGTATATTCCTCATCTGCGGGTCTGTGAGGGTGTCTCCACTTCCTCATCAGAACTCTGTTTATAATGTAATAGTCCTCCGGAACTCTTTCCACCTCAGCACAGTCAGCTCACACTGAAGCTAACTTGTTTAACTCTGGACCTGCTTTCTGAGCTTCAATTAACGAAGACCTGCCAAACACTTCCTTTGAATTATCCTCATCCTTAAAGGGAGTTTTGGCTACTCTTACATCTACATGTGATGTTACTTTGATCTCTGGTGATAGACTTTGTTTAGCCATTGCTCTGGTCACCCAACACAATGGAAAAATATCAGGAACTTGTTCTTGTAACTGCTCCGTCTCTTTAGCATCTCTCGGACTTTCTGTAATAATAGGCGAAGCTATAACCTTCACTCCTGCCAAATCATTCCCCAGGAGTAGATCAACTCAATCCATGGGTAATCTCTTAACCACTCCTACAACCACCGATCCAGACAACAAACCACACTCCAATTGCACTTTGTACAATGGGATCGGGATTTACACTCCAATTATCCCGTTTACCAATACTTTAGCTTTCATTGAAGTCTCTGGAGCGAAAACTAGGTCCTTCTCTGGCAAAAGAGTTTGAGGAGCTCCTGTGTCCCTTAATATAGTTATGGGTTTAGCTGCATCATTTGATGAAAAAGGGGTTATGTTTCCTTTAGACAGAAACCCTTTATCTCTCTCATCTACCTTATTCACTCCACTGCATTCACAGTAGTGTTTACCTCCAGATCCTTATTTGTAGTTAAAGCTACAATTTGATCCATGGCATTTTCTTTTTAAGTTCCCTTTTCGGACTCACTCTTCCGAACTCCAATAAGTCCCATGGCTTCCCTCGTAACTTCCAGCATTCTGGACGAATGTGTCCCAATTTATTACAATGGAAATATTTAGCCCTTCAAGTTTCATCCCCACCCTCAGTGCCTTCCTTCCTGATCTGGGGAGGAGATCTCAAAGTATTCCCAGCTATCGATTCTTTACCCTGTCTACTTGCCTTCCTTTCACTATCCCACTTTCCATCCTTTTCAAATTTCTGGGGTTGATGGAAAAAAGGTTTAGTTTTATGGATCTGCTCGTAATCGTCAGCCATTACTGCTGCCTGTCTAGCAGTTGCAATCCTTTGGTCATCAACATGGCTTCTTATTACAGAAGGAAGGGTGTTTTTAAATTCTTCCAAGAGAATGGTCTCTCTGAGAACTGCGTAGGTAGTTTCAACTCCTAATGCTCGCATCCACCTGTCAAAACTACTTTGCTTAATCCTTTCAAATTCAATGTAAGTTTGCCCAGGCTATTTTCTTAAATTTTTAAACTTTGTCTTCAGGAACCAACTAATATCCACTCAAATTGGACATTTTTTACCACATCATAATCCATAGAAACCTCTGACAGTGAAGCATAAATTTCCTGTGCGCTACCTGTCAATTTGCTCTGCAAGGGCAATGTCCAGTTTTCCTTTGGCCAATTCATCTGTTTAGCTATCTTCTCAAATGCAGTAAAGAATACTTCAACATCCCTTTCCTCAAATTTTGGAAGAACTTGTACAAATTAAACATCTCCCCACTGGGTTCTGATCTGGAAATAAGCCCTGCCTCACCTCCTGGTGTCTGTTTTTTAACTGCCAGCAATTTAAGCTGGAATCCTCTCTCTTTCTCTCTGTTCTTTCCATTCAAGTTTATGTTTCTCCATTTCTAACCTTGCCATTTCTAACTCCATTTCAAATGTTCTCTCTCGTTTTCTTTTTCTTTTTCTTCTGCCTTTAGTTCCAAATTTTTATTTGCAGCTGAATTTGAGCCCATTGTAATGAACAAGCCCTTGGAGAACTCAGTCTCTCAGGTATTTGTTCCAGTTTTAAATGCTGTGCCATCTCTTTGATTAGCTCTACCTTCCCAGCTTTGGCAGGCTATCCTACTGTAAATTTACTTGCCAAATCAATCAACCTGGCTTTTGGGCTCCCTTGTAAAATTGTCAGGGACATCCCTTCCAATGGCAGGAATGTTTTAGTAGTTTCCAGTGCCGTCTTATTTTTGATAGTACAAATCTGGCGTTTCCTTTTATTACTTACTGAATCTACACCCAAATCATTGTTGTCTTTTGTTCCAAAATATCCTGGATCTGAGCCCCCAAACTTTATTACAACTCACTAGGGATAGTGTGCTGCAGTATCAAGCCCCACTGTTCCCTGTGACAAATATGAAAAAGTTTGATCAACCCACCTAACTGTTTAATTTAGGTTAACAGAATACAAGCACCAGGTTTGTAAACTTAAAAAGTAAATAACTGTTTATTGAACAAATTGTCATTAACCAGTGGCAAAAGAAAGAAATAGGAACTGATAATTTCTAACTCTTTAACCTAAACTCTGCCCCTTCTTAAAACTCTATACACACCATACAAGACACACAAAACATGGATTTAAGGGTGGGATAAAACAGTTCAATAGCACCAATTCTGGAGTACAGAACTTGATGGGTTGATTTTGATCGATGTCTTCCAAATTTCTTTTAGATCTTTGTTGATAACACAAGGTGGTCTTCCAGCACTTTTAGTCTTTCAATGTCTCTAACAGTGTTTTTCACATTTGCCTCTTGACAGGAGTTTTCAGAGAGAGAGAACAGATTATAAGATATGAGGAGAAAAAAACAGCTAGCTATTATTATAGAATTACTGGAATCTGACACATACAGGAGCAAGAGGTTTTAGGTTTTTTTCCTTTCAGACTAGGAGCTATTCTGCTGCACTGCTCTCACATAAACCCTGGTCAGAAGCCAATTAAAACATTGTTGCCAGGCAGTTCCCCATTAGACGAGAATCCTTCTTGGCAGCATCCTGTTTTTCATGGCACACTGTTCCAGGACAACAACATTGTATATATCTCTCATCCTGTTCCAGTGGACACGTCTTTCAAACTGCAGCTATTGTAATTTTAATCCACAGTCCAGCAGAAATAAAAAGATGTGTGGATGTGAACATAAGAAATAGGATCAGGAGTAGACCATTCAGATGCTCAAGTCTGCTCCACCATTCAATAAGTTCATAGCTGATCTGCTTGTGTTTCGATTTCCACATTCCCATCTAACCCCTATAACCTTTGATTCTCTTGCCTAACAAGAATCCATCCACCTCTGCCTTAAAAATATTCAATGGCCCCACCTCCATTATCTTCTGAGATAGAGACTTCCAAAGTCACACAACCCTCTGAGAGAAAAAAATTCTCCTCATCTCTGTGTGTGGGTGTGTGTGCGTGTGAGTGTGCATGTGTGTGTGGGTGTGAGTATTAGTGGCTGTGGGTGTGAGGGAGAGAGGGAGTGCGAGGGAGGTTGAGGGAGAGAGAGAGAGTACGTGAGAGAGAGCGAGTGGGTGGGTGGGTGAGAGAGAGAGGGGGTGAGAAGGAATGCATGGGTGAGAGGGTGAGAGAGAATGTGAGAGTGTGAGAGTGTGTGGGTGAGAGAGACAGAGGGAGTATGTGAGCATGTGGCTGTGAGGGTGAGAGAGAGAGTGTGTGAGTGGGTGAGTGAGAGAGAGTGTATGTGAGTGGGTGAGTAAGAGAGAGAGAGAGTGTGGATGGGTGGGTGAGAGAGTGAGTGTGTGAGTGGGTGGGTGAGAGAGAGAGTTTGTGAGTGGATGGGTGAGAGAGAGTATGTGAGTGTGGGTGAGTGAGAGAGAGTGGGAAAGAGAGTGTGTGTGTGTGAGAGAGAGATTGTGAGTGGGTGGGTGAGAGAGAGAGTGTGTGAGTGGGTGAGTGAGAGAGAGAGTGTGGGTGGGTGGGTGAGAGAGGTTGGGAAATAGAATGTATGGGTGTGTGTGAGAGAGAGAGAGAGTGTGGGTGGGTGGGTGAGAGAGAGAGAGAGAGTGGGTGGGTGGGTGAGAGAGAAATTGGGTGAGAGGGTGATGCAGAGGAAGTGGGTGAGTCTGTGAGTCATTGGGTGAGAAATTGGGTGTGTGAGACAGAGTGTGTGAGACAGAGGGTATGTGAGACAAAGGGAATGTGTGAGAGTGAGATAGAGGGGGTGAGATGGTGATAGGAAGTGGGAGGGTGAGAGAAAGCACGTGAGTTTGTGGGTGAGAGAGAGAAGTTTTGGGAGAGAGAGGGGGTGTGGGTGAGAGAGAGGGAGACTGTAGGTGAGAGAGAGGGAGAGTCTGGGTGAGAGAGGGAGTGTGGGTGAGAGAGATTGAGAGAGTGGGTGAGAGAGAGAGAGAGTGTGGGTGAGGGAGATGGAGAGAGTATGGGTGAGAGAGAGAGAGAGTTTGGGTGAGAGAGAGAGTGTGGGTGAGAGAGAGGGAGAGAGGGTGGGTGAGAGAGAGAGAGAGAGTGGGTGAGAGAGAGATTGTGGGTGAGAGAGAGAGAGAAGGTATGGGTGAGAGAGAGCGGGTGAGAGAGAGAGTGTGGGTGAGAGAGAGAGAGAGAGTGGGTGTGAGAGAGAGGGAGGGTGCGGGTGAGAGAGAGCGCGAGTGCAGGTGAGAGTGAGGGAGAGTGTGGGTGAGGGAGAGGGAGAGTGTGGCAGAGAGAGAGAATGCATGTGGGTGCGGGTGAGAATCTGTGGGTGAGAGAGAGAGTGTGGGTGAGAGAGAGAGAATTTGGGTGAGAGAGACTGTGTGGTTCAGAGAGGGAGAGTGTGGGTGAAAGAGGGAGAGAGTGTCAGTGAGAGAGAGAGAGTGCAGGTGGGAGAGAGGGAGATTGTGTGCGAGAGAGCGGGAGACGGTGTGGGTGAGAGAGAGGGAGAGTGCGGGTTAGAGAGAGAGAGAGTGGGTGAGAGAGAGAGAGTGTGTGTGGGTGGGAGAGAGGGAGAGAGTGGGTGAGAGAGAGGGAGAGAGTGCAGGTGAGTGAGAGGGAGAGAGTGGGTGGGAGAGAGGGAGAGAGTGGGTGAGAAAGAGTGAGAGTGAGAGTGTGGGTGAGAGACAGGGAGAGAGTGCAGGTGAGAGAGAGGGAGAGAGTGGGTGAGAGAAAGAGTGGGTAAGAGAGAGGGAGTTTGCGGGTGAGGGAGAGGGATAGAGTGTGTGGTGAGAGAGAGGGAGAGAGAGTGTGGGTGAGTGAGAGGGAGAGAGTGTGGGTGAGAGAGAGGGAGAGAGTGTGTGATGAGGGAGAGGGAGAGAGTGTGGGTGAGTGAGAGGGAGAGAGTGTGTGGTGAGGGAGTGGGAGAGAGTGTGGGTGAGAGAGAGGGAGGATGTGGGTGCGAGCGAGGGAGCGTGCGGGTGAGAGATAGAGTGCCTGTGGGTGAGAGTGTGTGGTAGGAGAGAGAGCGAGTTTAAGTGAGAGAGGGAGGAAATGCTTGTGGGTGAGAGTCTGTGGGTGTGGGAGGGAGAGATAGTGTGTGTGTGTGGGTGTGGGTGAGAGGGAGAGAGAGGGTGCAGGAATGAGAGATGGAGAGTGCCGGCGAGAGAGAGAGAGATTGTGAGGGTGAGAAAGAGGGAGAGTGTGGGTTAGAGAGGGAGAGAGTGTGGGTGAGAAAGGGAGAGAGAGAGTGAGTGTGAGACATACGGATTTTGGGTGAGAGCGAGAGAAAGAGAGTATCAGTGAGATAGAGAGTGTGTGGATGAGGGAGAGAGAGTGCTGGTGTGGGAGAGGGGGAGTGCGGGTGAAAGAGAGAGAGAGTGGGGGAGAGAGAGGATGGGTGTGCTTAAGAGAGAGGGAGAGTGTGGGAGAGAGTGGGAGAGAGAGAGTGGGTGAGAAAGGGAGAGAGAGAGTGAGTGAGAGACATATGGATTTTGGGTGAGTGCGAGAGAAAGAGAGTGTCGTTGAGAGAGAGAGAGTGTGTGGGTGAGGAAGAGAGAATATGGGTGAGAAAGAGAGAGAGATTGGTTGAGAAAGAGAGGAAGTGTGTGGGTGAGAGATAGAGAGAGTGCGGGTGGAAGAGAGGGAGAGAATATGAGTAAGAGATAGAGGGAGAGTGTGGGTGAGAAAGGGAGAGAGAGTGTGAGTGTGAGACATACGGATTTCAGCATGAGAAAGAGAGTGTCAGTGAGAGAGAGAGTGTGTGGGTGAGGGAGAGAGAATATGGGTCAGAAAGAGCGAGAGATTGGGTGTGAGAGAGAGAGAGTGTGGTTGAGAGATAGAGTGTGGGTGAGAGAGAGCGTTCCTGTGGGTGCGGGTGAGAGTGAGTGGGTGCGAGAGAGAGAAATTGGGTGGGTGAGACAGAGTGTGGGTGAGAGAGAGAGAGAGACAGTGCGGGTGAGAGTTAGGGAGAGTGTGGGTGTGAGAGGGAGAGAGTGTGGGTAAGAAAGAGAGAGAGAGTGCAGGTGAGAGAGAGGTAGAATGCGTTTAGAGAGAGGGAGAAAGTGTGCGTGAGAGAGAGGGAAAGAGTACCAGTGAGAGTGAAAGAGAGTGTGGGTGAGAGAGAGAAAGAGAGTGGGTGAGAGAGAGAGAGAGTGTGGGTGAGAGAGAGAGAGTGGGTGAGAGAGAGAGTGTGGGTGAGAGAGAGCGAGAAAGTATGGGTGAGAGAGAGCGGGTGAGAGAGAGAGTGTGGGTGAGAGAGAGAGAGAGTGGGTGTGAGAGAGAGGGAGGGTGCGGGTGAGAGAGAGCGCGTGTGCAGGTGAGAGTGAGGGAGAGTGTGGGTGAGGGAGAGGGAGAGTGTGGCAGAGAGAGAGAGTGCATGTGGGTGCGGGTGAGAGTGTGTGGGTGAGAGAGAGAGTGTGGGTGAGAGAGAGAGAATTTGGGTGAGAGAGACTGTGTGGTTCAGAGAGGGAGAGTGTGGGTGAAAGAGGGAGAGAGTGTCAGTGAGAGAGAGTGCAGGTGGGAGAGAGGGAGATTGTGTGTGAGAGAGCGGGAGACGGTGTGGGTGAGAGAGAGGGAGAGTGCGGGTGAGAGGGAGAGAGTGGGTGAGAGAGAGAGAGAGTGTGTGTGGGTGAGAGAGAGGGAGAGAGTGGGTGAGAGAGAGGGAGAGAGTGCAGGTGAGTGAGAGAGAGAGAGAGGGTGGGAGAGAGGGAGAGAGTGGGTGAGAAAGAGTGAGAGTGAGAGTGTGGGTGAGAGACAGGGAGAGAGTGCAGGTGAGAGAGAGGGAGAGAGTGGGTGAGAGAGAGAGTGGGTAAGAGAGAGGGAGTTTGTGGGTGAGGGAGAGGGAGAGAGTGTGTGGTGAGAGAGAGGGAGAGAGAGTGTGGTGAGTGAGAGGGAGAGAGTGTGGGTGAGAGAGAGGGAGAGAGTGTGTGATGAGGGAGAGGGAGAGAGTGTGGGTGAGTGAGAGGGAGAGAGTGTGTGGTGAGAGAGAGGGAGAGAGTGTGGTGAGAGAGAGGGAGAGAGTGTGTGGTGAGGGAGTGGGGGAGAGTGTGGGTGAGAGAGAGGGAGGATGTGGGTGCGAGCGAGGGAGAGTGCGGGTGAGAGATAGAGTGCCTGTGGGTGAGAGTGTGTGGTAGGAGAGAGAGCGAGTTTGAGTGAGAGAGGGAGAAAATGCTTTTGGGTGAGAGTCTGTGGGTGTGGGAGGGAGAGATAGTGTGTGGGTGTTGGTGAGAGGGAGAGAGAGGGTGCGGGAATGAGAGATGGAGAGTGCCGGCGAGAGAGAGAGAGATTGTGAGGGTGAGAAAGAGGGAGAGTGTGGGTTAGAGAGGGAGAGAGTGTGGGTGAGAAAGGGAGAGAGAGAGTGAGTGTGAGACATACGGATTTTGGGTGAGAGCGAGAGAAAGAGAGTATCAGTGAGATAGAGAGTGTGTGGATGAGGGAGAGGGAGTGCTGGTGTGGGAGAGGGGGAGTGCGGGTGAAAGAGAGAGAGAGTGGGGGAGAGAGAAGGAGAGTGTGCTTAAGAGAGAGGGAGAGTGTGGGTGAGAGTGAGAGAGAGAGAGTGGGTGAGAAAGGGAGAGAGAAAGTGAGTGAGAGACATATGGATTTTGGGTGAGTGCGAGAGAAAGAGAGTGTCGTTGAGAGAGAGAGAGTGTGTGGGTGAGGAAGAGAGAATATGGGTGAGAAAGAGAGAGAGATTGGTTGAGAAAGAGAGCGAGTGTGTGGGTGAGAGATAGAGAGAGTGCGGGTGGGAGAGAGAGAGAGAATATGGGTAAGAGATAGAGGGAGAGTGTGGGTGAGAAAGGGAGAGAGAGTGTGAGTGTGAGACATACGGTTTTCAGCGTGAGAAAGAGAGTGTCAGTGAGAGAGAGAGTGTGTGGGTGAGGGAGAGAGAATATGGGTCAGAAAGAGAGAGAGATTGGGTGTGAGAGAGAGATAGTGTGGTTGAGAGATAGAGTGTGGGTGAGAGAGAGCATTCCTGTGGGTGCGGGTGAGAGTGAGTGGGTGCGAGAGAGAGAAATTGGGTGGGTGAGACAGAGTGTGGGTGAGAGTGAGAGAGAGAGAGTGCAGGTGAGAGTTAGGGAGAGTGTGGGTGTGAGAGGGAGAGAGTGTGGGTAAGAGAGAGAGAGTGAGTGCAGGTGAGAGAGAGGTAGAATGCGTTTAGAGAGAGGGAGAAAGTGTGCGTGAGAGAGAGGGAAAGAGTACCTGTGAGAGTGAAAGAGAGTGTGGGTGAGAGAGAGAGAGAGAGAGAGAGAGTGTTTGTGTGTGTGTGGATGAGAGAGAGAGAGACTGTGTGTATGGGTGTGGATGAGAGGGAGGTTGAGGGTGATTGGCAAGGAGAGGGTGTGGGTGAGAGAGAGGGATAGGGTGTGGGTGAGAGAGGGGGAGAGGGTGTGGGTGATTGGCAGGGAGAGGTTGTGGTGAGAGCGAGAGAGAGGGTGTGGGTGATTGGCAGGGAGAGGGTGTGGGTGAGAAGGAGAGAGAGGGTGTGGGTGATGGGAAGGGAGAGGGTGTGGGTGAGAGTGAGAGAGAGGGTGTGGGTGATTGGCAGGGAGAGGGTGTGGGTGAGTTTTAGAGAGAGGGTGTGGGTGATTGGCAGGGAGAGGCTGTGGGTGAGAGAGAGGGAAAGAATACCTGTGAGAGAGATAGAGAGTGTGGGTGAGAAAGAGAGAGAGAGAGAGTGTGTGTACGGGTGAGAGAGAGATAGTGTGTGTATGTGTGTGGATGAGAGGGAGGGTGATGGTATGGGTGAGAGGGAGAGAGAGGGTGTGGGTGATTGGCAGGGGGAGGGTGTGGGTGAGAGGGAGAGAGAGGGTGTGGGTGATTGGCAGGGAGAGGTTGTGGATGAGAGTGAGTGAGAGGTTGTGGGTGATTGGCAGGGAGAGGGTGTGGGTGAGAGGGAGAGAGGGTTGGGTGATTGGCAGGGAGAGTGTGTGGGTGAGATGGAGTGCGAGGGTGTGTGAGATGGGCAGGGACAGGGTGTGTGTGAGAGGTAGGGTGTGGGCAAGAGAGGGACACTAAGTGTGAGTGAGAGAGGGAAATAAAGTGGGTGAGAGGTATAGAGATAGAGGGAGAGAGAGAATGTGGGTGAGAGAGACAGAGAGAATGTGAATAAGACAGACAGTGTGTGGTTGAGAATGAGAGTGTGGGTGATAGAGGGAGGGTATAGCTGAGAAGGAGAGAGAGAGAGAGGATATGAGACATACAGTTTGTTGGTGAGAGAGAGAGAGAGAGTGTGGGTGAGAGAGAGAGTGTGTGTGTGTGGGTGTGGGTGAGAGAGGGAGAGTGAGTGTGGGTGAGAGAGGGAAAGAAAGTGGGTGAGAGCTAGAGAAATCGAGGGAGCGAGAGAATATAGGTGAGAGAGAAACAGACAGAATGTGAATGAGATAGACAGTGTGTGGATGAGAGAGTGTTTGGGTGAGAACGAGAGTGTGAGTGATAGAGGGAGAGTATGGGTGAGAAATAGAGAGAGAGAGTGGATGTGAGAAATACAATTTGTGGGTGAGAGCGAGACAAAGTGACTGTGGGTGAGAGAGAGAGCTTGTGTGGGTGAGGGAGAGGGACAGTGCATAAGTGAGGGGGAGAGAGTGTGGGTGGGAGAGAGAGAGAGTGTGGGTGACAGAGAGAGAGTGCCGGTGAAAGAGAGAGAGTGGGTGAGAGAGAGGAGAGTGTGGGAGAGAGAGTGGGAGGATGTGGGAGAGTGATGGAGAGAGGGAGTGTAGGTGAGAGAGAGGGTGTGTGTGAGAGAGAGGGAGAGTGTGGATGAGAGAGACAGAGAGAGTGGGTGAGAGAGAGAGAGAGTGTGGATGAGAGATAGGGAGAGAGTCTGTGGTGAGAGAGAGGGAGAGAGTGTGGGTGAGAGAGACGGAGAGAATGTGGTTGAGAGAGAAGGAGAGAGTGTGTGGTGAAAGAGAGGGAGAGTGTGGGTGAGAAAGACAGTGCCTGTGGGTGAGGGTGTGTGGGTACGAGAGAGAGAGAGTTTGAGTGCGAGAGAGAAAATGCCTGTGGGTGAGAGTCTGGTGGTGAGGGAGAGAGAGAGTGTGTGTGTGTGGGAGTGGGTGAGAGGGAGGGAGAGGTTGCGGGTGTGAGAGATGGAGAGTGCGGGTAAGAGAGAGAGAGAGATTGGGAGGGTGAGAGAGAGGGAGAGTGTGGTTGAGAGAGTTGGAGAGGGTAGGTAAAAGAGAGAGAGAGTGCAGGTGAGGGAGAGGGAGAATGCGTTTGAGAGAGGGAGAAAGTGTGGGTGAGGGAGAGGGAAAGAATACCTGTGAGAGAGATAGAGATTGTGGTTGAGAGAGAGAGAGAGAGAGAGAGAGAGAGAGTGTGTATGTGTGTGGATGAGAGGGAGGGTGAGGGTATTGGTGAGAGGGAGAGAAAGGGTGTGGGTGATTGGCATGGAGACGGTGTGGGTGAGAGGGAGGGAGAGGGTGTGGGTGAGGGGGAGAGAGAGGGTTTGGGGGATTGGCAGTGAGAGGATGTGGGTGAGTGGGAGTACGAGGGTGTGTGTGATGGGCAGGGAGAAGGTGTGTGTGAGAGGTAGGGTGTTGGTGAGAGAGGGACATTAAGTGTGAATGAGAGAGGGAAATAAAGTGGGTGAGGCAGAGAGATAGAGGGAGAGAGAGAACGTGATTGAGATAGAGAGAATGTGGGTGAGACAGACAGTGTGTGGGTAAGAATGAGAGTGTGGGTGATAGAGGGAGAGTATAGGTGGAAAGGAGAAAGAGAGTGGATATGAGACATACAGATTGTGGGTGAGAGACAGAGAGAGAGTGTGGGTGAGAGAATGAGAGAGTGTGGGTGAGATAGAGAGAGTGTGGGTGAGAAAGAGGGTGTGTGTGTGGGTGTGGGTGAGAGAGGGAAAGAAAGTGGGTGAGAGCTAGAGAAATCGAGGGAGAGAGAGAATATAGGTGAGAGAGAGACAGAGAGAATATGAGTGAGACAGACAGTGTGTGGTTAGAGAGTGTTTGGGTGAGAACGAGAGTATGGGTGATAGAGGGAGAGGATGGGTGAGAAATAGAGAGAGAGAGTGGATGTGAGACATACAGTTTGTGGGTGAGAGCGAGACAAAGTGAGTGTGGGTGACAGAGAGAGAGTGTGTGGGTGAGGGAGTGGAACAGTGCGTAGGTGAGGGGGAGAGAGTGTGGGTGGGAGAGAGAGTGTGTGGGTGAGAGAGAGGGATAGTGTGGCAGAGAGAGAGAGTGCATGTGGGTGTGGGTGAGAGTGTGTGGGTGAGACAGAGAGTGTGGGTGAGATAGAGAGAGAGAGAGAGTGCAGGTGGGAGAGAGGGAGATTGTGTGTGAGAGAAAGGGAGAGTGTGTGGGTGAGAGAGAGGGCAAGTGCGGGTGAGACAGAGAGAGAGATTGAGTGAGAGAGAAAGAGAGTGTGTGGGTGAGAGATAGGGTGAGAGTGTGTGGTGAGAGAGAGGGAGAGTGTGGGTGAGAGAGAGAGTGCCTGTGGGTGAGAATGTGTGGGTAGGAGAGAGAGAGAGTTTGAGTGAGAGAGTGGAAATGCCTGTGGATGAGAGTCTGTGGGTTAGGGAGAGAGAGATAGTGTGTGTGTGTGAGTGTGGGTGAGAGGGAGGGAGAGGGTGTGGGTGAGAGGGAGGGAGAGGGTCCGGGTGTGAGAGATGGAGAGAGCAGGTGAGAGAGGGAGAGAGAGATTGTGAGAGTGAGAGAGAGGGAGAGGGTGGGTAAAAGAGATACAGAGAGTGCAGGTGAGGGAGAGGGAGAATGCATTTGAGAGAGAGGGAGAAAGTGTGGGTGAGAGAGAGGGAAAGAATACCTGTGAGAGAGATAGAGAGTGTGGGTGAGAGAGAGAGAGAGAGAGAGAGAAAGTGTGTGTGTGCGGGTGAGAGGGAGAGTGAGTCTGTGTATGTGCGTGGATGAGAGGGAGGGTGAGGGTATGGGTGAGAGGGAGAGAGAGGGTGTGGGTGATTGGCAGTGAGAGAGTGTGGGTGAGAGGGAGTGCGAGGGTGTGTGTGATGGGGAGGGAGAGGGTGTGTGTGAGAGGTAGGGTGTGGGCGAGAGAGGGACATTAAGTGTGAGTGAGAGAGGGAAATAAAATGGGTGAGAGGTAGAGAGATAGAGGGAGAGAGAGAATGTGGGTGAGAGAGACAGAGAGAATGTGGGTGAGATAGACAGTGTGTGGGTGAGAATGAGAGTGTGGGTGATAGAGGGAGAGTATGGGTCAGAAGGAGAGAGAGAGTGGATATGAGACATACAGTTTGTGGATAAGAAAGAGAGAGATTGTGGGTGAGAGAGCGAGAGAGTGGGTGAGAGAGAGAGTGTGGGTGAGAGAGAGAGAGTGTGGATGAGAGAGAGAGTGGATGAGAGAAAGGGTGTGCGTGTGGGTGTGGGTGAGAGAGGGAGAGTGAGTGTGGGTGAGAGAGGGAAAGAATGTGGGTAAGAGCTAGAGAAATCGAGGGAGAGAGAGAATATAGGTGAGAGTGAGACAGACAGTGTGTGGATGAGAGATTGTTTGGGTGAGAACGAGCGTATGAGTGATAGAGGGAGAGTATGGGTGAGAAATAGAGAGAGAGATTGGATATGAGACATACAGTTTGTGGGTGAGAGCGAGACAAAGTGAGTTTGGGTGAGAGAGAGAGCATGTGTGGGTGAAGGAGTGGGACAGTGTGT
The DNA here is from genome assembly GCF_017639515.1 of Carcharodon carcharias. NCBI lineage: Eukaryota > Metazoa > Chordata > Chondrichthyes > Lamniformes > Lamnidae > Carcharodon > Carcharodon carcharias. The sequence goes on from NC_054479.1 coordinate 71,915,552, forward strand.
AGGTGAGGGGAGAGAGTGTGGGTGGGAGAGAGAGAGTGTGCGGGTGAGAGAGAGGGAGAGAGTTTGTGGTTTGGAGAGGGAGACAGTTTGGGTGAGAGAGAGGGAGGGAATGGTTGCGAGAGAGGGACAGTGTGGGTGAGAGAGAGAGTGCCTGTGGGTGAGAATGTGTGGGTAGGAGAGAGAGACAGTTTGAGTGAGAGGCAGAAAATGACTGTGGATGAGAGTCTGTGGGTGTGGGAGGGAGAGATTGTGTGTGTGTGTGTGGGTGTGGGTGACAGGGAGGAAGAGGGTGTGGGTGAGAGGGAGGGAGAGGGTGTGGGAATGAGAGATGGAGAGTGCGGGTGAGAGAGAGAGAGAGAATGTGAGGGTGAGAGAGAGGGAGAGTGTGGGTGAGAGAGAGAGATTGTGAGGGTGAGAGAGAGGGAGAGTGTGTTTGAGAGAGAGGGAGAGTGCAGGTGAGAGAGAGAGTGTGGGTTAGAGAGGGAGAGAGTGTGGCTGCAAAAGGGACAGAGAGTAGTGAGTGTGAGGCATACGGATTTTGGGTGAGAGCAAGAGAAAGAGAGAGTCGGTGAGAGAGAGAGTGTGTGGGTGAGGGAGGGAGAGTGCTGGTGCTGGAGAGGGGGAGTGTGGGTGAAAGAGAGAGAGAGAGAGTGGGGGAGAGAGAGGGAGAATGTGCTTAAGAGAGATGGAGTGTGCGGGTGAGAGAGAGAGAGAGAGAATGGGTGAGAAAGGGAGAGACAGAGTGACTGAGAGACATATGGATTTTGGTGAGTGCTAGAGAAAGAGAGTGTCGGTGAGAGAGAGAGTGTGTGGGTGAGGGAGAGATAATATGGGTGAGAAAGAGAGAGAGATTGGGTGTGAGAGAGATAGAGTGTGGGTGAGAGAGAGAGTTCCTTTGCGTGCGGGTGAGAGTGAGTGGGTGCGAGAGAGAGAGAGTGGGTGGGTGAGACAGAGTTTGGGCGAGAGAGAGAGAGTGTATTGGTGAGAGTGAGGGATAGTGTGAGTGTGAGAGGGAGAGAGTGATAAGAGAGAGAGAGAGAGTGCAAGTGAGAGAGAGGGAGAATGCGTTTACAGTGAGGGAGAAAGTGTGGTTGAGAGAGAGGGAAAGAGTAGCTGTGAGAGTGATAGAGATTGTGGGTGAGGGAGAGAGAGAGTGTGTGTGTGCGGGTGAGACAGAGAAAGACTGTGTGTATGGGAGAGGATGAGAGGGAGGGTGAGGGTATGGGTGAGAGGGAGAGAGATGGTGTGGGTGTTTGGCAGGGAGACGTTGTGGGTGAGAGTTAGAGAGAGGGTGTGGGTGAGAGTTAGCGAGAGGGTGTGGGTGATTGGCAGGGAGAGGGTGTGGGTGAGAGGGAGTACGTGGGTGTGGGTGATTGGCAGTGAGAGGGTGGGTGTGAGAAGTAGGGTGTGGGTGAGTGAGGGAAATAAAGTGGGTGAGAGGTAGAGAGATAGAGTGAGAGTTAGAATGTGGGTGAGAGAGGCAGAGAGAATGTGGATGAGACAGACAGTGTGTGGTTGAGAAAGAGAGTGTGGGTGATAGAGGGAGAGTATGGATAAGAAGGAGAGAGGGAGTGGATATGAGACATACAGTTTGTGGGTGAGAGAGAGAGAGATTGTGGGTGAGAGATGAGAGAGAGAGTGTGGATGAGAGAGAGAGATTGTGGGTGAGAGACAGAGAGTGTGTGTGTGGGTGTGGGTGAGAGAGGGAGAGTGAGTGTGGGTGAGAGAAGGAAAGAAAGTGGGTGAGAGCTAGAGAAATCGAGGGAGAGAGAGAATATAGGTGAGAGATAGACAGACAGAATGTGGGTGAGACAGGCAGTGTGTGGATGAGAGAGTGTTTGGGTGAGAACGAGAGTGTGAGTGATAGAGGGAGAGTATGGGTGAGAAAGAGAGAGAGAGAGTGAATGTGAGACATACAGTTTGTGGCTGAGAGCGAGACAAAGTGTGTGGGTGAGAGAGAGAGAGTGTGTGGGTGAGGGAGAGAGAGTGTGTGGGTGAGAGAGAGAGAGAGCAAGACTGTGGGTGAGAGAGAGTGAGAGTGTGGCAGAGAGAGAGAGTGCATGTGGGTGTGGGTGAGATTGTGTGAGAGAGAGTGAGAGTGTGGGTGAGAGAGAGGGAGAGAGTGTGTGTTAGAGAGAGGGAGAGAGTGGCTGAGAGAGAGAGTGGGTGAGAGAGAGAGTGTGTGTGTGGGTGTGGGTGAGAGAGGGAGAGTGAGTGTGGGTGAGAGAGGGAAAGAAAGTGGGTGAGAGGTAGAGAAATCGAGGGAGAGAGAGAATATAGGTGAGAGAGAGACAGACAGAATGTGGGTGAGACAGGCAGTGTGTGGATGAGAGAGTGTTTGGGTGAGAACGAGAGTGTGGGTGATAGAGGGAGAGTATGGGTGAGAAAGAGAGAGAGAGAGTGGTTGTGAGACATACAGTTTGTGGGTGAGAGCGAGACAAAGTGTGTGTGGGTAAGAGAGAGAGAGTGTGTGGGTGAGGGAGAGGGACAGTGCGTAGGTGAGGGGGAGAGAGTGTGGGTGTAAGAGAGAGAGTGTGTGGGTGAGAGAGAGTGAGAGTGTGGCAGAGAGAGAGAGTGCATGTGGGTGTGGGAGAGATTGTGTGGGTGAGACAGAGTGTGGGTGAGAGAGAGAGAGTGTGGGTGAGAGAGAGAGTTTGTGGTTGAGAGAGGGAGAGTGTGGGTGAATTAGGGAGAGAGTGTCGGTGATAGAGAGAGAGAGAGTTCAGGTGGCAGAGAGGCAGATTGCGTGCGAGTGAGAGGGAGAGGGTGTGGTTGAGAGAGAGAGAGAGTGGGTGAGAGAGAGAGAGAGTGTGGGTGAGAGAGAGGGAGAGAGTGTGGGTGAGAGAGAGGGAGTGTGTGGGTGAGTGTTAGGGAGAGAGTGCAGGTGAGAGAGAAAGAGAGAATGTGGATGGGAGAGAGGGAGAGAGTGTGTGAGAGAGAGTGAGAGTGTGGGTGAGAGAGAGGGAGAGAGTGTGGATTAGAGAGAGGGAGAGAGTGGCTGAGAGAGAGAGTGGGTGAGAGAGAGAGAGAGTGCGTGAGAGAGAGAGTGGGTGAGAGAGAGAGAGTGCGGGTGAAAGAGAGAGAGTGGGTGAGAGAAAGGGAGGTTGCAGGTGAGAGAGAGGGAGAGACTGTGTGTGAGAGAGTGGGAGAGTGTGCATGAGAGAGACAGAGAGAGTGGGTGAGAGAGAGAGAGTGTGAGTGAGAGAGAGGGAGAGAGTGTGTGGTGAGAGAGAGGAAGAAAGTGTGGGTGAGAGAGAGGGAGAGAGTGTGGGTGAGAGATAGGGAGAGTATGGGTGAGAGTGAGGGAGAGTTTGGGTGAGAGAGAGAGTGCCTGTGGGTGAGAGCGTGTGCGCAGGAGAGAGAGGGAGTTTGAGTGAGAGAGAGAAAATGCCTGTGGGTGAGAGTCTGTGGCTGAGGGAAAGAGAGAGAGATTGTGTGTGTATGGGTGTGGGTGAGAGGGAGAGAGAGGGTGTGGGTGAGAGGGAGGGAGAGGGTGCGGGTGTAAGAGATGGAAAGTGCGGATGAGAGAGAGAGGGAGAGTTTGTGAGGGTGAGAGAGAGGGAGAGTGTGGGTTAGAGAGAGGGAGAGTGCGGGTGAGAGAGTGGGAGAGTGAGGGTAAGAGAGAGATAGAAAGTGCAGTTGAGGGAGAGGGAGAATGTGTTTGAGAGAGAGGGAGAAAGTGTGGGTTAGAGAGAGAGGGAGAGAATACCTGTGAGAGAGATAGAGATTGTGGGTGAGAGAGAGAGAGAGAGTATGTGCGGTTGAGCGAGAGAGAGAGTGTGTGTATGTGTGTGGATGAGACGGAGGCTGAGGGTATGGGTGAGAGGGAGAGAGAGGGTGTGGGTGATTGGCAGGGAAAGGGTATGGGAGAGAGGGAGAGAGAGGGTGTGGCTGATTGGCAGGGAGAGTGTGTGGGTGAAAGGGAGAGAGAGGGTGTGGGTGATTGGCAGTGAGAGGGTGTGTGTGAGAGGGAGTGCGAGGGTGTGTGTGATAGGCAGGGAGAGGGTGTGTGTGAGAGGTATGGTGTGGGCGAGAGAGGGACACTAAGTGTGAGTGAGAAAGGGAAATAAAGTGGTTGAGGGGTAGAGAGATAGAGGGAGAGAGAGAATGTGGGTGAGAGAGACAGAGAGAATGTGGATGAGACAGACAGTGTGTGGGTGAGAATGAGAGTGTAGGTGATAGAAGGAGTTTATGGGTGAGAAGGAGAGAGAGAGTGGATATGAGACATACAGTTTGTGGGTGAGAGAAAGAGAGAGAGTGTGGGTGAGAGAGAGAGAGTGTGGGTAAGATAGAGGGTGTGTGTGTGGGTGTGGGTGAGAGAGGGAGAGTGAATGTGGGTGAGAGAGAGGAAGAAAGTGGGTGAGAGCTTGAGAAATCGAGGGAGAGAGAGAATATAGGTGAGAGAGAGACAGACAAAATGTGAGTGACATTGTGTGGATGAGAATGTGTTTGGGTGAGAACGAGAGTGTGGGTGATAGAGGGAGAGTCTGGATGAGAAATAGAGAGACAGAGTGGATGTGAGACATTACAGTTTGTGGGTGAGAGTGAGACAAAGTGTGTTTGGGTGAGAGAGAGAGCATGTGTGGCTGAGGGAGAGGGACAGTGCATAGGTGAGGGGGAGAGAGTGTTGCTGGGAGGGAGAGAGTATGTGGGTGAGAGAGAGAGAGAGTGAGAGTATGTGTGAGAGAGAGGGAGAGTGTGGCAGAGAGAGACAGTGCATGTGGGAGCGAGCGAGGGAGAGTGTGGGTGAGAGAGAGAGTGCCTGTGGGTGAGAGTGTATGGGTAAGAGAGAGGGAGAGTTTGAGTAAGAGAGAGAAAATGCCTGTGCGTGAGATTTTGTGGGTGAGGGAGGGAGAGAGAATGTGTGTGTGTGGTTGTGGGTGAGAGGGAGGGAGTGGGTGTGGGTGAAGGGGAGGGAGAGGGTGCGGGAATGAGAGATGGAGAGTGCGGGTGTGAGAGAGAGAGATTGTGAGTGTGAGAGAGAGGGAGAATGTGCGTGAGAGAGAGGGAGAGTGCGGGTGAGAGAGAGGGAGAGTGTGATTTAGAGAGGGAGAGAGTGTGGGTGAGAAAGGGAGAGAGAGTGAGTGTGAAACATACTGATTTTGGGTGAGAGCGAGAGAAAGTGAGTATCGGTGAGAGAGAGAGTGTGTGGGTGAGGGAGAGAGAGTGCTGGTGTGGGATAGGGGGAGTGTGGGTGAGAGTGATAGAATATGGTTGAGAAAGAGAGAGAGAGTGCAGGTGAAAGAGAGAGAGAGAGTGAGTGAGACTGTGCTTAAGAGAGAGGGAGATTGCGGGTGAGAGTGAGAGAGAGAGTGGGTGAGAAAGGGAGAGAGAGAGTGAGTGTGAGACATATGGATTTTGGGTGAGTGCGAGAGAAAGAGACTGTCGGTGAGAGAGAGAGTGTGTGAGTGAGGGAGAGAGAATATGGGTGAGAAAGAGAGAGAGATTGGGTGTGAGAGAGAGGGTGTGTGGGGCAGAGATAGAGTGTGAGTGAGAGAGAGAGTTCCTGTGGGTGCAGGTGAGAGTGAGTGGGTGCGAGAGAGATAGAGTGGATGGGTGAGAGTGAGGGATAGTGTGGGTGTGAGAGGGAGTGAGTGTGGGTGAGAGAGAGAGCCAGAGTGTGCAGGTGAGAGAGAGGGAGAATGCGTTTAGAGAGAGGGAGAAAGTGTGGGTGAGAGAGAGGGAAAGAGTACCTGTGAGAATGATAGTGAGTGTGGGTGAGAGAGAGAGAGAGAATGTATGTGCGCGGGTGAGAGAGAGAGACTGTGTGTATGGGTGTGGATGAGAGGGAGGGTGGAGGGTATGGGTGAGAGAGAGAGAGGGTGTGGGTGATTGGCAGGGAGAGGGTGTGGGTGAGAGGGAGAGAGAGGGTGTGGGTGATTGGCACCGAGAGGTTGTGGAAGAGAGCAGAGAGAGGGTGTGGGTGATGGGAAGGGAGAGGGTGTGGGTGAGAGTGAGAGAGAGGGTGTGGGTGATTCGCATTGAGACGGTGTGTGTGAGAGGTAGGGTGTGGGTGAGTGAGGGACACTGAGTGTGAGTGAGAGAGGGAAATAAAGTGGGTGAGAGGTAGAGAGATAGAGGGAGAGTGAGAATGTGGGTGAGAGAGACAGAGAGAATGTGGATGAGACAGACAGTGTGTGGTTGAGAATGAGAGTGTGTGTGATAGAGGGAGAGTATGGGTGAGAAGGAGAGAGAGAGCGGATATGAGACATACAGTTTGTGGGTGAGAGAGAGAGAGAGAGTGTGGGTTAGAGAGAGAGAGTGTGTGGGTGAAAGAGAGAGACTGTGGGTGAGAGAGAGAGAGCCAGTGTGGATGAGAGAGAGAGATTGTGGGTGAGAGAGAGAGAGTGTGGGTGTGGGTGAGAGAGGGAGAGTCAGTGTGGGTGAGACAGGGAAAGAAAGTGGGTGAGAGGTAGAGAAATCGAGGGAGAGAGAATATAGGTGAGAGAGAGACAGACAGAATGTGGGTGAGAAAGACAGTGTGTGGATGAGAAAGTGTTTGGATGAGAACAAGAGTGTGGGTGATAGAGGGAGAGTATGGGTGAGAAAGAGAGAGAGAGAGTGGATGTGAGACATACAGTTTGTGGGTGAGAGCGAGACAAAGTGAGTGTGGGTGAGAGAGAGAGAGTGTGTGGGTGAGGGAGAGGGACAGTGTGTTGGTGAGGGATTGAGAGTGTGGGTGTGAGAGAGAGAGTGTGTGGGTGAGAGAGAGAGAGAGTGTGGCAGAGAGAGAGTGCATGTGGGTGCGGGTGAGAATGTGTGTGTGAGAGAGAGAGTGTGGGTGAGAGAGAGAGTGTGTGGTTGAGAGAGGGAGAGTGTGGGTGAGAGAGGGAGAGAGTCTCGGTGAGAGAGAGAGAGCGAGAGTGGGTGAGAGAGAGGGAGAGAGTGCGGGTGAGAGAGAGAGAGTGTGGGTGGGAGAGAGGGAGAGAGCGGATGTGAGAGAGGGAGATTGTGGGTGAGAGAGAGAGAGAGTGGGTGAGAGAGAGGGAGGGAGTGGGTGAGAGAGAGGGAGTGGGTGAGAGAGCGATAGTGCGGGTGAAAGAGAGAGAGAGTGGGTGTGGGTGAGAGAGAGGGAGAATGTGGGAGAGAGATAGAGAGAGAGAGTGTGGGTGAGAGAGAGAGAGTGTGGGAGAGACAGAGGGAGAGCATGGGTCCGAGAGAGGGAGAGAGTGCGGGTGAGAGAGAGAGAGAGTGGGTGGGAGAGAGGGAGAGAGCGGGTGAGAGAGAGGGAGAGTGTGGGTGAGAGAGAGAGAGTGTGGGTGATAGAGAGGGAGAGAGCGGGTGAGAGAGAGGGAGAGTGCAGGTGAGAGAGAGAGCGAGAGTGGGTGAGAGAGAGGGCGAGAGTGGGTGAGAGCAAGGGAGAGAGTGGGTGAGAGAGAGGGAGTGGGTGTGAGAGCGAGAGTGCGGGTGAAAGAGAGAGTGAGTGGGTGTAGGGTGAGAGAGAGAGAGAGTGTGGATGAGTGAGAGAGATTGGGTGAGAGAGAGGGAGGGTGCAGGTGAGAGGGAGGGAGAGAGTTTGGTTGAGAGGCAGGGAGAGAGTGTGGGTGAGAGAGAGGGAGAGTGTGGGTGAGAGAGAGAGTGCCTGTGGATGAGAGTGTGTGGGTAGGAGAGAGAGAGATTGTGAGTCAAAGAGAGAAAATGCCTGTGGATGAGATTCTGTGGGTGATGGAGTGAGAGAGAGTGTGTGTGTGTGGGTGTGGGTGAGAAGGAGGGAGAGGGTGTGGGTGAGTGGGAGGGAGATGGTGCGGGTGTGAGAGATGGAGTGTGCATGTGAGAGAGAGAGAGAGATTGTGAGAGAGAGGGAGAGTATGGGTGAGAGAGAGGGAGAGTGTGGGTTAGAGAGGGAGAGAGTATGGGTGAGAAAGGGAGAGAGAGAGTGAGTGTGAGACATATGGATTTTGCGTGAGAGTGAGAGAAAGAGAGTGTAGGTGAGAGAGAGAGTGTGTGGGTGAGGGAGAGAGAATATGGGTGAGAAAGAGAGAGAGATTGGGTGTGAGAGAGAGGGAGTGTGGGACAGAGATAGAGTGTTGGTGAGAGAAAGAGTTCCTGTGGGTGCAGGTGAGAGTGAGTGGGTTCGAGAGAGATAGAGTGGGTGGGTGAGAGTGAGGGATAGTGTGGGGGTGAGACGGAGTGAGTGTGGGTAAGAGAAAGAGCCAGAGTATGCAGGTGAGAGAGAGGGAGAATGCGTTTAGATAGAGGGAGAAAGTGTGGGTGAGAGAGAGGGAAAGAGTACCTGTGAGAATGATAGAGAGTGTGGGTGAAAGAGAGAGAGAGAATGTATGTGCGCGGGTGAGAGAGAGAGAGACTGTGTGTATGGGTGTGGATGAGAGGGAGGTTGAGGGTGATTGGCAAGGAGAGGTTGTGGGTGAGAGAGAGGGAGAGGGTGTGGGTGATTGGCAGGGAGAGGTTGTGGTGAGAGTGAGAGAGAGGGTGTGGGTGATTGGCAGGGAGAGGGTGTGGGTGAGAAGGAGAGAGAGGGTGTGGGTGATGGGAAGGGAGAGGGTGTGGGTGAGAGTGAGAGAGAGGGTGTACATGATTGGCAGGGAGAGGATGTGCGTGAGAGTGAGAGAGAGGGTGATTGGCAGTGAGACGGTGTGTGTGAGAGGTAGGGTGTGGGTGAGTGAGGGACACTGAGTGTGAGTGAGAGAGGGAAATAAAGTGGGTGAGAGGTAGAGAGATAGAGGGAGATTGAGAATGTAGGTGAGAGAGACAGAGAGAATGTGGATGAGACTGTGTGTCATTGAGAATGAGAGTGTGTGTGATAGAGGGAGAGTATGGGTGAGAAGGAGAGAGAGAGTGGATATGAGATATACAGTTTGTGGGTGAGAGAGAGAGAGAGAGTGTGGGTGAAAGAGAGAGACTGTGGGTGAGAGAGAAAGAGCCAGTGTGGATGAGAGAGAGAGATTGTTGGTGAGAGAGGGAGAGTCAGTGTGGGTGAGACAGGGAAAGAAAGTGGGTGAGAGGTAGAGAAATCAAGGGAGAGAGAGAATATAGGTGAGAGAGAGACAGACAGAATGTGGGTGAGACAGGCAGTGTGTGGATGAGAGAGTGTTTGGGTGAGAACGAGAGTGTGGGTGATAGAGGGAGAGTATGGGTGAGAAAGAGAGAGAGTGGATATGAGACATACAGTTTGTGGGTGAGAGCGAGACAAAGTGTGTGTGGGTGAGAGAGAGAGAGTGTGTGGGTGAGGGAGAGGGACAGTGTGTTGGTGAAGGATTGAGAGTGTGGGTGTGAGAGAGAGAGTGTGTGGGTGAGAGAGAGAGAGAGTGTGGCAGAGAGAGAGTGCATGTGGGTGCGGGTGAGAATGTGCGTGTGAGAGAGAGAGTGTGGGTGAGAGAGAGAGTGTGTGGTTGAGAGAGGGAGAGTGTGGGTGAGAGAGGGAGAGAGTCTCGGTGAGAGAGAGGGAGAGTGCGGGTGAGCAGTGAGAGAGTGTGGGTGAGTGAGAGAGAGTGTGGAAGAGAGAGAGCGAACGAGTGGGTGAGAGAGATCAAGAGTGCGGGTGAGAGAGAGAGCGAGAGTGGGTAAGAGAGAGGGAGAGAGTGCAGGTGAGAGAGAGAGAGAGTGGGTGGGAGAGAGGGAGAGAGCGGATGTGAGAGAGGGAGATTGTGGGTGAGAGAGAGAGTGGGTGAGAGAGAGGGAGGGAGTGGGTGAGAGAGAGGGAGAGTGCAGGTGAGAGAGAGAGTGAGAGTGGGTGAGACAGAGGGAGAGAGAGGGTGAGAGCAAGGGAGAGAGTGCGTGAGAGAGAGGGAGTGGGTGTGAGAGCAAGAGTGCGGGTGAAAGAGAGAGTGAGTGGGTGTGGGTGAGAGAGAAAGAGAGTGTGGATGAGTGAGAGAGAGAGTGTGGGTGAGAGAGAGGGAGGGTGCAGGTGAGAGGGAGGGAGAGAGTTTGGTTGAGAGGCAGGGAGAGAGTGTGGGTGAGAGAGAGGAAGAGTGTGGGTGAGAGAGAGAGTGCCTGTGGATGAGAGTGTGTGGGTATGAGAGAGAGAGATTGTGAGTCAAAGAGAGAAAATGCCTGTGGGTGAGCGTCTGTGGGTGAGGGAGTGAGAGAGTGTGTGTGTGTATGGGTGTGGGTGAGAGGGAGGGAGAGGGTGTGGGTGAGTGGGAGGGAGAGGGTGCGGGTGTGAGAGATGGAGTGTGCATGTGAGAGAGAGAGAGAGATTGTGAGAGAGAGGGAGAGTGTGGGTTAGAGAGGGAAAAAGTGTGAGTGAGAAAGGGGGAGAGAGAGTGAGTGTGAGATATATGGATTTTGCATGAGAGTGAGAGAAAGAGAGTGTAGGTGAGAGAGAGAGTGTGTGTGGGTGAGGGCGAGAGACTATGGGTGAGAAAGAAAGAGAGATTGGGTGTGAGCGAGAGAGAGTGTGGGGGAGTGATAGAGGGTGGGTGAGAGAGAGCATTCCTGTCAGTGCGGGGGAGAGTGAGGGAGAGTGTGGGTGTGAGAGGGAGAGAGTGTGGGTAAGAGAGAGAGAGAGTACAGGGGAGAGAGAGGGAGAGTGAGTATGGGTGAGACAGTGAAAGAAAGTGGGTGAGAGGTAGAGAAATCGAGGGAGAGAGAGAATATAGGTGAGAGAGAGACAGACAGAATGTGGGTGAGACAGACAGTGTGTGGTGATAGAGGGAGAGGATGGGTGAGAAAGAGAGAGAGAGAGTGGATGTGAGACATACAGTTTGTGGGTGAGAGCGAGACAAAGTGAGCGTGGGTGAGAGATATACAGTGTGTGGATGAGGGAGAGGGACAGTGTGTAGGTGAGGGAGAGAGAGTGTGGGTGGGAGAGAGAGAGTGTGTGGTTGAGAGAGAGAGAGTGTGGGTGAGATAGAGTGTGTGGTTGAGAGAGGGAGAGTGTGGGTGAGGAGTGAGAGAGTGCGGGTGAGAGAGAGTGTGGGAGGGAGAGAGGGAGAGAGTGGGTGAGAGAGAGTGAGAGTGCAGTTGAGAGAGAGCAAGAGTGGGTGAGAGAGAGGGAGAGAGTGCGGGTGAGAGAGAGAGAGAGAATAGGTGGGAGAGAGGGAGAGCGGGTGAGAGAGAGGGAGTGGCTGAGAGAGCGAGAGTGCGGGTGAAAGAGAGAGAGTGGGTGTGGGTGAGAGAGAGGGAGAATGTGGGAGAGAGATAGAGAGAGAGATAGTGGGTGAGAGAGAGAGAGTGGGTGAGAGAGAGGGAGGGTGCGGGTGAGAGGCAGGGAGAGAGTGTGGGTGAGAGGCAGGGAGAGAGTGTGGCTGAGAGAGAGGGAGAGTGCAGTTGAGAGCGAGGGAGAGTGTGGGTGAGAGAGAGAGTGCCGGTGGATGATAGTGTGTGGGTAGGAGAGAGAGAGAGTGTGAGTCAGAGAGAGAAAATGCCTGTGGGTGAGAGTCTGTGAGTGAGGGTGTGAGAGAGAGTGTGTGTGTGTGGGTGTGGGTGAGAGGGAGCGAGAGGGTGTGGGTGAGTGGGAGGGAGAGGGTGCGGGTGTGAGAGATGGAGAATGAGGGTGAGAGAGAGAGAGAGATTGTGAGAGAGAGGGAGAGTGTGGGTTAGAGAGGGAGAAAGTGTGAGTGAGAAAGGGAGAGAGAGAGTGAGTGTGAGACATATGGATTTTGCGTGAGAGTGAGAGAAAGAGAGTGTAGGTGAGAGAGAGTTTGTGTGGGTGAGGGCGAGAGACTATGGGTGAGAAAGAAAGAGAGATTGGGTGTGAGCGAGAGAGAGTGTGGGGGACTGATAGAGTGTGGATGAGAGAGAGAGTTCCTGTGGGTGAGGGGATAGTGAGGGAGAGTGTGGGTGTGAGAGGTAGAAAGTGTGGGTAAGAGAGAGAGAAAGTACAGGGGAGAGAGAGGGAGAGTGCGTTTGAGAGAGAGGGAGAAAGTGAGGGTGAGACAGAGGAAAAGAGTACCTGTGAGAGTGCTAGAGATTGTGGGTGAGAGAGAGAGGGAGAGAGTGAGAGAGAGAGAGTGTGCACGGGTGAGAGAGAGAGAGTGTGTGTATGGGTGTGGGTGAGGGGGAGGCTGAGGGTATGGGTGTGTGGGAGAGAGAGTGCGTGGGTGATTGGCAGGGAGAGGGTGTGGGTGAGAGGGAGAGAGAGGGTGTGGGTGATTGGCAGGGAGAGGGTGTGGGTAAGAGGTAGAGAGAAGGTGTGGGTGATTGGCAGGGAGAGGGTGTGGGAGAGAGGGAGAGAGAGGGTGTGGGTGATTGGCAGGGAGAGGGTGTGGGTGAGAGGGAGAGAGAGGGTGTGGGTGATTGGCAGGGAGAGGGTGTGGGTAAGAGGTAGAGAGAAGGTGTGGGTGATTGGCAGGGAGAGGGTGTGGGAGAGAGGGAGAGAGAGGGTGTGGGTGAGAGGGAGGGTGAGGGTGTGAGTGAGAGGGAGAGAGAGGGTATGGGTGATTGGCAGGGAGAGGGTGTGGGTGAGAAGGAGTGCGAGGGTGTGTGTGATGGGAACAGAGAGGGTGTGTGTGAGAGGTAGGGTGTGGGTGAGAGAGTGACACTAAGTGTGAGTGAGAGTGGGAAAGAAAGTGGGTGAGAGGTAGTTAGAGGGAGTGAGAGAATGTGGGTGAGAGAGACAGAGAGAATGTGGATGAGACAGACAGTGTGTGGGTGAGAATGAGAGTGTGGGTGATAGAGGGACAGTATGGGTGAGAAGGAGAGAGAGAGTGGATGTGGGACATACAGTTTGTGGGTGAGAGAGAGAGAGATTGTGGGTGAGAAAGAGAGAGTGTGGGTGTGGGTGAGAGAGGGAGAGTGAGTGTGGGTGTGAGAGGGAAACAAAGTGGGTGAGAGGTAGAGAAATCGAGGGAAAGAGAGAATATAGGTGAGAGAGAGACAGACAGAATGTGGGTGAGAGAGAGAGTGTAGGTTATAGAGAGAGTGTGGGTGAGACAGAGAGTATGTGGGTGAGAAAGTTTGTGGGTGAGAACGGGAGAGTGTGGGTGAGAGAGAGTGAGAGCGGGTGTGAGACCTACAGATTGTGGGTGAGAGCATGACAAATAGATCGTGGGTGTGAAAGAGAGAGTGTGTGTGTGAGAGGGAGAGAGAATGTGCAGCTGAGAGAGTTGGAGAGTGCAGTAGAGAGAAAGGGAGAGAGTGTGGGTGAGAGGGAGAAAGTGTGGGTGAGAGAAAGGGAAAGAGTAACTGTGAGAGAGATAAAGAGTACACGTGAGAGTGAGAGAGAGAGTCTGTGTGTGTGAGTGAGAGAGAGAGTGTGTGTGTGTGGGTGTGGGTGAGAGGGAAGGAGATGGTGTCGTTGAGAGGGAGAGAGAGAGTGTAGGTGAGAGAGGGAAAGAAAGTGGATGAGAGGTAGAGAGAGAGAGAGCGAATGTGGGTGAGAGAGAGAGAGAAAATGTGGGTGAGGCAGACAGTTTGTGGTTGAGACAGTGCGAGGGTGAGAACGAGATAGTGGGTGAGAGAGGGAGAGTATTGGTGAGAAAGAGAAAGAGTTGATGTGAGACATAGAGCTTGTGGGTGAGAGCGAGAGAAAGTGATAGTGGGTGAGGGAGGGAGAGAGTGCAGGTGAGAGAGAGGGAGAGAGTGGTTGAGAGAGAGAGAGAGAGTGTGAGTGAGAGACAGAGAGAGAGTGTGGGAGAGAGAGAGAGAGAGAGTGGGTGAGAGGGATGGAGTTTACGGGTGAAGAGGGAGAGAGAGTGGATGAGAGAGAGAGGGAGAGTGTGCGTGAGAGAGAGGGAGAGTGCGGGTGAGAGAGAGAGTGTGGGTGAGAGTGTGGGTGAGGGAGAGAGAGAGTGGGCGAGAGAGTGGGCGAGTATGGGTGAGAGACAGAGAGAGAGTGAGGGAGAGAGAGAAGGGGAGTGTGCGTGAGAGAGAGGGAGAGTGAGGGTGAGAGAGAGAGTGTCGGTGAGAGAGAGACAGTGGGTGAGAGAGTGAGAGAGAGTATGGGTGAGAGAGAGGGAGAGTGCGGGTGAGAGAGAGAGAGAGAGAGTCTGGGTGAGAGAGAGGGAGAGTGTGGGTGAGAGAGAGAAAGAGAGAGTGTGAGAGAGAGAGAGAAAGTGTGGGTGAAAGAGAGAGAGAAAGTGTGGATGAGAGAGAGAGAGAGAGTGGGTGAGGTAGAGAGAGAGAGAGAGTGTGGGTGAGAGAGAGAGTGGGTGAGAGAGAGGGAGAGTGTGGGTGAGAGAGAGAGTGAGGGTGAGAGAGAGACAGTGGGTGAGAGAGCGAGAGAGAGTATGGCTGAGAGCGAGAGAGAGTGTGGGTGAGAGAGAGAGTGAGGGTGAGAGAGAGAGTGAGGGTGAGAGAGAGACAGTGGGTGAGAGAGTGAGAGAGAGTATGGGTGAGAGAGAGGGAGAGTGCGGGAGAGAGAGAGAGAGTCTGGGTGAGAGACAGAGAGAGAGTGTGGGTGAGAGATAGAGAGACAGTCTGGGTGAGAGAGAGGGAGAGTGTGGGTGAGACAGAGGGAGAATGTGCGGCTGAGAGAGATGGAGAGGGCAGTTGAGAGAGAAGGAGAGAGTACAGATGAGAAAGAGGGCGAAAGTATGGTTGAGAGAAAGGGAAAGAGTAACTGTGAGAGACATAGAGAGTGCGGGTGAGAGAGAGAGAGAGAGTCTGTGTGTGTGGGTGAGAGAGAGAGAGTGTGTGTGTGTGTGTGGGTGAGAGGGAGGGAGAGGGTGTGGGTGAGAGGGAGAGAGAGAGTGTGGGTGAGAGAGAGTGTGTGTGTGTGGGTGAGAGGGAGGGAGAGCGTGTGGGTGAGAGGGAGAGAGAGAGTGTGGGTGAGAGAGGGAAAGAAAGTGGGTGAGAGATAGAGAGAGAAGGAGAGAGAGAATGTGGGTGAGCGAGAGAGAGAGAGAGAGAGAGAGAGAGAATGTGGGTTAGGCAGACAGTTTGTGGTTGAGAGAGTGTGTGGGTGAGAATGAGATATTGGGTGATAGAGGGAGAGTTTTGGTGAGAAAGAAAGAGAGAGAGTTGATCTAAGACATCGAGCTTGTGGGTGAGAGTGAGGGAAAGAGATAGTGGATGAGGGAGGGAGAGAGTGTGGGTGAGAGAGAGGGAGAGAGTGGTTGAGAGACAGCGAGAGAGTGTGGGAGAGAGAGAGCGAGAGAGTGGGTGAGAGAGAGGGAGAGTGCGGGTGAAGTGAGAGAGAGTGGGTGAGAGAGAGAGAGAGAGTGGGTTTGCAACCCACAGTCTGTGGGTGAGAGAGAGAGTGTAGGTTATAGAGAGAGTGTGGGTGAGACAGAGAGTGTGTGGGTGAGAAGGTTTGTGGGTGAGAACGGGAGAATGTGGGTGAGAGAGTGAGAGAGAGAGCGGGTGTGAGATCTACAGATTGTGGGTGAGATTGTGACAAATAGATCATGGGTGTGAAAGAGAGAGTGTGTGTGTGAGAGGGAGAGAGAAAGTGCAGCTGAGAGAGTTGGAGAGTGCATTTGAGAGAGAGGGAGAGAGTACGGGTGAGAGAGAGGGAGAAAGTGTGGGTGAGAGAAAGGAAAAGAGTAACTGTGAGAGAGATAAATAGTACGCGTAAGAGAGAGAGAGAGACTCTGGGTGTGTGGGTGAGAGAGAGAGAGAGTGTATGTGTGTGGGTGTGGGTGTGGGTGAGAGGGAAGGAGATGGTGTGGTTGAGAGGGAGAGTGAGTGTGTGGGTGAGAGAGGGAAAGAAATTGGGTGAGAGGTAGAGAGAGAGGGAGAGAGCGAATGTGGGTGAGAGAGAGAGAGAGAGAATGTGGGTGAGGCAGACAGTTTGTGGTTGAGAGAGTGTGAGGGTGAGAACGAAATACTGGGTGAGAGACGGAGAGTATTTGTGAGAAAGAGAGAAGGTTGATGTGAGACATAGAGCTTGTGGGTGAGAGCAAGAGAAAGTGATAGTGGGTGAGGGAGGGAGAGAGTGCGGTTGAGAGAGAGGGAGAGAATGGTTGAGAGAGAGAGTGCGACTAAGAGATAGAGGGGGAGTGTGGGAGAGAGAGAGGGAGAGAGTGGGTGAGAGAGAGGGAGAGTGCGGGTGGAGAGTGAGAGAGTGGGTGAGAGAGAGGGAGTTTACGGGTGAAGAGGGAGAGAGAGTGGATGGGAGAGAGAGGGAGAGTGTGCATGAGAGAGAGGGAGAGTGCGGGTGAGAGAGAGTGTGGGTGAGAGTGTGCGTGAGAGAGAGAGAGAGTGTGTGAGAGAGAGGGAGAGTACGCGTGAGAGAAGGAGAGAGAGTGAGGGAGAGAGAGGGAGAGTGTGCGTGAGAGAGATGGAGATTGCGGGTGAGAGAGAGTGTGTGGGTGAGAGAGAAACAGTAGGTGAGAGAGCGAGAGAGAGTATCGGTGAGAGAAAGGGAGAGGGCAGGTGAGAGAGAGAGAGAGAGAGTCTGGGTGAGAGAGGGGGATCATGTGAGTGAGAGAGAGAAAGAGAGAGAGTCCGTGAGAGAGAGAAAGTATGGGTGAAAGAGAGAGAGAAAGTGTTGGTGAGAGAGAGAGAAAGTGGGTCAGATAGAGAGAGAGAGTGTGGGTAAGAGAGATAGAGTGGGTGAGAGCGAGGGAGAGTGTTGATGAGAGAGAGGGCAAGTGTTGGTGAGAGAGAGATTTGTTGAGAGAGAGAGAGTGTGGCTGAGAGAGAGGGAGAGTGTGGGTGAGAGAGAGAGTGTGGATGAGAGAGAGACAGTGGGTGAGAGAGCGAGAGAGAGTATGGCTGAGAGCGAGAGAGAGTATGGGTGAGAGAGAGGGAGAGTGCGGGTGAGAGAGAGAGAGAGACTGGGTGAGAGAGAGGAAGAGTGTGGGTGAGAGAGAGGGAGAATGTGCGGCTGAGAGAAATGGAGAGAGTACAGGTGAGAGACTGGGCGAAAGTATGGGTGAGAGAAAGGGAAAGAGTAACTGTGAGAGAGATACAGAGTGCGGGTGAGAGAGAGAGAGAGAGTCTGTCTGTGTGGGTGAGAGAGTGTGTGTGTGTGTGTGTGTGGGTGAGAGGGAGGGAGAGGGTGTGGGTGAGAGGGAGAGAGAGAGTGTGGGTGAGAGAGAGAGAGAGAATGTGGTTGAGGCAGACAGTTTGTGGTTGAGAGTGTGTGGGGGTGAGAATGAGATATTGGGTGAGAGAGGGCGAGTTTTGGTGAGAAAGAGAGAGAGAGAGTTGATGTGAGACATAGAGCTTGTGGGTGAGAGTGAGAGAAAGACATAGTGGGTGAGGGAGGGAGAGAGTGCTGGTGAGAAAGAGGGAGAGAGTGGTTGAGAGAGAGAGAGAGTGCAAGTGAGAGACAGAGAGAGAGTGTGGGAGAGAGAGAGGGAGAGAGTGGGTGAGAGAGAGGGAGAGTGCGGGTGAAGAGAGAGAGAGTGGGTGAGAGAGAGGGAGTTTACGGGTGAAGAGGGAGAGAGAGTGGATGAGAGAGAGAGGGAGAGTGTGCGTGAGAGAGAGGGAGAGAGAGTGTGAGAGAGAGGGAGATTATGGGTGAGAGACAGAGAGAGAGTGAGGGAGAGAGAGAAGGAGAGTGTGGGTGAGAGAGAGGGATAGTGCGAGTGAGAGAGAGAGAGAGAGAGAGTCTGGGTGAGAGAGAGGGAGAGTGTGGGTGAGTGAGAAAAAGAGAGAGAGAGTCCGGGAGAGAGAGAGAGAAAGTGTGGGTGAAAGAGAGAGAGAAAGAGTGGGTGAGAGAGAGAGAGAGATTGGGTGAGATAGAGAGAGAGAAAGTGTGGGTGAGAGAGAGAGTGTGGGTGAGACAGAGAGTGTGTGGGTGAGAAGGTTTGTGGGTGAGAACGGGAGAGTGTGGGTGAGAGAGAGAGAGAGAGAGAGAGCGGGTGTGAGACCTACAGATTGTGGGTGAGAGCGTGACAAATAGATCGTGGGTGTGAGAGAGAGAGTGTGTGTGTGAGAGGGAGAGAGAATGTGCAGCTGAGAGAGTTGGAGAGTGCAGTTGAGAGAGAGGGAGAGAGTACGGGTGAGAGAGAGGGAGAAAGTGTGGGTGAGAGAAAGGGAAAGAGTAACTGGGAGAGAGATAAAGAGTACGCTTGAGAGAGAGAGAGAGTCTGTGTGTGGGTGAGAGAGAGAGTGTGTGTGTGGGTGTGGGTGAGAGGGAAGGAGATGGTGTGGTTGAGAGGGAGAGAGAGAGTGTGGGTGAGAGAGGGAAAGAAAGTGGGTAGGAGGTAGAGAGAGAGGGAGAGAGCGAATGTGGGTGAGAGAGAGAGAGAGAAAATGTGGGTGAGGCAGACTGTTTGTGGTTGAAAGAGTGTGAGGGTGAGAACGAGATACTAGGTGAGAGAGGGAGAGTATTGGTGAGAAAGAAAGAGAGTTGATGTGAGACATAGAGCTTGTGGGTGAGAGCGAGAGAAAGTGATAGTGGGTGAGGGAGGGAGAGAGTGATTGAGAGAGAGAGAGAGTGCGAGTGAGAGACAGAGAGAGAGTGTGGGAGAGAGAGAGGGAGAGAGTGGGTGAGAGAGAGGGAGAGTGCGGGTGAAGAGAGAGAGAGTGGGTGAGAGAGAGGTAGTTTACGGGTGAAGAGGGAGAGAGAGTGGATGAGAGAGAGAGGGAGAGTGTGTGTGAGAGAGAGGGAGAGTGCGGGTGAGAGAGAGTGTGGGTGAGAGTGTGGGTGAGAGAGAGAGGGAGAGAGTGTGTGAGAGAGAGGGAGATTTATGGGTGAGAGACAGAGAGAGAGTGAGGGAGAGAGAGAAAGGGAATATGGGTGAGAGAGAGGGAGAGTGCGAGTGAGAGAGAGAGAGTCTGGGTGAGAGAGAGGGAGAGTGTGGGTGAGAGAGATAAAGAGAGAGATATTCCATGAGAGAGAGAGAGAAAGTGTGGGTGAAAGAGAGAGAGAAAGAGTGGGTGAGAGAGAGAGAGAGATTGGGTGAGATAGAGAGAGAGAGAGAGTGTGGGTGAGAGAGAGAGTGTGGGTGAGACAGAGAGTGTGTGGGTGAGAAGGTTTGTGGGTGAGAACGGGAGAGTGTGGGTGAGAGAGAGAGAGAGAGATCGGGTGTGAGACCTACAGATTGTGGGTGAGACCATGACAAATAGATCGTGGGTGTGAGAGAGAGAGTGTGTGTGAGAGGGAGATAGAATGTGCAGCTGAGAGAGTTGGAGAGTTCTGTTGAGAGAGAGGGAGAGAGTACGGGTGAGAGAAAGGGAGAAAGTGTGGGTGAGAGAAAGGGAAAGAGTAACTGTGAGAGAGATAAAGAGTACGCATGAGAGAGAGAGAGTCTGGGTGTGTGGGTGAGAGAGAGAGAGAGTGTGTATGTGTGTAGGAGAGACGGAGGGAGAGGGTGTGGGTGAGAGGGAGAGAGAGAGTGTGGGTGAGAGAGAGTGTGTGTGTTTGGGTGAGAGGGAGGGAGAGGGTGTGGGTGAGAGGGAGAGAGAGAGTGTGGGTGAGAGAATGAAAGAAAGTGGGTGAGAGGTAGAGAGAGAAGGAGAGAGAGAATGTGGGTGTGAGAGAGAGAGAGAATATGGGTAAGAGAGAGAGAGAGAGAGAGAGAGAATGTGGGTGAGGCAGACAGTTTGTGGTTGAGAGAGTGTGTGGGTGAGAATGAGATATTGGGTGAGAGAGGGAGAGTTTTGGTGAGAAAGAGAGAGAGAGTTGATGTGAGACATAGAGCTTGTGGGTGAGAGTGAGAGAAAGAGATAGTGGGTGAGGGAGGGAGAGAGTGTGGTTGAGAGAGAGTGAGAGTGCGGGTGAGAGTCAGAGAGAGAGTGTGGGAGAGAGAGAGGGAGAGAGTGGGTGAGAGAAAGAGAGAGTGCGGGTGAAGAGAGAGAGAGAGTGGGTGAGAGAGAGAGAGAGAGAGATTGGGTGTGAGACCCACAGTCTGTGCGTGAGAGAGAGTGTAGGTTATAGAGAGAGTGTGGGTGAGACAGAGAGTGCGTGGGTGAGAAAGTTTGTGGGTGAGAACGGGAGAGTGTGGGTGAGAGAGAGGGAGAGTGCAAGTGAGAGAGAGAAAGAGAGAGAGTGTCAGTGAGAGAGAGAGAGCAAGTGTGGGTGAAGGAGAGAGAGAAAGTGTGGGTGAGAGAGAGAGAGAGTGGGTGAGATAGTAAGAAAGAGAGTGTGGGTGAGAGAGAGGGAGAATGTGCGGCTGAGAGAGGTGGAGAGTGCAGTTGAAGGAGAAGGAGAGAGTACAGGTGAGAGAGAGGGCGAAAGTGTGGGAGAGAGAAAGGGAAAGAGTAACTGTGTGAGAGACAGAGAGTGCGGGTGAGAGAGAGAGAGAGAGAGTCTCTGTGTGTGGGTGAGAGAGAGAGAGAGTGTGTGTGTGTGGGTGAGAGGGAGGGAGAGGGTGCGGGTGAGAGGGAGAGAGAGTGTGGGAGAGAGAGAGTCTGTGTGTGTGGGTGAGAGGGAGGGAGAGGGTGTGGGTGAGAGGGAGAGAGAGTGTTTGGGTGAGAGAGGGAAAGAAAGTGGGTGATAGGTAGAGAGAGAAGGAGAGAGAGAATGTGGTTGAGAGAGAGTGAGAGTGCGGTTGAGAGACAGAGAGAGTGTGTGGGAGAGAGAGAGGGAGAGAGTGGGTGAGAGAGAGGGAGAGTGCGGGTGAAGAGAGAGAGAGAGTGGGTGAGAGAGAGAGAGAGTGGGTTTGCGACCCACAGTCTGTGGGTGAGAGAGAGAGTGTAGGTGATAGAGAGAGTGTGGGTGAGACAGAGAGTGTGTGGGTGAGAAGGGTTTTGGGTGAGAACGGGAGAGTGTGGGTGAGAGAGCAAGAGAGAGCGGGTGTGAGACCTACAGATTGTGGGTGAGAGCGTGACAAATAGATCGTGGGTGTGAAAGAGAGAGTGTGTGTGTGGGAGGGAGAGAGAATGTGCAGCTGAGAGAGTTGGAGAGTGCAGTTGAGAGAGAGGGAGAGAGTACGGGTGAGAGAGAGGGAGAAAGTGTGGGTGAGAGAAAGGGAAAGAGTAACTGTGAGAGAGATAAAGAGTACGCGTGAGAGAGAGAGAGAGAGTCTGGGTGTGCGGGTGAGAGAGAGAGAGAGTGTGTGTGTGTGGGTGTGGGTGAGAGGGAAGGAGATGGTGTGGTTGAGAGGGACAGAGAGAGTGTGGGTGAGAGAGGGAAAGAAAATGGGTGAGAGGAAGAGAGAGAGGGAGAGAGCGAATGTGGGTGAGAGAGAGAGAGAGAGAATGTGGGTGAGGCAGACTGTTTGTGGTTGAGAGAGTGTGAGGGTGAGAACGAGATACTAGGTGAGAGAGGGAGAGTATTGGTGAGAAAGAGAGAGAGTTGATGTGAGGCATAGAGCTTGTGGGTGAGAGCGAGAGAAAGTGATAGTGGGTGAGGGAGGGAGAGAGTGTGGGTGAGAGAGAGGGAGAGAGTGGTGGAGAGAGAGAGAGATTGCGAGTGAGAGACAGAGAGAGAGTGTGGGAGAGAGATAGGGAGAGAGTGGGTGAGAGAGAGAGAGTGCGGGTGAAGAGAGAGAGAGAGTGGGTGAGAGAGAGGGAGTTTACGGGTGAAGAGGGAGAGAGAGTGGATGAGAGAGAGAGGGAGATTGTGCCTGAGAGAGAGGGAGAGTGCGGGTGAGAGAGAGTGTGGGGAGAGTGTGGGTGAGAGAGAGAGGGAGAGAGTGTGTGAGAGAGAGGGAGATTATGGGTGAGAGACAGAGAGAGAGTGAGGGAGAGAGAGAAGGAGAGTGTGGGTGAGAGATAGGGAGAGTGTGGGTGATAGAGAGAAAGAGATAGAGAGTCCATGAGAGAGAGAGAAAAAGTGTGGGTGAAAGAGAGAGAGAAAGAGTGGGAGAGAGAGAGAGAGAGATTCGGTGAGATAGAGAGAGAGAGTGTGGGTGAGAGAGAGAGTGTGGGTGAGACAGAGAGTCTGTGGGTGAGAAGGTTTTTGGGTGAGAACGGGAGAGTGTGGGTGAGAGAGAGAGAGAGACAGAGCGGGTGTGAGACTTAAAGATTGTGGGAGAGAGCATGACAAATAGATTGTGGGTGTGAGAGAGAGAGTGTGTGTGTGAGAGGGAGAGAGAATGTGCAGCTGAGAGAGTTGGAGAGTGCAGTTGAGAGAGAGGGAGAGAGTACGGGTGAGAGAGAGGGAGAAAGTGTGGGTGAGAGAAAGGGAAAGAGTAACTGTGAGAGAGATAAAGAGTACGCATGAGAGAGAGAGAGTCTGTGTGTGTGGGTGAGAGAGAGAGTGTGTGTGTGTGTCTGGTTGAGAGGGAGGGAGAGGGTGTGGGTGAGAAGGAAAGAGAGAGAGTGTGGGTGAGAGAGAGTGTGTGTGTGTGTGTGAGAGGGAGGGAGAGGGTGTGGGTGAGAGGGAGAGAGAGAGTGTGGGTGAGAGAGGGAAAGAAAGTGGGTGAGAGGTAGAGAAAGAAGGAGAGAGAGAATGTGGGTGTGAGAGAGAGAGAGAATGTGGGTGAGGCAGACAGTTTGTGGTTGAGAGAGTGTGTGGGTGAGAATGAGATATTGGGTGAGAGAGGGAGAGTTTTGGTGAGAAAGAGAGAGAGAGAGAGTTGATGTGAGACATAGAGCTTGTGGGTGAGAGTGAGAGAAAGTGACAGTGGGTGAGGGAGGGAGAGAGTGCTGGTGAGAGAGAGGGAGAGAGTGGTTGAGAGAGAGAGAGTGCAAGTGAGAGACAGAGAGAGAGTGCGGGTGAAGAGAGAGAGAGAGTGGGTGTGAGACCCACAGTCTGTGCGTGAGAGAGCGTGTAGCTTATAGAGAGAGTGTGGGTGAGACAGAGAGTGTGTGGGTGAGAAAGTTTGTGGGTGAGAACGGGAGAGTGTGGGTGAGAGAGACGGATAGTGCAAGTGAGAGAGAGAAAGAGAGAGAGTGTCAGTGAGAGAGAGAGAGAGAAAGTGTGGGTGAAAGAGAGAGAAAGTGTGGGTGAAAGAGAGAGAGAGAGTGGGTGAGATAGAAAGAAAGAGAGTGTGGGTGAGAGAGAGAGTGGGTGAGAGAGAGGGAGAGTATGGGTGAGAGAGAGGGAGAATGTGTGGCTGAGAGTGATGGAGAGTGCAGTTGAAGGAGAAGGAGAGCGTACAGGTGAGAGAGAGGGCGAAAGTGTGGGAGAGAGAAAGGGAAAGAGTAACTGTGAGAGAGACAGAGAGAGCGGGTGAGAGAGAGAGAGAGAGTCTCTGTGTGTGGGTGAGAGAGAGAGAGTTTGTGTGTGTGTATGTGGGTGAGAGTGAGGGAGAGGGTGTGGGTGAGAAAGAGAGAGAGACTGTGGGTGAGAGAGAGTCTGTGTGTGTGGGTGAGAGGGAGGGAGAGGGTGTGGGTGAGACGGAGAGAGAGAGTTTGGGTGAGAGAGGGAAAGAAAGTTGGTGAGAGGTAGAGAGAGAAGGAGAGAGAGAATGTGGGTGAGAGAGAGAGAGAATATGGGTGAGAGAGAGAGAGAGAATGTGGGTGAGGCAGACAGTTTACGGTTGAGAGAGTGTGTGCGTGTGAATGAGATATTGGGTGAGAGAGCGAGAGTTTTGGTGAGAAAGAGAGAGAGAGAGTGTGGGTGAGACATAGAGCTTGTGGGTGAGAGTGAGAGAAAGAGATAGTGGGTGAGGGAGGGAGAGAGTGCGGGTGAGAGAGAGGGAGAGAATGGGTGAGAGAGAGAGAGAGTGGGTGTGAGACCCACAGTCTGTGGGTGAGAGAGAGAGTGTAAGTGATAGTGAGAGTGTGGGTGAGACAGAGATTGTGTGGGTGTGAAAGTTTGTGGATGAGAACGGGAGATTGTGGGTGAGAGAGAGGGAGAGTGCGGGTGATAGAGAGAGAGAGAGTCTGGGTGAGAGAGAGGGAGAGCGTGGGTGAGAGAGAGAAAGAGAGGGAGAGTCCGTGAGAGAGAGAGGGAAAGTGTGGGTGAAAGAGAGAGAAAAAGTGTGGGTGAGAGAGAGAGAGAGAGTGGGTGAGATAGATAGAGAGAGAGTGTGTGTGTGAGAGAGAGAGAGTGGGTGAGAGAGAGGGAGAATGTTGGTGAGAGAGAGATTTGTTGAGAGATAGAGAATGTGGCTGAGAGGGAGAGAGTGTGTGGGTGTGAGTGAGGGAGAGTGTGGGTGAGAGAGAGAGTGTGGATGAGAGACAGTGGGTGAGAGAGCGAGAGAGAGTATGGGTGAGAGAGAGGGAGAGTGCG
Source organism: Carcharodon carcharias (assembly GCF_017639515.1). Classification (NCBI taxonomy): domain Eukaryota; kingdom Metazoa; phylum Chordata; class Chondrichthyes; order Lamniformes; family Lamnidae; genus Carcharodon; species Carcharodon carcharias. Next base: position 71,939,412 of record NC_054479.1, read on the forward strand.
GGTGAGAGAGAGAGAGAGAGTACAGGTGAGAGAGAGGGCGAAAGTGTGCGTGAGAGAAAGGGAAAGAGTAACTGTGAGAGAGACAGAGAGTGTGGGTGAGAGAGAGAGAGAGAGTCTGTGTGTGTGGGTGAGATAGAGAGTGTGTGTGTGTGTGTGTGGGTGAGAGGGAGGGAGAGTGTGTGGGTGAGAGGGAGAGAGAGAGTGTGGGTGAGAGAGGGAAAGAAAGTGGGTGAGAGGTAGAGAGAGAGGGAGAGAGCGAATGTGGGTGAGAGAGAGAGAGAATGTGGGTGAGAGAGAGAGAGGGAGAATGTGGGTGAGGCAGACAGTTTGTGGTTGAGAGAGTGTGTGGGTGAGAATGAGATATTGGGTGAGAAAGGGAGAGTTTTGGTGAGAAAGAGAGAGAGAGAGAGTTGATGTGAGACATAGAGCTTGTGGGTGAGAGTGAGAGAAAGTGACAGTGGGTGAGGGAGGGAGAGAGTGCTGGTGAGAGAGAGGGAGAGAGTGGTTGAGAGAGAGAGAGTGCAAGTGAGAGACAGAGAGAGAGTGCGGGTGAAGAGAGAGAGAGAGTGGGTGTGAGACCCACAGTCTGTGCGTGAGAGAGCGTGTAGCTTATAGAGAGAGTGTGGGTGAGACAGAGAGTGTGTGGGTGAGAAAGTTTGTGGGTGAGAACGGGAGAGTGTGGGTGAGAGAGTCGGATAGTGCAAGTGAGAGAGAGATAGAGAGAGAGTGTCAGTGAGAGAGAGAGAGAGAAAGTGTGGGTGAAAGAGAGAGAAAGTGTGGGTGAAAGAGAGAGAGAGAGTGGGTGAGATAGAAAGAAAGAGAGTGTGGGTGAGAGAGAGAGTGGGTGAGAGAGAGGGAGAGTATGGGTGAGAGAGAGGGAGAATGTGTGGCTGAGAGTGATGGAGAGTGCAGTTGAAGGAGAAGGAGAGCGTACAGGTGAGAGAGAGGGCGAAAGTGTGGGAGAGAGAAAGGGAAAGAGTAACTGTGAGAGAGACAGAGAGAGCGGGTGAGAGAGAGAGAGAGAGTCTCTGTGTGTGGGTGAGAGAGAGAGAGTTTGTGTGTGTGTATGTGGGTGAGAGTGAGGGAGAGGGTGTGGGTGAGAAAGAGAGAGAGACTGTGGGTGAGAGAGAGTCTGTGTGTGTGGGTGAGAGGGAGGGAGAGGGTGTGGGTGAGACGGAGAGAGAGAGTTTGGGTGAGAGAGGGAAAGAAAGTTGGTGAGAGGTAGAGAGAGAAGGAGAGAGAGAATGTGGGTGAGAGAGAGAGAGAATATGGGTGAGAGAGAGAGAGAGAATGTGGGTGAGGCAGACAGTTTACGGTTGAGAGAGTGTGTGCGTGTGAATGAGATATTGGGTGAGAGAGCGAGAGTTTTGGTGAGAAAGAGAGAGAGAGAGTGTGGGTGAGACATAGAGCTTGTGGGTGAGAGTGAGAGAAAGAGATAGTGGGTGAGGGAGGGAGAGAGTGCGGGTGAGAGAGAGGGAGAGAATGGGTGAGAGAGAGAGAGAGTGGGTGTGAGACCCACAGTCTGTGGGTGAGAGAGAGAGTGTAAGTGATAGTGAGAGTGTGGGTGAGACAGAGATTGTGTGGGTGTGAAAGTTTGTGGATGAGAACGGGAGATTGTGGGTGAGAGAGAGGGAGAGTGCGGGTGATAGAGAGAGAGAGAGTCTGGGTGAGAGAGAGGGAGAGCGTGGGTGAGAGAGAGAAAGAGAGGGAGAGTCCGTGAGAGAGAGAGGGAAAGTGTGGGTGAAAGAGAGAGAAAAAGTGTGGGTGAGAGAGAGAGAGAGAGTGGGTGAGATAGATAGAGAGAGAGTGTGTGTGTGAGAGAGAGAGAGTGGGTGAGAGAGAGGGAGAATGTTGGTGAGAGAGAGATTTGTTGAGAGATAGAGAATGTGGCTGAGAGGGAGAGAGTGTGTGGGTGTGAGTGAGGGAGAGTGTGGGTGAGAGAGAGAGTGTGGATGAGAGACAGTGGGTGAGAGAGCGAGAGAGAGTATGGGTGAGAGAGAGGGAGAGTGCGGGTGAGAGAGAGAGAGAGAGTACAGGTGAGAGAGAGGGCGAAAGTGTGCGTGAGAGAAAGGGAAAGAGTAACTGTGAGAGAGACAGAGAGTGTGGGTGAGAGAGAGAGAGAGAGTCTGTGTGTGTGGGTGAGATAGAGAGTGTGTGTGTGTGTGTGTGGGTGAGAGGGAGGGAGAGTGTGTGGGTGAGAGGGAGAGAGAGAGTGTGGGTGAGAGAGGGAAAGAAAGTGGGTGAGAGGTAGAGAGAGAGGGAGAGAGCGAATGTGGGTGAGAGAGAGAGAGAATGTGGGTGAGAGAGAGAGAGGGAGAATGTGGGTGAGGCAGACAGTTTGTGGTTGAGAGAGTGTGTGGGTGAGAATGAGATATTGGGTGAGAAAGGGAGAGTTTTGGTGAGAAAGAGAGAGAGTTGATGTGAGACATAGAGCTTGTGGGTGAGAGTGAGAGAAAGACATAGTGGGTGAGGGAGAGAGAGAGTGCGGGTGAGAGAGAGGGAGAGAGTGGTTGAGAGAGAGCGAGAGTGCGGGTGAGAGACAGAGAGAGAGTGTGGGAGAGAGAGAGGGAGAGAGTGGGTGAGAGAGAGGGAGAGTGCGGGTGAAGAGAGAGAGAGAGTGTGTGAGAGAGAGAGTGTGTGTGAGACCCACAGTCTGTGCTTGAGAGAGAGAGTGTAGGTGATAGAGAGAGTGTGGGTGAGACAGAGAATGTGTGGGTGAGCAAGTTTGTGGGGGAGAACAGGAGAGTGTGGGTGAGAGAGAGAGAGAGAGAGCGGGTGTGAGGCCTACAGATTGTGGGTGAGAGCGTGACAAATAGATCGTGGTTTTGAGAGAGAGAGTGTGTGTGTGAGAGAGAGAGAGAATGTGCAGCTGAGAGAGTTGGAGAGTGCAGTTGAGAGAGAGGGAGAGAGTACGGGTGAGAGAGAGGGAGATAGTGTGGGTGAGAGAAAGGGAAAGAGTAACTGTGAGAGAGATAGAGAGTCTGTGTGTGTGGGTGAGAGAGAGAGTCTGTGTGTGTGGGTGTGGGTGAGAGGGAAGGAGATGGTGTGGTTGAGAGGGAGAGAGAGAGTTTGTGTGAGAGAGGGAAAGAAAGGGGTGAGAGGTAGAGAGAGAGGGAGAGAGCAAATGTGGGTGAGAGAGAGAGAGAGAGAGAATGTGGGTGAGGCAGACTGTTTGTGGTTGAGAGAGTGTGAGGGTGAGAACGAGATACTGGGTGAGAGAGGGAGAGTATTGGTGAGAAAGGGAGATTGTTGATGTGAGACATAGAGCTTGTGGGTGAGAGCGAGAGAAAGTGATAGTGGGTGAGGGAAGGAGAGAGTGCGGGTGAGAGAGAGGGAGAGAGTGGTTGAGAGAGAGAGAGTGCAAGTGAGAGACAGAGAGAGAGTGTGGGAGAGAGAGAGAGTGTGTGTGTGGGTGAGAGGGAGGGAGATGGTGTGGGTGAGAGGGAGAGAGAGAGAGTGGGTGAGAGAGGGAAAGAAATTGGGTGAGAGGTAGAGAGAGAAGGAATGAGAGAATGTGGGTGAGAGAGAGAGAGAGAATGTGGGTGAGAGAGAGAGAGAGAGAGAGAGAATGTGGTAAAAACAAAAAAAACTGCCGATGCTGCCAGACCTGCTGAGTTTTTCCACGTAACTCTGTTTTCGTTTTTGTTTTGGATTTCCAGCATCCGCAGTTTTTTTGTTTTTATCTCTGTGTTTAATTGACTGCCACTGTTCTTCAAGAAATGCCTACCTCCTTGAAGAAGTTCTTTTCCTCTCTGCGACAAGATTTCTATATTTCTCTTTTGCCCTGCTCACCTTCCTTCCTTTCCATTTCCCTCCTGGTGTTTGACAAGGTGTTTACTAAAACCCGCTTTCACAGCCACATCTCCTTTCTCAGTGACTGTCTCCATCTCCGACTTACCCCATGTGGATTTCAATTGAAATTCCACCCCTCATGTTTCGAACCTACCCAGGAATACAGGTATCTCCGGGACATAAAACGTTTCTCGGACTGTTGTTCCCGTCACATTCTGAAATCCACACTCAGTGCCTTGCGCCGCCATATGAACATACTCGACCTCTCCCTCCAGCAGCACCGCCGTACCCTTTTTCAAAGCTGCGCGTGCCCCCAGTTTCATTTTTACCCTTCGGCTCATTCGACGCCTCAACAAGAAACTTTTTCTCTTTCTCTCAAGTGCTAAGGAACGCAAGCTCCCACAACTCATCAACACCAACACCCATCTAGGACCCTCCACCCCGGCCTGTCCCTCAGTCCCCACCCCATCTTCCAATCCCAACCCCAGCTGTGTATTTACTATACCCCCTGACCTTCCCCTCTCCGATGCTGAACGTTCAGTGCTCAGCAAAGGACTTAGTTTCATACCCTTAAGCCCTACCTCAATGAATTTCGGGCTCGGCATGATGCTGAACTCTTCTTCCACTGTCTTCGTCTCCGGGCTCACTTCTTTTGGCAGGAGTCCTCTCCCAGTTCAATGGATCCTTTTGCCCATCTCCAATATTCTCCCTCCACCTGGACCCCTCCCTCTGGATTCTTACCTTCTTTTGATCTTTTCACTGAGAACTGCCGGCGCGACATTAGTCGTCTCAATGTCTCTGCTCCTCTCACCCATTCTAACCTGTCTCTCTCTGAACTTACTGCACTCCATTCTCTCAGGTCCAAACCTGACATTGTCATCAAACCCGCTGACAAGGGTGGTGCTGTTGTTGTCTGGCGCACTGACCTCTACCTCGCGGATGCTGAGCGTCAACTCGCAGACACTTCCTCCTACCTCTCCCTGGACCATGACCCCACCACTGAACATCAAGCCATTGTTTCCAGGATTGTCACTGACCTCATCTCCTCTGGGGATCTCCCTCCCACAGCTTCCAACCTGATAGTCGCACAACCTCAGACGGCCCGCTTCTATCTCCTACCCAAAATCCACAAACAGAACTGCCCCGGTAGACCAATCGTCTCAGCTTGCTCCTGCCTCACAGAACTCATTTCTCATTATCTTGACTCCCTTCTCTCTCCCCTTGTCCAGTCCCTTCCCACCTACATCCGTGATTCCTCTGACACCTTACAGCACATCAACAATTTCCATTTCCCTGGCCCCAACCGCTTCCTCTACACCATGGAAGTCCAATCCCTCTACACCTCCATCCCCCACTAGGATGGTCTGAGGGCCCTTAGATTCTTCCTCGAACAGAGGCCCGAACAATCCCCATCCACCACTACTCTCCTCCGTCTCGCTGAACTTGTTCTCACGCTGAACAATTTCTCCTTCAACTCCTCTCACTTCCTCCAAATAAAAGGTGTGGCTATGGGTATCCGCATGGGCCCCAGCTATGCCTGTCTCTTTATGGGGTATGTGGAACATTCCTTGTTCCAGTCCTAATCCGGCCCCCTTCCACAACTCTTTCTCCGGTACATCGATGATTACCTCGGTGCCGCTTCATGCTCTCGTCGGGACTTGGAAAAATGTATTAATTTTGCTTCCAATCTCCACCCCTCCATCATTTTCACGTGGTCCATCTCTGACACTTCCCTTCCCTTCCTTGACCTCTCTGTCTCAATCTCTGGTGATAGACTGTCCACCAATATCCATTACAAATCCACCGACTCCCACAGCTATCTCGACTACAGCTCCTCACACCCCGCTTCCTGTAAGGACTCCATCCCATTCTCTCAGTTCCTTCGTCCCCGTCGCATCTGTTCCGATGATGCTACCTCCAAAAACAGTTCCTGTGACATGTCCTCCTTCTTCCTTAACCGAGGTTTTCCACCCACGGTCATTGACAGGGCCCTCAACCGTGTCCGGCCCATCTCCCGCGCATCCGCCCTCACGCCTTCTCCTCCCTCCCAGAAACATGATAGGGTCCCCCTTGTTCTCACTTATCACCCCATCAGCCTCCGCATTCAAAGGATCATCCTCCGCCATTTCCGCCAACTCCAGCATGATGCCAAAACCAAACACATCTTCCCTTCACCCCCCCTATCGGCGTTCCGTAGGGATCGCTCCCTCTGGGACACCCTGGTCAACTCCTCCATCACCCCCTAATCCTCAACACCCTCCCACGGCACCACCCCATGCCCACGCAAAAGATGCAATACCTGCCCCTTCACTTCCTCTCTCCTCACCGTCCAAGGACCTAAACACTCCTTTCAAGTGAAGCAGCATTTCACTTGCATTTCCCCCAACTTAGTCTACTGCATTCGTTGCTCCCAATGTGGTCTCCTCTACATTGGAGAGACCAAACGTAAACTGGGCGACCGCTTTGCAGAACACCTGCAGTCTGTCCGCAAGAATGACCCAAACCTCCCTGTCGCTTGCCATTTTAACACTCCACCCTGCTCTCTTGCCCACATGTCTGTCCTTGGCTTGCTGCATTGTTCCAGTGAAGCCCAATGCAAACTGGAGGAACAACACCTCATCTTCCGACTAGGCACTTTACAGCCATCCGGACTGAATATTGAATTCAACAACTTTAGGTCGTGAGCTCCCTCCCCCATCTCCACCCCCTTTCTGTTTCCCCCTTCCTTTTCTTTTTTTCCAATAAATTATATAGATTTTCCTTTTCCCACCTATTTCCATTATAAAAAGAGAAAAAAAAAATATTTATTTTTTTTTTTTTTACATCTTTTATGCTCTCCCCACCCCCACTAGAGCTATACCTTGAATGCCCTACCATCCATTCTTAATTAGCACATTCGTTTAGATAAGATCACCAAGTGTTTAACTTTAACACCTATGTGTTCTTTTGTATTATTGTTGTTGACATCTTTTGATGATCTGCTTCTATCAGTGCTTGTTTGTCCCTACAACCACACCCCCACTCCACCTCTCTATCTCTCTCTCTCTCTCCGCCCCCCACACACACACTTTAAACCAGCTTATATTTCCACTCTTTCTTGGACTCGAACTCAAGTTCTGTCGAAGGGTCATGAGTACTCGAAACGTCAACTCTTTCCTTCTCCGCCGATGCTGCCAGACCTGCTGAGTTTTTGCAGGTAATTCTGTTTTCGTTTTTGTTTTGAGAGAGAATGTGGGTTAGGCAGACAATTTGTGGTTGAGAGAGTGTGTGGGTGAGAGTGAGATATTGGGGGAGTGAGGGAGAGTTTTGGTGAGAAAGAGAGAGAGAGAGTTGATGTGAGACATAGAGGTTGTGAGTGAGAGTGAGAGAAAGAGATAGTGGGTGAGGGAGGGAGAGAGTGCAGGTGAGAGAGAGGGAGCGAGTGGTTGAGAGAGAGCGAGAGTGAGGGTGAAGAGAGAGAGAGAGAGAGTGAGTGAGAGAGAGAGAGGGAGAGTGGGTATGAGATCCACAGTCTATGGGTGAGAAAGAGTGTAGGTGATAGAGAGAGTGTGGGTGAGACAGAGAGTGTGTGGGTGAGAAAGTTTGTGGGTGAGAACGGGAGAGTGTGGGTGAGAGAGTGGGAGAGTGCGGGTGAAAGAGAAGAGAGAGTCTGGTGAGAGAGAGAGAGAGTGTGGGTGAGAGAGAAAGGGAGAGAGGGTCCGTGAAAGAGAGAGAGAAAGTGTGGGTGAGAGAGAGAGAGAGAGTGGGTGAGATAGAGAGAGAGTGTGGGTGAGAGAGAGAGAGTGGGTGAGAGAGGGGGAGAGTGTTGTTGAGAGAGAGATTTGTTGAGAGAGAGAGATTGTGGCTGAGAGGGAGAAAGAGTGTGGGTGAGAGAGAGGGAGAGTGTGGGTGAGACAGAGAGTGTGGGTGAGAGACAGACAGTGGGTGAGAGAGCGAGATAGAATATGGGTGAGAGAGAGGGAGAGTGCGGGTGAGAGAGAGAGAGAGAGTCTGGGTGAGAGAGATGGAGAGTGAGGTTGAGAGAGAAGGAGAGAGTACAGGTGAGAGAGAGGGCGAAAGTGTGGGTGAGAGAAAGGGAAAGAGTAACTGTGAGAGATATAGAGATTGCGGGTGAGAGAGAGAGAGAGAGAGTCTGTGTGTGTGGGTGAGAGAGAGAGTGTGTGTGTGTGGGTGAGAGGGAGGGAGAGGGTGTGGGTGAGAGGTAGAGAGAGAGTGTGGGTGAGAGAGAGTCTGTGTATGTGGGTGAGAGGGAGGGAGAGGGTGTGGGTGAGAGGGAGACAGAGAGTGTGGGTGAGAGAGGGAAATAAAGTGGTGAGAGGTAGAGAGAGAAGGAGAGAGAGAATGTGGGTTAGAGAGAGAGAGAGAGAATGTGGGTGAGAGAGAGAGAATGTGGGCGAGGCAGACAGTTTGTGGTTGAGAGAGTGTGTGGGTGAGAATGAGATATTGGGTGAGAGAGGGAGAGTTTTGGTGAGAAAGGGAGAGAGAGAGTTGATGTGAGACATAGAGCTTGTGGGTGAGAGTGAGAGAAAGAGATAGTGGGTGAGGGTGGGAGAGAGTGCTGGTGAGAGAGAGGGATAGAGTGGTTGAGAGAGTGCGAGAGTGCGGGTGAGAGACAGACAGAGAGTGTGGTAGAGAGAGGGAGAGTGTGGGTGAGAGAGAGGGAGAATGCGGGTGAAGAGAGAGAGAGTGGGTGAGAGAGAGAGAGAGTGTGTGTGAGACCCACAGTCTGTGGGTGAGAGAGAGAGTGTAGTTGATAAAGAGAGTGTGGGTGAGACAGAGAGTGTGTGGGTGAGAAAGTTTGTGGGTGAGAACGGGAGAGTGTGGGTGAGAGAGAGAGAGAGCAGGTGTGAGAGAGAGAGAGTGGGTGAGATAGAGCGAGAGAGTGTGAGGGTGAGAGAGAGAGAGTGGGTGAGAGAGAGAGAAAGTGTTGGTGAGAGCGAGATTTGTTGAGAGAGAGAGAGTCTGGCTGAGAGGGAGAGAGAGTGTGGGTGAGAGAGAGACAGTGGGTGAGAGAGTGAGAGAGAGTATGGGTGAGAGAGAGGGAGAGTGCGGGTGAGAGACAGAGAGAGAATCTGGGTGAGAGAGAGGGAGAGTGTGGGTGAGAGAGAGGGAGAATGAGTGTCTGAGAGAGATGGAGAGTGCAGTTGAGAGAGAAGGAGAGAGTAAAGGTGAGAGAGAGGGTTAAAGTGTGGGTGAGAGAAAGGGAAAGAGTAACTGTGAGAGAGATAGAGAGTGCGGGTGAGAGAGAGAGAGAGAGTCTGTGTGTGTGGGTGAGAGAGAGAGTGTGTGTGTGTGGGTGAGAGGGAGGGAGAGGGTGTGGGTGAGAGGGAGAGAGAGTGTGGGTGAGAGAGAGTGTGTGTGTGTGGGTGAGAGGGAGGGAGAGGGTATGTGTGAGAGGGAGAGGGAGAGTGTGGGTGAGAGAGGGAAAGAAAGTGGGTGAGAGGTAGAGAGAAGGAGAGAGAGAATGTGGGTGAGAGAGAGAGAGAGAGAATGTGGGTGAGGCAGACAGTTTGTGGTTGAGAGAGTGTGTGGGTGAGAATGAGATATTGGGTGAGAGAGGGAGAGTTTTGGTGAGAAAGAGAGAGAGAGAGTTGATGTGAGACATAGAGCTTGTGGGTGAGGGTGAGAGAAAGAGATAGTGGGTGAGGGAGGGAGAGAGTGCTGGTGAGAGAGAGGGAGAGAGTGGTTGAGAGAGAGCAAGAGTGCGGGTGAGAGACAGAGAGAGAGTGTGGGAGAGAGAGAGGGAGGGAGTGGGTGAGAGAGAGGGAGAGTGCGGGTGAAGAGAGAGAGAGAGTGGGTGAGAGAGAGAGAGAGAGAGAGAGAGTGGGTGTGAGACCCACAGTCTGTGGGTGAGAGAGAGAGTGTAGGTGATAGAGAGAGTGTGGGTGAGACAGAGAGTGTGTGGGTGAGAAAGTTTGTGGGTGAGAACGGGAGAGTGTGGGTGAGAGAGAGAGAGAGAGAGCGGGTGTGAGACCTACAGATTGTGGGTGAGAGCGTGACAAATAGATTGTGGGTGTGAGAGAGAGAGTGTGTTTGTGCGAGAGAGAGAGAATGTGCAGCTGAGAGAGTTGGAGAGTACAGTTGAGAGAGAGGGAGAGAGTACGGGTGAGAGAGAGGGAGATAGTGTGGGTGGGAGAAAGGGAAAGAGAAACTGTGAGAGAGATAGAGAGTGCGCGTGAGAGAGAGAGAGAGTGGGTGTATGTGGTTGATAGAGAGAGTGTGTGTGTGGTTGTCGGTGAGAGGGAAGGAGATGGTGTGGTTGAGAGGGAGAGAGAGTGTTTGGGTGAGAGAGGGAAAGAAAGTGGGTGAGCAGTAGAGAGAGAGGGAGAGAGCGAATGTGGGAGAGAGAGAGAGATAGAGAATGTGGTTGAGGCAGACAGTTTGTCGTTGAGAGAGTGAGGGTGAGAACGTGATACTGGGAGAGAGAGGGAGAGCATTGGTGAGAAAGAGAGAGAGTTGATGTGAGACATAGAGCTTGTGGGTGAGAGCGAGAGAAAGTGATAGTGGGTGAGGGAGCGAGAGAGTACAGGTGAGAGAGAGGGAGAGAGTGGGTGAGAGAGAGGGAGAGTACAGGTGAGAGACAGAGAGAAAGTGTGGGAGAGAGTGAGGGAGAGTGCCGGTGAAGAGGGAGAGAGAGTGGATGAGAGAGAAAGGGAGAGTGCGGGTGAGAGAGAGAGTGTGGGTGAGAGAGAGGGAGAGTGTGGGTGAGAGACAGAGAGATAGTGTGGGAGAGAGAGAGGGAGAGTGCCGGTGAAGAGGGAGATAGACTGGATTAGAGAGAGAGGGAGGGTGTGCGTGAGAGAGAGGGAGAGTGGGGGTGAGAGAGAGAGTGTGGGTGAGAGCGAGACAGTGGGTGAGAGAGCGAGAGAGAGTATGGGTGCGAGGGAAGGAGAGTGCAGGTGAGAGAGAGAGAGAGAGGGAGTCTGGGTGAGAGAGATGGACAGTGTGGGTGAGAGAGAGAAAGAGAGAGAGAGTCCGTGAGAGAGAGAGAGAAATTGTGGGTGAGAGAGAGAGAGTGGGTGAGATAGAGAGAGAGAGAGAGTGTGGGTGAGGGAGAGAGAGTGGGTGAGAGAGAGGGAGAGTGTTGGTGAGAGAGAGATTTGTTGAGAGAGAGAGAGTGTGGCTGAGAGGGAGAGAGAGTGTGGGTGAGAAAGAGGGAGAGTGTGGGTGAGAGAGAGAGTTGTTGAGAGAGAGTGTGGCTGAGAGAGAGGGAGAGTGTAGGTGAGAGAGAGAGAGAGTGGTTGAGAGAGAGGCAGAGTGTGGCTAAGAGAGAGGGAGAGTGTGGCTGACAGAGAGATAGGGAAAGTGGGTGAGAGAGAGGGAGAGTGTAGGTGACAGAGAGAGAGAGAGTGTGGGTGAGAGGGAGAGTGTGGGTGAGAGAGAGGGATAGTGTGGGTGAGAGAGAGAGAGAGAGAGACTGTGGGTGTCAGAGAGAGAGAGAGAGAGTGGGTGAGATAGAGAGAGAGAGAGTTGTTGAGAGAGAGAGAGAGTGGCTGAGAGAGAGGGAGAGTGTGGGCTAGAGAGAGAGGGTGTGTGGCTGAGAGAGAGATAGAGAGTGGGTAAGAGAGAGATAGAGAGTTTGGGTGAGAGAGAGGGAAAGTGTGGGTGAGAGAGAGAGAGAGTGTGGGTGAGAAATTGAGAGAGTGTGGGTGAGAGAGAGTGTGGGTGAGAGAGAATGTGGGTGAGAGAGAGAGAGAGTGTGAGGGTGAGAGAGAGGGAGAGTGTGGTTGAGAGAGAGAGAGAGAGAGTGTGGGTGAGAGAGAGAGAGAGATATTGGTGAGAGAGAGAGAGTGGGTGAGAGAGAGAGAGTGTGGGTGAGAGAGAGGGAAAGTGTGGGTGAGAGAGAGAGAGGGATTGGGTGAGAGAGAGGGAGAGTACAGGTGAGAGAGAGAGAGAGAGTAGAGGTGAGAGAGAGGGAGAAAGTGCAGGTGAGAGAAAGGCAGAGCGTACCTGTGAGAGAGATGGAGAGTGTGGGTGAGAGAGAGAGAGAGAGAGTCTGTGTGTGGGTGAGAGAGAGTGTGTGTGTGTGTGTGGGTGTGGGTGAGAGGGACTGAGAGGGTGTGGGTGAGAGGGACAGAGAAAGTGTGGGTGAGAGAGGGAAAGAAAATGGGTGAGAGGTAGAGAGAGTGGGAGAGAGAGAATGTGGGTGAGAGAGATAGAGAGTGTGAGGGTGAGAGAGAGGGAGAGTGTGGTTGAGAGAGAGAGAGAGAGTGTGGGTGAGAGAGAGAGAGAGATATTGGTGAGAGAGAGAGAGTGGGTGAGAGAGATAGAGTGTGGGTGAGAGAGAGGGAAAGTGTGGGTGAGAGAGAGAGAGGGATTGGGTGAGAGAGAGGGAGAGTGAGTGTGATAGAGAGGGAGAGTGTGGGTGAGATAGAGAGAGAGAGTACGGGTGAGAGAGAGAGAGAGTACAGGTGAGAGAGAGAGAGAGAGTAGAGGTGAGAGAGAGGGAGAAAGTGCAGGTGAGAGAAAGGCAGAGCGTACCTGTGAGAGAGATAGAGAGTGTGGGTGAGAGAGAGAGAGAGAGAGTCTGTGTGTGGGTGAGAGAGAGTGTGTGTGTGTGTGTGGGTGTGGGTGAGAGGGACTGAGAGGGTGTGGGTGAGAGGGACAGAGAAAGTGTGGGTGAGAGAGGGAAAGAAAATGGGTGAGAGGTAGAGAGAGTGGGAGAGAGAGAATGTGGGTGAGAGGGAGAGATGTGAGTGAGGCAAACAGTTTGTGGTTGAGAGAGTGTGTGGGTGAGAACGAGATATTGGGTGAGAGAGGGAGAATTTGGGTGAGAAACAGAGAGAGAGAGTTGATGTGAGACATACAGTTTGTGAAGAGAGCGAGAGAAAGAGATTGTGGGTGAGAGAGAGAGAGACAGTGGGTGAGAGAGAGAGAGTGGGTGAGAGAAAGAGAAAGAGTGCAGGTGAGAGAGAGGGAGAGTGCAGGTGACAGAGTGAGAGATTGTGTGTGTGAAAGAGAGAGAGTGTAGGTGTGAGACACAGAGTGCAGGTGAGAGAGAGTGTGGTTGAGAGAGAGAGAATGGTTGTGAGACATACAGATTGTGGGGAGAGCAAGAGGCAGAGGGTGTTGGTAACAGAGAGAGAGAGCGGGTGAGAGAGAGGGTGAGAATGTGGGTGAGAGAGAGAGAGTGCCTGTGGGTGAGAGTGTGTGGATAGGAGAGAGAGTGTTGCTGAGAGAGAGAAAATGACTGTGGGTGAGAGTCTGTGGGTGAGGGAGAGAGAGAGAGTGTGGGTGAGAGGGAGGGAGAGGGTGTGGGTGTGACAGACAGAGAGAGTGTGAGGATGAGAGAGAGGGAGAGAGTGGGTGAGAGAGAGGGAGAGTGTGGGTGAGAAAGGGAGAGAGAGTGGGTGAGAGAGAGGGAGAGTGTGAGTGAGAAAGAGAGAGAGAGTGTGAGTGTGAGACATACAGATTGTGGGTGACAGAGAGAGAAAGAGAGTGTTGGTGAGAGTGATAGAATATGGGTGAGATAGAGAGAGAGAGTGAGGGTGAGATATAGAGAGAGAGTGCACGTGAAACAGAGAGAGTGTGTGGGTGAGAGATGGAGAGAGAGTGCACGTGAGACAGAGAGAGAGAGTGTGGGTGAGAGATAGAGAGAGAGTGTGGCTGAGAGAGAGTGAGTGAGAGAGAGAGTGGATGAGAGAGAGAGAGTGTGAGGGTCAGGGAGCGGGAGAGTGTGGGTGAGAGAGAGAGAGAGTGTGTGGTTGAGAAAGGGAGAGAGAGTGGGTGAGAGAGAGGGAGAGTGTGGGTGAGAGAGAGAGAGTGTGGGTGAGAGAGGGAAAGAAAATAGGTGAGAGGTGGAGAGAGAGGGAGAGAGAGAATGTGGGTGAAAGAGAGAGAGAGAATGTGGCTGAGAGGGAGAGAGAGAGAATGTGGATGAGAGGGAGAGAATGTGAGCGAGGCAGACAGTTTGTTGTTGAAAGAGTGTGTGTGTGAGAACGAGATATAGGGTGAGAGAGGGAGAGTTTGGTGAGAAACAGAGAGAGAGAGTTGATGTGAGACATAGAGTTTGTGGGTGAGAGCGAGAGAAAGAGATTGTGTGTGAGAGAGAGAGAGTGTGGGTGAGAGAGAGAGAGAGTGCGGGTGAGAGAGAGAGTGCGGGTGAGAGAGAGGGAGATTGTGGGTGAGAGAGAGAGAGAGAGTGGGTGAGAGAGAGGGAGAGTGTGGGTGAGAAAGGGAGAGAGAGAGTGAGTGTGAAACAGACGGATCTGGGGTGAGAACGAGAGAAAGAGAGTGTTGGTGAGAGAGAGAGAGTGTGTGGGTGAGGGAGAGAGAATATGGGTGCAAAAGAGAAAGAGATTGGGTGTGAGAGAGAGAGAGTGTGGGTGAGAGATAGAGTGTGTGTGAGAGAGAGTTCCTGTGGATGTGGGTTAGAGTTAATGGCTGGGTGAGAGAGATTGTGCGTGAGAGAGGAAGAAAGTCTGGGTGAGAAAGGGAGAGAGAGAGTGAGTGTGAGATATAGGGATTTTGGGTGAGAGCAAGAGAAAGAGAGTGTCGGTGAGAGGGAGAGTGTGTTGGTGAGGGACAGAGAGTGCGGTGTGAGAAGGAGAGTATGGTTGAGATTGATAGAATATGGGTGAGAAAGAGAGAGAGAGTGTGGGTGAGAGATAGAGAGAGAGTGCAGGTGGGAGAGAGAGGGAGAGTGTGGGTGAGAGAGAGAGTGGGTGAGAGAGAGAGTGTGGGTGGGAGAGGGGGAGAATGTGGGTGAGAGAGAGGGAGAATATGTGTGAGATACAGAGAGAGTGGGTGAGAGAGAGAGAGTGTGCAGGTGGGTGTGGGTGAGAGGAAGGGAGAGGGTTTCTGTGAGAGGGAGGGTGTGGGTGTGAGAGATAGAGAGAGAATGTGGGTGAGACAGTGTGTGGGTGAAAACGAGAATGTGGGTGAGAAAGAGGGAGAGAGTGGATGTGAGAGATGCAGTTTGTGGGTGAGAGCAATACTGAGAGACTGTGGGTGAGAGAGAGAGAGAGTGTGGGTGAGAGAGCGAGATATTGTGGTTGAGAAAGAGTGCAGGTGGGAGAGATGGAGATTGTGTGTGAGAGACAGAGAGAATATGGTTGAGACAGAGAGATGTGCGGGTGAGAGAGTGTGTTTGTGTGGGTGTGGAAGAGAGGGAGAATGTGGGTGAGAGAGGGAGATAGTGGGGTGAGAGAGAGTGTGGGTGAGAGAGAGCGATTCTGTATGTGAGAGAGAGAGAGTGGGTGAGACAGAGAGAGTGCGGGTGAGAGAGAGAGAGAGATAGTGGGTGAAAGAGAGAGAGAGTGTGAGGGTGAGGGAGCGGGTGAGAAAGGGAGAGAGAATGTGAGTGTGAGACAGGGATTTTGGGGGAGAGCGTGAGAAAGAGAGTGTCGGTGAGAGAGAGTGTGTGGAAGAGCGAGAGAGAATATGGATGAGAAAGAGAGAGAGATTGGGTGTGAGAGAGAGAGTGTGTAGGTGAGAGACAGAGTGTCGGTGAGAGAGAGAGTTCCTGTGGGTGCAGGTGAGAGGGAGTGGGTGTGCGAGAGAGAGTGGGTGAGAGAGAGAGAGACAGTGTGAAGGTGAGAAGATGGAAAGTGTGGGTGAGAGAGAGGGAGAGTGTGGGTGAGAGAGAGGGAGAGATATGGGTGAGTGAGAGAGAGTGTGGGTGAGAAAGGGAGAGAGGGTGGGTGAGAGAGAGGGAGAGTGTGAGAGAGAGAGAGTGTGAGGGTGAGAGAGAGGGAGAGTGTGGGTGAGAGAGAGAGTGTGGGTGAGAAAGGGAGAGAGAGTGGATGAGAGAGAGGGAGAGTGTGGGTGAGAGAGAGAGAGTGCGGGTGAGAGAGAGAGAGAGTGGGTGAGAGTGAGGGAGAGTGTGGGTGAGAAAGGGAGAGAGAGAGTGCATGTGAAACATACGGATTTTGTGTGAGTGTGAGAAAATTAGAGTGTCGGTGAGAGAGAGATTGTGTGGGTGAGGGAGAGAGAATATGGGAGTGAAAGAGAAAGAGATTGGGTGTGATAGAGAGAGAGTGTGGGTGAGAGATAGAGTGTGTGTGAGAGAGAGATTTCCGGTGGGTGTGGGTTATAATTAATGGGTTTGTGAGAGAGAGTGTGGGTGAGAGAGGAAGAAAGTCTGGGTGAGAAAGGGAGAGAGAGAGTGAGTGTGAGATATAGGGATTTTGGGTGAGAGCGAGAAAAAGAGAGTGTCGGTGAGAGGGAGAGTGTGTTGGTGAGTGATAGAGAGTGTGGTGTGAGAATGAGAGTATGGTTGAGATTGATAGAATATGGGTGAGAAAGAGAGAGAGTGTGCAGGTGGGAGAGAGAGAGAGAGTGTGGGTGAGCGATAGAGAGAGAGAGTGGGTGTGAGAGAGAAATCGTGTGAGGGTGAGAGAGAGGGAGAGTGCGGGTGAGAAGAGGGAGTGTTGGTGAGAGAGAGAGAGTGGGTGAAAAAGGGAGAGAGAGTGGGTGAGAGAAAGGGAGAGTGTGGGTGAGAAAGGGAGAGAGAATGTGAGTGTGAGACAGGGATTTTGGGGGAGAGCGTGAGAAAGAGAGTGTCGGTGAGAGAGAGTGTGTGGAAGAGCGAGAGAGAATATGGATGAGAAAGAGAGAGAGATTGGGTGTGAGAGAGAGAGTGTGTAGGTGAGAGACAGAGTGTCGGTGAGAGAGAGAGTTCCTGTGGGTGCAGGTGAGAGGGAGTGGGTGTGCGAGAGAGAGTGGGTGAGAGAGAGAGAGACAGTGTGAAGGTGAGAAGATGGAAAGTGTGGGTGAGAGAGAGGGAGAGTGTGGGTGAGAGAGAGGGAGAGATATGGGTGAGTGAGAGAGAGTGTGGGTGAGAAAGGGAGAGAGGGTGGGTGAGAGAGAGGGAGAGTGTGAGAGAGAGAGAGTGTGAGGGTGAGAGAGAGGGAGAGTGTGGGTGAGAGAGAGAGTGTGGGTGAGAAAGGGAGAGAGAGTGGATGAGAGAGAGGGAGAGTGTGGGTGAGAGAAAGAAAGAGCATGGTTGAGACAGAGGGAGTGTGCTGGTGAGAAAGTGTGTTTGTGTGGGTGTGGATGAGAGGGAGAGTGTGGGTGAGAGAGGGAGATAGTGGGGTGAGAGAGAGAGAGTTTGGGTGAGGGAGAGGGACTTTGTATGTTAGAGAGAGAGAGTGGGTGAGACAGAGAGAGTGCGGGTGAGAGAGAGAGAGAGATTGGGGAAGAGAGAGAGAGTGTGAGGATGAGGGAGCGGGAGAGTGTGGGTGAGATAGAGAGTGTGTGTGCTTGAGAAAGGGAGAGAGAGTGGGTGAGAGAGAGGGAGAGTGTGGGTGAGAGAGAGAGAGAGTGTGGGTGAGAGAGGGAAAGAAAGTGTGTGAGAGGTGGAGAGAGAGGGTGAGAGAGAATGTGGGTGAAAGAGAGAGAGAGAATGTGGCTGAGAGGGTGAGAGAGAGAATGTGGATGAGAGGGAGAGAATGTGAGCGAGGCAGACAGTTTGTTGTTGAAAGAGTGTGTGTGTGAGAACGAGATATAGGATGAGAGAGGGAGATTTTGATGAGAAACAGAGAGAGAGAGTTGATGTGAGACATACAGTTTGTGGGTGAGAGCAAGAGAAAGAGATTGTGTGTGAGAGAGAGTGTGTGCGAGAGAGAGAGTGAGTGCAGGTGAGAGAGAGAGAGAGAGTGCGGGTGAGAGAGAGGGAGATTGTGGGTGAGAGAGAGAGAGAGAGTGGGTGAGAGAGAGGGAGAGTGTGGGTGAGAAAGGGAGAGAGAGAGTGAGTGTGAAGCATACGGATTTTGGGTGAGTGCGAGAGAAAGAGAGTATTGGTGAGAGAGAGAGTGTGTGGGTGAGGAAAAGAGAATATGGGGGTGAAAGAGAAAGAGATTGGGTGTGAGAGAGAGAGAGTGTGGGTGAGAGATAGAGTGTGTGTGAGAGAGAGTTCCTATGGGTGTGGCTTAGAGTTAATGGGTGCGTGAGAGGGAGTGTGGGTGAGAGAGGAAAAAAGTCTGGGTGAGAAAGGGAGAGAGTGTCGGTGAGAGGGAGAGTGTATTGGTGAGGGATAGAGAGTGCGGTGTGAGAAGGAGAGTATGGTAGAGATTGATAGAATATGGGTGAGAAAGAGAGAGAGAGTGTGGGTGAGAGTTAGAGAGAGAGTGCAGGTGGGAGAGAGAGAGAGAGTGCGGGTGAGAGATAGAGAGAGAGAGTGGGTGTGTGAGAGAGATTGTGTGAGGGTGAGACAAAGGGAGAGTGCGGGTGAGAAGAGGGAGTGTGGGTGAGAGAGAGAGAGAGTGGGTGAGAAAGGGAGAGAGAGTGGGTGAGAGAAAGGGAGAGTGTGGGTGAGAAAGGGAGAGACAGTGTGAGTGTGAGACAGGGATTTTGGGGGAGAGCGAGAGAAAGAGAGTGTCGGTGAGAGAGAGTGTGTGGATGAGCGAGAGAGAATATGGATGAGAAAGAGAGAGAGATTGGGTGTGAGAGAGTGTGGGTGTGGGTGAGAGATAGAGTGTCGGTGAGAGAGAGATTTCCTGTGGGTGCGGGTGAGAGTGAAAGGGTATGCGAGAGAGAGAGAGTGGGTGGGTGAGAGAGAGTGGGTGAGAGAGAGAGAGACAGTGTGAGGGTGAGAAGAGGGAAAGAGTGGGTGAGAGAGAGGAAGAGTGTGGGTGAAGAGAGAGAGAGTGTGGGTGAGAAAGCGAGAGAGGGTGGGTGAGAGAGAGGGAGATTGTGAGACAGAGAGAGAGTGTGAGGGTGAGAGAGAGGGAGAGTGCGGGTGAGGGAGAGGGAGAGTGTGGGTGTGAAAGGGAGAGAGAGTGGGTGAGAGAGAGGGAAGGTGTGGGTGAGAAAGGGAGAGAGAATGTGAGTGTGAAACATATGGATTTTAGGTGTGAGCTTGAGAAAGAGAGTGTCGGTGAGAGAGAGAGTGTGTGGTTGAGCGAGAGAGAATATGGGTGAGAAAGAGAGAGAGATTGGCTGTGAGAGAGAGAGTGTGGGTGAGAGATAGATTGTGGATGAGAGAGAGAGTTCCTGTGGGTGCGGGTGAGAGTGAGTGTGTGAGAGAGATAGAGTGTGTGTGTGGGTGTGGGTGAGAGAGGAAGAGTGAGTGTGGGTGAGAAGGAAAGAAAGTGGGTGAGAGGTAGAGAAATCGAGGGAGAGAGAGAAAATAGGTGAGAGAGAGACAGACAGAATGTGGGTCAGACAGACATTGTGTGGATGAGAGAGTGTCTGGGTGAGAACGAGAGTGTGGGTGATAGAGGGAGAGTATGGGTGAGAAAGAGAGAGAGAGAGAGTGGATGTGAGACATACAGTTTGTGGGTGAGAGCGAGACAATGTGAATGTGGTTGAGAGAGAGAGAGTGTGTGGGTGAGGGAGAGGCACAGTGTGTGGGTGAGGGAGAGAGATGTTGGTGAGTGAGAGAGAGAGAGCGAGAGTGGATGAGAGAGAGGGAGAGAGGGTGGGTGAGAGAGAGTGAGAGATTCTGGGTGAGAGAGAGAGAGAGAGTGGGTGAGAGAGAGGGAGAGTGCAGGTGAGAAAGAGGCAGAGTGCGGATGAGTGAGAGTGAGAGAGTTTGGTTGAGAGAGAGAGTGGCTGAGAGAGAGAGAGTGGGTGAGAGAGAGGGTGAGTGTGGGTGCGAGAGAGAGGGTGAGTGTGGGTGAGATAGAGAGAGAGAGAGTGGGTGAGAGAGAGAGATTGTGGGTGGAAGAGAGGGTGATTGTGGTTGAGAGAGAGGGAGAACGTGTGTGAGATAGAGAGAGAGTGGGTGAGAGAGAGAGTGTGTGCAGGTGGTTGTGGGTGAGAGGAAGGGAGAGGGTTTCTGTGAGAGGGAGGGTGTGGGTGTGAGAGAGAGAGAGAGAATGTGGGTGAGACAGACAGGGTGTGGGTGATAACGAGAATGTGGGTGAGAAAGAGAGAGAGATTGGATGTGAGAGATGCAGTTTGTGGGTGAGAGCGACACTGAGAGACTGAGGGTGAGAGAGAGAGAGAGAGTGTGGGTGAGAGAGCGAGATACTGTGGGTGAGAGAGAGTGCAGGTGGGAGAGAGGGAGATTGTGTGTGAGAGATAGAGAGATTATGGTTGAGATAGAGGGAGTGTGCGGGTGAGAGACAGTGTTTGTTTGGGTGTGGGTGAGAGGGAGAGTGTGGGTGAGAGAGAGCGAATTTGTATGTGAGACAGAGAGAGTGCGGGTGACACAGAAAGAGTGCAGGTGAGAGAGAGAGAGAGAGTGGGTGAGAGAGAGAGAGCGTGTGGTTGGCAAAGGGAGAGAGAGAAGGTGAGAGAGAGGGAGAGTGTGGGTGAGAGAGGGGAAGAAAGTAGGTGATTGGTGGAGAGAGAGAGAGAGAGAGAATGTGGCTGAGAGGGAGAGAGAGAGAATGTGGATGAGAGGGAGAGAATGTGAGCGAGGCAGAGAGTTTGTTGTTGAAAGACTGTGTGTGTGAGAATGAGATATAGGAAGAGAGAGGGAGAGTTTGGTGAGAAACAGAGAGAGAGAGTTGATGTGAGACATACAGTTTGTGGGTGAGAGCGAGAGAAAGAGATTGTGTGTGAGAGAGAGAGAGTGTGGGTGAGAGAGAGCGAGAGTGCGGGTGAGAGAGAGAGTGCGGGTGAGAGAGAGGGAGATTGTGGGTGAGAGGGAGAGAGAGAGTGGGTGAGAGAGAGGGAGACTGTGGGTGAGAAAGGGAGAGAGAGAGTAATTGTGAAACATACGGATTTTGGGTGAGTGCGAGAGAAAAAGAGTATTGGTGAGAGAGAGAGTGTGTGGGTGAGGAAAAGAGAATATGGGTGTGAACGAGAAAGAGATTGGGTGTGAGAGAGAGAGAGTGTGGGTGAGAGATAGAGTGTGTGTGAGAGAGAGTTCCTGTGGGTGTGGGTTAGAGTTAATGGGTCCGTGAGAGAGAGTGTGGGTGAGAGAGGAAAAAAGTCTGGGTGAGAAAGGGAGAGAGTGTCGGTGAGAGGGAGAGTGTATTGGTGAGGGATAGAGAGTGTGGTGTGAGAAGGAGAGTATGGTAGAGATTGATAGAATATGGGTGAGAAAGAGAGAGAGAGTGTGGGTGAGAGTTAGAGAGAGAGTGCAGGTGGGAGAGAGAGAGAGAGTACGGGTGAGAGATAGAGAGAGAGTGAGTGTGTGAGAGAGATTGTGTGAGGGTGAGAGAAAGGGAGAGTGCAGGTGAGAAGAGGGAGTGTGGGTGAGAGAGAGAGAGAGAGTGGGTGAGAAAGGGCGAGAGAGTGGTTGAGAGAAAAGGAGTGTGTGTGAGAAAGGGAGAGAGAGTGTGAGTGTGAGACACGGATTTTGGGGGAGAGCGAGAGAAAAAGATTGTCAGTGAGAGAGAGTGGGTGGATGAGCATGAGAGATTATGGATGAGAAAGAGATAGAGATTGGGTGTGAGAGAAAGTGTGTGTGGGTGAGAGATAGAGTGTCGGTGAGAGAAAGATTTCCTGTGGGTGCGGGTGAGAGTGAATGGGTGGGCGAGAGAGAGAGAGTGGGTGGGTGAGAGAGAGTATTTGAGAGAGAGAGAGACAGTGTGATGGTGAGAAGAGGGAAAGTGTGAGTGAGAGAGAGGGAGAGTGTGGGTGAGAGAGAGGGAGAGTGTGGGTGAGAGAGAGAGAGTGTGGGTGAGAAAGCGAGAGAGGGTGGGTGAGAGAGAGGGAGAATGTGTGTGAGATGGAGAGAGGGTGAGAGAGAGAGTGTGTACAGGTGGGTGTGTGTGATAGGAAGCGAGAGAGTTTCTGTGAGAGGGAGGGTGTGGATGTGAGAGAGCGAGAGAGAATGTGGGTGAGACAGAGAGTGTGTGGGTGAAAACGAGAATGTGGGTGAGAAAGAGAGAGAGAGTGGATGTGAGAGATGTAGTTTGTGGGTGAGAGAGACACTGAGAGACTGTGGGTGTGAGAGAGAGAGAGTGTGGGTGATTGAGTGAGATACTATGGGTGAGGGAGAGTGCAGGTGGGAGATAGGGAGATCGTGCGTGAGAGACAGAGAGAGTCTGGTTGAGACAGAGGTAGTGTGCGGGTGAGAGAGTGTGTTTGTGTGGGTGTGGATGAGAGGGAGAGTGTGGGTGAGAGAGGGAGATAGTGGGGTGAGAGAGAGAGAGTGTGGGTGAGAGAGAGCGATTTTGTATGTGAGAGAGAGAGAGTGGGTGAGACAGAGAGAGTGCGGGTGAGAGAGAGAGAGAGTGGGTGAGAGAGAGGGAGAGTGCGGGTGAGCGATAGAGAGAGTGTGGGTGAGAGAGGGAAAGAAAGTGGGTGAGAGGTGGAGAGAGAGGGAGAGAGAGAATGTGGGAGAAAGAGAGAGAGAGAATGTGGCTGAGATTGAGAGAGAGAGAATGTGGATGAGAGGGAGAGAATGTGAGCGAGGCAGACAGTTTATTGTTGAAAGAGTGTGTGTGTGAGAACGATAGAGAGGGTGAGAGAGGGAGAGTTTGGTGAGAAAGAGAGAGATAGAGTGGATGTGAGACATGCAGTTTGTGGGTGAGAGCGAGACAATGTGAGTGTGGGTGAGAGAGAGAGAGTGTGGGTGAGAGAAAGAGAGTGTGTGGGTGAGAGAGAGAGAGAGAGAGAGCGAGATTGGGTGAGAGAGAGGGAGAGGGGGTGTGTGTGAGAGAGTGAGAGTCTGAGTGAGAGAGAGAGAGAGAGGGTGAAAGAGAGGGAGAGGGCGGGTGAGAAAGAGGCAGAGTGCGGGTGAGAGAGAGTGAGAGAGTTTGGGTGAGAGAGAGAGTGGGTGAGAGAGAAAGATTGGGTGAGTGAGAGGGTGAGTTTGGGTGAGAGAGAGGGAGAGTGTGGGTGAGATAGAGAGAGAGATAGTGAGTGAGAGAGAGAGAGAGTGCGGGTGAGAGAGAGGGAGATTGTGGGTGAGAGAGAGAGAGAGAGTTGGTGAGAGAGAGGGAGAGTGAGGGTGAGAAAGGGAGAGAGAGAGTGAGTGTGAAACATACAGATTTTGGGTGAGTGCGAGAGAAAGAGAGTATTGGTGAGAGATAGAGCGTGTGGGTGAGGGAGAGAGAACATGGATGCAAAAGAGAAAGAGATTGGGTGTGGGTGAGGGAGAGGGAAGTGTGTGGGTGAGGGAGAGAGAGTGTGGGTGAGAGAGATAGAGTTTGTGGGTGAGAGAGAGAGAAAGCGAGAGTGGGTGAGAGAGAGGGAGAGAGGGTGTGTGTTCGAGAGAGAGAATCTGGGTGAGAGAAGGAGAGAGAGTGGGTGAGAGAGAGGGAGAGTGCGGGTGAGAAAGAGGCAGAGTGCGGGTGAGAGAGAGTGAGAGAGTGTGTGTGAGAGAGAGAGTGGGTGAGAGGGAGACAGTGGGTGAGAGAGAGGGTGAGTGTGGGTGAGAGAGAGGGAGAGTGTGGGTGAGATAGAGAGAGAGAGAGTGGGTGAGAGAGAGGGAGAATGTGTGTGAGATAGAGAGAGAGAGAGGGTGAGAGGGAGAGTGTGAACATGTGGGTGTGGGTGAGAGGAAGGGAGAGAGTTTCTGTGAGAGGGAGGGTGTGTGTGTGAGAGAATGAGAGAGAATGTGGGTGAGACAGACAGTGTGTGGGTGAAAACGAGAATGTGGGTGAGAAAGAGAGAAAGAATGGATGTGAGAGATGCAGTATGTGGGTGAGAGAAACACTGAGAGACTGTGGGTGTGAGAGAGAGAGAGTGTGGGTGAGTGAGTGAGATACTTTGGGTGAGAGAGAGTGCAGGTGGGAGAGAGGGAGATTGTGTGTGAGAGACAGAGAGAGTCTGGTTGAGACAGAGGTAATGTGCGGGTGAGAGAGTGTATTTGTGTGGGTGTGGATGAGAGGGAGAGTGTGGGTGAGGGAGGGAGATAGTGGGGTGAGAGAGAGAGAGTGTGGGTGAGACAGAGAGAGTGTGGGTGAGAGAGAGAGAGAGATTGGGTGAGAGAGAGAGAGTGCGGGTGAGGGAGCGGGAGAGTGTGGGTGAGAGAGAGAGTGTGTGGTTGAGAAAGGGAGAGAGAGTGGGTGAGAGAGAGGGAGAGTGTGGGTGAGAGAGAGAGAGTGTGGGTGAGAGAGGGAAAGAAAGTGGGTGAGAGGTGGAGAGAGAGGGAGAGAGAGAATGTGGGTGAAAGAGAGAGAGAGAATGTGGCTGAAAGGGAGAGAGAGAGAATGTGGATGAGAGGGAGAGAATGTGAGCAAGGCAGACAGTTTGTTGTTGAAAGAGTTTGTGTATGAGAACGAGATATAGGGTGAGAGAGGGAGAGTTTGGTGAGAAACACAGAGAGAGAGAGTTGATGTGAGACATAGAGTTTGTGGGTGAGAGCGAGAGAAGGATATTGTGTGTGAGAGAGAGAGAGTGTGGGTGAGAGAGAGAGAGAGTGCGGGTAAGAGAGAGAGAGAGTGCGGGTGAGAGAGAGGGAGACTGTGGGTGAGAGAGAGAGTGTGTGTGAGAAAGAGGGAGAGTGTGGGTGAGAAAGGGAGAGAGAGAGTGAGTGTGAAACAGATGGATCTTGGGTGAGTGCGAGAGAAAGAGAGTATTGGTGAGAGAGAGTGTGTGGGTGAGGGGGAGAGAATATGGGAGCGAAAGAGAAAGAGATTGGGCGTGAGAGAGAGAGAGTGTGGTTGAGAGATAGAGTGCATGTGAGAGAGAGAGTTCAGGTGGGTGTGGGTGAGAGGAAGGGAGAGAGTTTCTGTGAGAGGGAGGGTGTGGGTGTGAGAGAGCGAGAGAGAATGTGGGTGAGACAGACAGTGTGTGGGTGAAAACAAGAATGTGGGTGAGAAAGAGAGAGAGAGTGGATGTGAGAGATGCAGTATGTGGGTGAGAGCGACACTGAGAGACTGTGGTTGTGAGAGAGAGAGCGTGTGGGTGAGTGAGTGAGATACTGTGTGTGTGAGAGAGTGCAGGTGGGAGAGAGGGAGATTGTGTGTGAGAGACAGAGAGAGACTGGTTGAGACAGAGGTAGTGTGCGGGTGAGAGAGTGTATTTGTGTGGGTGTGGATGAGAGGGAGAGTATGGGTGAGGGAGGGAGATAGTGGGGTGAGAGAGAGAGAGTGTGGGTGAGAGAGAGTGATTTTGTATGTGAGAGAGAGAGAGTGGGTGAGACAGAGAGAGTGCGGGTGAGAGAGAGAGAGAGATTGGGTGAGAGAGAGAGAGAGAGTGCGGGTGAGGGAGCGGGAGAGTGTGGGTGAGAGAGAGAGAGTGTGTGGTTGAGAAAGGGAGAGAGAGTGGGTGAGAGAGAGGGAGAGTGTGGGTGAGAGAGAGAGAGTGTGGGTGAGAGAGGGAAAGAAAGTGGGTGAGAGGTGGAGAGAGAGGGAGAGAGAGAATGTGGGTGAAAGAGAGAGAGAGAATGTGGCTGAAAGGGAGAGAGAGAGAATGTGGATGGGAGGGAGAGAATGTGAGCGAGGCAGACAGTTTGTTGTTGAAAGAGTTTGTGTATGAGAACGAGAGAGAGGGTGAGAGAGGGAGAGTTTGGTGAGAAACAGAGAGAGAGAGAGTTGATGTGAGACATAGAGTTTGTGGGTGAGAGCGAGAGAAGGATATTGTGTGTGAGAGAGAGAGAGTGTGGGTGAGAGAGAGAGAGTGCGGGTAAGAGAGAGAGAGAGTGCGGGTGAGAGAGAGGGAGAATGTGGGTGAGAAAGAGAGAGAGAGCGTGTGAGAAAGAGGGAGAGTGTGGGTGAGAAAGGGAGAGAGAGAGTGAGTGTGAAACAGACGGATCTTGGGTGAGTGCGAGAGAAAGAGAGTATTGGTGAGAGAGATTGTGTGGGTGAGGGGGAGAGAATATGGGAGCAAAAGAGAAAGAGATTGGGTGTGAGAGAGAGAGAGTGTGGTTGAGAGATAGAGTGCATGTGAGAGAGAGAGTTCCTGTGGGTGTGGGTTAGAGTTAATGGGTGTGTGAGAGAGAGTGTGGGTGAGAGAGGAAGAAAGTCTGGGTGAGAAAGGGAGAGAGAGTGTGAGTGTGAGACAGGGATTTTGTGGGAGAGTGAGAGAAAGAGAGTGTCGGTGAGAGAGAGTGTGTGGATGAGTGAGAGAGAATATGGTTGAGAAAGAGAGAGAAATTGGGTGTGAGGGAGAGAGTGTGTGGGTGAGAGATAGAGTGTCGGTGAGAGAGAGAGTTCCTGTGGGTGCGGGTAAGAGGGAGTGGGTGGAAGAGAGGGAGAGAGTGGGTGGGTGCGAGAGAGTGGGTAAGAGAGAGGGAGACAGTTTGAGGGTGAGAAGAGGGAAAGTGTGTGTGTGAGAGAGAGTGAGAGTGTGGGTGAGAGAGAGGGAGAGTGTGGGTGAGAGAGAGAGAGAGTGTGGGTGAGAAAGGGAGAGAGGGAGGGTGAGAGAGAGGGAGAGTGTGAGAGAGAGAGATTGTGAGGGTGAGAGAGAGGGAGAGTGCGCGTGAGAGAGAGGGAGAGTGTGGGTGAGCGAGAGAGTGTGGGTGAGAAAGGGAGAGAGAGTGGGTGAGAGAGAGGTAGAGTGTGGGTGAGAAAGGGCGAGAGAATGTGATTGTGAAACAGACGGAATTTAGGTGTGAGAATGAGAAAGAGAGTGTCGGTGAGAGAGAGAGTGTGTGGGTGAGTGAGAAAAAATAAGGGTGAGAAAGAGGGAGAGATTGGCTGTGAGAGAGAGAGAGTGTGGGTGAGAGATAGAGCGTGGGTGAGATAGAGAGTTCCTGTTGGTGCGGGTGAGAGTGAGTGTGTGGGCTAGAGAGAGAGAGTGGGTGTGTGAGCGAGAGTGGGTGAGAGAGAGAGAGACAGTGTGAGGGTGAGAAGAGGGAAAGTGTGGGTGAGAGAGAGGGAGAGTGTGGGTGAGAGAGAGGGAGAGTGTGGGTGAGAGAGAGAGAGAGTGTGGGTGAGAAAGCGAGAGAGGGTGGGTGAGAGAGAGGGAGAGTGTGAGAGAGAGAGAGAGAGTGTGAGGGTGAGAGAGAGGGAGAGTACGGGTGAGAGAGAGGGAGATTGTGGGTGAGAGAGAGAGTGTGGGTGAGAAAGAGAGAGAGAGTGGGTGAGAGAGAGGTGGAGTGTGGGTGAGAAAGGGCGAGAGAATGTGATTGTGAAACATATGGAATTTAGGTGTGAGAATGAGAAAGAGAGTGTCGGTGAGAGAGAGAGTTTGTGGGTGAGCGAGAGAAAATAAGGGTGAGAAAGAGGGCAAGATTGGCTGTGAGAGAGAGAGAGTGTGTGTGAGAGATAGAGCGTGGGTGAGATAGAGAGTTCCTGTGGGTGCGGGTGAGAGTGAGTAGGTGAGAGAGAGAGAGTGTGTGTGGGTGTGGGTGAGAGAGGAAGAGTGGGTGTGGGTGAGAAAGGGAAAGAAAGTGGGTGAGAGGTAGAGAAATCGAGAGAGAAAGGGAATATAGGTGAGAGAGAGACAGACAGAATGTGGATCAGACAGACTTTGTGTGGATGAGAGAGTGTTTGGGTGAGAACGAGAGTGTGGTTGATAGAGGGAGAGTATGGGTGAGAAAGAGAGAGAGAGAGTGGATGTGAGACATACAGTTTGTGGGTGAGAGCGAGACAATGTGAGTGTGGGTGAGAGAGAGAGAGTGTGTGGGTGAGGGAGAGGGACAGTGTGTGGGTGAGGGAGAGAGAGTGTTGGTGAGAGAGATAGAGTGTGTGGGTGAGAGAGAGAGAGAGAGAGAGTGAGAGTGGGTGAGAGAGAGGGAGAGAGGGTGTGTGTTAGAGAGAATCTGGGTGAGAGAGAGAGAGAGTGGGCGAGAGAGAGGGAGAGTGCGGGTGAGAAAGAGGCAGAATGCGGGTGAGAGATAGTGAGAGAGTGTGGGTGAGAGAGAGAGTGGGTGAGAGAGAGACAGTTGGTGAGAGAGAGGGTGAGTGTGGGTGAGAGAGAGGGAGAGTGTGGGTGAGAGAGAGGGAGAGTGTGGGTGAGAGAGAGAGAGAGTGTGGGTGAGAAAGCGAGAGAGGGTGGGTGAGAGAGAGGGAGAGTGTGAGAGAGAGAGAGAGAGTGTGAGGGTGAGAGAGAGGGAGAGTACGGGTGAGAGAGAGGGAGAGTGTGGGTGAGAGAGAGAGAGTGGGTGAGAGAGAGGTGGAGTGTGGGTGAGAAAGGGCGAGAGAATGTGATTGTGAAACATATGGAATTTAGGTGTGAGAATGAGAAAGAGAGTGTCGGTGAGAGAGAGAGTTTGTGGGTGAGCGAGAGAAAATAAGGGTGAGAAAGAGGGCAAGATTGGCTGTGAAAGAGAGAGAGTGTGTGTGAGAGATAGAGCGTGGGTGAGATAGAGAGTTCCTGTGGGTGCGGGTGAGAGTGAGTAGGTGAGAGAGAGAGAGTGTGTGTGGGTGTGGGTGAGAGAGGAAGAGTGGGTGTGGGTGAGAAAGGGAAAGAAAGTGGGTGAGAGGTAGAGAAATCGAGAGAGAAAGGGAATATAGGTGAGAGAGAGACAGACAGAATGTGGATCAGACAGACTTTGTGTGGATGAGAGAGTGTTTGGGTGAGAACGAGAGTGTGGTTGATAGAGGGAGAGTATGGGTGAGAAAGAGAGAGAGAGAGTGGATGTGAGACATACAGTTTGTGGGTGAGAGCGAGACAATGTGAGTGTGGGTGAGAGAGAGAGAGTGTGTGGGTGAGGGAGAGGGACAGTGTGTGGGTGAGGGAGAGAGAGTGTTGGTGAGAGAGATAGAGTGTGTGGGTGAGAGAGAGAGAGAGAGAGAGTGAGAGTGGGTGAGAGAGAGGGAGAGAGGGTGTGTGTTAGAGAGAATCTGGGTGAGAGAGAGAGAGAGTGGGCGAGAGAGAGGGAGAGTGCGGGTGAGAAAGAGGCAGAATGCGGGTGAGAGATAGTGAGAGAGTGTGGGTGAGAGAGAGAGTGGGTGAGAGAGAGACAGTTGGTGAGAGAGAGGGTGAGTGTGGGTGAGAGAGAGGGAGAGTGTGGGTGAGATAGAGAGAGGGAGAGTGGGTGAGAGAGAGAGAGAGAGAGGGTGAGAGAGAGAGTGTGTACAGGTGGGTGTGGGTGAGAGGAAGGGAGAGAGTTTCTGTGAGAGGGAGGGTGTGGGTGTGAGAGAGCGAGAGAGAATGTGGGTGAGACAGACAGTGTGTGGGTGAAAACAAGAATGTGGGTGAGAAAGAGAGAGAGAGTGGATGTGAGAGATGCAGTATGTGTGTGAGAGCGACACTGAGAGACTGTGGTTGTGAGAGAGAGAGTGTGTGGGTGAGTGAGTGAGATACTGTGTCTGTGAGAGAGTGCAGGTGGGAGAGAGGGAGATTGTGTGTGAGAGACAGAGAGAGTCTGGTTGAGACAGAGGTTGTGTGCGGATGAGAGAGTGTGTTTGTGTGGGTGTGGATGAGAGGGAGAGTGTGGGTGAGAGAGGGAGATAGTGGGGTGAGAGAGAGAGAGTGTGGGTGAGAGAGAGTGATTTTGTATTTGAGAGAGAGAGTGGGTGAGACAGAGAGAGTGCGGGTGAGAGAGAGAGAGAGTGGGTGAGAGAGTGAGAGAGTGTGAGGTTGAGGGAGTGGGAGAGTTTGGGTGTGAGAGAGAGAGTGTGTTGTTGAGAAAGGGAGAGAGAGTGGGTGAGAGAGAGGGAGAGTGTGGGTGAGAGAGAGAGAGTGTGGGTGAGAGAGGGAAAGAAAGTGGGTGAGAGGTGGAGAGAGAGGGAGAGAGAGAATGTGGGTGAAAGAGAGAGAGAGAATGTGGCTGAGAGGGAGAGAGAGAGAATGTGGATGAGAGGGAGAGAATGTGAGCGAGGCAGACAGTTTGTTGTTGAAAGAGTGTGTGTGTGAGAACGAGAGAGGGTGAGAGAGGGAGAGTTTGGTGAGAAACAGAGAGAGAGAGTTGATGTGAGACGTACAGTTTGTGGATGAGAGCGAGAGAAAGATATTTTGTGTGAGAGAGAGAGAGTGTGGGTGAGAGAGAGAGAGAGTGCGGGTGAGAGAGAGGGAGACTGTGGGTGAGAGAGAGAGAGAGAGTGGGTGAGAGAGAGGGAGAGTGTGGGTGAGAAAGGGAGAGAGAGAGTGAGTGTGAAACAGACGGATTTTGGGTGAGAACGAGAGAGAGAGAGTATTGGTGAGAGAGAGAGTGTGTGGGTGAGGGTGAGAGAATATGGGAGCGAAAGAGAAAATGATTGGGTGTGAGAGAGAGAGAGTGTGGTTGAGAGATAGAGTGTGTGTGAGAGAGAGAGTTCCTGTGGGTGTGGGTTAGAGTTAATGGGTGTGTGAGAGCAAGTGTGGGTGAGAGAGGAAGAAAGTCTGGGTGAGAAATGGAGAGAGAGAGTGAGTGTGAGATATAGGGATTTTGGGTCAGAGCGAGAGAGAGTGTCGATGAGAGGGAGAGTGTTTTGGTGAGGGATAGAGAGTGCGGTGTGAGAAGGAGAGTATGGTTGAGATTGATTGAATATGGGTGAGAAAGAGAGAGAGAGTTCAGGTGGGAGAGAGAGAGAGAGAGTGGGTGAGAGATAGAGAGAGAGAGTGGGTGTGAGAGAGAGATCATGTGAGGGTGAGAGAGAGGGAAAGTGCGGGTGAGAAGAGGGAGTGTGGGTGAGAGAGAGAGAGTGGCTGAGAAAGAGAGAGAGTGGGTGAGAGAAAGGGAGAGTGTGGGTGAGAAAGGGAGAGAGAGTGTGAGTGTGAGACAGGGATTTTGTGGGAGAGCGAGAGAAAGAGAGTGTCGGTGAGAGAGAGTGTGTGGATGAGTGAGAGAGAATATGGATGAGAAAGAGAGAGAGATGGGGTGTGAGGGAGAGAGAGTGTGGGTGAGAGAGGGAAAGAAAGTGGGTGATAGGTGGAGAGAAAGGGAGAGAGAGAATGTGGGTGAAAGAGAGAGAGAGAATGTGGCTGAAAGGGAGAGAGAGAGAATGTGGATGAGAGGGAGAGAACGTGAGCGAGGCAGACAGTTTGTTGTTGAAAGAGTGTGTGTATGAGAACGAGAGAGAGGGTGAGAGAGGGAGAGTTTGGTGAGAAACAGAGAGAGAGAGAGTTGATGTGAGACATAGAGTTTGTGGGTGAGAGCGAGAGAAGGATATTGTGTGTGAGAGAGAGAGAGGGTGGGTGAGAGAGAGAGAGTGCGGGTAAGAGAGAGAGAGAGTGCGGGTGAGAGAGAGGGAGACTGTGAGTGAGAGAGAGAGAGAGTGTGTGAGAAGGAGGGAGAGTGTGGGTGAGAAAGGGAGAGAGAGAGTGAGTGTGAAACAGACGGATCTTGGGTGAGTGCGAGAGAAAGAGAGTATTGGTGAGAGAGAGAGTGTGTGGTTGAGGGGGAGAGAATATGGGAGCGAAAGAGAAAGAGATTGGGTGTGAGAGAGAGAGAGTGTGGTTGAGAGATAGAGTGCATGTGAGAGAGAGAGTTCTTGTGGGTGTGGGTTAGAGTTAATGGGTGTGTGAGAGAGAGTGTGGGTGAGAGAGGAAGAAAGTCTGGGTGAGAAAGGGAGAGAGAGTGTGAGTGTGAGACAGGGATTTTGTGGGTGAGCGAGAGAAAGAGAGTGTCGGTGAGAGAGAGTGTGTGGATGAGTGAGAGAGAATATGGATGAGAAAGAGAGAGAGATTGGGTGTGAGGGAGAGAGTGTGTGGGTGAGAGATAGAGTGTCGGTGAGAGAGAGAGTTCCTGTGGGTGCGGGTGAGAGGGAGTGGGTGGGAGAGAGGGAGAGAGTGGGCGGGTGCGAGAGAGTGGGTAAGAGAGAGAGAGAGTCAGTTTGAGGGTGAGAAGAGGGAAAGTGTGTGTGTGAGAGAGAGTGAGAGTGTGGGTGAGAGAGAGGGAGAGTGTGGGTGAGAGAGAGAGAGAGTGTGGGTGATAAAGGGAGAGAGGGAGGGTGAGAGAGAGGGAGAGTGTGAGAGAGAGAGATTGTGAGGGTGAGAGAGAGGGAGAGTACACGTGAGAGAGAGGGAGAGTGTGGGTGAGCGAGAGAGTGTGGGTGAGAAAGGGAGAGAGAGTGGGGGAGAGAGAGGTAGAGTGTGGGTGAGAAAGGGCGAGAGAATGTGATTGTGAAACAGACGGAATTTAGGTGTGAGAATGAGAAAGAGAGTGTCGGTGAGAGAGAGTGTGTGGGTGAGCGAGAGAAAATAAGGGTGAGAAAGAGGGAGAGATTGGCTGTGAGAGAGAGACAGTGTGGGTGAGAGATAGAGCGTGGGTGAGAGAGAGAGTTCCTGTTGGTGCGGGTGAGAGTGAGTGTGTGGGCTAGAGAGAGAGTGTGGGTGGGTGAGCGAGAGTGGGTGAGAGAGAGAGACAGTGTGAGGGTGAGAAGAGGGAAAGTGTGGGTGAGAGAGAGGGAGAGTGTGGGTGAGAGAGAGGGAGAGTGTGGGTGAGAGAGACAGAGAGAGTGTGGGTGAGAAAGCGAGGGAGGGTGGGTGAGAGAGAGGGAGAGTGTGAGAGAGAGAGAGAGTGTGAGGGTGAGAGAGAGGGAGAGTACGGGTGAGAGAGAGGGAGAGTGTGGGTGAGAGAGAGAGTTTGGGTGAGAAAGAGAGAGAGAGTGGGTGAGAGAGAGGTAGAGTGTGGGTGAGAAAGGGCGAGAGAATGTGATTGTGAAACATACGGAATTTAGGTGTGAGATTGAGAAAGAGAGTGTCGGTGAGAGAGAGAGTTTGTTGGTGAGCGAGAGAAAATAAGGGTGAGAAAGAGGGCGAGATTGGCTGTGAGAGAGAGAGAGTGTGTGTGAGAGATAGAGCGTGGGTGAGATAAAGAGTTCCTGTGGGGGCGGGTGAGAGTGAGTAGGTGAGAGAGAGAGAGTGTGTGTGTGGGTGTGGGTGAGAGAGGAAGAGTGGGTGTGGGTGAGAAAGGGAAAGAAAGTGGGTGAGAGGTAGAGAAATCGAGGGAGAGAGGGAATATAGGTGAGAGAGAGACAGACAGAATGTGGATCAGACAGACATTGTGTGGATGAGAGAGTGTTTGGGTGAGAACGAGAGTGTGGTTGATAGAGGGAGAGTATGGGTGAGAAAGAGAGAGAGAGAGTGGATGTGAGACATACAGTTTGTGGGTGAGAGCGAGACAATGTGAGTGTGGTTGAGAGGGAGAGAGTGTGTGGGTGTGGGAGAGGGACATTTTGTGGGTGAGGGAGAGAGAGTGTGGGTTGGAGAGAGAGAGTATGTGGATGAGAGAGAGAGAGAGATAGCGAGAGTGGGTGAGAGAGCGGGAGAGAGGGTGGGTGAGAGAGAGAGAGTCTTTGTGATAGAGAGAGAGAGAGGGGGTGAGAGAGAGGGTGAGTGTGGGTGAGAGAGAGGGAGAGATTAGGTGAGATAGAGAGAGACAGAGTGGGTGAGAGAGAGAGAGAGTTTGGATGGGAGAGAGGGAGAATGTGGGTGAGAGATAGAGAGAATGAGTGTGAGATAGAGAGAGAGTGGGTGAGAGGGATTGTGTTTGTGCACGTGGATGTGTGTGAGGGGAAGGGAGAGGGTTTCTGTGAGAGGGAGGGTGTGGGTGTGAGAGAGAGAGAGAGAAAATGTGGGTGAGACAAACAGAGTGTGGGTGAAAACGAGAATGTTGGTGAGAAAGAGAGAGAGAGTGGATGTGAGAGATGCAGTTTGTGGGTGAGAGCGACACTGAGAGACTGTGGTTGAGAGAGAGAGAGAGAGAGTGTGGGTGAGAGAGGAACAAAGTCTTGGGTGAGAAAGCGAGAGTGTGTCGGTGAGAGGGAGTGTGTGTTGGTGAGGGATAGAGAGTTCGGTGTGAGAAGGAGAGTATGGTAGAGATTGATAGAATATGGGTGAGAAAGAAAGAGAGAGTGTGGGTGAGAGATAGAGAGAGAGTGCAGGTGGGTGAGAGAGAGAGAGTCCGTGTGTGAGCGAGATTGTGTGAGGATGAGAGAAAGGGAGAGTACGGGTGAGAAG
Organism: Carcharodon carcharias; assembly: GCF_017639515.1. Classification (NCBI taxonomy): domain Eukaryota; kingdom Metazoa; phylum Chordata; class Chondrichthyes; order Lamniformes; family Lamnidae; genus Carcharodon; species Carcharodon carcharias. Next base: position 71,972,763 of record NC_054479.1, read on the forward strand.
AGGGAGTGTGGGTGAGAGAGAGAGAGAGAGTGGGTGAGAAAGGGAGAGAGAGTGGGTGAGAGAAAGGGAGAGTGTGGGTGAGAAAGGGAGAGACAGTGTGAGTGTGAGACAGGGATTTTGGGGGAGAGCGAGAGAAAGAGAGTGTCGGTGAGAGACAGTGTGTGGATTAGCGTGAGAGAATATGGATGAGAAAGAGAGAGAGATTGGGTGTGAGAGAGAGAGAGTGTGGGTGAGAGATAGAGTGTCGGTGAGAGAGAGAGTTCCTGTTGATGCGGGGGTGAGTGAGTGGGTGGGCGAGAGAGAGAGAGTGGGTGGGTGAGAGAGAGTGGGCGAGAGAGAGAGAGAGAGACAGTGTGAGGGTGAGAAGAGGGCAAGTGTGGGTGAGAGAGAGGTATAGTGTGGGTGAGAGAGAGGGAGAGTGTGGGTGAGAGAGAGAGAGAGTGTGGGTAAGAAAGCGAGAGAGGGTGGGTGAGAGAGAGGGAGAGTGTGAGAGCGAGAGAGAGAGTGTGAGCGTGAGAGAGAGGGAGAGTACGGGTGAGAGAGAGGGAGATTGTGGGTGAGAGAGAGAGTGTGGGTGAGAAAGGGAGAGAGTGGTGAGAAAGGGAGAGACAGTGTGAGTGTGAAACATACGGATTTTAGGTGTGAGCTTGAGAAAGAGAGTGTCGTTGAGAGAGAGAGAGTGTGGGTGAGCGAGAGAAAATATGGGTGAGAAAGAGAGAGAGATTGGCGGTGAGAGAGAGAGAGTGTGGGTGAGAGATAGAGTGTGGGTGAGAGAGAGGGAGAGTGTGAGGGAGAGAGAGTGTGAGGGTGAGAGAGAGGGAGAGTGTGCATGAGAGAGAGGGAGAGTGTGGGTGAGCGAGAGAGTGTGGGTGAGAAAGGGAGAGAGAGTGTTTAAGAGAGAGGGAGAGTGTGGGTGAGAAAGGTAGAGTGAATGTGAATGTGAAACATAGGGATTTTAGGTGTGAGCTTGAGAAAGAGAGTGTCGGTGAGAGAGAGAGTGTGTGGGTGAGCATGAGAGAATATGGGTGAGAAAGAGAGAGAGATTGGCTGTGAGGGAGAAAGTGTGGGTGAGAGATAGAGTGTGGGTGAGAGAGAGAGTTCCTGTGGGTGCGGGTGAGAGTGAGTGGGTGAGAGAGAGAGAGAGAGTGTGTGGGTGAGTGTGGGTGAGAGGAAGAGAGAGTGTGGGTGAGAGAGGGAAAGAAAGTGGGTGAGAGGTAGAGAAATCGAGGGAGAGAGAGAACATAGGTGAGAGAGAGACAGACAGAATGTGGGTCAGACAGACATTGTGTGGATGAGAGAGTGTTTAGGTGAGAACGATAGTGTGGGTGATAGAGTGAGAGTATGGGTGAGAAAGAGAGAGAGAGAGTGGATGTGAGACATACAGTTTGTGGGTCAGAGCGAGACAATGTGAGTGTGGTTGAGAGAGCTAGAGTGAGTGGGTGAGGGAGAGGAACATTTTGTGGGTGAGGGAGAGAGAATGTGGGTGTGAGAGAGAGAGTATGTGGATGAGAGAGAGAGAGAGATAGCGAGAGTGGGTGAGAGAGAGAGTTCCTGTGGGTGCGGGTGAGAGTGAGTGGGTGAGAGAGCGAGAGTGTGTGTGTGGGTGTGGGTGAGAGAGGAAGAGTGAGTGTGGGCGAGAGAGGGAAAGAAAGTGGGTGAAAGGTAGAGAAATCGAGGGAGAGAGAGAATATAGGTGAGAGAGAGACAGACAGAATGTGGGTCAGACAGACATTGTGTGGATGAGAGAGTGTTTGGGTGAGAACGAGAGTGTGGGTGATAGAGGGAGAGTATGGGTGAGAAAGAGAGAGAGAGAGAGTGGATGTGAGACATACAGTTTGTGGGTGAGAGCGAGACAATGTGAGTGTCGTTGAGAGAGAGACAGTGTGTGGGTGAGGGAGAGGGACAGTGTGTGGGTGAGGGAGAAAGAGTGTGGGTGAGAGAGAGAGAGTGTGTGGGAGAGAGAGTGAGCGAGAATGGATGAGAGAGAGGGAGAGAGGGTGTGTGTTAGAGAAAGAGAGTCTGGGTGAGAGAGGGAGAGAGAGTGGGTGAGAGAGAGGGAGAGTGCGGGTGAGAAAGAGGCAGAGTGCGGGTGAGAGAGAGTGAGAGAGTGTGGGTGAGAGAGAGAGTGGGTGAGAGAGAGAGAGAGTGGGTGAGTGAGAGGGTGAGTGTGGGTGAGAGAGAGGGAGAGTGTGGGTGAGATAGAGAGAGAGAGTGGGTGAGAGAGAGAGAGTGTGGGTGGGAGAGAGGGAGAATGTGTGTGAAATAGAGAGAGAGAGGGTGAGAGAGAGTGTGTACAGGTGGCTGTGGGTGAGAGGAAGGGAGAGAGTTTCTGTGAGAGGGAGGGTGTGGGTGTGAGAGAGCGAGAGAGAATGTGGGTGAGACAGTGTGTGTGTGAAAACGAGAATGTGGGTGTGAAAGAGAGAGAGAGTGGACGTGAGAGATGCAGTCTGTGGGTGAGAGCGACACTGAGAGACTGTGGGTGTGAGAGAGAGAGAGTGTGGGTGAGTAGGTGAGTTACTGTGGGTGAGAGAGAGTGCAGGTGGGAGAGAAAGAGATTGTGTTTGAGAGACAGAGAGAGTCTGGTTGAGACAGAGGTAGTGTGCGGGTGAGAGAGTGTGTTTGTGTGGGTGTGGATGAGAGGGAGAGTGTGGGTGAGAGAGGGAGATAGTGGGGTGAGAGAGAGAGAGTGTGGGTGAGAGAGAGCGATTTTGTATGTAAGAGAGAGAGAGAGTGGGTGAGACAGAAAGAGTGCGGGTGAGAGAGAGAGAGAGAGTGGGTGAGAGAGTGAGAGAGTGTGAGGGTGAGGGACCGGGAGAGGGTGGGTGAGAGAGAGAAAGTGTGTGGTTGAGAAAGGGAGAGAGAGTGGGTGAGAGAGAGGGAGAGTGTGAGCGAGAGAGAGTGTGAGGGTGAGAGAGAGGGAGAGTGCGCATGAGAGAGAGGGAGAGTGTGGGTGAGCGAGAGAGTGTGGGTGAGAAAGGGAGAGAGAGTGTTTAAGAGAGAGGGAGAGTGTGGGTGAGAAAGGTAGAGTGAATGTGAATGTGAAACATAGGGATTTTAGGTGTGAGCTTGAGAAAGAGAGTGTCGGTGAGAGAGAGAGTGTGTGGGTGAGCATGAGAGAATATGGGTGAGAAAGAGAGAGAGATTGGCTGTGAGGGAGAAAGTGTGGGTGAGAGATAGAGTGTGGGTGAGAGAGAGAGTTCCTGTGGGTGCGGGTGAGAGTGAGTGGGTGAGAGAGAGAGAGAGAGTGTGTGGGTGAGTGTGGGTGAGAGGAAGAGAGAGTGTGGGTGAGAGAGGGAAAGAAAGTGGGTGAGAGGTAGAGAAATCGAGGGAGAGAGAGAACATAGGTGAGAGAGAGACAGACAGAATGTGGGTCAGACAGACATTGTGTGGATGAGAGAGTGTTTAGGTGAGAACGATAGTGTGGGTGATAGAGTGAGAGTATGGGTGAGAAAGAGAGAGAGAGAGTGGATGTGAGACATACAGTTTGTGGGTCAGAGCGAGACAATGTGAGTGTGGTTGAGAGAGCTAGAGTGAGTGGGTGAGGGAGAGGAACATTTTGTGGGTGAGGGAGAGAGAATGTGGGTGTGAGAGAGAGAGTATGTGGATGAGAGAGAGAGAGAGATAGCGAGAGTGGGTGAGAGAGAGGGAGAGACTGTGGGTGGGCGAGAGGGAGAATGTGTGTGAGATAGAGAGAGAGAGGGTGAGAGAGAGTGTGTACAGGTGGCTGTGGGTGAGAGGAAGGGAGAGAGTTTCTGTGAGAGGGAGGGTGTGGGTGTGAGAGAGCGAGAGAGAATGTGGGTGAGACAGTGTGTGGGTGAAAACGAGAATGTGGGTGTGAAAGAGAGAGAGAGTGGATGTGAGAGATGCAGTCTGTGGGTGAGAGCGACACTGAGAGACTGTGGGTGTGAGAGAGAGAGAGTGTGGGTGAGTGATTGAGATACTGTGGGTGAGAGAGTGTGCAGGTGGGAGAGAAAGAGATTGTGTGTGAGAGACAGAGAGAGTCTGGTTGAGACAGAGGTAGTGTGCGGGTGAGAGAGTGTGTTTGTGTGGGTGTGGATGAGAGGGAGAGTGTGGGTGAGAGAGGGAGATAGTGGGGTGCGAGAGAGAGAGTGTGGGTGAGAGAGAGTGATTTTGTATGAGAGAGAGAGAGTGGGTGAGACAGAAAGAGTGCGTGTGAGAGAGAGAGAGAGATGGGGGGAGAGAGTGAGAGAGTGTGAGGGTGAGGGAGCGGGAGAGGCTGGGTGAGAGAGAGAAAGTGTGTGGTTGAGAAAGGGAGAGAGAGTGGGTGAGAGAAAGGGAGAGTGTGGGTGAGAGAGGGAAAGAAAGTGGGTGAGAGGTGGAGAGAGAGGGAGAGAGAGAATGTGGGTGAAAGAGAGAGAAAGAATGTGGCTGAGAGGGAGAGAGAGAGAATGTGGATGAGAGGGAGAGAATGTGAGCGAGGCAGACAGTTTGTTGTTGAAAGAGTGTGTCTGTGAGAACGAGATATAGGGTGAGAGAGGGAGAGTTTGCTGAGAAACAGAGAGAGAGAGTTGATGTGAGACATACAGTTTGTGGGTGAAAGCGAGAGAAAGATATAGTGTGTAAGAGAGAGAGAATGTGGGTGAGAGAGACAGAGTGCGGGTGAGAGAGAGAGAGAGTGCGGGTGAGAGAGCAGGATATTGTGGGTGAGAGAGAGAGAGAGAGTGGGTGAGAGAGAGGGAGAGTGTGGGTGAGAAAGGGTGAGAGAGAGTGAGTGTGAAACAGACGAATCTTGGGTGAGTGCGAGAGAAAGAGAGTATTGGTGAGAGAGAGAGTGTGTGGGTGAGGGTGAGAGAATATGGGAGCGAAAGAGAAAGAGATTGGTTGTGAGAGAGAGAGAGTGTGGGTGAGAGAGAGAGTTCCTGTGGGTGTCGGTAAGAGTTAATGGGTGGGTGAGAGAGAGAGTGGGTGAGAGAGGAAGAAAGCCTGGGTGAGAAAGGGAGAGAGAGAGTGAGTGTGAGATATATGGATTTTGGGTGAGAGCGAGAGAAAGAGAGTGTCGGTGAGAGGGAGAGTGTGTTGGTGAGGGATAGAGAGTGCGGTGTGAGAAGGAGAGTATGGTTGAGATTGATAGAATATGGGTGAGAAAGAGAGAGAGTGTGCAGGTGGGAGAGAGAGAGAGAGTGTGGGTGAGAGAGAGAGAGAGAGTGGCTGAGAAAGAGAGAGAGTGGGTGAGAGAAAGGGAGAGTGTGGGTGAGAAAGGGAGAGTGTGAGTGTGAGACAGGGATTTTGTGGGAGAGCGAGAGAAAGAGAGTGTCGGTGAGAGAGAGAGTGTGGATGAGTGAGAGAGAATATGGATGAGAAAGAGAGAGAGATTGGGTGTGAGGGAGAGGGTGTGTGGGTGAGAGATAGAGTGTCGGTGAGAGAGAGATTTCCTGTGGGTTCAGGTGAGAGGGAGTGGGCGGGAGAGAGGGAGAGAGTGGGTGGGTGAGAGAGAGTGGGTGAGAGAGAGAGAGAGACAGTGTGAGGGTGAGAAGAGGGAAAGTGTGGGTGAGAGAGAGGGAGAGTGTGGGTGAGAGAGAGGGAGAGTGTGGTTGAGAGAGAGAGAGTGTATGTGAGAAAGGGAGAGAGGCTGGGTGAGAGAGAGGGAGAGTGTGAGAGAGAGAGAGAGTGTGAGGGTGAGAGAGAGGGAGAGTGCGCATGAGAGAGAGGGAGAGTTTGGGTGAGCGAGAGAGTGTCTTTGAGAAAGGGAGAGAGAGTGGGTGAGAGAGAGGGAGTTTGGGTGGGAGAGAGGGAGAATGTGGGTGAGAGATCGAGAGAATGAGTGTGAGATAGAGAGAGAGGGGGTGAGAGGGATTGTGTTTGTGCACGTGGGTGTGTATGAGGGGAAGGGAGAGGGTTTCTGTGAGAGGGAGGGTGTGGGTGTGAGAGAGAGAGAGAGAATGTGGGTGAGACAGACAGAGTGTGGGTGAAAATGAGAATGTGGGTGAGAAAGAGAGAGAGAGTGGATGTGAGCGATGCAGTTTGTGGGTGAGAGCGACACTGAGAGACTGTGGTTGAGAGAGAGAGAGAGAGAGTGTGGGTGAGAGAGGAACAAAGTCTGGGTGAGAAAGCGAGAGTGTGTCGGTGAGAGGGAGTGTGCGTTGGTGAGGGATAGAGAGTTCGGTGTGAGAAGGAGAGTTTGGTAGAGATTGATAGAATATGGGTGAGAAAGAGAGAGACAGTGTGGGTGAGAGATAGAGAGAGAGTGCAGGTGGGTGAGAGAGAGAGAGTGGGTGTGTGAGAGAGATTGTGTGAGGGTGGGAGAAAGGGAGAGTACGGGTGAGAAGAGGGAGTGTGGGTGAGAGAGAGAGAGAGAGTGGGTGAGAAAGGGAGAGATAGTGGGTGAGAGAAAGGGAGAGTGTATGTGAGAAAGGGAGAGACAGTGTGAGTGTGAGACAGGGATTTTGGGGGAGAGTGAGAGAAAGAGAGTGTCGGTGAGAGAGAGTGTGTGGATGAGCGAGAGAGAATATGGATGAGAAAGAGAGAGAGATTGGGTGTGAGAGAGAGTGTGGGTGAGAGAAAGAGAGTCGGTGACAGAGAGAGTTCGTGTTGGTGCGGGGGAGAGTGAGTGGGTGGGCGAGAGAGAGAGAGAGTGGGTGTGTGAGAGAGAGTGGGTGAGAGAGAAAGACAGTCTGAGGGTGAGAAGAGGGCAAGTGTGGGTGAGAGAGAGGGATAGTGTGGGTGAGAGAGTGGGAGAGTGTGGGTGAGAGAGAGAGAGTGTGGGTGAGAAAGCGAGAGAGGGTGGGTGAGAGAGAGGGAGAGTGTGAGAGCGAGAGAGAGTGTGAGGGTGAGAGAGAGGGAGAGTACAGGTGAGAGAGAGGGAGAGTGTGGGTGAGAGAGAGAGTGTGGGTGAGAAAGGGAGAGAGTGGGTGAGAGAGAGGGAGAGTGTGGGTGAGAAAGGGAGAGAGAATGTGAGTGTGAAACATACGGATTTTAGGTGTGAGCTTGAGAAAGAGAGTGTCATTGAGAGAGAGAGTGTGTGGGTGAGCGTGAGAAAATATGGGTGAGAAAGGGAGAGAGATTGGCTGTGAGAGAGAGAGAGTGTGGGTGAGAGATAGAGTGTTGGTGAGAGAGAGAGTTCCTGTGGGTGCGGGTGAGAGTGAGTGGGTGAGAGAGCGAGAGTGTGTGTGGGGTGTGGGTGAGAGAGGAAGAGTGAGTGTGGGTGAGAGAGGGAAAGATAGTGGGTGAGAGGTAGAGAAATCGAGGGAGAGAGAGAATATAGGTGAGAGAGAGACAGACAGAATGTGGGTCAGACAGACATTGTGTGGATGAGAGAGTGTTTGGGTGAGAACGAGAGTGTGGGTGATGGAGGGAGAGTATGGGTGAGAAAGAGCGAGAGAGAGTGGATGTGAGATATACAGTTTGTGGGCGAGAGCGAGACAATGTGAGTGTGGTTGAGAGAGAGACAGTGTGTTGGTGAGGGAGAGGGACAGTGTGTGGGTGAGGGAGAGAGAGTGTGGGTGAGAGCGAGAGAGTGTGTGGGTGAGAGAGAGAGCGAGAATGGGTGAGAGAGAGGGAGAGAGGGTGTGTGTTAGATAGAGAGTCTGGGTGAGAGAGGGAGAGAGAGTGGGTGAGAGAGAGGGAGAGTCCGGGTGAGAAAGAGGCAGAGTGCGGGTGAGAGAGAGTGAGAGAGTGTGGGTGAGAGAGAGAGTGGGTGAGAGAGAGAGAGTGGGTGAGTGAGAGAGAGAGTGTGGGTGGGAGAGAGGGAGAATGTGTGTGAGATAGAGAGAGAGAGGGTGAGAGAGAGTGTGTACAGGTGGCTGTGGGTGAGATGAAGGGAGAGAGTTTCTGTGAGAGGGAGGGTGTGGGTGTGAGAGAGCGAGAGAGAATGTGGTTGAGACAGTGTGTGGTTGAAAACGAGAATGTTGGTGTGAAAGAGAGAGAGAGTGGATGTGAGAGATGCAGTCTGTGGGTGAGAGCGACACTGAGAGACTGTGGGTGTGAGAGAGAGAGAGTGTGGGTGAGTGAGTGAGATACTGTGGGTGAGAGAGTGTGCAGGTGGGAGAGAAAGAGATTGTGTGTGAGAGACAGAGAGAGTCTGGTTGAGACAGAGGTAGTGTGCGGGTGAGAGAGTGTGTCTGTGTGGGTGTGGATGAGAGGGAGAGTGTGGGTGAGAGAGGGAGATAGTGGGGTGAGAGAGAGAGAGTGTGGGTGAGAGAGAGCGATTTTGTATGTGCGAGAGAGAGAGAGTGGGTGAGACAGAAAGAGTGCGGGTGAGAGAGAGAGAGAGAGAGTGGGTGAGAGAGTGAGAGAGTGTGAGGGTGAAGGAGCGTGAGAGGCTGGGTGAGAGAGAGAAGGTGTGTGGTTGAGAAAGGGAGAGAGTGGGTGAAAGAAAGGGAGAGTGTGGGTGAGAGAGGGAAAGAAAGTGGGTGAGAGGAGGAGAGAGAGGGAGAGAGAGAATGTGGGTGAAAGAGAGAGAAAGAATGTGGCTGAGAGGGAGAGAGAGAGAATGTGGATGAGAGGGAGAGAATGTGAGCGAGGCAGACAGTTTATGGTTGAAAGAGTGTGTGTGTGAGAACGAGTTATAGGGTGAGAGAGGGAGAGTTTGCTGAGAAACAGAGAGAGTGAGTTGATGTGAGACATACAGTTTGTGGGTGAAAGCGAGAGAAAGATATTGTTTGTAAGAGAGAGAGAATGTGGGTGAGAGAGACAGAGTGCGGGTGAGAGAGAGAGAGAGTGCGGGTGAGAGAGCAGGATATTGTGGGTGAGAGAGAGAGAGAGAGTGGGTGAGAGAGAGGGAGAGTGTGGGTGAGAAAGGGAGAGAGAGAGTGAGTGTGAAACAGATGAATCTTGGGTGAGTGCGAGAGAAAGAGAGTATTGGTGAGAGAGAGAGTGTGTGGGTGAGGGAGAGAGAATATGGGAGCGAAAGAGAAAGAGATTGGTTGTGAGAGAGAGAGAGTGTGGGTGAGAGAGAGAGTTCCTGTGGGTGTCGGTAAGAGTTAATGGGTGGGTGAGAGAGAGAGTGGGTGAGAGAGGAAGAAAGTCTGGGTGAGAAAGGGAGAGAGAGAGTGAGTGTGAGATATATGGATTTTGGGTGAGAGCGAGAGAAAGAGAGTGTCGGTGAGAGGGAGAGTGTGTTGGTGAGGGATAGAGAGTGCGGTGTGAGAAGGAGAGTATGGTTGAGATTGATAGAATATGGGTGAGAAAGAGAGAGAATGTGCAGGTGGGAGAGAGAGAGAGTGTGGGTGAGAGATAGAGAGAGAGAGTGGGAGTGAGAGAGAGATCATGTGAGGGTGAGAGAGAGGAAGAGTGCGGGTGAGAAGAGGGAGTGTTGGTGAGAGAGAGAGAGAGAGTGGCTGAGAAAGAGAGAGAGTGGGTGAGAGAAAGGGAGAGTGTGGGTGAGAAAGGGAGAGTGTGAGTGTGAGACAGGGATTTTGTGGGAGAGCGAGAGAAACAGAGTGTCAGTGAGAGGGAGTGTGTGGATGACTGAGAGAGAATATGGATGAGAAAGAGAGAGAGATTGGGTGTGAGGGAGAGATTGTGTGGGTGAGATATAGAGTGTCGGTGAGAGAGAGATTTCATGTGGGTGTGGGTGAGAGGGAGTGGGTGGGAGAGAGGGAGAGAGTGGGTGGGTGAGAGAGAGTGGGTGAGAGAGAGAGAGAGACAGTGTGAGGGTGAGAAGAGGGAAAGTGTGGGTGAGAGAGAGGGAGAGTGTGGGTGAGAGAGAGGGAGAGTTTGGTTGAGAGAGAGAGTGTGGGTGAGAAAGGGAGAGAGGCTGGGTGAGAGAGAGGGAGAGTGTGAGAGAGAGAGAGTGTGAGGGTGAGAGAGAGGGAGAGTGCGCGTGAGAGAGAGGGAGAGTGTGGGTGAGCGAGAGTGTGTCTGTGTGAGAAAGGGAGAGAGAGTGGGTGAGAGAGAGGGAGAGTGTGGGTGAGAAAGGGAGAGAGAATGTGAGTGTGAAACATACGGATTTTAGGTGTGTTTTTGAGAAAGAGAGTGTCGGTGAGAATGAGAGTGTGTGGGTGAGCGTGAGAGAATATGGGTGAGAAAGAGTGAGAGATTGGCTGTGAGAGAGAAATTGTGGGTGAGAGATAGAGTGTGGGTGAGAGAGAGAGTTCCTGTGGGTGCGGGTGAGAGTGAGTGGGTGAGAGAGAGAAAGTGTGTGTGTGGGTGTGGGTGAGAGAGGAAGAGTGAGTGTGGGTGAGAGAGGGAAAGAATGTGGGTGAGAGGTAGAGAAATCGAGGGAGAGAGAGAATATAGGTGAGAGAGAGACATACAGAATGTGGGTCAGACAGACATTGTGTGGATGAGAGAGTGTTTGGGTGAGAACGAGAATGTGGGTGATAGAAGGAGAGTATGGGTGAGAAAGAGAGAGAGAGTGGATGTGAGACATACAGTTTGTGGGTGAGAGCGAGACAATGTGAGTGTGGGTGAGAGAGAGAGAGTGTGTGGGTGAGAGAGCCGGACAGTTTGTGGGTGAGGGAGAGAGAGTGTGGGTGGGAGAGAGAGAGTATGTGGATGAGAAAGAGAGAGAGATAGCGAGAGTGGGTGAGAGAGAGGGAGAGAGGGTGGGTGAGAGAGAGAGTCTGGGTGATAGAGAGAGAGAGAGTGGGTGAGAGAGAGGGTGAGTGTGGGTGAGAGAGAGGGAGAGTTTAGGTGAGATAGAGAGAGACAGAGTGGGTGAGAGAGAGAGAGAGTTTGGGTGGGAGAGAGGGAGAATGTGGGTGAGAGATAGAGAGAATGAGTGTGAGATAGAGAGAGGGTGGGTGAGAGGGATTGTGTTTGTGCACGTGGGTGTGTGTGAGGGGAACGGAGAGGGTTTCTGTGAGACGGAGGGTGTGGGTGTGAGAGAGAGAGAGAGAGAATGTGGGTGAGACAGACAGAGTGTGGGTGAAAACGAGAATGTGGGTGAGAAAGAGAGAGAGAGTGGGTGAGTGAGAGGGAGAGTGTGGGTGAGAAAGGGAGAGAGAATGTGAGTGTGAAACATACGGATTTTAGGTGTGAGCTTGAGAAAGAGAGTGTCGTTGAGAGAGTGAGTGTGTGGGTGAGCGAGAGAAAATATGGGTGAGAAAGAGAGAGAGATTGGGTGTGAGAGAGAGAGAGAGTGTGGGTGAGAGATAGAGTGTGGGTGAGAGAGAGTGTTCCTGTGGCTGCGGGTGAGAGTGAGTGGGTGAGAGAGAGAAAGTGTGTGTGTGGGTGTGGGTGAGATAGGAAGAGTGAGTCTGGGTGAGAGAGGGAAAGAAAGTGGGTGAGAGGTAGAGAAATCGAGGGAGAGAGAGAATATAGGTGAGAGAGAGACAGACAGAATGTGGGTCAGACAGACATTGTGAGGATGAGAGAGTGTTTGAGTGAGAACAAGAGTGTGGGTGATAGAGGGAGAGTATGGGTGAGAAAGAGAGAGAGAGTGGATGTGAGACATACAGTTTGTGGGTGAGAGCGAGACAATGTGAGTGTGGTTGAGAGAGAGACAGTGTGTGGGAGAGTGAGAGGGACAGTGTGCGGGTAAGGGAGAGAGAGTGTGGGTGAGAGAGAGAGAGTATGTGGGTGAGAGAGAGAGCGAGAATGGGTGAGAGAGAGGGAGAGAGGGTGTGTGTTAGAGAGAGAGAGTCTGGGTGAGAGAGGGAGAGAGAGTGGGTGAGAGAGAGGGAGAGTGCGGGTGAGAAAGAGGCAGAGTGCGGGTGAGAGAGAGTGAGAGAGTGTGGGTGAGAGAGAGAGTAGGTGAGAGAGAGAGAGTGGGTGAGTGAGTGGGTGAGTGTGGGTGAGAGAGATTGAGAGTGTGGGTGAGATAGAGAGAGAGAGTGGGTGAGAGAGAGATAGTGTGGGTGGGAGAGAGGGAGAATGTGTGTGAGATAGAGAGAGAGAGGGTGAGAGAGAGTATGTGTACAGGTGGCTGTGGGTGAGAGGAAGGGAGAGAGTTTCTGTGAGAGGGAGGGTGTGCGTGTGAGAGAGCGAGAGAGAATTTGGGTGAGACAGTGTGTGTGTAAAAACGAGAATGTGGGTGTGAAAGAGAGAGAGAGTGGACGTGAGAGATGCAGTCTGTGGGTGAGAGCGACACTGAGAGACTGTGGGTGTGAGAGAGAGAGAGTGTGGGTGAGTGAGTGAGTTACTGTGGGTGAGAGAGAGTGCAGGTGGGAGAGAAAGAGATTGTGTGTGAGAGACAGAGAGAGTCTGGTTGAGACAGAGGTAGTGTGCGGGTGAGAGAGTGTGTTTGTGTGGGTGTGGATGAGAGGGAGAGTGTGGGTGAGAGAGGGAGATAGTGGGGTGAGAGAGAGAGAGTGTGGGTGAGAGAGAGCGATTTTGTATGAGAGAGAGAGAGAGTGGGTGAGACAGAAAGAGTGCGGGTGAGAGAGAGAGAGTGGGTGAGAGAGTGAGAGAGTGTGAGGGTGAGGGACCGAGAGAGGGTGGGTGAGAGAGAGAAAGTGTGTGGTTGAGAAAGGGAGAGAGAGTGGGTGAGAGAGAGGGAGAGTGTGAGGGAGAGAGAGTGTGAGGGTGAGAGAGAGGGAGAGTGCGCATGAGAGAGAGGGAGAGTGTGGGTGAGCGAGAGAGTGTGGGTGAGAAAGGGAGAGAGAGTGTGTGAGAGAGAGGGAGAGTGTGGGTGAGAAAGGTAGAGTGAATGTGAATGAGAAACATAGGGATTTTAGGTGTGAGCTTGAGAAAGAGAGTGTCGGTGAGAGAGAGAGTTTGTGGGTGAGCATGAGAGAATATAGGGTGAGAAAGAGAGAGAGATTGGCTGTGAGGGAGAAAGTGTGGGTGAGAGATAGAGTGTGGGTGAGAGAGAGAGTTCCTGTGGGTGCGGGTGAGAGTGAGTGGGTGAGAGAGAGAGAGAGAGTGTGTGGGTGAGTGTGGGTGAGAGGAAGAGAGAGTGTGGGTGAGAGAGGGAAAGAAAGTGGGTGAGAGGTAGAGAAATCGAGGGAGAGAGAGAACATAGGTGAGAGAGAGACAGACAGAATGTGGGTCAGACAGACATTGTGTGGATGAGAGAGTGTTTGGGTGAGAAAGATAGTGTGGGTGATAGAGTGAGAGTATGGGTGAGAAAGAGAGAGAGAGAGTCGATGTGAGACATACAGTTTGTGGGTGAGAGCGAGACAATGTGAGTGTGGTTGAGAGAGAGAGATTGTGTGGGTGAGGGAGAGGGACAGTTTGTGGGTGAGGGTGAGAGAGTGTGTGCGAGAGAGAGAGTGTATGTGGATGAGAGAGAGAGATAGCGAGAGTGGGTGAGAGAGAGGGAGAGAGGGTGGGTGAGAGAGAGAGAGAGTCTGGGTGATAGAGAGAGATAAGTGGGTGAGAGAGAGGGTGAGTGTGGGTGAGAGAGAGGGAGAGTTTAGGTGAGATAGAGAGAGACAGAGTGGGTGAGAGAGAGAGAGAGAGTTTGGGTGGGAGAGAGGGAGAATGTGGGTGAGAGATAGAGAGAATGAGTGTGAGATAGAGAGAGAGTGGGTGATAGGGATTGTGTTTGTGCACGTGGGTGTGTGTGAGGGGAAGGGAGAGGGTTTCTGTGAGAGGGAGGGTGTGTGTGTGAGAGAGAGAGAGAGAGAATGTGGGTGAGACAGACAGAGTGTGGGTGAAATGGGAATGTGGGTGAGAAAGAGAGAGAGAGTGGATGTGAGCGATGCAGTTTGAGGGTGAGAGCGACACTGAGAGACTGTGGTTGAGAGAGAGAGAGAGAGAGTGTGGTTGAGAGAGGAACAAAGTCTGGGTGAGAAAGCGAGAGTGTGTCGGTGAGAGGGAGTGTGTGTTGGTGAGGGATAGAGAGTTCGGTATGAGAAGGAGAGTTTGGTAGAGATTGATAGAATATGGGTGAGAAGGAGAGAGAGAGAGTGGGTGAGAGATAGAGAGAGAGTGCAGGTGGGTGAGAGAGAGAGAATGGGTGTGTGAGCGAGATTGTGTGAGGATGAGAGAAAGGGAGAGTACGGGTGAGAAGAGGGAGTGTGGGTGAGAGAGAGAGAGAGAGTGGGTGAGAAAGGGAGAGATAGTGGGTGAGAGAAAGGGAGAGTGTGGGTGAGAAAGGGAGAGACAGTGTGAGTGTGAGACAGGGATTTTGGGGGAGAGTGAGAGAAAGAGAGTGTCGGTGAGAGAGAGTGTGTGGATGAACGAGAGAGAATATGGATGAGAAAGAGAGAGAGATTGGGTGTGAGAGAGAGAGAGTGTGGGTGAGAGATAGAGTGTCGGTGAGAGAGAGAGTTCCTGTTGGTGCGGGGGAGAGTGAGTGGGTGGGCGAGAGAGAGAGAGTGGGTGGGTGAGAGAGAGTGGGTGAGAGAGAGAGAGACAGTGTGAGGGTGCGAAGAGGGCAAGTGTGGGTGAGAGAGAGGGATAGTGTGGGTGAGACAGAGGGAGAGTTTGGGTGAGAGAGAGAGAGAGTGTGGGTGAGAAAGCGAGAGAGGGTGGGTGAGAGAGAGGGAGAGTGTGAGAGCGAGAGAGAGAGTTTGAGGGTGAGAGAGAGGGAGAGTACGGGTGAGAGAGAGGGAGAGTGTGGGTGAGAGAGAGAGTGTGGGTGAGAGAGGGAGAGAGTGGGTGAGAGAGAGGGAGAGTGTGGGTGAGAAAGGGAGAGAGAATGTGAGTGTGAAACATATGGATTTTAGGTGTGAGATTGAGAAAGAGAGTGTCGTTGAGAGAGAGAGTGTGTGGGTGAGCGTGAGAAAATATGGGTGAGAAAGAGAGAGAGATTGGCTGTGAGAGAGAGAGAGTGTGGGTGAGAGATAGATTGTGGGTGAGAGAGACAGTTCCTGTGGGTGCGGGTGAGAGTGAGTGGGTGAGAGAGAGAGTGTGTGTGTGGGTGTGGGTGAGAGAGGAAGAGTGAGTGTGGGTGAGAGAGGGAAAGATAGTGGGTGAGAGGAAGAGAAATCGAGGGAGAGAGAGAATATAGGTGAGAGAGAGACAGACAGAATGTGGGTCAGACAGACATTGTGTGGATGAGAGAGTGTTTGAGTGAGAACGAGAGTGTGGGTGATAGAGGGAGAGTATGGGTGAGAAAGAGAGAGGGAGAGTGGATGTGAGACATACAGTTTGTGGGTGAGAGCGAGACAATGTGAGTGTGGTTGAGAGAGAGACAGTGTGTTGGTGAGGGAGAGGGACAGTATGTGGGTGAGGGAGAGAGAGTGTGGGTGAGAGCGAGAGAGTGTGTGGGTGAGAGAGAGAGCAAAAATGGGTGAGAGAGAGGGAGAGAGGGTGTGTGTTAGAGAGAGAGAGTCTGAGTGAGAGAGGGAGAGAGAGTGGGTGAGAGAGAGGGAGAGTGCGGGTGAGAAAGAGGCAGAGTGCGGGTGAGAGAGAGTGAGAGAGTGTGGGTGAGAGAGAGAGTGGGTGAGAGAGAGAGAGTGGGGGAGTGAGAGGGTGAGTGTGGGTGAGAGAGAGGGAGAGTGTGGGTGAGATAGGGAGAGAGTGTGGGTGAGAGAGAAAGAGTGGGTGAGTGAGAGGGTGAGTGTGGGTGAGAGAGAGGGAGAGTGTGGGTGAGATAGAGAGATAGAGTGGGTGAGAGAGAGAGAGAGTGTGGGTGGGAGATAGGGAGAATGCGTGTGAGATAGAGAGAGAAAGGGTGAGAGAGACTGTGTGTACAGGTGGTTGTGGGTGAGATGAAGGGAGAGAGTTTCTGTGAGAGGGAGGGTGTGGGTGTGAGAGAGCGAGAGAATGTGGGTGAGACAGTGTGTGGGTGAAAACGAGAATGTGGGTGTGAAAGAGAGAGAGAGTGGATGTGAGAGATGCAGTCTGTGGGTGAGAGCGACACTGAGAGACTGTGGGTGTGAGAGAGAGAGATTGTGGGTGAGTGAGTGAGTTACTGTGGGTGAGAGAGAGTGCAGGTGGGAGAGAAAGAGATTGTGTGTGAGAGACAGAGAGAGTCTGGTTGAGACAGAGGTAGTGTGCGGGTGAGAGAGTGTGTTTGTGTGGGTGTGGATGAGAGGGAGAGTGTGGGTGAGAGAGGGAGATAGTGGGGTGAGAGAGAGAGAGTGTGGGTGAGAGAGAGTGATTTTGTATGTGAGAGAGAGAGAGAGTGGGTGAGACAGAAAGAGTGCGTGTGAGAGAGAGAGAGAGAGTGGCTGAGAGAGTGAGAGAGTGTGAGGGTGAGGGACCGGGAGATGGTGGGTGAGAGAGAGAAAGTGTGTGGTTGAGAAAGGGAGAGAGAGTGGGTGAGAGAGAGGGAGAGTGTGAGGGAGAGAGAGTGTGAGGGTGAGAGAGAGGGAGAGTGCGCATGAGAGAGAGGGAGAGTGTGGGTGAGCGAGAGAGTGTGGGTGAGAAAGGGAGAGAGAGTGTGTGAGAGAGAGGGAGAGTGTGGGTGAGCGAGAGAGTGTGGGTGAGAAAGGGAGAGAGAGTGTGTGAGAGAGAGGGAGAGTTTGGGTGAGAAAGTTAGAGTGAATGTGAATGTGAAACATAGGGATTTTAGGTGTGAGCTTGAGAAAGAGAGTGTCGGTGAGAGAGAGAGTGTGTGGGTGAGCATGAGAGAATATGGGTGAGAAAGAGAGAGAGATTGGCTGTGAGGGTGAAAGTGTGGGTGAGAGATAGAGTGTGGGTGAGAGAGAGCGATTTTGTTTGTGAGAGAGAGAGAGAGTGGGTGAGACAGAAAGAAAGAGTGCGGGTGAGAGAGAGAGAGAGCGAGTGGGTGAGAGAGAGAGTGTGAGGGTGAGGGAGCGGGAGAGGGTGGGTGAGAGAGAGAAAGTGTGTGGTTGAGAAAGAGAGAGAGAGTGGGTGAGAGAGAGGGAGAGTGTGGGTGAGAGAGAGAGAGTGTGGATGAGAAAGGGAAAGAAAGTGGGTGAGAGGTGGAGAGAGAGGGATAGAGAGAATGTGGGTGAAAGAGAGACGAAGAATGTGGCTGAGAGGGAGAGAGAGAGAATGTGGATGAGAGGGAGAGAATGTGAGCGAGGCAGACAGTTTGTTGTTGAAAGAGTGTGTGTGTGAGAACGAGATATAGGGTGAGAGAGGGAGAGTTTGCTGAGAAAAGAGAGAGAAAGTTGATGTGAGACATACAGTTTGTGGGTGAGAGCGAGAGAAAGATATTGTGTGTAAGAGAGAGAGAATGTGGGTGAGAGAGACAGAGTGCGGGTGAGAGAGAGAGAGAGTGTGGGTGAGAGAGAGGGAGAGTATGGTTGAGAGAGAGAGAGTGTAAGTGAGAAAGGGAGAGAGAGTGGGTGAGAGAGAGGGAGAGTGTGAGAGAGAGAGAGTGTGAGGGTGAGAGAGAGGGAGAGTGCGCGTGAGAGAGAGGGAGAGTGTGGGTGAGTGAGAGAGTGTGTGTGTGAGAAAGGGAGAGAGAGTGGGTGAGAGAGAGGGAGAGTGTGGGTGAGAAAGGGAGAGAGAATGTGACTGTGAAACATACGGATTTTAGGTGTGAGTTTGTGAAAGAGAGTGTCGGTGAGAATGAGAGTGTGTGGGTGAGCGTGAGAGAATATGGGTGAGAAAGAGTGAGAGATTGGCTGTGAGGAAGAAAGTGTGGGTGAGAGATAGAGTGTGGGTGAGAGAGAGAGTTCCTGTGGGTGCGGGTGAGAGTGAGTGGGTGAGAGAGAGAGAGTGTGTGTGTGGGTGTGGGTGAGAGAGGAAGAGTGAGTGTGGGTGAGAGAGGGAAAGAAAGTGGGTGAGAGGTAGAGAAATCGAGGGAGAGAGAGAATATAGGTGAGAGAGAGACAGACAGAATGTGGGTCAGACAGACATTGTGTGGATGAGAGAGTGTTTGGGTGAGAACGAGAGTGTGGTTGATAGAGGGAGAGTATGGGTGAGAAAGAGAGAGAGAGTGGATGTGAGACATACAGTTTGTGGGTGAGAATGAGACAATGTGAGTGTGGGTGAGAGAGAGAGAGTGTGTGGGTGAGAGAGAGGGACAGTTTGTGGGTGAGGGAGAGAGAGTGTGGGTGGGAGAGCGAGAGTATGTGGATGAGAGAGAAAGAGAGCGAGAATGGGTGAGAGAGAGGGAGCGAGTCTGGGTGAGAGAGAGAGAGTCTGGGTGAGAGAGAGAGTGAGAGTGGGTGAGAGAGAGGGTGAGTGCGGGTGAGAGAGAGGGAGAGTTTAGGTGAGATAGAGAGAGAGAGTGGGTGAGAGAGACAGAGAGTTTGGGTGGGAGAGAGGGAGAATGTGGCTGAGAGAGAGAGAAAATGTGTGTGAGTTAGAGAGAAAGTGGGTGAGAGAGAGAGTGTGTGCACATGGGTGTGGGTGAGGGGAAGGGAGAGGGTTTCTGTGAGAGGGAGGGTGTGGGTGTGAGAGAGAGAGAGAGAATGTGGGTGTGACAGACAATGTGTGGGTGAAAACGAGAATGTGGGTGAGAAAGAGAGAGAGAGTGGATGTGAGAGATGCAGTTTGTGGGTGAGAGCGAAACTGAGAGACTGTGGGTGAGAGGGAGAGAGATTGTGGGTGAGAGAGAGAGATACTGTGGTTGAGAGAGAGTGCAGGTAGGAGAGAAGGAGATTGTGTGTGAGAGACAGAGAGAGTATGGTTGAGACAGAGGGAGTGTGCGAGTGAGAAAGAGTGTTTGTGTGGGTGTGGATGAGAAGGAAAGTGTGGGTGAGAGAAGAAGATAGTGGGTTGAGAGAGAGAGAGTGTGGGTGAGAGAGAGCGATTTTGTATGTGAGAGAGAGAATGGGTGAGACAGAGAGAGTGCAGGTGAGAAAGAGGGAGAGTGCGGGTGAAAGAGAGAGAGTGGGTGAGAGAGAGAAAGATTGTGCGGGAGGGTGTGGGTGAGAGGAAGGGTGAGGGTTTGGGTGAGAGAGAGTGTCGGAGAGAGAGGGAGAGAGTGCAGGTGAGAGAGAGGGAGAGCATGCGGGTGAGAAAGAGAGATTGTGTGTGAGGGTGTGGGTGAGAGGGAGGGATTGGGTGTGGGTTAGAGTGAGGAAGAGGGTCTGGGTGAGAGGGAGTTTTTGGGTGAGATTTGGGAGAATGAGAGAGTGTGTGTGTGAAACATAGAGTGTGGGTGAGTGAGGGAGAGAGAGTGTGGGTGAGAGAGAGGGAGAGAGTGTGGGTGAGAGAGGGAAAGAAAGTGGGTGAGAGGTGGAGAGAGAGGGAGAGAGAGAATGTGGGTGAAAGAGAGAGAGAGAATGTGGCTGAGAGGGAGAGAGAGAGAATGTGGATGAGAGGGAGAGAATGTGAGTGAGGCAGACAGTTTGTTGTTGAAAGGGTGTGTGTGTGAGAACGAGATATAGAGTGAGAGGGGGAGAGTTTGGTGAGAAACAGAGAGAGAGAGTTGATGTGAGACATACAGTTTGTGGGTGAGAGCGAGAGAAAGATATTGTGTGTAAGAGAGAGAGAATGTGGGTGAGAGAGAGAGAGTGCGGGTGAGAGAGAGAGAGAGTGTGGGTGAGAGAGAGGGAAATTGTAGGTGAGAGAGAGAGAGAGAGTGGGTGAGAGAGAGGGAGAGAGTGGGTGAGAAAGGGAGAGAGAGAGTGAGTGTGAAACAGACGGATCTGGGTGAGTGCAATAGAAAGAGAGTATGGGTGAGAGAGAGAGTGTGTGGGTGAAGGAGAGAAAATATGGGAGCGAATGAGAAAGAGATTGGTTGTGAGAGAGAGAGAGTGTGGGTGAGAGAGTGAGTTCCTGTGGGTGTGGGTAAGAGTTAATGGGTGGGTGAGAGAGAGTGTGGGTGAGAGAGGAAGAAAGTCTGGGTGAGAAAGAGAGAGAGAGAGTGAGTGTGAGATGTATGGATTTTGGGTGAGAGCGAGAGAAAGAGAGTGTCGGTGAGAGGGAGAGTGTGTTGGTGAGGGTTAGAGGGTGCGGTGTGAGAAGGAGAGTATGGTTGATATTGATAGAATATGGGTGAGAAAGAGAGAGAGAGTGCAGGTGGGAGAGAGAGAGAGTGTGGGTGAGAGATAGAGAGAGAGAGTGGGTGTGAGAGAGAGATCATGTGAGGGTGAGAGAGAGGGAGAGTGCGGGTGAGAAGAGGGAGTGTGGGTGAGAGAGAGAGAGAGAGTGGCTGAGAAAGAGAGAGAGTGGGTGAGAGAAAGGGAGAGTGTGGGTGAGAAAGGGAGAGAGAGTGAAAGTGTGAGACAGGGATTTTGTGGGAAGCGAGAGAAAGAGAGTGTCGGTGAGAGAGAGAGTGTGGATGAGTGAGAGAGAATATGGATGAGAAAGAGAGAAAGATTGGGTGTGAGGGAGAGGGTGTGTGGGTGAGAGATAGAGTGTCGGTGAGAGAGAGATTTCCTGTGGGTGCGGGTGAGAAGGAGTGGGTGGGAGAGAGGTAGAGACGGGGTGGGTGAGACAGAGTGGGTGAGAGAGAGAGAGAGACAGTGTGAGGGTGAGAAGAGGGAAAGTGTGGGTGAGAGAGAGGGCGAGTGTGGGTGAGAGAGAGGGAGTGTGTGGGTGAGAGAGAGAGAGAGTGTGGGTGAGAAAGGGAGAGAGGGTGGGTGAGAGAGAGGGAGAGTGTGGGTGAGCGAGAGAGTGTGGGTGAGAAAGGGAGAGAGAGTGGGTGAGAGAGAGGGAGAATGTGGGTGAGAAAGGGAGAGAGAATGTGAGTGTGAAACATACGGATTTTAGGTGTGAGATTGAGAAAGAGAGTGTCGGTGAGAGAGAGAGTGTGTGGGTGAGCGTGAGAGAATATGGGTGAGAAAGAGAGAGAGATTGTCTGTGAGAGAGAAAGTGTGGGTGAGAGATAGTGTGTGGGTGAGAGAGATAGTTCCTGTGGGTGAGAGTGAGTGGGTGAGAGAGAGAGAGAGTGTGTGTGTGGGTGTGGGTGAGAGAGGAAGAGTGAGTATGGGTGAGAGAGGGAAAGAAAGTGGGTGAGAGGTAGAGAAATCGAGGGATAGAGAGAATATAGGTGAGAGAGAGACAGACAGAATTTGGGTCAGACAGACATTGTGTGGATGAGAGAGTGCTTGGGTGAGAACGAGAGTGTGGGTGATAGAGGGAGAGTATGGGTAAGAAAGAGAGAGAGAGTGGATGTGAGACATACAGTTTGTGGGTGAGAGCGAGACAATGTGAGTGTGGGTGAGAGAGAAAGAGTGTGTGGGTGAGCGAGAGGGACAGTTTGTGGGTGAGGGAGAGAGAGTGTGGGTGGGAGAGAGAGAGTATGTGGATGAGAGAGAGAGAGAGCGAGAATGGGTGATAGAGAGGGAGCGAGTCTGGGTGAGAGAGAGAGAGTCTGGGTGATAGAGAGAATGAGAGTGGGTGAGAGAGAGGGTGAGTGTGGGTGAGAGAGAGGGAGAGTTTAGGTGAGATAGAGAGAGAGAGTGGGTGAGAGAGAGAGAGAGTTTGTGTGGGAGAGAGGGAGAATGTGGGTGAGAGAGAGAGAAAATGTGTGAGTTAGAGAGAGAGTGGGTGAGAGAGAAGGTGTTTGCACATGGGTGTGGGTGAGGGGAATGGAGAGAGATTCTGTGAGAGGGAGGGTGTGGGTGTGAGAGAGAGAGAGATAATGTTGGTGCGACAGACAGTGTGTGGGTGAAAACGAGAATGTGGGTGAGAAAGTGAGAGAGAGTGGATGTGAGAGATGCTGTTTGTGGGTGAGAGCGACACTGAGAGACTCTGGGTGAGAGGGACGGTGTGGGTGACAGAGGAGAGAGAATGTTGGTGAGAGAGAGAAAGAGTGGGTGAGTGAGATGGAGAGTGCAGGTGAGAGAGAGAGAATGTGGTTGAGAGAAGGAGAGTGAGTGCACTTGAGGGAGGAAAATATTGCATTTGAGAGAGAGAGAGTGGGTGAGAGAGAGAGAGAGTGTGAGGGTGAGGGAGCGGGAGAGTGTGGGTGAGAGAGAGAGGGTGTGTGGTTGAGAAAGGGAGAGAGAGTGGGTGAGAGAGAGGGAGAGTGTGGGTGAGAGAGAGAGAGAGTGTGGGTGAGAGAGGGAAAGAAAGTGGGTGAGAGGTGGAGAGAGAGGGAGAGAGAATGTGGGTGAAAGAGAGAGAGAGAATGTGGCTGAGAGGGAGAGAGAGAGAATGTGGATGAGAGGGAGAGAATGTGAGCGAGGCAGACAGTTTGTTGTTGAAAGGGTGTGTGTGTGAGAAAGAGATATAGGGTGAGAGAGGGAGAGTTTGGTGAGAAACAGAGAGAGAGAGTTGATGTGAGACATACAGTTTGTGGGTGAGAGCGAGAGAAAGATATTTTGTGTAAGAGAGAGAGAGTACGGGTGAGAGTGAGAGAGAGTGCGGGTGAGAGAGAGGGAGATTTTGGGTGAGAGAGAGAGAGAGAGTGGGTGAGAGAGAGGGAGAGTGTGGGTGAGAAAGGGAGAGAGAGAATGAGTGTGAAACAGACGGATCTTGGGTGAGTGCGAGAGAAAGAGAGTATTGGTGAGAAAGAGAGTGTGTGGGTGAGGGAGAGAGAATATGGGAGCGAAAGAGAAAGAGATTGGGTGTGAGAGAGAGAGAGAGTGCGGGTGAGAGATAGAGTGTGTGTGAGAGAGAGAGTTCCTTTGGGTGTGGGTTAGAGTTAATGGGTGTGTGAGAGAGACTGTGCGTGAGAGAGGAAGAAAGTCTGAGTGAGAAAGGGAGAGAGAGAGTGAGTGTGAGATATAGGGATTTTGTGTGAGAGCGAGAGAAAGAGAGTGTCGATGAGAGGGAGAGTGTGATGGTGAGGGATATAGAGTATGGTGTGAGAAGGAGGGTATGGTTGAGATTGATAAAATATGGGTGAGAAAGAGAGAGAGAGAGTGCAGGTGGGAGAAAGAGAGAGAGTGTGGGTGAGAGATAGAGAGCAAGAGTGGGTGTGTGAGAGAGATCATGTGAGGGTGATAGAGAGGGAGAGTGCCGGTGAGAAGAATGAGTGTGGGTGAGAGAGAGAAAGACAGTGGTTGAGAAAGAGAGAGAGTGGGTGAGAGAGTGGGAGAGTGTGGGTGAGAAAGGGAAAGAGAATGTGAGTATGAAACATACGGATTTTAGGTGTGAGCTTGAGAAAGAGAGTGTCGTTGAGAGAGAGAGTGTGTGGTTGAGCGAGAGAAAATATGGGTGAGAAAGAGAGAGAGATTGGCTGTGAGAGAGAAAGTGTGGGTGTGAGATAGAGTGTGGGTGAGAGAGAGAGTTGTTGTGGGTGCGGGTGAGAGTGAATGGGTGAGAGAGAGAGAGTGTGTGTGTGGGTGTGGGTGAGAGAGGAAGAGTGAGTGTGGGTGAGAGAGGGAAAGAAAGTGGGTGAGAGGTAGAGAAATCGAGTGAGAGAGAGAATATAGGTGAGAGAGAGACAGACAGAATGTGGGTCAGACAGACATTGTGTGGATGAGAGAGTGTTTGGGTGAGAACGAGAGTGTGGGTGATAGAGGGAGAGTATGGGTGAGAAAGAGAGAGAGTGGATGTGAGACATACAGTTTGTGGGTGAGAGTGAGACAATGTGAGTGTGGGTGAGAGAGAGAGAGAGTGTGTGGGTGAGGGAGAGGGACAGTTTGTGGGTGAGGGAGAGAGAGTGTGGGTGGGAGAGAGAGAGTATGTGGATGAGAGAGAGCGAGAGAGAGCGAGAGTGGGCGAGAGAGAGGGAGGGTGGGTGAGAGAGAGAGAGTCTGGGTGAGAGAGAGAGAGAGAGTGGGTGAGAGAAAGGGTGAGTGTGGGTGAGAGAGAGGGAGAGTTAAGGTGAGATAGAGAGAGACAGAGTGGGTGAGAGAGAGAGAGAGTTTGGGTGGGAGAGAGGGAGAATGTGGGTGAGAGAGAGAGAAAATGTGTGTGAGATAGAGAGAGAGTGGGTGAGAGAGAGAGTGTGTGCACGTGGGTGTGGTTGAGGGGAAGGGAGAGGGTTTCTGTGAGAGGGAGGGTGTGGGTGTGAGAGAGAGAGAGAGAATGTGGGTGAGACAGACAGTGTGTGGGTGAAAACGAGAATGTGGGTGTGAAAGAGAGAGAGAGTGGATGTGAGAGATGCAGTTTGTGCGTGAGAGCGACACTGAGAGACTGTGGGTGAGGGAGAGAGTGTGGGTGATAGTGCGAGATACTGTGGGTGAGAGAGAGTGCAGGTGGGAGAGAAGGAGATTGTGTGTGAGAACAGAGAGAGTATGGTTGAGACAGAGGGAGTGTGCGAGTGAGAGAGAATGTTTGTGTGGGTGTGGATGAGAGGGAGAGTGTGGGTGAGAGAGGGAGATAGTGGGGTGAGAGAGAGAGAGTGTGGGTGAGAGAGAGCGATTTTGTATGTGAGAGGGAGAATGGGTGAGACAGAGAGAGTGCGGGTGAGAAAGAGGGAGAGTGCGGGTGAGAGAGAGGGAGAGTGTGGGTGAAAGAGAGAGAGTGGGTGAGAGAAAGAAAGATTGTGCGGGAGGGTGTAAGTGAGAGGAAGGGTGAGGGTTTGGGTGAGAGACAGTGTCGGAGAGAGAGGGAGAGAGTGCAGGTGAGAGAGAGGGAGAGCATGCGGGTGAGAAAGAGAGAGTGTGTGTGAGGGTGTGGGTGAGAGGGAGGGAGTGGGTGTGGGTTAGAGTGAGGGAGAGGGTCTGGGTGAGAGGGAGTTTGTGGGTGAGAGAGAGGGAGAATGAGAGAGTGTGCGTGTGAAACATAGAGTGTGGGTAAGACAGAGAGAGAGAGTGTCGGTGAGAGAGTGTGAGAGTGTGGGTGATTGAGGGAGAGAGAGTGTGGATGAGAGAGAGGGAGAGAGTGTGGTTGAGAGAGAGAGGGAGTGTGTGTGTGTGTGTGCGTGATAGAGAGGGAGTGTGTGTGGGTGTGGGTAAGAGGGAGGTAGAGGTTATGGATGAGAGGGAGGGAGAGTGTGTTGGAGTTTTGGGGGAAGAGTGTGTGGGTGAGAGGGAGGGTGTGGGTGACAGAGGAGAGAGAATGTTGGTGAGAGAGAGAAAGAGTGGGTGAGAGAGATGGAGAGTGCAGGTGAGAGAGAGAGAATGCGGTTGAGAGAGGGAGAGTGAGTGCACTTGAGAGAGGGAAATATTGCATTTGAGGGAGAGAGTGTGGGTGAGAGAGAGAGAGAGTGTGGGTTTGAGAGAGAGAGAGAGAGTGTGGGTGAGAGAGAGAGAGAGAGTGGGTGAGAGAGAGAGAGAGCGGGTTAGTGTGAGAGTGGGTGAGAAAGAGGGAGAGTGCGGGTGAGAGAGAGGGAGAGTGTGGGTGAAAGAGAGAGATTGGGTGAGAGAGAGAAAGATTGTGCGGGAGGGTGTGGGTGAGAGGAAGGGTGAGGATTTGGGTGAGAGAGAGTGTCGGAGAGAGAGGGAGAGAGTGCAGGTGAGAGAGAGGGAGAGCATGCGGGTGAGAAAGAGAGAGTGTGTGTGAGGGTTTGGGTGAGAGGGAGGGAGTGGGTGTGGGTTAGAGTGAGGGAGATGGTCTGGGTGAGAGGGAGTTTGTGGGTGAGAGAGAGGGAGAATGAGAGACTGTGTGTTTGAAACAAAGAGTGTGGGTAAGACAGAGAGAGAGAGTGTCGGTAAGAGAGTGTGAGAGTGTGGGTGAGTGAGGGAGAGAGAGTGCGGATGAGAAAGAGGGAGAGTGCGGGTGAGAGAGAGGGAGAGTGTGGGTGAAAGAGAGAGAGTGGGTGAGAGAAAGAAAGATTGTGCGGGAGGGTGTGAGTGAGAGGAAGGGTGAGGGTTTGGGTGAGAGACAGTGTTGGAGAGAGAGGGAGAGAGTGCAGTTGAGAGAGAGGGAGAGCATGCGGGTGAGAAAGAGAGAGTGTGTGTGAGGGTGTGGGTGAGAGGGAGGGAGTGGGTGTGGGTTAGAGTGAGGGAGAGGGTCTGGGTGAGAGGGAGTTTGTGGGTGAGAGAGAGGGAGAATGAGAGAGTGTGCGTGTGAAACATAGAGTGTGGGTAAGACAGAGAGAGAGAGTGTCGGTGAGAGAGTGTGAGAGTGTGGGTGATTGAGGGAGAGAGAGTGTGGATGAGAGAGAGAGAGAGAGTGTGGTTGAGAGAGAGAGGGAGTGTGTGTGTGTGTGTGTGCGTGATAGAGAGGGAGTGTGTGTGGGTGTGTGTAAGAAGGAGTTAGAGGTTATGGATGAGAGGGAGGGAGAGTGTGTTGGAGTTTTGGGGGAAGAGGGTGTGGGAGAGAGGGACGGTGTGAGTGACAGAGGAGAGAGAATGTTGGTGAGAGAGAGAAAGAGTGGATGAGAGAGATGGAGAGTGCAGGTGAGAGAGAGAGAATGTGGTTGAGAGAGGGAGAGTGAGTGCACTTGAGAGAGGGAAATATTGCATTTCAGTGAGAGAGTGTGGGTGAGAGAGAGAGAGAGTGTGGGTTTGAGAGAGAGAGAGAGAGTGTGGGTGAGAGAGAGAGAGAGAGTGGGTGAGAGAGAGAGAGAGTGGGTGAGTGAGAGAGTGGGTGAGAGAGAGGGAGAGTGTGGATGAGAGAGAGGGAGAGTGCAGGTGAGAGAGAGGGAGAGTGTGGGTGAGAGAGACAGAGAGAACGTCGGTGCGACAGTGTGTGAGTGAGAACGAGAATGTGGGTGAGAAAGAGAGAGAGAGTGGATGTGAGAGATACAGTTTTTGGGTGAGAGCGACACAAAGAAAGTGTGGGTGAGAGAGAGAGAGTGGGTGAGAGAGGGGGAGAATGTGGGTGAGACAGAGAGAGAGAGTATGGGAGACAGAGAGGGAGAGTGTGGATGAGAGAGAGGTAGAGTGTGAGTGAGAGAGAGAGAGTTTGGTTTCGAGAGAGTGGGTGAGAGAGGGAGAGTGTGGGTGTGAGAGGGAGATAGTGTGGGTGAGAGAGAGAGAGAGTGTGGGTGAGAGAGAGAGTGTCAGTGAGAGAGAGGGAGAGAGCGTCGGTGAGAGAGAAAGAGTGGGTGAGAGATGGAGAGAGAGAGTGGGTGAGAGAGAGGGAGACTGCGGGTGAGAAAGAGGGAGAGTGCGGGTGAGAGAGAGGGAGAGTGTGGGTGAAAGAGAGAGAGTGGGTGAGAGAGAGAACGATTGTTTGGGAGGGTGTGGGTGAAAGGAAGGGTGAGGGTTTGGGTGAGAGAGAGAGTATCGGTTAGAGAGACTGTGTGTGGGTGAGAAAGAATGTGGGTGAGAAAGTGAGAGAGAGGATGTGAGAGATACAGTTTGTGTAAGACAGCGACACAAAGAGATTTTGGGTGAGAGAGAGAGCGAGTGTGTGGGTGAGGGAGAGGGAGTGTGTTGGTGCGGGACAGAGAGAGAATGTGGGTGAGAGAGGGAGACAGTGTGGGTGACAGAGGGAGATACTGTGGGTGAGAGAGAGTGCAGCTGGGAGAGAGTAAGATTTTGTGTGAGAGACAGGGAAAGTATGGTTGAGAGAGAGGGAGTGTGCGGGTCAGGGATAGAGAGAGAGCTGGTGTAAGTGAGTGTGTGTGGGTGAGAGGGATTGTTTGTGTGTTGTGGTTGAGAGGGAGGGTGTGGGTGAGAGGCAGACACAGTTTGGTTGAGAGAGGGAATGAATGTGGGTGAGAGGTAGAGAGAGTGAGAGAGACAGAATGTAGGTGAGAGAGAGCGAGAATGTGGGTGATTTAGATAGCGTGTGGGTGAGAGAAGGAGAGAGAGAATGGGAGAAAGAGTGGGTGAGAGAGAGTGTAAGGGTGAGATAGAGGGAGAGTGTGTGGGTGAGAGAGAGAGTGGGTGAGAGAGAGGGAGAGTGTGGGTGAGAGAGAGAGAGAGTGTGGGTGAGAGAGAGGGAGAGTGTGGGTGAGAGAGGGAGAGAATGTGGGTGAGAGAGAGAATGTGGGTGAGTCAGTGAGCGTGTGAGTGAAAGGGAGAGAGAGAATGGGTGAGAGATAGAAAGAGTGGGTGAGTAAGAGGGAGAGAGTGCAGTTGAGAGAGATGGAGAGCGTGCGAGTGAGAGAGAGAGAGTGTGTGTGTGGGTGTGGGTGAGAGGGAGGGAGAGGTTGTGTGTTAGAGGGAGGGAGAGGGTCTGGGTGAGAGGGATTTTGCGGGTGAGAGAGATGGAGAATGAGAGAGTGTGTGTGAAAAATAGAGTGTGGGTGAGAGAGAGAGAGACTGTCAGTGAGAGAGTGTGAGAGTGTGGGTGAGTGAGGGAGAGAGTGTGGGTGAGAGAGAGGGAGAGAGGGTGGATGAGAGAGAGAGGGAGTGTGTGTGTGGGTGAGAGAGAGAGAGAGTGTGTGTGGGTGTGGGTGAGAGGGAGGGAGATGTTGTGGGTGAGAGGGAGGGGGAGTGTGTGGGTGTTTGGGGGGAAGAGGGTGTGGGTGATAGGAGGGAGGGTGTGGGTGACAGAGGAGAGAGAATGTCGGTGAGAGAGAGAAAGAATGGGTGAGAGAGACGGAGAGTGCGGTTGAGCGATAGAGAGTGTGGTTGAGAGAGGGAGAGAGAAAATGTGGGTGTGTGTGGGTGAGAGAGAGAGAGAATGGGTGAGATAGAAAGATAGGTTCAGAGAGTGTGTGGGTGAGATAGAGAGAGGGTGTGGATGAGAGAGAGGGGGAGTGTGTGTGTGCGTTAGAGACAGATTGTGTGTGTGAGTGTGGGTGAGAGGGAAGGAGAGGGTATGGGTTAGAGGGAGGTAGAGGGTGTGGGTTAGAGGGAGGGAGAGGGTGTGGGTGACTGAGGAGATAGAATGTCGGTGAGAGAGAGGGAGAGTGTCGGTGAGAGAAAAAGAGTAGTGAGAGAGGGGGAGAGTGAGTATGGGTGAGAGAGGGAAAGAAAGTGTGTGACAGATAGAGAGAGAGTGAGAGAGAGAATGTGGGAGAGAGAGAGAATGTGGGTGAGATAGACAGTGTGTGGCTGAGAGAGAGAGAAAGCGTGGGTGAGAGAGAGATAGAGTTTGGGTGTGGGTATGGGTGAGAGAGGGAGAGTGAGTGTGCATGAGAGAGGGAAAGAAAGTGAGTGAGAGGTAGAGAAATAGAGGGAGAGAGAGAATATAGGTGAAAGAGAGAGACAGCGAGAATGTGGGTGAGACAGACTGTGTGTGGATGAGAGAGTGTTTGCGTGAGAACGAGAGTGTGGGTGATAGAGGGAGAGTATGGTTTAGCAAGAGAGACAGAGTGGATGTGTGACATACAGTTTGTGGGTGAGAGCGAGACAAAGAGTGTGGGTGAGAGCGAGAGTGTGTGGGTGAGAGAGAGAGAGGTGGGTGAGAGAGAGGGAGAGAGTGTGGGTGAGAGAGAGAGGGAGTGTGTGTGTGTGTGTGCGTGAGAGAGAGGGAGTGTGTGTGGGTGTGGGTGAGAGGGTGGGAGCGGATGTGGATGAGAGGGAGGGAGAGTGTGTTGGAGTTTTGGGGGAAGAGTGTGTGGGTGAGAGGGAGGGTGTGGGTGACAGAGGAGAAAGAATGTTGGTGAGAGAGAGAAAGAGTGGGTGAGAGAGATGGAGAGTGCAGGTGAGAGAGAGAGAATGTGGTTGAGAGAGAGAGATTGAGAGAGAGAATGTGGGAGGGAGAGAGAATGTGGGTGAGATAGACAGTGTGTGGCTGAGAGAGAGAGAGAGCGTCGATGAGAGAGAGAGAGTGTGTGGGTGTGGGTGTGGGTGAGAGGGGGAGAGTGAGTGTGCGTGAGAGAGGGAAAGAAAGTGAGTGAGAGGTAGAGAAATAGAGGGAGAGAAAGAATATAGGTGAAAGAGAGAGACAGGGAGAATGTGGGTGAGACAGACCGTGTGTGGATGAGAGAGTGTTTGCGTGAGTACGAATGTGTGGGTGATAGAGGGAGAGTATGGTTAATAAAGAGAGAGAGAGTGGATGTGTGACATACAGTTTGTGGGTGAGAGCGAGACAAAGATTGTGGATGAGAGAGCGAGTGTGTGGGTGAGAGAGAGAGAGGTGGGTGAGAGAGAGGGAGAGTGTGGCAGACAGAGAGAGTGCATGTGGCTGCGGGTGAGAGCGAATGGGTGGGAGAGAGGGAGAGTGTGTGTGAGACATACAGATAGTGTGTGAGAGAGTGTGTGTGGGTATGGGTGAGAGAGTTTGTGGGTGAGGGAGAGTGAGTGGGTGAGAATGTGAGAGAGTGTGGGTGAGAGAGAGAGAGTGGGTGTGAGACATACAGATGGTGGGTTAGAGAGTAAAAGAGAGTTTGAGAGTGTGGGTGAGAAAGAGAGAGAAACGGGTGTGAGACATACCGTTGTGGTGAGAGAGTTAGTGTGGGCGAGTGAGAGCGAGAATGTGGGTGAGAGAGGGAGAGAGTGTGGGTGAGTGAGAGAGAGAATGAGAGAATGTGGATGTGAGACATAGAGTGTGGGTGAGAGAAAGGGAGAGAGTGGGTGAGAGAGGAAGAGTGTGGGTGAGAGAGAGGGAGAGAGAGCTGGTGTGAGAGATTGTGTGTGGGTGAGAGAAAGTGTTTGTGTGGGTGTGGGTGAGCGGCAGACAGAGTGTGGGTGAGGGAGCGAATGATTGTGGGTGAGAGGTAGAGAGAGTGAGAGAGACAGAATATGTGTGAGAGAGAGAGAGAATGTGGGTGACTCAGAGAGCGTGTGGGTCAGAGAGGGAGAGAAAGAATGGGTGAGAGGGAGAGTGTGGGTGAGAGAGAGAGTGGGTGAGAGCGAGGGAGAGTGTGGGTGAGAGAGAGAGTGGGTGAGAGAGAGAGAGAGGGTGAGAGAGAGAGAGAGAATGGGTGAGAGAGAGGGAGATTGCGGGCGAGAGAGAGAGAGTGTGGGTCAGAGAAAACAAGAGTGGGTGAGAGAGGGAGATACAGTGGGTGAGAGAGAGTGCAGGTGAGGGAGAAGGAGATTGTGTGTAAAAGACAGGGACAGTTTGGTTGAGAGAAAGGGAGTGTGCAGGTGAGAGAGAGGGAGTGAGAACGGGTGAGAAAGAGTGTGTGTGTGGGAGTGGGTGAGAGGGAGAGGGAGAGGGTGTGGGTGCGAGGGAGGGTGTGGATGAGAGAGTGAGAGCGAGTGTGGGTGAGAGAGGGAGAGTGTGGGTGAGAGAGCGAGGTAGTGTGAGAGAGAGAGAGCGAGATTGTGGGTGAGAGAGAGTGTGTGTGGGTGAGAGGCAGAGTGTTTGTGTGGGTGCGCGCAAGAGGAAGAGATAGGGTATGGTTGAGATGGATGGTGTGGGTAAGAGAGAGAATGTGGGTGAGTCTTTGAGCATGTGAGTGAGAGAGAGAGAGAGTATAGGTAAGAGAGAGAAAGAGTAGGTGAGAGAGAGGGAGAGAGTGCTGGTGAGAGAGAGGGAGAGCATGCGGGTGAGAAAGAGAGAGTGTGTGTGAGGGTGTGGGTGAGAGGGAGGGAGTGGGTGTGGGTTAGAGTGAGGGAGAGGGTCTGGGTGAGAGGGAGTTTGTGGGTGAGAGAGAGGGAGAATGAGAGAGTGTGTGTGTGAAACATAGAGAGTGGGTGAGACAGAGAGAGAGAGTGTCGGTGAGAGAGTGTGAGAGTGTGGGTGAGAGTGAGGGAGAGAGTGTGGGTGAGAGAGAGAGGGAGTGTGTGTGTGTGTGTGTGTGTGAGAGAGAGGGAGTCTGTGTGAGTGTGGGTGAGAGAGAGCGATAGTGTGGGTGTGAAAGGGAGAGAGTGTGGGTGAGTGAGAGGGAGAATGAGAGAATGTGGGTGTGAGACATAGAGTGTGGGTGAGAGAGGAGAGAGAGTGTCGGTTAGAGATAGTGAGTCTGTGGGTGAGAGACAGGGAGAGATTGTGAGTGAGAGAGGGAGAGAGTGCAGGTGAGAGAGAGGGAGTGCGGGCGGGTGATAGAGAAAGAGTGTGTGTGTGGGTGTGGGTGAGAGGGAAGGAGAGGGTCTGGGTGAGAGGGAGTTTGTGGTTGAGAGAGAGGGAGAATGAGAGAGTGTGTGTGTGAAATATTGAGTGTGGGTGAGAGAGAGAGTTTTGGTGAGAGAGTGTGAGTGTGTGGGTGAGTGAGGGAGAGAGATTGTGGTTGAGAGAGAGAGTGTGGGTGAGAGAGAGAGGGAGTGTGTGTGTGGGTGAGAGAGAGAGAGAGTGTGTGTGGGTGTGGGTAAGAGGGATGGAGAGTGTGTTGGAGTTTGTGGGGAAGAGTGTGTGGGTGAGCGGGAGGGTGTGGGTGACAGAGGAGAGAGTGGGTGAGAGAGAGAAAGATTGTGAGGGAGGGTGTGGGTGAGAGGAAGGGTGCGGGTTTGGGTGAGAGAGAGTGTCGGAGAGAGAGGGAGAGAGAGCAGGTGAGAGAGAGGGAGAGCATGCGGTTGAGAAAGAGAGATTGTGTGTGAGGGAGTGGGTGAGAGGGAGGGATTGGGTGTGGGTTAGAGTGAGGGAGAGGGTCTGGGTGAGAGGGAGTTTGTGGGTGAGAGAGAGGGAGAATGAGATAGTGTGTGTGTGAAACATAGAGTGTGGGTGAGTGAGGGAGAGAGAGTGTGGGTGAGAGTGAGGGAGACAGTGTGCGTGAGAGAGAGAGGGAGTGTGTGTGTGTGCGTGCGTGACAGAGAGGGATTGTGTGTGGGTGTGGGTAAGAGGGAGGGAGAGGTTGCGGATGAGAGCGAGGGAGAGTGTGTTGGAGTTTTGGGGGAAGAGGGTGTGGGAGAGAGGGACGGTGTGAGTGACAGAGGAGAGAGAATGTTGGTGAGAGAGAGAAAGAGTGGGTGAGAGAGATGGAGAGTGCAGGTGAGAGAGAGAGAATGTGGTTGAGAGAGGGAGAGTGAGTGCACTTGAGAGTGGGAAATATTGCATTTGAGAGAGAGAGAGTGGGTGAGAGAGAGAGAGTGTGTGTGTGTGATGGAGCGGGAGAGTGTGGGTGAGAGAGAGAGAGTGTGTTGTTGAGAAAGGGAGAGAGAGTGGGTGAGAGAGAGGGAGTGTGTGTGTGAGTGGTAGAGAGTGTGGGTGAGAGAGGGAAAGAAAGTGGGTGAGAGGTGGAGAGAGAGGGTGAGAGAGAATGTGGGTGAAAGAGAGAGAGAATGTGGTTGAGAGGGAGAGAGAGAGAATGTGGATGAGAGGGAGAGAATGTGAGCGAGGCAGACAGTTTGTTGTTGAAAGAGTGTGTGTTTGAGAACGAGTTATAGGCTGAGAGGGGGAGAGTTTGGTGAGAAACAGAGAGAGAGAGTTGATGTGAGACATACAGATTGTGGGTGAGAGCGAGAGAAAGATATTGTGTGTAAGAGAGAGAGAGTGTGGGTGAGAGAGAGAGAGTGCGGGTGAGAGAGAGAGAGTGTGGGTGAGAGAGAGGGAGATTGTGGGTGAGAGAGAGAGAGAGAGTGGGTGAGAGAGAGGGAGAGTGTGGGTGAGAAAGGGAGAGACAGAGTGAGTGTGAAACAGACGGATCTTGGGTGAGTGCAAGAGAAAGAGAGTATTGGTGAGAGAGAGAGTTTGTGGGTGAGGGTGAGAAAATATGGGAGCGAAAGAGAAAGAGATTGGTTGTGAGAGAGAGAGAGTGTGGGTGAGAGAGTGAGTTTTTGTGGGTGTGGGTTAGAGTTAATGGGTGGGTGAGAGAGACTGTGGGTGAGAGAGGAAGAAAGTCTGAGTGAGAAAGGGAGAGAGAGAGTGAGTGTGAGATATATGGATTTTGGGTGAGAGCGAGAGAAAGAGAGTGTCGGTGAGAGGGAGAGTGTGTTGGTGAGGGATAGAGAGTGCGGTGTGAGAAGGAGAGTATGGTTGAGATTGATAGAATATGGGTGAGAAAGAGAGAGAGTGTGCAGGTGGGAGAGAGAGAAAGTGTGGGTGAGAGATAGAGAGAGAGAGTGGGTGTGAGAGAGAGATCATGTGAGGGTGAGAGAGAGGGGGAGTGCGGGTGAGAAGAGGGAGTGTGGGTGAGAGAGAGAGAGAGAGTGACTGAGAAAGAGAGAGAGTGGGTGAGAGAAAGGGAGAGTGTGGGTGAGAAAGGGAGAGAGAGTGTGAGTGTGAGACAGGGATTTTGTGGGAGAGCGAGAGAAAGAGAGTGTCGGTGAGAGAGAGTGTGTGGATGAGTGAGAGAGAATATGGATGAGAAAGAGAGAGAGATTGGGTATGAGGGATAGGGTGTGTGGGTGAGAGATAGAGTGTCGGTGAGAGAGAGATTTCCTGTGGGTGCGGGTGAGAGGGAGTGGGTGAGAGAAAGGGAGAGAGTGGGTGGGTGAGAGAGAGTGGGTGAGAGAGAGAGAGAGAGACAGTGTGAGGGTGAGAAGAGGGAAATTGTGGGTGAGAGAGAGGGAGAGTGTGGGTGAGAGAGAGGGAGAGTGTGGGTGAGAGAGAGAGAGAATGTATGTGAGAAAGGGAGAGAGGGTGGGTGAGAGAGAGGGAGAGTGTGAGAGAGAGAGAGTGTGAGGGTGAGAGAGAGGGAGAGTGCACGTGAGAGAGAGGGAGAGTGTGGGTGAGCGAGAGAGTGTGGGTGAGAAAGGGAGAGAGTGGGTGAGAGAGAGGGAGAGTGTGGGTGAGAAAGGGAGAGAGAATGTGAGTGTGAAACATACGGATTTTAGGTGTGAGATTGAGAAAGAGAGTGTCGGTGAGAGAGAGAGTGTGTGGGTGAGCGTGAGTGAATATGGGTGAGAAAGAGAGAAAGATTGGCTGTGAGAGAGAAAGTGTGGGTGAGAGATAGAGAGTGAGTGAGGGAGAGAGTTCCTGTGGGTGCGGGTGAGAGTGAGTGGGTGAGAGAGAGAGAGTGTGTGTGTGGGTGTGGGTGAGAGAGGAAGAATGAGTGTGGGTGAGAGAGGGAAAGAAAGTGGGTGAGAGGTAGAGAAATCGAGGGAGAGAGAGAATATAGGTGAGAGAGAGACAGACAGAATGTGGGTCAGACAGACATTGTGTGGATGAGAGAGTGCTTGGGTGAGAACGAGAGTGTGGGTGATAGAGGGAGAGTATGGGTGAGAAAGAGAGAGAGAGTGGATGTGAGACATACAGTTTGTGGGTGAGAGCGAGACAATGTGAGTGTGGGTGAGAGAGAGAGAGTGTGTGGGTGAGGGAGAGGGACAGTTTGTGGGTGAGGGAGAGAGAGTGTGGGTGGGAGAGAGAGAGTATGTGGAAAAGAGAGAGAGAGAGAGCGAGAATGGGTGAGAGAGAGGGAGCGAGTCTGGGTGAGAGAGAGAGAGTCTGGGTGAGAGAGAGAGTGAGAGTGGGTGAGAGAGAGGGTGAGTGTGGGTGAGAGAGAGGGAGAGTTCAGGTGAGATAGAGAGAGAGAGTGGGTGAGAGAGAGAGAGAGTTTGTGTGGGAGAGAGGGAGAATGTGGCTGAGAGAGAGAGAAAATGTGTGTGAGTTAGAGAGAGACAGTGGGTGAGAGAGAGAGTGTGTGCACCTGGGAGTGGGTGAGGGGAAGGGAGAGGGTTTCTGTGAGAGGGAGGGTGTGGGTGTGAGAGAGAGAGAGAGAATGTGGGTGAGACAGACAGTGTGTGGGTGAAAACGAGAATGTGGTTGAGAAAGAGTGAGATAGTGGATGTGAGAGATGCAGTTTGTGGGTGAGAGCGACATGGAGAGACTGTTGGTGAGAGGGAGAGAGTGTGGGTGAGAGAGCGAGATACTGTGGGTGAGAGAGAGTGCAGGTGGGAGAGAAGGAGATTGTGTGTGAGAGACAGAGAGAGTATGGTTGAGACAGAGGGAGTGTGCGAGTGAGAGACAGTGTTTGTGTGGGTGTGGATGAGAGGGAGGGAGAGTGTGTTGGAGTTTTGGGTGAAGAGTGTGTCGGTGAGAGGGATGGTGTGGGTGACAGAGCAGAGAGAATGTTGGTGAGAGAGAGAAAGAGTGGGTGAGAGAGATGGAGATTGCAGGTGAGAGAGAGAGAATGTGGTTGAGAGAAGGAGACTGTGTGCACGTGAGGGAGGGAAATATTGCATTTGAGAGAGAGAGAGTGGGTGAGAGAGAGAGAGAGTGTGAGGGTGAGGGAGCGGGAGAGTGTGGGTGAGAGAGAGAGGTTGTGTGGTTGAGAAAGGGAGAGAGAGTGGGTGAGAGAGAGGGAGAGTGTGGTTGAGAGAGAGAGAGTGTGGGTGAGAGAGGGAAAGAAAGTGGGTGAGAGGTGGAGAGAGAGGGAGAGAGAGAATGTGGGTGAAAGAGAGAGAGAGAATGTGGCTGAGAGGGAGAGAGAGAGAATGTGGATGAGAGGGAGAGAATGTGAGCGAGGCAGACAGTTTGTTGTTGAAAGGGTGTGTGTGTGAGAAAGAGATATAGGGTGAGAGAGGGAGAGTTTGGTGAGAAACAGAGAGAGAGAGTTGAGGTGAGACATACAGTTTGTGGGTGAGAGCGAGAGAAAGATATTTTGTGTAAGAGAGAGAGTGCGGGTGAGAGTGAGAGAGAGTGCGGGTGACAGGGAGGGAGATTTTGGGTGAGAGAGAGAGAGAGGGTGAGAGAGAGAGAGAATGGGTGAGAGAGAGGGAGATTGCGGGTGAGAGAGAGAGAGAGTGTGGGTCAGAGAAAACAAGAGTGGGTGAGAGAGGGAGATACGGTGGGTGAGAGAGAGTGCAGGTGAGGGAGAGGGAGATTGTGTGTAAAAGACAGGGAGAGTTTGGTTGAGAGGAAGGGAGTGTGCAGTTGAGAGAGAGGGAGTGAGAACGGGTGTGAAAGAGTGTGTGTGTGGGAGTGGGTGAGAGGGAGAGGGTGTGGGTGCGAGGGAGGGTGTGGATGAGAGAGGGAGAGCGAGTGTGGGTGAGAGAGGGAGAGTGTGGGTGAGATAGCGAGGTAGTGTGAGAGAGAGAGAGCGAGATTGTCGGTGAGAGAGAGTGTGTGTGGGTGAGAGGCAGAGAGTTTGTGTGGGTGCGCGTAAGAGGAAGAGATAGGGTATGGTTCAGAGGGATGGTGTGGGTGAGAGAGGTAAAGAATGTGGGTAAGAGAGAGAATGTGGGTGAGTCAGTGAGCGTGTGAGTGAGAGAGAGGGAGAGAGTATAGTTAAGAGAGAGAAAGAGTAGGTGAGAGAGAGGGAGAGAGTGCAGGTGAGAGAGAGGGAGAGCATGCGGGTGAGAAAGAGAGAGTGTGTGTGAGGGTGTGGGTGAGAGGGAGGGAGTGGGTGTGGGTTAGAGTGAGGGAGAGGGTCTGGGTGAGAGGGAGTTTGTGGGTGAGAGAGAGGGAGAATGAGAGAGTGTGTGTGTGAAACATAGAGTGTGGGTGAGACAGAGAGAGAGAGTGTCGGTGAGAGAGTGTGAGAGTGTGGGTGAGAGAGAGGGAGAGAGTGTGGGTGAGAGAGAGAGGGAGTGTGTGTGTGTGTGTGCGTGAGAGAGAGGGAGTGTGTGTGGGTGTGGGTGAGAGGGAGGGAGAGGATGTGGATGAGAGGGAGGGAGAGTGTGTTGGAGTTTTGGGGGAAGAGTGTGTGGGTGTTTGGGAGGGTGTGGGTGACAGAGGAGAGAGAATGTTGGTGAGAGAGAGAAAGAGTGGGTGAGAGAGATGGAGAGTGCAGGTGAGAGAGAGAGAATGTGGTTGAGAGAGGGAGAGTGAGTGCAGTTGAGAGAGGGAAATATTGCGTTTGAGAGAGAGAGTGTGGGTGAGAGAGTGGTGGAGTGTGTGTGTGGGTGAGAGAGAGAGTGTGTGTGTGAGTGTGGGTGAGAGGAAGGGAGAGGGTATGGGTTAGAGAGAGATAGAGGGTTTGGGTTAGAGGGAGGGAGAGCGTGTGGGTCAAAGGGAAGGAGAGGGTTTGGGTGTTTGGGAGGGTGTGGGTGACAGAGGAGAGAGGCTGTCAGCGAGAGAGAGAGAGGTGGTTGAGAGAGAGGGAGAGTGTGGCAGAGAGAGAGAGAGTGCATATGGGTGCGGGTGAGAGTGTGTGGGTGGGAGAGAGGGAGAGTGTGTGTGAGACATACAGATTGTGTGTGAGAGAGTGTGATTGGGTATGGGTGAGAGAGTGTGTGGGTGAGCGAGAGTGAGGTGGGTGAGAATGTGAGAGAGTGTGGGTGAGAGAGAGAGAGGGCATGAGACATACAGATGATGGGTTAGAGAGAGAAACATAGTTAGAGAGTGTGGGTGAGATAGAGAGAGAGAATGGGTGTGAGACATACAGATTGTGGCGAGAGAGAGAGAGTGTGAGTGTGGGTGAGAGAGAGCGATAGTGTGGGTGAGAAAGGGAGAGAGTGTGGGTGAGTGAGAGGGAGAATGAGAGAATGTGGGTGTGAGACATAGAGTGTGGGTGAGAGAGGAGAGAGAGTGTCGGTTAGAGATAGTGAGACTGTGGATGAGAGACAGGGAGAGATTGTGAGTGAGAGAGGGAGAGAATGCAGGTGAGAGAGAGGGAGAGCGTGCGGGTGAGAGAGAAAGATTGTGTGTGTGGGTGTGAGTGAGAGGGAAGGAGAGGGTGTGGGTGAGAGGGAGTTTGTGGTTGAGAGAGGGAGAATGAGAGAGTGTGTGTGTGAAACATTGAGTGTGGGTGAGAGAGAGAGTGTTGGTGAGAGAGTGTGAGTGTGTGGGTGAGTGAGGGAGAGAGATTGTGGTTGAGAGAGAGTTTGGGTGAGAGAGGGAGTGTGTGTGTGGGTGAGAGAGAGAGAGAGTGTGTGTGGGTGTGGGTAAGAGGGAGGGAGAGTGTGTTGGAGTTTTGGGGGAAGAGGGTGTGGGAGAGAGGGATGGTGTGAGTGACAGAGGAGGGAGAATGTTGGTGAGAGAGAGAAAGATTGGGTGAGAGAGATGGAGAGTGCAGGTGAGAGAGAGAGAATGTGGTTGAGAGAGGGAGAGTGAGTGGACTTGAGAGAGGGAAATATTGCATTTGAGAGAGAGAGTGTGGGTGAGAGAGAGAGGGTGTGTGGTTGAGAAAGGGAGAGAGAGTGTGTGAGAGAGAGGGAGTGTGT
Organism: Carcharodon carcharias; assembly: GCF_017639515.1. Lineage (NCBI taxonomy): Eukaryota > Metazoa > Chordata > Chondrichthyes > Lamniformes > Lamnidae > Carcharodon > Carcharodon carcharias. The sequence continues at coordinate 72,010,973 of NC_054479.1, forward strand.
GTGTGAGATGTAGTGTGGGTGAGAGAGGGAAAGAAAGTGGGTGAGAGGTGGAGAGAGAGGGTGAGAGAGAATGTGGGTGAAAGAGAGAGAGAGAATGTGGCTGAGAGGGAGAGAGAGAGAATGTGGATGAGAGGGAGAGAATGTGAGCGAGGCAGACAGTTTGTTGTTGGAAGAGTGTGTGTTTGAGACCGAGATATAGGCTGAGAGAGGGAGAGTTTGGTGAGAAACAGAGAGAGAGAGTTGATGTGAGACATACAGTTTGTGGGTGAGAACGAGAGAAAGATATTGTGTGTAAGAGAGAGAGAGTGTGGGTGAGAGAGAGAGAGTGCGGGTGAGAGAGAGAGAGAGTGTGGGTGAGAGAGAGGGAGATTGTGGGTGAGAGAGAGAGAGAGTGGGTGAGAGAGAGGGAGAGTGTGGGTGAGAAAGGGTGAGAGAGAGTGATTGTGAAACAGACGGATCTTGGGTGAGTGCGAGAGAAAGAGAGTATTGGTGAGAGAGAGAGAGTGTGGGTGAGGGAGAGAAAATATGGGAGCTAAAGAGAAAGAGATTGGTTGTGAGAGAGAGAGAGTGTGGGTGAGAGAGTGAGTTTCTGTGGGTGTGGGTTAGAGTTAATGGGTGGGTGAGAGAGAGTGTGGGTGAGAGAGGAAGAAAGTCTGAGTGAGAAAGGGAGAGAGAGAGTGAGTGTGAGATATATGGATTTTGGGTGAGAGCGAGAGAAAGAGTGTCGGTGAGAGGGAGAGTGTGTTGGTGAGGGATAGAGAGTGCGGTGTGAGAAGGAGAGTATGGTTGAGATTGATAGAATATGGGTGAGATAGAGAGAGAGAGTGGGTGTGAGAGAGAGATCATGTGAGGGTGAGAGAGAGGGGAGTGCGGGTGAGAAGAGGGAATGTGGGTGAGAGAGAGAGAGAGAGTGGCTGAGAAAGAGAGAGAGTGGGTGAGAGAAAAAGAGAGTGTGGGTGAGAAAGGGAGAGAGAGTGTGAGTGTGAGACAGGGATTTTGTGGGAGAGCGAGAGAAAGAGAGTGTCAGTGAGAGGGAGTGTGTGGATGAGTGAGGGAGAATATGGATGAGAAAGAGAGAGAGATTGGGTGTGAGGGACAGGGTGTGTGGGTGAGAGATAGAGTGTCGGTGGGAGAGAGAGTTCCTGTGGGTGCGGGTGAGAGGGAGTGGGTGGGAGAGAGGGAGAGAGTGGGTGGGTGAGAGAGAGTGGGTGAGAGAGAGAGAGACAGTGTGAGGGTGAGAAGAGGGAAATTGTGGGTGAGAGAGAGGGAGAGTGTGGGTGAGAGAGAGGGAGAGTGTGGGTGAGAGAGAGAGAGAGTGTATGTGAGAAAGGGAGAGAGGGTGGGTGAGAGAGAGGGAGAGTGTGAGAGAGAGAGAGTGTGAGGGTGAGAGAGAGGGAGAGTGCACGTGAGAGAGAGGGAGAGTGTGGGTGAGAAAGGGAGAGAGAATGTGAGTGTGAAACATACGGATTTTAGGTGTGAGATTGAGAAAGAGAGTGTCGGTGAGAGAGAGAGTGTGTGGGTGAGCGTGAGTGAATATGGGTGAGAAAGAGAGAAAGATTGGCTGTGAGAGAGAAAGTGTGGGTGAGAGATAGAGAGTGGGTGAGAGAGAGAGTTCCTGTGGGTGCGGGTGAGAGTGAGTGGGTGAGAGAGAGAGAGTGTGTGTGTGGGTGTGGGTGAGAGAGGAAGAATGAGTGTGGGTGAGAGAGGGAAAGAAAGTGGGTGAGAGGTAGAGAAATCAAGGGAGAGAGAGAATATAGGTGAGAGAGAGACAGACAGAATGTGGGTCAGACAGACATTGTGTGGATGAGAGAGTGCTTGGGTGAGAACGAGAGTGTGGGTGATAGAGGGAGAGTATGGGTGAGAAAGAGAGAGAGAGTGGATGTGAGACATACAGTTTGTGGGTGAGAGCGAGACAATGTGAGTGTGGGTGAGAGAGAGAGAGTGTGTTGGTTAGGGAGAGGGACAGTTTGTGGGTGAGGGAGAGAGAGTGTGGGTGGGAGAGAGAGAGTATGTGGAAAAGAGAGAGAGAGAGAGCGAGAATGGGTGAGAGAGAGGGAGCGAGTCTGGGTGAGAGAGAGAGAGTCTGGGTGAGAGAGAGAGTGAGAGTGGGTGAGAGAGAGGGAGAGTTTAGGTGAGATAGAGAGAGAGAGTGTGTGAGAGAGAGAGAGAGTTTGGGTGGGAGAGAGGGAGAATGTGGGTGAGAGAGAGAGAAAATGTGTATGAGTTAGAGAGAGAGAGTGGGTGAGAGAGAGAGTGTGTGCACTTGGGTGTGGGTGAGGGGAAGGGAGAGGGTTTCTGTGAGAGGGAGGGTGTGGGTGTGAGAGAGAGAGAGAGAATGTGGGTGAGACAGACAGTGTGTGGGTGAAAACAAGAATGTGGGTGAGAGAGAGAGAGTGGATGTGAGAGATTCAGTTTGTGGGTGAGAGCGACACTGAGAGACTGTGGGAGAGAGGGAGAGAGAGTGTGGGTGAGAGAGCGAGATACTGTGGGTGAGAGAGAGTGCAGGTGGGAGAGAAGGAGATTGTGTGTGAGAGACAGAGAGAGTATGGTTGAGACAGAGGGAGTGTGCGAGTGAGAGAGAGTGTTTGTGTGAGGGTGGATGAGAGGGAGGGAGAGTGTGTTGGAGTTTTGGGGGAAGAGTGTGTCAGTGAGAGGGATGGTGTGGGTGACAGAGGAGAGAGAATGTTGGTGAGAGAGAGAAAGAGTGGGTGAGAGAGATGGAGAGTGCAGGTGAGAGAGAGAGAATGTGGTTGAGAGAGGGAGACTGAGTGCACTTGAGGGAGGGAAATATTGCATTTGAGAGAGAGAGAGTGTGAGGGTGAGGGAGCTTGAGAGTGTGGGTGAGAGAGAGAGGGTGTGTGGTTGAGAAAGGGAGAGAGAGTGGGTGAGAGAGAGGGAGAGTGTTGTTGAGAGAGAGAGAGAGTGTGGGTGAGAGAGGGAAAGAAAGTGGGTGAGAGGTGGAGAGAGAGGGAGAGAGAGAATGTGGGTGAAAGAGAGAGAGAGAATGTGGCTGAGAGGGAGAGAGAGAGAGAATGTGGATGAGAGGGAGAGAATGTGAGCGACGCCGACATTTTGTTGTTGAAAGGGTGTGTGTGTGAGAAAGAGATATAGGGTGAGAGAGGGAGAGTTTGGTGAGAAACAGAGAGAGAGAGTTGATGTGAGACATACAGTTTGTGGGTGAGAGCGAGAGAAAGATATTTTGTGTAAGAGAGAGAGTGTGGGTGAGAGAGAGAGAGTGCGGGTGAGAGTGAGAGAGAGTGCGGGTGAGAGGGAGGGAGATTTTGGGTGAGAGAGAGAGAGAGAGTGGGTGAGAGAGAGGGATAGTGTGGGTGAGAAAGGGTGAGAGAGAGTGAATGTGAAACAGACGGATCTTGGGTGAGTGCAAGAGGAAGAGAGTATTGGTGAGAAAGAGAGTGTGTGGGTGAGGGAGAGAGAATATGGGAGTGAAAGAGAAAGAGATTGGGTGTGAGAGAGAGAGAGTGCGGGTGAGAGATAGACTCTCTGTGAGAGAGAGAGTTCCTGTGGGTGCGGGTTAGAGTTAATGGGTGTGTGAGAGAGAGTGTGCATGATAGAGGAAGAAAGTCTGGGTGAGAATGGGAGAGAGTGAGTGAGTGTGAGATATAGGGATTTTGTGTGAGAGCGAGAGAAAGAGAGTGTCGATGAGAGGGAGAGTGTGATGGTGAGGGATAGAGAGTATGTTGTGAGAAAGAGAGTATGGTTGAGATTGATAAAATATGGGTGAGAAAGAGAGAGAGAGAGTGCAGGTGGGAGAGAGAGGGAGAGTGCGGGAGAGAAGAATGAGTGTGGGTGAGAGAGAGAAGAACAGTGGTTGAGAAAGAGAGAGATTGGGTGAGAGAAAGGGAGAGTGTGGGTGAGAAAGGGAGAGAGAGTGGGTGAGAGGTTGGGAGAGTGTGGGTGAGAAAGGGAAAGAGAATGTGGGTGTGAAACATATGGATTTTAGGTGTGAGCTTGAGAAAGAGAGTGTCGGTGAGAGAGAGAGTGTGTCGGTGAGCGTGAGAGAATATGGGTGAGAAAGAGTGAGAGATTGGCTGTGAGAGAGAAAGTGTGGGTGAGAGATAGAGTGTGGGTGAGAGAGAGAGTTGCTGTGGGTGCGGGTGAGAGTGAATGGGTGAGAGAGAGAGAGTGTGTGTGTGGGTGTGGGTGAGAGAGGAAGAGTGAGTGTGGGTGAGAGAGGGAAAGAAAGTGGGTGAGAGGTAGAGAAATCGAGGGAGAGAGGGAATATAGGTGAGAGAGAGACATACAGAATGTAGGTCAGACAGACATTGTGTGGATGAGAGAGTGTTTGGGTGAGAACGAGAGTGTGGTTGATAGAGGGAGAGTATGGGTGAGAAAGAGAGAGAGTGGATGTGAGACATACAGTTTGTGGGTGAGAATGAGACAATGTGAGTGTGGGTGAGAGAGAGAGAGTGTGTGGGTGAGGGAGAGGGACAGTTTGTGGGTGAGGGAGAGAGAGTGTGGGTGGGAGAGAGAGAGTATGTGGATGAGAGAGAGCGAGAGAGAGCGTGAGTGGGTGAGAGAGAGGGAGAGAGGGTGGGTGAGAGAGAGAGAGTCTGGGTGAGAGAGAGAGAGAGTGGGTGAGAGAAAGGGTGAGTGTGGGTGAGAGAGAGGGAGAGTTAAGGTGAGATAGAAAGAGAGAGAGTGGGTGAGAGAGAGAGAGAGTTTGGGTGGGTGAGAGGGAGAATGTGGGTGAGAGAGAGAGAAAATGTGTGTGAGATAGAGAGACAGTGGGTGAGAGAGAGAATGTGTGCACGTGGGTGTGGTTGAGGGGAAGGGAGAGGGTTTCTGTGAGAGGGAGGGTGTGGGTGTGAGAGAGAGAGAGAGAATGTGGGTGAGACAGACAGTGTGTGGGTGAAAACGAGAATGTGGGTGAGAAAGAGAGAGAGAGTGGATGTGAGAGATGCAGTTTGTGCGTGAGAGCGACACTGAGAGACTGTGGGTGAGGGAGAGAGAGTGTGGGTGAGAGAGCGAGATACTGTGGGTGAGAGAGAGTGCAGGTGGGAGAGAAGGAGATTGTGTGTGAGAACAGAGAGAGTATGGTTGAGACAGAGGGAGTGTGCGAGTGAGAGAGAATGTTCGTGTGGGTGTGGATGAGAGGGAGAGTGTGGGTGAGAGAGGGAGATAGTGGGGTGAGAGAGAGAGAGTGTGGGTGAGAGAGAGCGATTTTGTATGTGAGAGAGAGAATGGGTGAGACAGAGAGAGTGCGGGTGAGAAACAGGGAGAGTGCGGGTGAGAGAGAGGGAGAGTGTGGGTGAAAGAGAGAGAGTGGGTGAGTGAGAGAAAGATTGTGCAGGAGGGTGTGGGTGAGAGGAAGGGTGAGGGTTTGGGTGAGAGAGACTGTCGGAGAGAGAGGGAGAGAGTGCAGGTGCGAGAGAGGGAGAGCATGCGGGTGAGAAAGAGAGAGTGTGTGTGAGGGTGTGGGTGAGAGGGAGGGAGTGGGTGTGGGTTAGAGTGAGGGAGAGGGTCTGGGTGAGAGGGAGTTTGTGGGTGAGAGTTAGGGAGAATGTGAGAGTGTGTGTGTGAAACATAGAGTGTGGGTAAGACAGAGAGAGAGAGTGTCGGTGAGAGAGTTTGAGAGTGTGGGTGAGTGAGGGAGAGAGAGTGTGGGTGAGAGAGAGGGAGATAGTGTGGGTGAGAGAGAGAGGGAGAGTGTGTGTGTGTGTGCTTGAGAGAGAGGGAGTGTGTGTTGGTGTGGGTAAGAGGGAGGGAGAGGTTGTGGATGAGAGGGAGGGAGAGTGTTTTTGAGTTTTGGGGGAAGAGTGTGTGGGTGAGAGGGACGGTGTGGGTGACAGAGGAGAGAGAATGTTGGTGAGAGAGAGAAAGAGTGGGTGAGAGAGATGGAGAGTGCAGGTGAGAGAGAGAGAATGTGGTTGAGAGAGGGAGAGTGAGTGCACTTGAGAGAGGGAAATATTGCATTTGAGGGAGAGAGTGTGGGTGAGAGAGAGAGAGAGTGTGGGTTTGAGAGAGAGAGAGAGTGTGGGTGAGAAAGAGAGAGAGTGTGGATGAGAGAGAGGGAGAGTGTAGGTGAGAAAGAGGGAGAGTGTGGGTGAGAGAGAGAGAGAGAACGTCGGTGCGACAGACAATGTGTGGGTTAGAACGAGAATGTGGGTGAGAAAGAGAGAGAGAGTGGATGTGAGAGATACAGTTTTTGGGTGAGAACGACACAAAGAGAGTGTGGGTGAGAGAGATAGTGTGGGAGAGGGAGAGGGACATTTTGTGGGTGAGGGAGAGAGAGTGTGGGTGGGAGAGAGAGAGTATGTGGATGAGAGAGAGCGAGAGAGAGCGAGAGAGGGTGAGAGAGAGGGAGAGAGGGTGGGTGAGAGAGAGAGAGAGAGAGAGAGTCTGGGTGAGAGAGAGAGAGTGGGTGAGAGAGAGAAAGATTGTGCGGGAGGGTGTGGGTGAGAGGAAGGGTGAGGGTTTGGGTGAGAGAGAGTGTCGGAGGGAGAGGGAGAGAGTGCAGGTGAGAGAGAGGGAGAGCATGAGGGTGAGAAAGAGAGAGTGTGTGTGAGGGTGTGGGTGAGAGGGAGGGAGTGGGTGTGGGTTAGAGTGAGGGAGAGGGTCTGGGTGAGAGGGAGTTTGTGGGTGAGAGAGAGGGAGAATGAGAGAGTGTGTGTGTGAAACAAAGAGTGTGGGTAAGACAGAGAGAGAGAGTGTCGGTGAGAGAGTGTGAGAGTGTGGGTGAGTGAGGGAGAGAGAGTGCGGATGAGAAAGAGGGAGAGTGCGGGTGAGAGAGAGGGAGAGTGTGAGTGAAAGAGAGAGAGTGGGTGAGTGAGAGAAAGATTGTGCGGGAGGGTGTGTGTGAGAGGAAGGGTGAGGGTTTGGGTGAGAGAGAGTGTCGGAGAGAGAGGGAGAGAGTGCAGGTGAGAGAGAGGGAGAGCATGCGGGTGAGAAAGAGAGAGTGTGTGTGAGGGTGTGGGTGAGAGGGAGGGAGTGGGTGTGGGTTAGAGTGAGGGAGAGGGTCTGGGTGAGAGGGAGTTTGTGGGTGAGAGAGAGGGAGAATGAGAGAGTGTGCGTGTGAAACATAGAGTGTGGGTAAGACAGAGAGAGAGAGTGTCGGTGAGAGAGTGTGAGAGTGTGGGTGAGTGAGGGAGAGAGAGTGTGGGTGAGAGAGAGGGAGAGAGTGTGGGTGAGAGAGAGAGGGAGTGTGTGTGTGTGTGTGTGTGCGTGATAGAGAGGGAGTGTGTGTGGGTGTGGGTAAGAGGGAGGGAGAGGTTGTGGATGAGAGGGAGGGAGAGTGTGTTGGAGTTTTGGGGGAAGAATGTGTGGGTGAGAGGGACGGTGTGGGTTACAGAGGAGAGAGAATGTTGGTGAGAGAGAGAAAGAGTGGGTGAGAGAGATGGAGAGTGCAGGTGAGAGAGAGAGAATGTGGTTGAGAGAGGGAGAGTGAGTGCACTTGAGAGAGGGAAATATTGCATTTGAGGGAGAGAGTGTGGGTGAGAGAGAGAGAGAGTGTGGGTTTGAGAGAGAGAGAGAGTGTGGGTGAGAGAGAGAGAGAGTGGGTGAGAGAGAGAGAGTGGGTGAGTGAGAGAGTGGGTGAGAGAGAGGGAGAGTGTGGATGAGGGAGAGGGAGAGTGCAGGTGAGAGAGAGGGAGAGTGTGGGTGAGAGAGAGAGAGAGAACGTCGGTGCGACAGACAGTGTGTGGGTTAGAACGAGAATGTGGGTGAGAAAGAGAGAGAGAGTGGATGTGAGAGATACAGTTTTTGGTTGAGAACGACACAAGCAGAGTGTGGGAGAGAGAGAGAGAGTGGGTGAGAGAGGGGGAGAATGTGTGTGAGAGAGAGAGAGGGAGTATGGGAGACAGAGAGGGAGAGTGTGGATGAGAGAGAGGTAGAGTATGAGTGAGAGAGAGAGAGTTTGGGTTAGAGAGATTGGGTGAGAGAGGGAGAGTGTGGGTGAGAGAGGGAGATAGTGTGGGTGAGAGAGAGAGAGAGTGTCGGTGAGAGAGAGAGTGTCGGTGAGAGAGAGGGAGAGAGCGTCGGTGAGAGAGTGAGAGTGGGTGAAAGATGGAGAGACAGAGTGGGTGAGAGAGAGGGAGACTGCGGGTGAGAAAGAGGGAGAGTGCGGGTGAGAGAGAGGGAGATTGTGTGTGAAAGAGAGAGTGGGTGAGACAGAGAACGACTGTGTGGGAGGGTGTGGGTGAAAGGAAGGGTGAGGGTTTGGGTGAGAGAGAGAGTGTCGGTGAGAGAGACTGTGTGTGGGTGAGAAAGAGAATGTGGGTGAGAAAGAGAGAGAGAGGATGTGAGAGATACAGTTTGTGTAAGACAGCGACACAAAGAGATTTTGGGTGAGAGAGAGAGCGAGTGTGTGGGTGAGGGAGAGGGAGTGTGTTGGTGCGGGACAGAGAGAGAATGTGGGTGAGAGAGAGAGAGAGTGTGGGTGACAGAGGGAGATACTGTGGGTGAGAGAGAGTGCAGCTGGGAGACAGTAAGATTTTGTGTGAGAGACAGGGAGAATATGGTTGATAGAGAGGGAGTGTGCGGGTCAGGGAGAGAGAGAGAGCTGGTCTGAGAGAGTGTGTGTGGGTGAGAGGGATTGTTTGTGTGGTGTGGGTGAGAGGGAGAGGCTGTGGGTGAGAGGGAGAGGGTGTGGGTGAGAGGGAGGGTGTGGGTGAGAGGCAGACACAGTGTGGGTGAGAGAGGGAATGAATGTGGGTGAGAGGTAGAGACAGTGAGAGATTCAGAATGTAGGTGAGAGAGAGAGAGAATGTGGGTGATTCATAGAGCGTGTGGGTGAGAGAAGGAGAGAGAGAATGGGAGAAAGAGTGGATGAGAGAGAGAGTATGGGTGAGATAGAGGGAGAGATTGTGGGTGAGAGAGAGAGTGGGTGAGAGAGAGGGAGAGTGTGGGTGAGGGAGAGAGAGAGAGAGTGGGTGAGAGGGAGAGACGGTGAGAGAGAGGGAGAGTGTGGGTGAGAGAGAGAGAGAGTGTGGGTGAGAGAGAGGGAGAGTGTGGGTGAGAGAGGGAGAGAGAGTGGGTGAGAGAGAGAATGTGGGTGAGTCGGTGAGCGTGTGAGTGAAAGGGAGAGAGAGAATGGGTGAGAGAGAGAAAGAGTGGGTGAGAAAGAGGGAGAGAGTGCAGTTGAGAGAGAGGGAGAGCGTGCGAGTGAGAGAGAGAGAGTGTGTGTGTGGGTGTGGGTGAGAGGGAGGGAGAGGATGTGTGTTAGACGGAGGAAGAGGGTCTGGGTGAGAGGGATTTTGTGGGTGAGAGAGATGGAGAATGAGAGAGTGTGTGTGAAAAATAGAGTGTGGGTGAGAGAGAGAGAGACTGTCAGTGAGAGAGTGTGAGAGTGTGGGTGAGTGAGGGAGAGAGTGTGGGTGAGAGAGAGGGAGAGACGGTGGATGAGAGAGAGAGGGAGTGTGTGCGTGGGTGAGAGAGAGAGAGAGTGTGTGTGGGTGTGGGTGAGAGGGAGGGAGATGTTGTGGGTGAGAGGGAGGGGGAGTGTGTGGGTGTTTGGGGGGAAGAGGGTGTGGGTGATAGGAGGGAGGGTGTGGGTGACAGAGGAGAGAGAATGTCGGTGAGAGAGAGAAAGAATGGGTGAGAGAGACGGAGAGTGCGGTTGAGCGATAGAGAGTGTGGTTGAGAGAGGGAGAGAGAAAATGTGGGTGTGTGTGGGTGAGAGAGAGAGAGAATGGGTGAGATAGAAAGATAGGTTCAGAGAGTGTGTGTGTGAGATAGAGAGAGGCTGTGGATGAGAGAGAGGGGGAGTGTGTATGGGTGAGAGACAGATTGTGTGTGTGAGTGTGGGTGAGAGGGAAGGAGAGGGTATGGGTTAGAGGGAGGTAGAGGGTGTGGGTTAGAGGGAGGGAGAGGGTGTGGGTATTTGGGAGGGTGTGTGTGACAGAGGAGAGAGAATGTCGGTGAGAGAGAGGGAGAGTGTCGTTGAGAGAAAAAGAGTAGTGAGAGAGGGGGAGAGTGAGTATGGGTGAGAGAGGGAAAGAAAGTTGTGTGACAGATAGAGAGAGAGTGAGAGGGAGAATGTGGGAGAGAGAGAGAATGTGGGTGAGATAGACAGTGTGTGGCTGAGAGAGAGAGAAAGCGTGGATGAGAGAGAGAGAGAGTGTGGGTGTGGGTGTGGGTGAGAGAGGGAGAGTGAGTGTGCGTGAGAGAGGGAAAGAAAGTGAGTGAGAGGTAGAGAAATAGAGGGAGAGAGAGAATATAGGTGAAAGAGAGAGACAGGGAGAATGTGGGTGAGACAGACCGTGTGTGGATGAGAGAGCGTTTGCGTGAGAACGAAAGTGTGGGTGATGGAGGGAGAGTATGGTTAAGAAAGGGAGAGAGAGTGGATGTGTGACATACAGTTTGTGGGTGAGAGCGAGACAAAGAGTGTGGGTGAGAGAGAGAGTGTGTGGGTGAGAGAGAGAGAGGTGGGTGAGAGAGAGGGAGAGTGTGGCAGACAGAGAGAGTGCATGTGGCTGCGGGTGAGAGCGTGTGGGTGGGAGACGGGGAGAGTGTATGTGAGACATACAGATAGTGTGTGAGAGATTGTGTGTGGGTATGGGTGAGAGAGTTTGTGGGTGAGGGAGAGTGAGTGGGTGAGAATGTGAGAGAGTATGGGTGAGAGAGTGATGTGGGTGTGAGACATACAGATGGTGGGTTAGAGAGAGAAAGAGAGTTTGAGAGTGTGGGTGAGAAAGATAGAGAAACGGGTGTGAGACATACCGTTGTGATGAGAGAGTTAGTGTGGGCGAGTGAGAGCGAGAGCGTGGGTGAGAGAGGGAGAGAGTGTGGGTGAGTGAGAGAGAGAATGAGAGAATGTGGATGTGAGACATAGAGTGTGGGTGAGAGAGAGGGAGAGAGTGGGTGAGAGAGGAAGAGTGTGGGTGAGAGAGAGGGAGAGAGAGCTGGTGTGAGAGAGTGTGTGTGGGTGAGAGAAAGTGTTTGTGTGGGTGTGGGTGTGAGGGAGAGGGTGTGGATGAGAGGGAGGGTGTGGGTGAGAGGCAGACAGATTGTGGGTGAGAGAGAGAGAGAGTGGGTGAGAGAGAGAGAGAGGGTGAGAGAGAGAGAGAGAATGGGTGAGAGAGAGGGAGATTGTGGGTGAGAGAGAGAGAGAGTGTGGGTCAGAGAAAACGAGAGTGGGTGAGAGAGGGAGATACGGTGGGTGAGAGAGAGTGCAGGTGAGGGAGAGGGAGATTGTGTGTAAAAGACAGGGAGAGTTTGGTTGAGAGAAAGGGAGTGTGCAGGTGAGAGAGAGGGAGTGAGAACGGGTGTGAAAGAGTGTGTGTGTGGGAGTGGGTGAGAGGGAGAGGGTGTGGGTGCGAGGGAGGGTGTGGATGTGAGAGGGAGTGCGAGTGTGGGTGAGAGAGGGAGAGTGTGGGTGAGAGAGCGAGGTAGTGTGAGAGAGAGAGAGCGAGATTGTGGGTGAGAGAGTGTGTGTGTGGGTGAGAGGGATAGTGTTTGTGTGGGTGCGTGTGAGAGGAAGAGATTGGGTATGGTTGAGAGGGATGGTGTGGGTTAGAGAGGGAAAGAATGTGGGTAAGAGAGAGAATGTGGGTGAGTCAGTGAGCGTGTGAGTGAGAGAGAGGGAGAGAGTATAGGTAATAGAGAGAAAGATTAGGTGAGAGAGAGGGAGAGAGTGCAGGTGAGAGAGAGGGAGAGCATGCGGGTGAGAAAGAGAGAGTGTGTGTGAGGGTGTGGGTGAGAGGGAGGGAGTGGGTGTGGGTTAGAGTGAGGGAGAGCATCTGGGTGAGAGGGAGTTTGTGGATGAGAGAGAGGGAGAATGAGAGAGTGTGTGTGAGAACAATAGAGTGTGGGTGAGACAGAGAGAGAGTGTCGGTGAGAGAGTGTGAGAGTGTGGGTGAGTGAGGGAGAGAGATTGTGGGTGAGAGAGAGAGGGAGTGTGTGTGCGTGTGTGCGTGAGAGAGAGGGAGTGTGTGTGGGTGTTGGTGAGAGGGAGGGAGAGGATGTGGATGGGAGGGAGGGAAAGTGTGTTTGAGTTTTGGGGGAAGAGGGTGTGGGTGAGAGGGAAGGTGTGGGTGACAGAGGAGAGAGAATGTTGGTGAGAGAGAGAAAGAGTGGTTGAGAGAGATGGAGAGTGCACGTGAGAGTGAGAGAATGTGGTTGAGAGAGGGAGAGTGAGTGCAGTTGAGAGAGGGAAATATTGCGTTTGAGAGAGAGAGTGTGGGTGAGAGAGAGTTGGAGTGTGTGTGTGGGTGAGAGAGAGAGAGTGTGTGTGTGAGTGTGGGTGAGAGGGAAAGAGAGGGTGTGGGTTAGAGGTTGGTAGAGGGTGTGGGATAGAGGGAGGGAGATGTTGTGGGTGTTTGGGTGGGTGTGGGTGACAGAGGAGAGAGAATCTTGGTGAGAGAGAGGGAGATTGTCGGTGAGAGAAAAAGAGTAGTGAGAGAGGGGGAGAGTGAGTATGGTTGAGAGGGAAAGAAAATATGTGTCATATAGAGAGAGAGAGTGAGAGAGAGAATGTGGGAGAGAGAGAGAATGTGGGTGAGATAGACAGTGTGTGGCTGAGAGAGAGAGAGAGCATGGATGAGAGAGAGAGAGAGTGTGGGTGTGGGTGTGGGTGAGAGAGGGAGAGTGACTGTGCGTGAGAGAGGGAAAGAAAGTGAGTGAGAGGTAGAGAAATAGAGGGAGAGAGAGAATATAGGTGAAAGAGAGAGACAGGGAGAATGTGGGTGAGACAGACCGTGTGTGGATGAGAGAGTGTTTGCGTGAGAACGAGAGTGTGGGTAATAGAGGGAGAGTATGGTTAAGAAAGAGAGAGAGAGTGGATGTGTGACATACAGTTTGTGGGTGAGAGCGAGACAAAGAGAGTGTGGGTGAGAGAGAGAGTGTGTGGGTGAGAGCGAGAGAGGTGGGTGAGAGAGAGGGAGAGTGTGGCAGAGCGAGAGAGTGCATGTGGCTGCGGGTGAGAGCGTGTGGGTGGGAGAGAGGGAGAGTGTGTGTGAGACATACAGATAGTGTGTGAGATTGTGTGTGGGTATGGGTGAGAGAGTTTGTGGGTGAAGGAGAGTAAGTGGGTGAGAATGTGAGAGAGTATGGGTGAGAGAGAGAGAGTGGGTGTGAGACATACAGATGGTGGGTTAAAGAGAGAAAGAGAGTTTGTGAGTGTGGGTGAGAAAGAGAGAGAAACGGGTGTGAGACATACCGTTGTGGTGAGAGAGTTTGTGTGGGTGAGTGAGAGAGAGAATGAGAGAATGTGGAAGTGAGACATAAAGTGTGGGTGAGAGAAAGGGAGAGAGTGGGTGAGAGAGGAAGAGTGTGGGTGAGAGAGAGGGAGAGAGAGCTGGTGTGAGAGAGTGTGTGTGGGTGAGAGAAAGTGTTTGTGTGGGTGCGGGTGAGAGGCAGACAGAGTGTGGGTGAGAGAGGGAATGATTGTGGGTGAGAGGTAGAGAGAGTGAGAGAGACAGAATATGTGTGAGAGAGAGAGAGAATGTGGGTGACTCAGAGAGCGTGTGGGTGAGAGAGGGAGAGAGAGAATGGGTGAGAGGGAGCGTGTGGGTGAAAGAGAGAGTGGGTGAGAGAGAGGGAGAGTGTGGGTGAGAGAGAGAGAGAGAGTGGGTGAGAGAGAGAGAGAGGGTGAGAGAGAGAGAGAGAATGGGTGAGAGAGAGGGAGATTGCGGGTGAGAGAGAGAGAGAGAGTGTGGGTCAGAGAAAACAAGAGTGGCTGAGAGAGGAAGTTACGGTGGGTGATAGAGAGTGCAGGTGAGGGAGAGGGAGATTGTGTGTAAAAGATAGGGAGAGTTTGGTTGAGAGAAAGGGAGTGTGCAGGTGAGAGAGAGGGAGTGAGAACGGGTGTGAAAGAGTGTGTGTGTGGGAGTGGGTGAGAGGGAGAGGGTGTGGGTGCGAGGGAGGGTGTGGATGAGAGAGGGAGAGCGAATGTGGGTGAGAGAGGGAGAGTGTGGGTGAGAGAGCGAGGTAGTGTGAGAGAGAGAGTGAGATTGTGGGTGAGAGAGAGTGTGTGTGGGTGAGAGGCAGAGTGTTTGTGTGGGTGCGCGTAAGAGGAAGAGATAGGGTATGGTTGAGAGGGATGGTGTGGGTGAGAGAGCGAAAGAATGTGGGTAAGAGAGAGAATGTGGGTGAGTCAGTGAGCGTGTGAGTGAGAGAGAGGGAGAGAGTATAGTTAAGAGATAGAAAGAGTAGGTGAGAGAGAGGGAGAGAGTGCAGGTGAGAGAGAGGGAGAGCATGCGGGTGAGAAAGAGAGAGTGTGTGTGAGGGTGTGGGTGAGAGGGAGGGAGTGGGTGTGGGTTAGAGTGAGGGAGAGGTTCTGGGTGAGAGGGAGTTTATGGGTGAGAGAGAGGGAGAATGAGAGAGTGTGTGTGTGAAACATAGAGTGTGGGTGAGACAGAGAGAGAGAGTGTCGGTGAGAGAGTGTGAGAGTGTGGGTGAGTGAGGGAGAGGGAGTGTGTGAGGGTGTGGGTGAGAGGGAGGGAGAGGATGTGGATGAGAGGGAGGGAGAGTGTGTTGGAGTTTTGGGGGAAGAGGGTGTGGGTGAGAGGGATGGTGTGGGTGACAGAGGAGAGAGAATGTTGGTGAGAGAGAGAAAGAGTGAGTGAGAGAGATGGAGAGTGCAGGTGAGAGAGAGAGAATGTGGTTGAGAGAGGGAGAGTGAGTGCAGTTGAGAGAAGGAAATATTTCATTTGAGAGAGAGAGTGTGGGTGAGAGAGAGGTGGAGTGTGTGTGTGGGTGAGAGAGAGAGTGTGTGTGTGAGTGTGGGTGAGAGGAAGGGAGAGGGTATTGGTTAGAGAGAGATAGAGGGAGTGGGTTAGAGGGAGGGAGAGGGTGTGGGTTAAAGGGAAGGAGAGGGTGTGGGCGTTTGGGAGGTTGTGGGTGACAGAGGAGAGAGACTGTCATCGAGAGAGAGAGAGTGTGGGTGAGAGACAGAGAGTGTGTGAGTGAGAGAGAGAGAGGTGGTTGAGAGAGAGGGAGAGTGTGGCAGAGAGAGAGAGAGTGCATATGGGTGCTGGTGAGAGTGTGTGGGTGGGAGAGAGGGAGAGTGTGTGTGAGACATACAGATTGTGTGTGAGAGAGTGTGTGTGGGTATGGGTGAGAGAGTGTGTGGGTGAGGAAGAGTGAGGTGGGTGAGAATGTGAGAGAGTGTGTGTGAGAGGGAGAGAGAGAGTGCATGAGACATACAGATGATGGGTTAGAGAGAGAAACATAGTTAGAGAGTATGGGTGAGATAGAGAGAGAGAATGGGTGTGAGACATACAGATTGTGGCGAGAGAGAGAGAGAGTGTGAGTGTGGGTGAGAGAGACCGATATTGTGGGTGAGAAAGGGAGATAGTGTGGGTGTGTGAGAGGGAGAATGAGAGAATGTGGGTGTGAGACATAGAGTGTGGGTGAGAGAGGAGAGAGAGTGTTGGTTAGAGATAGTGAGACTGTGGGTGAGAAACAAGGAGAGATTGTGAGTGAGAGAGGGAGAGAGTGCAGGTGAGAGAGAGGGAGAGCGTGCGGGTAGGAGAGAAAGATTGTGTGTGTGGGTGTGGGTGAGAGGGAAGGAGAGGGTGTGGGTGAGAGGGAGTTTGTGTGTGAGAGAGAGGGAGAATGAGAGAGTGTGTGTGTGAAACATAGAGTGTGGGTGAGAGAGGGAGTGTTGGTGAGAGTGTGAGTGTGTGGTTGAGTGAGGGAGAGAGAATGTGGTTGAGAGAGAGAGAGTGTGGGTGAGAGAGAGAGGGAGTGTGTGTGTGGGTGAAAGAAAGAGAGAGTGTGTGTGGGTGTGGGTAAGAGGGAGGGAGAGTGTGTTGGAGATTGAAGAGTGTGTGTGTGAGAGGGAGGGTGTGGGTGACAGAGGAGAGAGAATGTTGGTGAGAGAGAGAAAGAGTGTGTGAGAGAGAGGGTGAGTGCGGGTGAGAGAGAGAGAGTGTGGTTGAGAGAGGGAGAGAGAGTGCAGGTGAGAGAGGGAAATATTGAGTTTGAGAGAGAGTGTGGGTGAGAGAGAGGGGGAGTGTGTATGTGGTTGAGAGAGAGAGTGCTTGTGTGTGAGTGTTGGTGAGAGGGACGGAGAGGGTTTGGGTCAGAGAGAGGTAGATGGTGTGGGTTAGAGGGAGGGGGAGGGTGTGGGTTAGAGTGAGGGAGAGGGTGTGTGTGTTTGGGAGGCTGTGGGTGAAAGAGGAGAGAGAATGTCAGTGAGAGAGAGACAGAGTGTGTGTGAGAGAGAGAGAGAGACTGTCGGTGAGAATGAGAGAGTGTGGGTGAGAGAGAGAGTGTGGGTGAGAGAGAATGTGTGGGTGAGAGAGAGGGAGAATGTGGGTGAGAGAAGGAGAGAATATGGGTGAGAGAGAGAATGTGGATGAGTCAGTGAGCATGTGAGTGAGAGAAAGGGAGAGAGAGAATGGGTGAGCGAAAGAGTGTGTTTGTGGGTGTGGGTGAGAGGGAGGGAGAGGGTGTGGGTGAGGGGGAGGGAGAGGGTGTGTGATGGAGGGAGGGAGAGGGTCTGTGTGAGAGGGATTTTGTGGGTGAGAGAGATGGAGAATGAGAGAGTGTGTGTGAAACATAGAGTGTGGCTGTGAGAGAGAGAGAGACTGTCGGTGAGCGAGTTTGAGAGCGTGGGTGAGTGAGGGAGAGAGAGTGTGGGTGTGAGAGAGGGAGAGAGTGTGGGTGAGAGAGAGAGGGAGTATGTGTGTGGGTGAGTGAGAGAGAGAGTGTGTGTGGGTGTGGGTGAGAGGGAGGGAGAGGTTGTGGGAAGAGGGAGGGAGAGAGTGTGGGTGAGAGAGGGGGTAGTGTGTGTGTGGGTGAGTGAGAGAGAGAGCGTGTGTGGGTGTGGGTGAGAGGGAGGGAGAGGTTGTGGGTGAGAGGGAGGGACAGTGTGTGGGTGTTTGGGGAGAAGAGGGTGTGGGTGAGAGGGAGAGAGTGGGTGACAGAGGAGAGAGAATGTCGGTGAGAGAGAGAAAGAGTGGGTGAGAGAGATGGAGAGTGCAGGTGAGAGAGTGTGGTTGAGAGAGGGAGAGAGAAAATGTGGGTTTGTGTGGGAGAGAGAGAGAGAATGGGTGAGATAGAAAGATAGGTTGAGAGAGAGAGTGTGTGGGTGAAATGGAGGGAGAGTGTGGGTGAGAGAGAGAGTGCAGGTGAGAGAGGGAAATATTGCATTTGAGAGAGAGAGAGTGTGGGTGAGAGAGAGGGGGATTGTGTGTGTGGGTGAGAGAGAGAGAGTGTGTGTGTGTGAGTGTGGGTGGGAGGGAGGCAGAGAGTATGGGTTAAAGGTTGGTAGAGGGAGTGGGTTAGAGGGAGGGAGAGGGTGTGGTTTAGAGGGAGGGAGAGGGTGTGGGTGTTTGGGAGGGTGTGGGTGACAGAGAAGAGAGAATGTCGGTGAGAGAGAGGGAGTGTGTGTGTGAGAGAGAGACTGTCAGAGAGAGAGAGAGAGTGTGGGTGAGAGAGAGGGAGAGTGTGGGTGAGAGAAGGAGAGAATGTGGGTGAGAGAGAGAATGTGGGTGAGTCAGTGAGCGTGTGAGTGAGAGTAAGGGAGAGAGAATGGGTGAGAGAGAGAGAGAGAGAGGGTGAGAGAGAGAGAGAGTTTGGGTGAGAGAGAGATTGGGTGAGAGAGAGGGAGAGTGTGGATGAGAGAGAGTGTGGATGAGAGAAAGGGAGAGTGTGGTTGTGAGGGAGAGAGAGTGTGGGTAAGAGAGAGGGAGATTGTGGGTGAGAGAGAGAGAGTGTGGGTGAGAGAAAATGAGAGTGGATGAGAGAGGGGGATACTACGGGTGAGAGAGAGTGCAAGTGGGGGAGAGGGAGATTGTGTGTAAGAAATAGGGAGAGTATGGTTGAGAGAGAGGGAGTGAGAACAGGTGTGAGAGAGTGTGTGTGTGGGAGTGGGTGAGAGGGAGGGTGTGGGTGAGAGAGAGCGTGTGGGTGAGAGAGGGAGACAGAGTGTGGGTGAGAGATGGAGAGTGTAGGTAAGAGAGAGAGTGGATGAGAGAGAGGGAGAGTGTGGGTGAGAGAGCGAGGTAGTGTGCGTGAGAGAGAGCGAGATTGTGGGTGAGAGAGAGTGTGTGTGGGTGAGAGGGAGAGTGTTTGTGTGGGTGTGCGTGAGAGGAAGAGATAGGGTATGGTTGAGAGGGATAATGTGGGTGAGAAAGAGAGAGAGTGTGGATGTGAGAGATGCAGTTTGTGGGTGAGAGCGACACTGAGAGACTGTGGGTGAGAGGGAGAGAGAGTGTGGGCGAGAGAGCGAGATACTGTGGGTGAGAGAGAGTGCAGGTGGGAGAGAAGGAGATTGTGTATGAGAGACAGAGAGAGTATGGTTGAGACAGAGTGTTTGTGCGAGTGAGACAGAGTGTTTGTGCGGGTGTGGATGAGAGGGAGAGTGTGGGTGAGAGAGGGAGATAGTGGGGTGAGAGAGAGAGAGTGTGGGTGAGAGTGAGCGATTTTGTATGTGAGAGAGAGAATTGGTGAGACAGAGAGAGTGCGGGTGAGAAGGAGGGAGAGGGCGGGTGAGAGAGAGGGAGAGTGTGGGTGAAAGAGAGAGAATGGGTGAGAGAGAGAAAGATTGTGCGGGAGAGTGTGGGTGAGAGGAAGGGTGAAGGTTTGGGTGAGAGAGAGAGTGTCGGAGAGAGAGGGAGAGAGTGCAGGTGAGAGAGAGGGAGAGCATGCGGGTGAGAAAGAGAGAGTGTGTGTGAGGGTGTGGGTGAGAGGGAGGGAGTGGGTGTGGGTTAGAGTGAGGGAGAGGGTCTGGGTGAGAGGGAGTTTGTGGGTGAGAGAGAGGGAGAATGAGAGAGTGTGTGTGTGAAACATAGAGTATGGGTGAGACAGAGAGACAGAGTGTCGGTGAGAGAGTGTGAGAGTGTGGGTGAGTGAGAGGGAGATAGTGTGGGTGAGAGAGAGACGGAGTGTGTGTGTTTGTGCGTGAGAGAGAGGGACTGTGTGTGTGTGTGGGTAAGAGGGAGGGAGAGGTTGTGGATGAGAGGGAGGGAGAGTGTGTTCGAGTTTTGGGGGAAGAGTGTGAAGGTGAGAGGGACGGTGTGGTGACAGAGGAGAGAGAATGTTGGTGAGAGAGAGACAGAGTGGTTGAGAGAGATTGAGAGTGCAGGTGAGAGAGAGAGAATGTGGTTGAGAGAGGGAGAATGAGTGCACTTGAGAGAGGGAAATATTGCATTTGAGAGAGAGAGTGGGTGAGAGAGAGAGAGAGAGTGTGAGGGTGAGGGAGCAGGAGAGTGTGGGTGAGAGAGAGAGAGTGTGTGGTTGAGAAAGGGAGAGAGAGTGGGTGAGAAAGAGGGAGAGTGCAGGTGAGAAAGGGAGAGAGAGTGTGAATGTGAGACAGGGATTTTGTGGTAGAGAAAGAGAAAGAGAGTGTTGGTGAGAGAGAGGGTGTGGTTGAGTGAGAGAGAATATGGATGAGAAAGAGAGAGAGATTGGGTGTGAGGGAGAGAGTGTGTGGGTGAGAGATAGAGTGTCGGTGAGAGAGAGAGTTCCTGCAGGTATGGGTGAGAGGGAGTGGGTGGGAGAGAGGAAGAGAGTGAGTGGGTGAGAGAGAGTGGGTGAGAGAGAGAGAGAGACAGTGTGAGTGTGAGAAGAGGGAAAGTGTGAGTGAGAGAGAGGGAGAGTGTGGGTGAGAGAGAGAGAGAGTGTTGGTGAGGAAGGGAGAGAAGTGGGTGAGAGAGAGGGAGAGTGTGAGAGAGAGAGATTGTGAGCATGAGAGAGAGGGAGAGTGCGCGTGAGAGAGAGGGAGAGTCTGGGTGAGTGAGAGAGTGTGGGTGAGAAAGGGAGAGAGAGTGGGTGAGAGAGAGGGAGTGTGTGGGTGAGAAAGGGAGAGAGAATGTGAGTGTGAGACATACGGATTTTAGGTGTGAGATTGAGAAAGAGAGTTTCGGTGAGAGAGAGAGTGTGTGGGTGAGCGTGAGAGAATATGGGTGAGAAAGAGAGAGAGAGATTGTGAGAGAGAAAGTGTGGGTGAGAGATAGAGTGTGGGTGAGAGAGAGAGTTGCTGTGGGTGCGGGTGAGAGTGAGTGGGTGAGAGAGAGAGTGTGTGTGGGTGTGGGTGAGAGAGGAAGAGTGAGTGTGGGTGAGAGAGGGAATGAAAGTGGGTGAGAGGTAGAGAAATCGAGGGAGAGTAGAATATAGGTGAGAGAGAGACAGACAGAATGTGGGTCAGACCGACATTTTGTGGATGAGAGAGTGTTTGGGTGAGAACGAGATTGTGGTTGATAGAGGGAGAGTATGGGTGAGAAAGAGAGAGAGAGAGTGGATGTGAGGCATACAGTTTGTGGGTGAGAGTGAGACAATGTGAATGTGGGTGAGAGAGAGAGAGTGTGTGGGTGAGGGAGAGGGACAGTTTGTGGGTGAGGGAGAGAGAGTGTGGGTGGGAGAGAGAGAGTTTATGGATGAGAGACAGAGAGCGAGAGTGGGTGAGAGAGAGGGAGAGAGGGTGGGTGAGAGAGAGAGAGTCTGGGTGAAAGAGAGAGAGAGTGGGTGAGAGAGAGGGTGAGTGTGGGTGAGAGAGAGGGAGAGTTTAGGTGAGATAGAGAGAGAGAGAGGGAGAGTGAGAGAGAGAGAGAGTTTGGGTGGGAGAGAGGGAGAATGTGGGTGAGAGA
Organism: Carcharodon carcharias; assembly: GCF_017639515.1. Taxonomy (NCBI): domain Eukaryota; kingdom Metazoa; phylum Chordata; class Chondrichthyes; order Lamniformes; family Lamnidae; genus Carcharodon; species Carcharodon carcharias. The sequence goes on from NC_054479.1 coordinate 72,031,465, forward strand.
GAGAGAAAATGTGTGTGAGATAGAGAGAGAGTTGGTGAGAGAGAGAGTGTGTGCACGTGGGTGTGGGTGAAGGGAAGGGAGAGGGTTTCTGTGAGAGGGAGGGTTTGTGTGTGAGAGAGAGAGAGAGAATGTGGGTGAGACAGACAGTGTGTGGGTGAAAACGAGAATGTGGGTGAGAAAGAGAGAGAGAGTGGATGTGAGAGATGCAGTTTGTGCGTGAGAGCGACACTGAGAGACTGTGGGTGAGAGGGAGAGAGAGTGTGGGCGAGAGAGCGAGCTACTGTGGGTGAGAGAGAGTGCAGGTGGGAGAGAAGGAGATTGTGTGTGAGAGACAGAGAGAGTATGGTTGAGACAGAGGGAGTGTGCGAGTGAGAGAGAGTGTTTGTGTGGGTGTGGGTGAGAGGGAGAGAGTGGGTGAGAGAGGGAGATAGTGGGGTGAGAGAGAGAGAGTGTGGGTGAGAGAGAGCGATTTTGTATGTGAGAGAGAGAATGGTTGAGACAGAGAGAGTGCGGGTGCGAAAGAGGGAGAGTGCGGGTGAGAGAGAGTGAGAGTGTGGGTGAAAGAGAGAGAGTGGGTGAGAGAGAGAAAGATTGTGCAGGAGGGTGTGGGTGAGAGGAACGGTGAGGGTTAGGGTGAGAGAGAGAGTGTCGGAGAGAGAGGGAGAGAGTGCAGGTGAGAGAGAGGGAGAGCATGTGGGTGAGAAAGAGAGAGTGTGTGTGAGGGTTTGGGTGAGATGGAGGGAGAGGGTATGGGTTAGATTGAGGGAGAGGGTCTGGGTGAGAGGGAGTTTGTGGGTGAGAGAGAGGGAGAATGAGAGAGTGTGTGTGTGAAACATAGAGTGTGGGTGAGACAGAGAGAGAGAGTGTCGGTGAGAGAGTGTGAGAGTGTGGGTGAGTGAGGGAGAGAGAGTGTGGGTGAGAGAGAGGGAGAGAGTGTGGGTGAGAGAGAGAAGGAGTGTGTGTGTGTGTGCGTGAGAGAGAGTGAGTGTGTGTCGGTTTGGGTAAGAGAGAGGGAGAGGTTGTGTATGAGAGGGAGGGAGAGTGTGTTGGAGTTTTGGGGGGAGAGTGTGTGGGTGAGAGGGATAGTGTGGTGACAGTGGAGAGAGAATGTTGGTGAGAGAGAGAAAGAGTGGGTGAGAGAGATGGAGAGTGCAGGTGAGAGAGAGACAATGTGATTGAGAGAGGGAGAGTGAGTGCACTTGAGAGAGGGAAATATTGCATTTGAGAGAGAGACTGTGGTTGAGAGAGAGAGAGAGTGGGTGAGAGAGAGTGTGGGTGAGAGAGAGAGTGTTTGAGTGAGAGGGAGAGTGTGGATGAGAGAGAGGGAGAGTGCAGGTGAGAGAGAGGGAGAGTGTGGGTGAGAGAGAGAGAGAGAGCACGTCGGTGTGACAGACAGTGTGTGGGTGAGAACGAGAATGTGGGTGAGAAAGAGAGAGAGAGTGGATGTGAGAGATACAGTTTTTGGGTGAGAGCGACACAAAGAGAGTGTGGGTGAGATAGAGAGAGTGGGTGAGAGAGAAGGAGAATGTGGGTAAGACAGAGAGAGAGAGTATGGGAGACAGAGAGGGAGAGTGTGGATGAGAGAGAGGTAGAGAGTGGGTGAGAGAGAGAGAGTGTGGGTTAGAGAGAGTGGGTGAGAGAGGGTGAGTGTGGGTGAGAGAGGGAGATAGTGTGGGTGAGAGAGAGAGTATCGGTGAGAGAGAGGGAGAGAGCGTCGGTGAGAGAGAGAGTGGGTGAGAGCGGGAGAGAGAGAGTGGGTGAGAGAGAGGGAGACTGTGGGCGAGAAAGAGGGAGAGTGCAGGTGAGAGAGAGGGAGAGTGTGGGTGAAAGAGAGCGAGTGGGTGAGAGAGAGAGAGAGTGGGTGAGAGAGAGAGTGGGTGAGAGAGAGGGAGAGTGTGGATGAGAGAGAGGGAGAGTGCAGGTGAGAGAGAGGGAGAGTGTGGGTGAGTGCGAGAGAGAGAGCACGTCGGTGCAACAGAAAGAGTGTGGGTGAGAACGAGAATGTGGGTGAGAAAGAGAGAGAGAGTGGATGTGAGAGATACAGTTTTTGGGTGAGAACGACACAAAGAGAGTGTGGGTGAGAGAGAGAGATTGGGTGAGAGAGAGGGAGAACGTGGGTGAGACAGAGAGAGAGAGTATGGGAGACAGAGAGGGAGTGTGTGGATGAGAGAGAGGTAGAGAGTGGGTGAGGGAGGGAGAGTGTGGGTGAGAGAGGGAGATAGTGTGGGTGAGAGAGAGAGTGTCAGTGAGAGAGAGGGAGAGAGCGTCGGTGAGAGAGAGAGAGTGGGTGAGAGCGGGAGAGAGAGACTGGGTGAGAGAGAGGGAGACTGCGGGCGAGAAAGAGGGAGAGAGTGGGTGAGAGAGATGGAGAGTGTGAGTGAAAGAGAGAGAGTGTTTGAAAGAGAGAACGATTGTGCGGGAGGGTGTGGGTGAGAGGAAGGGTGAGGGTTTGGGTGAGAGAGAGAGTGTCGGTGAGAGAGACTGTGTGTGGGTGAGAAAGAGAATGTGGGTGAGAAAGAGAGAGAGAGGATGTGAGAGATACAGTTTGTGTAAGACAGCGACACAAAGAGATTGTGGGTGAGAGAGAGAGCGAGTGTGTGGATGTGGGAGAGAGAGAGTGTGGGTGTGGGACAGAGAGAGAGTGTGGGTGAGAGAGAGAGAGTGTGGGTGACAGAGGGAGATACTGTGGGTGAGAGAGAGTGCAGCTGGGAGAGAGTAAGATTTTGTGTGAGAGACAGGGAGAGTATGTTTGAGAGAGAGGGAGTGTGCAGGTCAGGGAGAGGGAGAGAGCTGGTGTGAGAGAGTGTGTGTGGGTGAGAGGGATTGTTTGTGTGGTGTGGTTGAGAGGGAGAGGCTGTGGGTGAGAGGGAAAGGGTGTGGGTGAGAGGGAGGTTGTGGGTGAGAGGCAGACACAGTGTGGGTGAGAGAGGGAATGAATGTGGGTGAGTGGTAGAGAGAGTGAGAGAGACAGAATGTAGGTGAGAGAGAGAGAGAGAATGTGGGTGATTCAGAGAGCGTGTGGGTGAGAGAAGGAGAGAGAGAATGGGAGAAAGAGTGGGTGAGACAGAGAGTATGGGTGAGATAGAGGGAGAGATTGTGGGTGAGAGAGAGAGTGGGTGAGAGAGAGGGAGAGTGTGGGTGAGGGAGAGAGAGAGAGTGGGTGAGAGAGAGAGAGGGTGAGAGAGAGGGAGAGTGTGGGTGAGGGAGAGAGAGAGTGTGGTTGAGAAAGGGAGAGAGAGTGGGTGAGAAAGAGGGAGAGAGCAGGTGAGAAAGGGAGAGAGAGTGTGAATGTGAGACAGGGATTTTGTGGTAGAGAAAGAGAAAGAGAGTGTTGGTGAGAGAGAGGGTGTGGTTGAGTGAGAAAGAATATGGATGAGAAAGAGAGAGAGATTGGGTGTGAGGGAGAGAGTGTGTGGGTGAGAGATAGAGTGTCGGTGAGAGAGAGAGTTCCTGTGGGTGCGAGTGAGAGGGAGTGGGTGGGAGAGAGGGAGAGAGTGGGTCGGTGAGAGAGAGAGGGTGAGAGAGAGAGAGAGAGACAGTGTGAGGGTGAGAAGAGGGAAAGTGTGAGTGAGAGAGAGGGAGAGTGTGGGTGAGAGAGAGGGAGAGTGTGAGAGAGAGAGATTGTGAGGGTGAGAGAGAGGGAAAGGGCACGTGAGAGAGAGGGAGAGTGTGGGTGAGTGAGAGAGTGTGGGTGAGAAAGGGAGAGAGAGTGGGTGAGAGAGAGGGAGAGTGTGGATGAGAAAGGGAGAGAGAACGTGAGTGTGAAACATACGGATTTTAGGTGTGAGATTGAGAAAGAGAGTGTCGGTGAGAGAGAGAGTGTGTGGGTGAGCGTGAGAGAATATGGGTGAGAAAGAGAGAGAGATTGGCTGTGAGAGAGAAAGTGTGGATGAGAGATAGAGTGTGGGTGAGAGAGAGAGTTCCTGTGGGTGCGGATGAGAGTGAGTGGGTGAGAGAGAGAGAGTGTGTGTATGGGTGTGAGTGAGAGAGGAAGAGTGAGTGTGGTTGAGAGAGGGAAAGAATGTGGGTGAGAGGTAGAGAAATCGAGGGAGAGAGAGAATATAGGTGAGAGAGAGACAGACAATGTGGGTCAGACAGACATTGTGTGGATGAGAGAGTGTTTGGGTGAGAACGAGAGTGTGGTTGATAGAGGGAGAGTATGGGTGAGAAAGAGAGAGAGAGTGGATGTGAGAAATACAGTTTGTGGGTGAGAGTGAGACAATGTGAGTGTGGGTGAGAGAGAGAGAGTTTGTGGGTGAGGGAGAGGGACAGTTTGTGGGTGAGGGAGAGAGAGTGTGGGTGGGAGAGAGAGAGTATTTGGATGAGAGAGAGAGAGCGAGAGTGGGTGAGAGAAAGGGAGAGAGGGTGGGTGAAAGAGAGAGAGTCTGGGTGAGAGCGAGAGTGAGAGTGGGTGAGAGAGAGGGTGAGTGTGGGAGGGAGAGAGGGAGAGTTTAGGTGAGATAGAGAGAGAGAGTGGGTGAGAGAGAGAGAGAGAGAGTTTGGATGGGAGAGAGGGAGAATGTGGGTGAGAGAGATAGAAAATGTGTGTGAGATAGAGAGAGAGTGGGTGAGAGAGAGAGTGTGTGCACCTGGGTGTGGGTGAGGTGAAGGGAGAGGGTTTCTGTGAGAGGGAGGGTGTGGGTGTGAGAGAGAGAGAGAGAATGTGGGTGAGACAGACAGTGTGTGGGTGAAAACGAGAATGTGGGTGAGAAAGAGAGAGAGAGTGGATGTGAGAGATGCAGTTTGTAGGTGAGAGCGACATGGAGAGACTGTGGGTGAGAGGGAGAGAGAGTGTGGGTGAGAGAGCGAGATACTGTGGGTGAGAGAGAGTGCAGGTGGGAGAGAAGGAGATTGTGTGTGAGAGACAGAGAGAGTATGGTTGAGACAGAGGGAGTGTGCGAGTGAGAGAGAGTGTTTGTGTGGGTGTGGATGAGAGGGAGAGTGTGGGTGAGAGAGGGAAATAGTGGGGTGAGACAGAGAGAGTGCGGGTGCGAAAGAGGGAGAGTGCGGGTGAGAGAGAGTGAGAGTGTGGGTGAAAGAGAGAGAGTGGGTGAGAGAGAGAAAGATTGTGCAGGACGGTGTGGGTGAGAGGAACGGTGAGGGTTTGGGTGAGAGAGAGAGTGTCGGAGAGAGAGGGAGAGAGTGCAGGTGAGAGAGAGGGAGAGCATGCGGGTGAGAAAGAGAGTGTGTGTGTGAGGGTTTGGGTGAGATGGAGGGAGAGGGCATGGGTTAGAGTGAGGGAGAGGGTCTGGGTGAGAGGGAGTTTGTGGGTGAGAGAGAGGGAGAATGAGAGAGTGTGTGTGTGAAACATAGAGTGTGGGTGAGACAGAGAGAGAGAGTGTCGGTGAGAGAGTGTGAGAGTGTGGGTGAGTGAGGGAGAGAGAGTGTGGGTGAGAGAGAGGGAGAGAGTGTGGGTGAGAGAGAGAGGGAATGTGTGTGTGTGCGTGAGAGAGAGGGAGAGTGTGTGGGTGTGGGTAAGAGGGAGGGAGAGGTTGTGGATGAGAGGGACGGAGAGTGTGTTGGAGTTTTGGGGGAAGAGTGTGTGGGTGAGAGGGACAGTGTGGTGACAGAGGAGAGAGAATGTTGGTGAGAGAGAGAAAGAGTGGGTGAGAGAGATGGAGAGTGCAGGTGAGAGAGAGACAATGTGATTGAGAGAGGGAGAGTGAGTGCACTTGAGAGAGGGAAATATTGCATTTGAGAGAGAGAGTGTGGTTGAGAGAGAGAGAGAGTGGGTGAGAGAGAGAGTGGGTGAGAGAGAGAGTGTTTGAGAGAGAGGGAGAGTGTGGATGAGAGAGAGGGAGAGTGCAGGTGAGAGAGAGGGAGAGTGTGGGTGAGAGAGAGAGAGTGGGTGAGAGAGAAGGAGAATGTGGGTAAGACAGAGAGAGAGAGTATGGGAGACAGAGAGGGAGAGTGTGGATGAGAGAGAGGTAGAGAGTGGGTGAGAGAGAGAGAGTGTGGGTTAGAGAGAGTGGGTGAGAGAGGGAGAGTGTGGGTGAGAAAGGGAGAGAATGTGGGTGAGAGAGAGAATTTGGGTGAGTCAGTGTGCATGTGAGTGAAAGGGAGAGAGAGAATGGGTGAGAGAGAGAAAGAGTGGGTGAGTAAGAGGGAGAGAGTGCAGTTGAGAGAGAGGACGAGCGTGCGGGTGAGAGAGAGAGAGTGTGTGTGTGGGTGTGGGTGAGAGGGAGGGAGAGGTTGTGTGTTAGAGGGAGGGAGAGGGTCTGGGTGAGAGGGATTTTGTGGGTGAGAGAGATGGAGAATGAGAGAGTGTGTGTGAAAAATAGAGTGTGGGTGAGAGAGAGAGAGACTGTCAGTGAGAGAGTGTGAGAGTGTGGGTGAGTGAGTGAGAGAGTGTGGGTGAGAGAGAGGGAGAGAGGGTGGATGAGAGAGAGAGGGAGTGTGTGTGTGGGTGAGAGAGAGAGAGTGTGTGTGGGTGTGGGTGAGAGGGAGGGAGATGTTGTGGGTGAGAGGGAGGGGGAGTGTGTGGGTGTTTGGGGGGAAGAGGGTGTGGGTGATAGGAGGGAGGGTGTGGGTGACAGAGGAGAGAGAATGTCGGTGAGAGAGAGAAAGAATGGGTGAGAGAGACGGAGAGTGCGGTTGAGAGATAGAGACTGTGGTTGAGAGAGGGAGAGAGAAAATGTGGGTGTGTGTGGGTGAGAGAGAGAGAGAATAGTTGAGATAGAAAGATAGGTTCAGAGAGTGTGTGGGTGAGATAGAGAGAGAGTGTGGATGAGAGAGAGGGGGAGTGTGTGTGTGGGTGAGAGACAGATTGTGTGTGTGAGTGTGGGTGAGAGGGAAGGAGAGGGTATGGGTTAGAGGGAGGGAGAGGGTGTTGGTATTTGGGAGGGTGTGGGTGACAGAGGAGAGAGAATGTCGGTGAGAGAGAGGGAGAGTGTCGGTGAGAGAAAAATGTAGTGAGAGAGGGGGAGAGTGAGCATGGGTGAGAGAGGGAAAGAAAGTGTGTGACAGATAGAGAGAGAGTGAGAGAGAGCATGTGGGAGAGAGAGAGAATGTGGGTGAGATAGGCAGTGTGTGGCTGAGAGAGAGAAAGAGCGTGGGTGAGAGAGAGAGAGAGTGTGGGTGTGGGTGTGGGTGAGAGAGGGAGAGTGAGTGTGCGTGAGAGAGGGAAAGAAAGTGAGTGAGAGGTAGAGAAATAGAGGGAGAGAGAGAATATAGGTGAAAGAGAGAGACAGGGAGAATGTGGGTGAGACAGACGTGTGTGGATGAGAGAGTGTTTGCGTGAGAACGAGAGTGTGGGTGATAGAGGGAGAGTATGGTTAAGAAAGAGAGAGAGAGTGGATGTGTGACATACAGTTTGTGGGTGAGAGCGCGACAAAGAGAGTGTGGGTGAGAGAGCGAGTGTATGGGTGCGAGAGAGAGAGGTGGGTGAGAGAGAGGGAGAGTGTGGCAGAGAGAGAGAGTGCATGTGGCTGCGGGTGAGAGCGTGTAAGTGGGAGAGAGGGAGAGTGTGTGTGAGGAATACAGATTGTGTGTGAGAGAGTGTGTGTGGGTATGGGTGAGAGACTGTGTGGGTGAGGGAGAGTGAGTGGAAGAGAATGTGAGAGAGTATGGGTGAGAGAGAGAGAGTGGGTGTGAGACATACAGATGGTGGGTTAGAGAGAAAAAGAGAGTTTGAGAGTGTGGGTGAGAAAGAGAGAGAAACGGGTGTGAGACGTACCGTTGTGGTGAGAGAGTTAGTGTGGGCTAGTGAGAGCGAGAGTGTGGGTGAGAGAGGGAGAGAGTGTGGGTGAGTGAGAGAGAGAATGAGAGAATGTGGATGTGAGACATAGAGTGTGGGTGAGAGAGAGGGAGAGAGTGGGTGAGAGAGGAAGAGTGTGGGTGAGAGAGAGGGAGAGAGAGCTGGTGTGAGAGAATGTCTGTGGGTGTGGCTGTGAGGGAGAGGGTTTGGATGAGAGGGAGAGTGTGGGTGAGAGGCAGACAGAGTGTGGGTTAGAGAGGGTATGATTGTGGGTGAGAGGTAGAGAGAGTGAGAGAGACAGAATATGTGTGAGAGAGAGAGAGAATGTGGGTGACTCAGAGAGCGTGTGGGTGAGAGAGGAAGAGAGAGAATGGGTGAGAGGGAGAGTGTGGGTGAGAGAGAGAGTGGGTGAGAGAGAGGGAGAGTGTGGGTGAGAGAGAGAGAGAGTGGGTGAGAGAGAGAGAGGGTGAGAGAGAGAGAGAATGGGTGAGAAAGAGGGAGATTGCGGGTGAGAGAGAGAGAGAGTGTGGGTCAGAGAAAATGAGAGTGGGTGAGAGAGGGAGATACGGTGGGTGTGAGAGAGTGCAGGTGAGGGAGAGGGAGATTGTGTGTATAAGACAGGGAGAGTTTGGTTGAGAGAAAGGGAGTGTGCAGGTGAGAGAGAGGGAGTGAGAACGGGTGTGAAAGAGTGTGTGTGTGAGTGGGTGAGAGGGAGAGGGTGTGGGTGAGAGGGAGGGTGTGGGTGAGAGAGGGAGACTGAGTGTGGGTGAGAGAGGGAGAGTGTGGGTGAGAGAGCGAGGTAGTGTGAGAGAGAGAGAGCGAGATTGTGGGTGAGAGAGAGTGTGTGTGGGTGAGAGGCAGAGTGTTTGTGTGGGTGCGCGTGAGAGGAAGAGATAGGGTATGGTTGAGAGGGAAGGTGTGGGTGAGAGATGGAAAGGTTGCGGGTAAGAGAGAGAATGTGGGTGAGTCAGTGAGCGTGTGAGTGAGAGAGAGGGAGAGAGTATAGGTAAGAGAGAGAAAGAGTAGGTGAGAGAGAGGGAGAGAGTGCAGGTGAGAGAGAGGGAGAGCATGCGGGTGAGAAAGAGAGAGTGTGTTTGAGGGTGTGGGTGAGAGGGAGGGAGTGGGTGTGGGTTAGAGTGAGGGAGAGGTTCTGGGTGAGAGGGAGTTTCTGGGTGAGAGAGACAGAGAATGAGAGAGTGTGTGTGTGAAACATAGAGAGTGTGTGAGACAGCGAGAGTGTCGGTGAGAGAGTGTGAGAGTGTGGGTGAGTGAGGGAGAGAGTGTGTTTGTGTGTGTGCGTGAGAGAGAGGGAGTGTGTGTGGGTGTGGGTGAGAGGGAGGGTGAGGATGTGGATGAGAGGGAGGCAGAGTGTGTTGGAGTTTTGGGGGAAGAGGGTGTGGGTGAGAGGGAAGGTGTGGGTGACAGAGGAGAGAGAATGTTGGTGAGAGAGAGAAAGAGTGGGTGAGAGAGATGGAGAGTGCAGGTGAGAGAGAGAGAATGTGGTTGAGAGAGGGAGAGTGAGTGCATTTGAGAGACGGAAATATTGCGTTTGAGTGAGAGAGTGTGGGTGAGAGAGAGGTGGAGTGTGTGTGTGGGTGAGAGAGAGAGTGTGTGTGTGAGTGTGTGTGAGAGGGCGGGAGAGGGTATGGGTTAGAGAGAGATAGAGGGAGTGGGTTAGAGGGAGGGAGAGGGTTTGGGTTAGAGGGAAGGAGAGGGTGTGGGTGTTTGGGAGGGTGTGGGTGACAGAGGAGAGAGAATGTTGGTGAGAGAGAGAAAGAGTGGGTGAGAGAGATGGAGAGTGCAGGTGAGAGAGAGAGAATGTGGTTGAGAGAGGGAGAGTGATTGCAGTTGAGAGAGGGAAATATTGCATTTGAGAGAGAGAGTGTGGGTGAGAGAGAGGTGGAGTGTGTGTCTGGGTGAGAGAGAGAGTTTGTGTGTGAGTGTGGGTGAGAAGGATGGAGAGGGTATGGGTTAGAGAGAGATAGAGGGTGTGGGTTAGAGGGAGGGAGAGGGTGTGGGTTAGAGGGAAGGAGAGGGTGTGGATGTTTGGGATGGTGTGGGTGACAGAGGAGAGAGACTGTCAGTGAGAGAGAGAGAGTGTGGGTGAGAGACAGAGAGTGTGTGAGTGAGAGAGAGAGAGGTGGTTGAGAGAGAGGGAGAGTGTGGCAGAGAGAGAGAGATTGCATATGGGTGCGGGTGAGAGTGTGTGGGTGGGAGAGAGGGAGAGTGTGTGTGAGGCATACAGATTGTGTGTGAGAGAGTGTGTGTGGGTATGGGTGAGAGAGTGTGTGGGTGAGGGAGAGTGAGGTGGGTGAGAATTTGAGAGAGTGTGGGTGAGATAGAGAGAGAGAATGGGTGTGAGACATACAGATTGTGGCGAGAGAGAGAGAGTGTGAGTGTGGGTGAGAGAGCGATAGTGTGGGTGAGAAAGGGAGAGAGTGTGGGTGAGTGAGAGGGAGAATGAGAGAATGTGGGTGTGAGACATAGAGTGTGGGTGAGAGAGGAGAGAGAGTGTCGGTTAGAGATATTGAGACTGTGGGTGAGAGACAGGGAGAGATTGTGAGTGAGAGAGGGAGAGAGTGCAGGTGAGAGAGAGGGAGAGTGTGCAGGTGAGAGAGAAAGAGTGTATGTGTGGGTGTGGGTGAGAGGGAAGGAGAGGTTGTGGGTGAGAGGGACAGCGAGGGTGTGGGTGAGAGGGTGAGAGAGGGTGTGGGTGAGAGGGAGTTTGTGGGTGAGAGAGAGGGAGAATGAGAGAGTGTGTGTGTGAAACATAGAGTGTGCGAGAGAGAGAGAGTGTTGGTGAGAGAGTGTGAGTGTGTGGGTGAATGAGGGAGAGAGAATGTGGTTGAGAGAGAGAGAGTGTTGGTGAGAGTGAGAGGGAGGATGTGTGTGGGTGAGAGAGAGAGAGAGTGTGTGTGGGTGTGGGTAAGAGGGTGGGAGAGTGTGCTGGAGTTTGGGGGGAAGAGTGTGTGTGTGAGAGGGAGGGTGTGGGTGACAGAGGAGAGACCATGTTGGTGAGAGAGAGAAAGATTGGGTGAGAGAGAGGTTGAGTGTGGGTGAGAGAGGGGGGAGTGTGTATGTGGGTGAGAGAGAGAGTGCGTGTGTGTGAGTGTTGGTGAGAGGGAAGGAGAGGGTATGGGTCAGAGAGAGGTAGAGGGTGTGGGTTAGAGGGAGGGAGAGGGTGTGGGTTAGAGTGAGGGAGAGGGTGTGGGGGTTTGGGAGGCTCTGGGTGACAGAGGAGAGAGAATGTCAGTGAGAGAGAGACAGACTGTGTGTGTGAGAGAGAGAGAGACTGTCGGTGAGAGAGAGAGAGTGTGGGTGAGAGAGAGAGTGTGGGTGAGAGAGAGTGTGTGGGTGAGAGAGAGGGAGAATGTGGGTGAGAGAAGGAGAGAATGTGGGTAAGAGAGAGAATGTGGATGAGTCAGTGAGCATGAGTGAGAGAAAGGGAGAGAGAGAATGGGTGAGAGAGAGAAAGTGTGGGTGAGAAAGCGGGAGAGAGTGCAGTTGAGAGAGAGGGAGAGTGTGCGGCTGAGAGAGAGAGTGTGTTTGTGGGTGTGGGTGAGAGGGAGGGAGAGGGTGTGGGTGAGGGGCAGGGAGAGGGTGTGTGTTAGAGGGTGGGAGAGGGTCTGGGTGAGAGGGATTTTGTGGGTGAGAGAGATGGAGAATGAGAGAATGTGTGTGAAACATAGAGTGTGGCTGTGAGAGAGAGAGACTGTCAGTGAGCGAGTTTGAGAGCGTGGGTGAGTGAGGGAGAGAGAGAGTGGGTGAGAGAGAGGGAGAGAGTATGGGTGAGAGAGAGAGGGAGTGTGTGTGTAGGTGAGTGAGAAAGAGAGTGTGTGTGGTTGTGGGTGAGAGGGAGGGAGAGGTTGTGGGTAAGAGGGAGGGACAGTGTGTGGGTGTTTGGGGAGAAGAGTGTGTGGGTGAGAGGGAGAGAGTGGGTGACAGAGGAGAGAGAATGTCGCTGAGAGAGAGAAAGATTGGGTGAGAGAGATGGAGAGTGCAGGTGAGAGAGTGTGGTTGAGCGAGGGAGAGAGAAAATGTGGGTGTGTGTGGGAGAGAGAGAGAGAGAGATTGGGTGAGATAGAAAGATAGGTTGAGAGAGAGAGTGTGTGAGTGAAATAGAGGGAGAGTGTGGGTAAGAGAGAGACTGCAGGTGAGAGAGGGAAATATTGCATTTGAGAGAGAGAGAGTGTGGGCGAGAGAGCGGGGGATTGTGTGTGTGGGTGAGAGAGAGAGAGTGTGTGTGTGAGTGTGGGTGAGAGGGAGGGAGAGGGTATGGTTTAGAGGGTGGTAGAGGGTGTGGGTTAGAGGGAGGGAGAGGGTGTGGGTGTTTGGGAGGGTGTGGGTGACAGAGGAGAGAGTATGTCGGTGAGAGAGAGAGAGAGTGTGGGTGAGAGAGAGAGTGTGGTTGAGAGAGAAAGAGTGTTGGTGAGAGAGAAAGAGTGAGTGAGAAAGGGGGAGAGTGAGTATGGGAGAGAGGGAAAGAAATTGGGTGACAGATCGAGAGAGAGAGCCAGAGAGAGAATGTGGGTGAGATAGACAGTGTGTGGCTGAGAGAGAGAGAGAGCGTGGGTGAGAGAGAGAGTGTGGGTGTGGGTATGGGTGACAGAGGGAGAGTGAGTGTGCAAGAGAGAGGAAAAGAAAGTGAGTGAGAGGTAGAGAAATAGAGGGAGATAGAGAATATAGGTGAGAGAGACATGGAGAATGTGGGTGAGATAGACCGTGTGTGGATGAGACAGTGTTTGTGTGAGAACGAGAGTGTGGGTGATAGAGCGAGACTATGCTTGAGAAAGAGAGAGAGAGTGGATGTGAGATAGATAGTTTGTGGCTGAGAGCGAGACAAAGAGAGTGTTGGTTAGAGAGAGAGTTTGTGGGTGAGAAAGAGAGAGAGAGTTGGGTGAGAGAGAGGGAGAGTGTGGCAGAGAGAGAGTGCATGTGGGTGCAGGTGAGAGCGTGTGGGTGGGAGAGAGGGAGAGTGTGTGTGAGATACAGATTGTGTGTGAGAGAGTGTGTGTGGGTATGGGTGAGAGAGTTTGTGGATGAGGGAGAGTGAGTGGGTGAGAATGTGAGAGAGTGTGGGTGAGAGAGAGGGAGAGCAGTAGACATACAGATGATGGGTTAGAGAGAGAAACATAGTTAGAGAGTGTGGGTGAGAAAGAGAGAGAGAATGGGTTTGAGACATACCGATTGTGGCGAGAGAGAGAGTGTGAGTGTGGGTGAGAGAGAGCGATAGTGTGGGTGAGAGAGGGAGAGAGTGTGGGTGAGTGAGAGGGAGAATGGGAGAATGTGGGTGTGAGACATAGAGTGTGGGAGAGAGAGGAGAGAGTGTCGGTTAGAGATAGTGAGACTGTGGGTGAGAGACAGAGAGAGATTGTGAGTGAGAGAGGGAGAGAGTGCAGGTGAGAGAGAGGGAGAGCGTGCAGGTGAGAGGGAGAGAGTGTGTGTGAGGGTGTGGGTGAGAGAGAAGGAGAGGGTGTGGGTGAGAGGGAGTTTGTGGGTGAGGGAGAGGGAGAATGAGAGAGTGTGTGTGTGAAACATAGAGTGTGGGTGCGAGAGAGAGTGTTGGTGAGAGAGTGTGAGTGTGTGGGTGAGTGAGGGAGAGAGAGTGTGGTTGAGAGAGAGAAAGTGTGGGTGAGAGAGAGAGGGAGTGTGTGTGTGGGTGAGAGAGAGAGAGAGTGTGTGTGGATGTGGGTAAGAGGGAGGGAGGGTGTGTTGGAGTTTGGGGGGAAGAGTGTGTGGGTGAGAAGGAGGGTTTGGGTGACAGAGGAGAGAGAATGTTGGTGAGAGAGAGAAAGAGTGGGTGAGAGAGAGGGTGAGTGTGGGTGAGAGAGATGGGGAGTGTGTATGTGGGTGAGAGAGAGAGTGCATGTGTGTGAGTGTTGGTGAGAGGGAAGGAGAGGGTATGTGTCAGAGAGAGGTAGAGGGTGTGGGTTAGAGGGTGGGAGAGAGTGTGGGTTAGATTGAGGGAGAGGGTGTGGGTGTTTGGGAGGCTGTGGGTGACAGAGGATAGCGAATGTCAGTGAGAGAGAGACAGAGTGTGTGTGAGAGAGAGAGAGAGACTGTCGGTGAGAGAGAGAGAGTGTGGGTGAGAGAGAGAGTGTGGGTGAGAGAGAGTGTGTGGGTGAGAGAGAGGGAGAATGTGGGTGAGAGAAGGAGAGAATGTGGGTGAGAGAGAGAATGTGGATGAGTCAGTGAGCATGTGAGTGAGAGAAAGGGAGAGAGAGAATGGGTGAGAGAGAGAAAGTGTGGGTGAGAAAGTGGGAGAGAGTGCAGTTGAGAGAGAGGGAGAGTGTGCGGGTGAGAGAGAGAGTGTGTTTGTGGGTGTGGGTGAGAGGGAGGGAGAGGGTGTGGGTGAGGGGGAGGGAGAAGGTGTGTGTTAGAGGGAGGGAGAGGGTCTGGGTGAGAGGGATTTTGTGGGTGAGAGAGATGGAGAATGAGAGAGTGTGTGTGAAACATAGAGTGTGGCTGTGAGAGAGAGAGACTGTAGGTGAGCGAGTTTGAGAGCGTGGGTGAGTGAGGGAGAGAGAGAGTGGGTGAGAGAGAGGGAGAGAGTGTGGGTGAGAGAGAGAGGGAGTGTGTGTGTGGGTGAGTGAGAGAGAGTGTGTGTGGGTGTGGGTGAGAGGGAGGGAGAGGTTGTGGGTAAGAGGGAGGGAGAGAGTGTGGGTGAGAGAGAGAGGAAGTGTGTGTGTGGGTGAGTGAGAGAGAGAGTGTGTGTGGGTTTGGGTGAGAGGGAGGGGGAGGTTGTGGGTGAGAGGGAGGGACAGTGTGTGGGTGTTTGGGGAGAAGAGGGTGTGGGTGAGAGGGAGAGAGTGGGTGACAGAGGAGAGAGAATGTCGGTGAGAGAGAGAAAGATTGGGTGAGAGAGATGGAGAGTGCAGGTGAGAGAGTGTGGTTGAGAGAGGGAGAGAGAAAATGTGGGTGTGTGTGGGAGAGAGAGAGAGAGAATGGGTGAGATAGAAAGATAGGTTGACAGAGTGAGCGTGTGGGTGAAATAGAGGGAGAGTGTGGGTGAGAGAGAGTGCAGGTGAGAGAGGGAAATATTGTATTTGAGAGAGAGAGAGTGTGGGTGAGAGAGAGGGGGATTGTGTGTGTGGGTGAGAGAGAGAGTGTGTGTGTGTGTGAGTGTGGGTGAGAGGGAGGGAGAGGGTATGGGTTAGAGGGTGGTAGAGGGTGTGGGTTAGAGGGATGGAGAGGGTGTGGCTTAGAGGGAGGGAGAGGGTGTGGGTGTTTGGGAGGGTGTGGGTGACAGAGGAGAGAATATGTCGGTGAGAGAGAGAGAGAGTGTGGGTGAGAGAGAGAGTGTGGTTGAGAGAGAAAGAGTGTTGCTGAGAGAGTGAGAGTGAGTGAGAAAGTGGGATAGTGAGTATGGGTGAGAGAGGGAAAGAAATTGGGTGACAGATATAGAGAGAGAGCCAGAGAGAGAATGTGGGTGAGATAGACAGTGTGTGGCTGAGAGAGAGAGGGATCGTGGGTGAGAGAGAGAGTGTGGGTGTGGGTATGGGTGACAGAGGGAGAGTGAGTGTGCAAGAGAGAGGAAAAGAAAGTGAGTGAGAGGTAGAGAAATAGAGGGAGACAGAGAATATAGGTGAGAGAGACATGGAGAATGTGGGTGAGATAGACCGTGTGTGGATGAGACAGTGTTTGTGTGAGAACGAGAGTGTGGGTGATAGAGCGAGACTATGCTTGAGAAAGAGAGAGAGAGTGGATGTGAGATATATAGTTTGTGGCTGAGAGCGAGACAAAGAGAGTGTTGGTTAGAGAGAGAGTGTGTGGGTGAGAAAGAGAGAGAGAGATGGGTGAGAGTGAAGAAGAGTGTGGCAGACAGAGAGAGTGCATGTGGGTGCAGGTGAGAGCGTGTGGGTGGGAGAGAGGGAGAGTGTGTGTGAGATACAGATTGTGTGTGAGAGAGTGTGTGTGGGTATGGGTGAGAGAGTTTGTGGGCGAGGGAGAGTGAGTGGGTGAGAATGTGAGAGAGTGTGGGTGAGAGAGAGAGAGAGCATGAGACTTACAGATGATGGGTTAGAGAGAGAAACATATTTAGAGAGTGTGGGTGAGAAAGAGAGAGAGAATGGGTTTGAGACATACCGATTGTGGCGAGAGAGAGAGTGTGAGTGTGGGTGAGAGAGAGCGATAGTGTGGGTGAGAGAGGGAGAGAGTGTGGGTGAGTGAGAGGGAGAGCGTGCAGGTGAGAGAGAGTGTGTGTGAGGGTGTGGGTGAGAGAGCAGGAGAGGGTGTGGGTGAGAGGGAGTTTGTGGGTGAGAGAGAGAGAGAATGAGAGAGTGTGTGTGTGAAACATAGAGTGTGGGTGAGAGACAGAGTGTTGGTGAGAGAGTGTGAGTGTGTGGGTGAGTGAGGGAGAGAGAGTGTGGTTGAGAGAGAGAGAGTGTAGGTGAGAGAGAGAGGGAGTGTGTGTGGGTGAGAGAGAGAGAGAGTGTGTGTGGATGTGGGTAAGAGGGAGGGAGAATGTGTTGGAGTTTGGGGGGAAGAGTGTGTGGGTGAGAGGGAGTGTGTGGGTGACAGAGGAGAGAGAATGTTGGTGAGAGAGAGAAAGAGTGGGTGAGAGAGAGGGCGAGTGCGGGTGAGAGAGAGAGTGTGGTTGAGAGAGGGAGAAAGAGTGCAGGTGAGAGAGCGAAATATTGAGTTTGAGAGAGAGTGTGGGTGAGAGAGAGGGGGAGTGTGTATGTGGGTGAGAGGGAGAGTGTGTGTGTGTGTGAGTGTTGGTGAGAGGGAAGGAGAGGGTATGGATCAGTGAGAGGTAGAGGGTGTGGGTTAGAGGGAGGGAGAGGGTGTGGGTTAGAGGGAGGGAGATGGTTTGGGTGTTTGGGAGGGTGTGAGTGACAGAGGAGAGAGAATGTCGGTGAGAGAGAGGGAGTGTGTGTGTGAGAGAGACTCTGTCGGTGAGAGAGAGAGAGTGTGGGAGAGAGAGAGGGAGAGTGTGGGTGAGAGAAGGAGAGAATGTGGGTGAGAGAGTGAATGTCGGTGAGTCAGTGAGAATGTGAGTGAGAGAAAGGGAGAGAGAGTATGGGTGAGAGAGAGTGTGGGTGAGAGAAAACGAGAGTGGATGAGAGAGGTGGATACTATGGGTGAGAGAGAGTGCAAGTGGGGGAGAGGGAGATTGTGTGTAAGAAATAGGGAGAGTATGGTTGAGAGAGAGGGAGTGAGAACAGGTGTGAGAGAGTGTGTGTGTGGGAGTGGGTGAGAGGGAGGGTGTGGGTGAGAGAGAGCGTGTGGGTGAGAGAGGGAGACAGAGTGTGGGTGAGAGAGGGAGAGTGTGGGTAAGAGAGAGTGTGGATGAGAGAGAGGGAGAGTATGGGTGAGAGAGCGAGGTAGTGTGCGTGAGAGAGAGCGAGATTGTGGGTGAGAGAGAGTGTGTGTGGGTGAGAGGGAGAGTGTTTGTGTGGGTGTGCGTGAGAGGAAGAGATAGGGTATGGTTGAGAGGGATGGTGTGGGTGAGAGAGGGAAAGAATGTGGATGAGAGAGAGAATGTGGGTGAGTCAGTGAACGTGTGGGTGAGAGAGAGGGAGATAGCATAGGTGAGAGAGAGAAAGAGTAGGTGAGAGAGAGGGAGAGAGTGCAGGTGAGAGAGAGGGAGAGCGGGCGGGTGAGAGAGAGAGAGTGAATGTGAGGGTGTTTGTTAGAGTGAGGGAAAGGGTCTGGGTGAGCGGGAGTTTGTGGGTGAGAGAGAGGGAGAATGAGAGAGTGTGTGTGTGAAACATAGAGTGTGGGTGAGACAGAGAGAGAGAGTGTCGGTGAGAGAGTGTGAGAGTGTGGGTGAGTGAGGGAGAGAGAGTGTGGGTGAGAGAGAGGGAGAGAGTGTGGGTGAGAGACAGAGGGAGTGTGTGTGTGTGTACGTGAGAGAGAGGGAGTGTGTGTGGGTGTGGGTAAGAGGGAAGGAGAGGTTGTGGATGAGAGGGAGGGAGAGTGTGTTGGAGTTTTGGGGGAAGAGTCTGTGGGTAAGAGGGACGGTGTGGGTGACAGAGGAGAGAGAATGTTTGTGAGAGAGAGAAAGAGTGGGTGAGACAGACGGAGAGTGCAGGTGAGAGAGAGAGAATGTGGTTGAGAGAGGGAGAGTGAGTGCACTCAAGAGAGGGAAATATTGCATTTGAGAGAGAGAGAGTGGGTGAGAGAGAGAGAGTGTGGTTGAGAAAGGGACAGAGAGTGGGTGAGAGAGAGGGAGAGTGTGGGTGAGAAAGGGAGAGAGAGTGTTAGTGTGAGACAGGGATTTTGTGGGAGAGCAAGAGAAAGAGAGTGTCAGTGAGAGAGAGTGTGTGGATGAGTGAGAGAGAATATGGATGAGAAAGAGAGAAAGATTGGGTGTGAGGGAGAGAGTGTGTGGGTGAGAGATAGAGTGTCGGTGAGAGAGAGAGTTCCTGCAGGTGCGGGTGAGAGGGAGTGTGTTGGAGAGAGGGAGAGAGTGGGTGGGTGAGAGAGAGTGGGTGAGAGAGAGAGAGAGACAGTGTGAGTGTGAGAAGAGGGAAAGTGTGGGTGAGAGAGAGGGAGAGTGTGTGTGAGAGAGAGGGAGAGTGCGCGTGAGAGAGAGAGGGAGAGTGCGGGTGAGCGAGAGAGTGTGGGTGAGAAAGGGAGAGAGAATGTGAATGTGAAACATACGGATTTTAGGTGTGAGCTTGAGAAAGAGAGTGTCGGTGAGAGAGAGAGTGTGTGGGTGAGCGTGAGAGAATATGGGTGAGAAAGAGAGAGAGATTGGCTGTGAGAGAGAAAGTGTTGGTGAGAGATAGAGTGTGGGTGAGAGAGAGAGTTCCTGTGGGTGCGGGTGAGAGAGAGTGGGTGAGAGAGAGAGAGTGTGTGTGTGGGTGTGGGTGAGAGAGGAAGAGTGAGTGTGGGTGAGAGAGGGAAAGAAAGTGGGTGAGAGGTAGAGAAATCGAGGGAGAGAGAGAATATAGGTGAGAGAGAGAAAGACAGAATGTGGGTCAGACAGACATTGTGTGGATGAGAGAGTGTTTGGGTGAGAACGAGAGTGTGGTTGATAGTGGGAGAGTATGGGTGAGAAAGAGAAAGAGAGAGTGGATGTGAGACATACAGTTTGTGGGTGAGAGTGAGACAATGTGAGTGTGGGTGAGAGAGAGAGAGAGTGTGGGTGAGGGAGAGGGACAGTTTGTTGGTGAAGGAGAGAGAGTGTGGGTGGGAGAAAGAGAGTAAGTGGATGAGAGAGAGAGAGAGAGAGAGAGCGTGGGTGAGAGAGAGAGAGTGAGAGTGGGTGAGAGAGAGGGTGTGTTTGGGTGAGAGAGAGGGAGAGTTTAGGTGAGATAGGGAGAGAGAGAGTGGGTGAGAGAGAATGAGAGTTTGGGTGGGAGAGAGGGAAAATGTGGGTGAGAGAGATAGAAAATGTGTGTGAGATAGAGAGAGCGTGGGTGAGAGAGAGAGTGTGTGCACTTGGGAGTGTTTGAGGGGAAGGGAGAGGATTTCTGTGAGAGGGAGGGTGTGGGTGTGAGAGAGAGAGAGAGAATGTGGGTGAGACGGACAGTGTGTGGGTGAAAACGAGAATGTGGGTGAGAAAGAGAGAGAGAGTGGATGTGAGAGATGCAGGTTGTGGGTGAGAGCGACACTGAGAGACTGTGGATGAGAGGGAGAGAGAGTGTGGGTGAGAGAGCGAGATACTGTGGGTGAGAGAGAGTGCAGGTGGGAGAGAAGGAGATTGTGTGTGAGAGACAGAGAGAGTATGGTTGAGACAGAGGGAGTGTGCGAGTGAGAGAGAGTGTTTGTGTGGGGGTGGATGAGAGGAAGAGTGTGGGTGAGAGAGGGAGATAGTGGGGTGAGAGAGAGAGTGTGGGTGAGAGAGAGCGATTTTGTCTGTGAAAGAGAGAATGGGTGAGACAGAGAGAGTGCGGGTGAGAAAGAGGGAGAGTGCGGGTGAGAGAGAGGGAGAGTGTGGGTGAAAGAGAGAGAGTGGGTGAGAGAGAGAAAGATTGTGCGGGAGGGTGTGGGTGAAAGGAAGGGTGAGGGTTTGGGTGAGAGAGAGAGTGTCGGAGAGAGAGGGAGAGAGTGCAGGTGAGAGAGAGGGAGAGCATGCGGGTGAGAAAGAGAGAGTGTCTGTGAGGGTGTGGGTGAGATGGAGGGAGAGGGTGTGGGTTAGAGTGAGGGTGAGGGTCTGGGTGAGAGGGAGTTTGTGGGTGAGAGAGAGGGAGAATGAGAGAGTGTGTGTGTGAAACATAGATTTTGGGTGAGACAGAGAGAGAGAGTGTTGGTGAGAGAGTGTGAGAGTGTGGGTGAGTGAGGGAGAGAGAGTGTGGGTGAGAGAGAGGGAGAGAGTGTGGGTGAGAGAGAGAGGGAGTGTGTGTGTGTGTGTGTGTTTGAGAGAGAGGGAGTGTGTGTCGGTGTGTGTAAAAGGGAGGGAGAGGTTGTGTATGAGAGGGAGGGAGAGTGTGTTGGAGTTTTGGGGGAAGAGTGTGTGGGTGAGAGGGACAGTGTGGTGACAGAGGAGAGAGAATGTTGGTGAGAGAGAGAAAGAGTGGGTGAGAGAGATGGAGAGTGCAGGTGAGAGAGAGACAATGTGATTGAGAGAGGGAGAGTGAGTGCACTTGAGAGAGGGAAATATTGCATTTGACTGAGAGAGTGTGGGTGAGAGAGAGAGAAAGTGAGGGTTTGAGAGAGAGAGAGTGTGGTTGAGAGAGAGAGAGAGTGGGTGAGAGAGAGTGGGTGAGAGAGAGGGAGAGTGTGGATGAGAGAGAGGGAGAGTGCAGGTGAGAGAGAGGGAGAGTGTGGGTGAGAGCGAGAGAGAGAGCACGTTGGTGCGACAGACAGTGTGTGGGTGAGAACGAGAATGTGGGTGAGTAAGAGAGAGAGAGTGGATGTGAGAGATACAGTTTTTGGGTGAGAGCGACACAAAGAGAGTGTGGGTGAGAGAGAGAGAGTGGGTGAGAGAGAGGGAGAATGTGTGTGAGACAGAGAGAGAGAGTATGGGAGACAGCGAGGGAGAGTGTGGATGAGAGAGAGGTAGAGAGTGGGTGAGAGAGAGAGAGTGTGGGTTAGAGAGAGTGGGTGAGAGAGGGAGAGTGTGGGTGAGAGAGGGAGATAGTGTGGGTGAGAGAGAGAGTGTCGGTGAGAGAGAGGGAGAGAGCGTCGGTGAGAGAGAGAGAGTGGGTGAGAGCGGGAGAGAGAGAGTGGGTGAGAGAGAGGGAGACTGCGGGTGAGAAAGAGGGAGAGTGCGGGCGAGAGAGAGGGAGAGTGTGGGTGAAAGAGAGCGAGTTGGTGAGAGAGAGAACGATTGTCCGGGAGGGTGTGGGTGAGAGGAAGGGTGAGGGTTTGGGTGAGAGAGAGACGGTGAGAGAGACTGTGTGTGGGTGAGAAAGAGAATGTGGGTAAGAAAGAGAGAGAGAGGATTTGAGAGATACAGTTTGTGTAAGACAGCGACACAAAGAGATTGTGGGTGAGAGAGAGAGCGACTGTGTGGATGTGGGAGAGAGAGAGTGTGGGTGCGGGACAGAGAGAGAGTGTGGGTGAGAGAGAGAGAGTGTGGGTGACAGAGGGAGATACTGTGGGTGAGACAGAGTGCAGCTGGGAGAGAGTAAGATTTTGTGTGAGAGACAGGGAGAGTATGGTTGAGAGAGAGGGAGTGTGCAGATCAGGGAGAGGGAGAGAGCTGGTGTGAGAGAGTGCGTGTGGGTGAGAGGGATTGTTTGTGTGGTGTGGTTGAGAGGGAGAGGCTGTGGGTGAGAGGGAAAGGGTGTGGGTGAGGGAGGGTGTGGGTGAGAGGCAGACACAGTGTGGGTGAGAGAGTGAATGAATGTGGGTGAGTGGTAGAGAGATTGAGAGAGACAGAATGTAGGTGAGAGAGAGAGAGAATGTGGGTGATTCAGAGAGCGTGTGGGTGAGAGAAGGAGAGAGAGAATGGGAGAAAGAGTGGGTGAGAGAGAGAGTATGGGTGAGATAGAGGGAGAGATTGTGGGTGAGAGAGAGAATGGGTGAGAGAGAGGGAGAGTGTGGGTGAGGGAGGGACAGAGAGTGGGTGAGAGAGAGAGAGGGTGAGAGAGAGGGAGAGTGTGGGTGAGAGAGAGAGAGAGTGTAGGTGAGAGAGAGGGAGAGTGTGGGTGAGAGAGGGAGAGAATGTGGGTGAGAGAGAGAATGAGGGTGAGTCAGTGAGTGTGTGAGTGAAAGGGAGAGAGAGAATGGGTGAGAGAGAGAAAGAGGGGGTGAGAAAGAGGGAGAGAGTGCAGTTGAGAGAGAGGGAGAGCGTGCGGGTGAGAGAGAGAGTGTGTGTGTGTGGGTGTGGGTGAGAGGGAGGGAGAGGTTGTGTGTTAGAGGGAGGGAGAGGGTCTGGGTGAGAGGTATTTTGTGGGTGAGAGAGATGGAGAATGAGAGAGTGTGTGTGAAAAATAGAGTGTGGGTGAGAGAGAGACTGTCAGTGAGAGAGTGTGAGAGTGTGGGTAAGTGAGGGAGAGAGTGTGGGTGAGAGAAAGGGAGAGAGGGTGGATGAGAGAGAGGGAGTTTGTGTGTGGGTGAGAGAGAGAGAGTGTGTGTGGGTGTGGGTGAGAGGGAGGGAGATGTGGGTGAGAGGGAGGGGGAGTGTGTGGGTGTTTGGGGGAAAGAGGGTGTGGGTGATAGGCGGGAGGGTGTGGGTGACAGGGGAGAGAGAATGTCGGTGAGAGAGAGAAAGAATGGGTGAGAGAGACGGAGAGTGCGGTTGAGAGATAGAGAGTGTGGTTGAGAGAGGGAGAGAGAAAATGTGGGTGTGTGTGGGTGAGAGAGAGAGAATGGGTGAGATAGAAAGATAGGTTCAGAGAGTGTGTGGGTGAGATAGAGAGAGAGTGTGGATGAGAGAGAGGGGGAGTGTGTGTGTGGGTGAGAGACAGATTGTGTGTGTGAGTGTGGGTGAGAGGGAAGGAGAGGGTATGGGTTAGAGGGAGGTAGAGGGTGTGGGTTAGAGGGAGGGAGAGGGTGTGGGTGTTTGGGAGGGTGTGGGTGAGAGAGGAGAGAGAATGTCGGTGAGAGAGAGGAAGAGTGTCAGTGAGAGAAAAAGAGTAGTGAGAGAGGGGGATAGTGAGTATGGTTGAGAGAGGGAAAGAAAGTGTGTGACAGATAGAGAGAGAGTGAGAGAGGGAATGTGGGAGAGAGAGAGAATGTGGGTGAGATAGACAGTGTGTGGCTGAGAGAGAGAGAGAGAGCGTGGGTGAGAGAGAGAGAGAGTGTGGGTGTGGATGTTGGTGAGAGAGGGAGAGTGAGTGTGCGTGAGAGAGGGAAAGAAAGTGAGTGAGAGGTAGAGAAATAGAGGGAGAGAGAGAATATAGGTGAAAGAGAGAGACAGGGAGAATGTGGGTGAGACAGACCGTGTGTGGATGAGAGAGTGTTTGCGTGAGAACGAGAGTGTGGGTGATAGAGGGAGAGTATGGTTAAGAAAGAGAGAGAGAGTGGATGTGTGACATACAGTTTGTGGGTGAGAGCGAGACAAAGAGTGTGGCTGAGCGAGCGAGTGTGTGGGTGAGAGAGAGAGAGGTGGGTGAGAGAGAGGGAGAGTGTGGCAGAGAGAGAGAGTGTGTGGGTGAGAGAGAGAGAGGTGGGTGAGAGAGAGGGAGAGTGTGGCAGACAGAGAGAGTGCATGTGGCTGCGGGTGGGAGCGTGTGGGTGGGAAAGAGGGAGAGTGTGTGTGAGACACACAGATAGTGTGTGAGAGAGTGTGTGTGGTTATGGGTGAGAGAGTTTGTGGGTGAGGGAGAGTGAGTGGGTGAGAATGTGAGAGAGTATGGGTGAGAGAGAGAGAGTGGTTGTGAGACATACAGATGGTGGGTTAGAGAGAGAAAGAGAGTTTGAGAGTGTGGGTGAGAAAGAGAGAGAAACGGGTGTGAGAAATACCGTTGTGGTGAGAGAGTTAGTGTGGGCGAGTGAGAGCGAGAATGTGGGTGAGAGAGGGAGAGAGTGTGGGTGAGTGAGAGAGAGAATGAGAGAATGTGGATGTGAGACATAGAGTGTGGGTGAGAGAGAGGGAGAGAATGGGTGAGAGAGGAAGAGTGTGGGTGAGAGAGAGGGAGAGAGAGCTAGTGTGAGAGAGTGTGTGTGGGTGTGGGTGTGAGGGAGAGGGTGTGGATGAGAGGGAGGGTGTGGGTGAGAGGCAGACAGAGTGTGGGTGAGAGAGGGAATGATTGTGGGTGAGAGGTAGAGAGAGTGAGAGAGACAGAATATGTGTGAGAGAGAGAGAGAATATGGGTGACTCAGAGAGCGTGTGGGTGAGAGAGGGAGAGAGAGAATGGGTGAGAGGGAGAGTGTGGGTGAGAGAGAGAGTAGGTGAGAGGGAGGGAGAGTGTGGGTGGGAGAGAGAGAGAATGGGTGAGAGAGAGGGAGATTGCGGGTGAGAGAGAGAGAAAGTGTGGGTCAGAGAAAACGAGAGTGGGTGAGAGAGGGAGATACGGTGGGTGAGAGAGAGTGCAGGTGAGGGAGAGGGAGATTGTGTGTAAAAGTCAGGGAGAGTTTGGTTGAGAGAAAGGGAGTGTGCAGATGAGAGAGAGGGAGTGAGAACGGGTGTGAAAGAGTGTGTGTGTGTGAGTGGGTGAGAGGGAGAGGGTGTGGGTGAGAGGGAGGGTGTGGGTGAGAGAAGGAGACTGAGTGTGGGTGTGAGAGGGAGAGTGTGGGTGAGATAGCAAGGTAGTGTGAGAGAGAGAGAGAGCGAGATTGTGGGTGAGAGAGAGTGTGTGTGGGTGAGAGGCAGAGTGTTTGTGTGGTTGCGCGTGAGAGGAAGAGATAGGGTATGGTTGAGATGGATGGTGTGGGTGAGAGAGGGAAAGAATGTGGGTAAGAGAGAGAATGTGGGTGAGTCAGTGAGCGTGTGAGAGAGAGAGAGAGGGAGAGAGTATAGTTAAGAGGGAGAAAGAGTAGGTGAGAGAGAGGGAGAGAGTGCAGGTGAGAGAGAGGGAGAGCATGCAGGTGAGAAAGAGAGAGTGTGTGTGAGGGTGTGGGTGAGAGGGAGGGAGTGGGTGTGGGTTAGATTGAGGGAGAGGGTCTGGGTGAGAGGGAGTTTGTGGGTGAGAGAGAGGGAGAATGAGAGAGTGTGACCGTGAAACATAGAGTGTGGGTGAGACAGAGAGAGAGAGTGTCGGTGAGAGATTGTGAGAGTTTGGGTGGGAGAGGGAGAGAGAGTGTGGGTGAGAGACAGAGGGAGTGTGTGTGTGTGCGTGAGAGAGAGGAAGTGTGTGTGGGTGTGGGTGAGAGGGAGGGAGAGGATGTGGATGAGAGGGAGGGAGAGTGTGTTGGAGTTTTGGGGGAAGAGGGTGTGGGTGAGAGGGAGGGTGTGGGTGACAGAGGAGAGAAAATGTTGGTGAGAGAGAGAAAGAGTGGGTGAGAGAGATGGAGAGTGCAGGTGAGAGAGAGAGAATGTGGTTGAGAGAGGGAGAGTGATTGCAGTTGAGAGAGGGAAATATTGCGTTTGAGAGAGAGAGTGTGGGTGAGAGAGAGGTGGAGTGTGTGTGTGGGTGAGAGAGAGAGTGTGTGTGTGAGTGTGTGTGAGAGGGAGGGAGAGGGTATGGGTTAGAGAGAGATAGAGGGTGTGGGTTAGAGGGAGGGAGAGGGTGTGGGTTAGAGGGAAGGAGAGGGTGTGGGTGTTTGGGAGGGTGTGGGTGACAGAGGAGAGAGACTGTTAGTGAGAGAGAGAGAGTGTGGGTGAGAGACAGAGAGTATGTGAGTGAGAGAGAGAGAGGTGGTTGAGAGAGAGGGAGAGTGTGGCAGAGAGAGAGAGTGCATATGGGTACAGGTGAGAGTGTGTGGGTGGGAGAGAGGGAGAGTGTGTTTGAGACATACAGATTGTTTGTGAGAAAGTGTGTGTGGGTATGGGTGAGAGAGTGTGTGGGTGAGGGAGAGTGAGGTGGGTGAGAATTTGAGAGAGTGTGTGTGAGAGAGAGAGAGAGAGGGCATGAGACATACAGATGATGGGTTAGAGAGAGAAACATAGTTAGAGAGTGTGGGTGAGATAGAGAGAGAGAATGGGTGTGAGACATACAGATTGTGGCAAGAGAGAGAGAGTGTGAGTGTGGGTGAGAGAGAGCGATAGTGTGGGTGAGAAAGGGAGAGAGTGTGGTTGAGTGAGAGGGAGAATGAGAGAATGTAGGTGTGAGACATAGAGTGTGGGTGAGAGAGGAGAGAGAGTGTCGGTTAGAGATAGTGAGACTGTGGGTGAGAGACAGGGAGATTTGTGAGTGAGAGAGGGAGAGAGTGCAGGTGAGAGAGAGGGAGAGCATGCGGGTGAGAGAGAAAGAGTGTGTGTGTGGGTGTGGGTGTGAGGGAACGAGAGGGTCTGGGTGAGAGGGAGGGTGAAGTTGTGGGTGAGAGGGTGGGAGAGGTGTGGGTGAGAGGGAGTTTGTGGGTGAGAGACAGGGAGAATGAGAGAGTGTGTGTGTGAATCCTAGAGTGTGGGTGAGAGAGAGAGTGTTGGTTAGAGAGTATGAGTGTGTGGGTGAGTGAGGGAGAGAGAATGTGGTTGAGAGAGAGAGAGTGTGGGTGAGAGAGAGAGGGAGTGTGTGTGTGGGTGAGAGAGAGAGAGAGTGTGTGTGGGTGTGGGTAAGAGGGAGGGAGAATGTGTTGGAGTTTGGGGGGAAGAGTGTGTGGGTGAGAGGGAGGGTGTGAGTGACAGAGAAGAGAGAATGTTGGTGAGAGAGAGAAAGAGTGGGTGAGAGTGAGGGTGAGTGTGGGTGAGAGAGATGGGGAGTGTGTATGTGGGTGAGAGAGAGAGTGCATGTGTGTGAGTGTTGGTGAGAGGGAAGGAGAGGGTATGGGTCAGAGAGAGGTAGAGGCTGTGGGTTAGAGGGAGGGAGAGGGTGTGGGTTAGAGTGAGGGAGAGTGTGTGGGTGTTTGGGAGGCTGTAGGTGACAGAGGAGAGAGAATGTCAGTGAGAGAGAGACAGAGTGTGTGTGAGAGAGAGAGAGAGACTGTCGGTGAGAGAGAGAGAGAGTGTGGGTGAGAGAGAGAGTGTGGGTGAGAGAGAGTGTGTGGGTGAGAGAGAGGGAGAATGTGGGTGAGAGAAGGAGAGAATGTGGGTGAGAGAGAGAATGTGGATGAGTCAGTGAGCATGTGAGTGAGAGAAAGGGAGAGAGAGAATGGGTGAGAGAGAGAAAGTGTGGGTGAGAAAGCGGGAGAGAGTGCAGTTGAGAGAGAGGGAGAGCGTGCAGGTGAGAGAGAGAGTGTGTTTGTGGGTGTGGGTGAGAGGGAGGGAGAGGGTGTGGGTGAGGGGGAGGGAGAGGGTTTGTGTTAGAGGGAGGAAGAGGGTCTGGGTGAGAGGGATTTTGTGGGTGAGAGAGATGGAGAATGAGAGAGTGTGTGTGAAACATAGAGTGTAGGTGTGAGAGAGAGAGACTGTCAGTGAGCGAGTTTCAGAGCGTGGGTGAGTGAGGGAAAGAGTGTGTGGGTGAGAGAGAGGGAGAGAGTGTGGGTGAGAGAGAGAGGGAGTGTGTGTGTGAGTGAGAGAGAGAGTGAGTGGGGGTTTGGGTGAGAGGGAGGGAGAGAGTGTGGGTGAGAGAGAGAGGGCGTGTGTGTGTAAGTGAGAGAGAGAGAGTGTGTGGGTGTGGGTGAGAGGGAGGGAGAGGTTGTGGGTGAGAGGGTGGGACAGTGTGTGGGTGTTTGGAGAGAAGAGGGTGTGGGTGAGAGGGAGAGAATGGGTGACAGAGGAGAGAGAATGTCAGAGAGAGAGAGAAAGATTGGGTGAGAGAGATGGAGAGTGCAGGTGAGAGATTGTGGTTGAGAGAGGGAGAGAGAAAATGTGGGTGTGTGTGGGAGAGAGAGAGAGAGAGAATGGGTGAGATAGAAAGATAGGTTGAGAGAGAGAGTGTGTGGGTGAAATAGAGGGAGAGTGTGGGTGAGAGAGAGAGTGCAGGTGAGAGAGGGAAATATTGCATTTGAGAGAGAGAGAGTGTGGGTGAGAGAGAGGGGGATTGTGTGTGTGGGTGAGAGAGAGAGAGTGTGTGTGTGTGAGTGTGGGTGAGAGGGAGGGAGAGCGTATGGGTTAGAGGGAGGGAGAGGGTGTGGGTGTTTGGGAGGGTGTGGTTGACAGAGGAGAGAATATGTCGGTGAGAGAGAGAGAGAGTGTGGGTGAGAGAGAGAGAGTGTGGTTGAGAGAGAAAGAGTGTTGGTGAGAGAGAGAGAGTGAGTGAGAAAGGGGGAGAGTGAGTATGGGTGAGAGAGGGAAAGAAATTGGGTGACAGATAGAGAGAGAGAGACAGAGAGAAAGTGTGGGTGAGATAGACAGTGTGTGGCTGAGAGAGAGAGAGAGCGTGGGTGAGAGAGAGTGTGGGTGTGGGTATGGGTGACAGAGGGAGAGTGAGTGTGCAAGAGAGAGGAAAAGAAAGTGAGTGAGAGGTAGAGAAATAGAGGGAGACAGAGAATATAGGTGAGAGAGACATGGAGAATGTGGGTGAGATAGATCGTGTGTGGATGAGACAGTGTTTGTGTGAGAACGAGAGTGTGGGTGATAGAGCGAGACTATGCTTGAGAAAGAGAGAGAGAGTGGATGTGAGATATATAGTTTGTGGCTGAGAGCGAGACAAAGAGAGTGTTGGTTAGAGAGAGATTGTGTGGGTGAGAAAGAGAGAGAGAGGTAGGTGAGAGAGAGGGAGATTGTGGCAGAGAAAGAGAGTGCATGTGGGTGCAGGTGAGAGCGTGTGGGTGGGAGAGAGGGAGAGTGTGTGTGAGATACAGATTGTGTGTGAGAGAGTGTGTGTGGGTATGGGTGAGAGAGTTTGTGGGTGAGGGAGAGTGAGTGGGTGAGAATGTGAGAGAGTGTGGGTGAGAGAGAGGGAGAGCAGGAGACATACAGATGATGGGTTAGAGAGAGAAACATAGAGAATGTGGTTGAGAAAGAGAGAGAGAATGGGTTTGAGACATACCGATTGTGGCGAGAAAGAGAGTGTGAGTGTGGGTGAGAGAGAGCGATAGTGTGGGTGAGAGAGGGAGAGAGTTTGGGTGAGTGAGAGGGAGAATGGGAGAATGTGGGTGTGAGACATAGAGTGTGGGTGAGAGAGGAGAGAGAGTGTCGGTTAGAGATAGTGGGCCTATGGGTGAGAGACAGAGAGAGATTGTGAGTGAGAGAGGGAGAGAGTGCAGGTGAGAGAGAGGGAGAGCATGCAGGTGAGAGGGAGAGAGTGTGTGTGAGGGTGTGGGTGAGAGAGAAGGAGAAGGTGTGGGTGAGAGGGAGTTTGTGGGTGAGAGAGAGGGAGAATGAGAGAGTGTGTGTGTGAAACATAGAGTGTGGGTGAGAGAGAGAGTGTTGGTGAGAGAGTGTGAGTGTGTGGGTGAGTGAGGGAGAGAGAGTGTGGTTGAGAGAGAGAGAGTGTAGGTGAGAGAGAGAGGGAGTGTGTGTGTGGGTGAGAGAGAGAGAGAGTGTGTGTGGATGTGGGTAAGAGGGAGGGAGAGTGTGTTGGAGTTTGGCGGGAAGAGTGTGTGGGTGAGAGGGAGGGTGTGGGTGACAGAGGAGAGAGAATGTTGGTGAGAGAGAGAAAGAGTGGGTGAGAGTGAGGGCGAGTGCGGGTGAGAGAGAGAGTGTGGTTGAGAGAGGGAGAAAGACTGCAGGTGAGAGAGCGAAATATTGAGTTTGAGAGAGAGTGTGGGTGAGAGAGAGGGGGAGTGTGCATGTGGGTGAGAGGGAGAGTGTGTGTGTGTGTGTGTGTGTGAGTGTTGGTGAGAGGGAAGGAGAGGGTATGGATCAGTGAGAGGTAGAGGGTGTGGGTTAAAGGGAGGGAGAGGGTATGGGTTAGAGGGAGGGAGATGGTGTGGGTGTTTGGGAGGGTGTGAGTGACAGAGGAGAGAGAATGTCGGTGAGAGAGAGGGAGTGTGTGTGTGAGAGAGAGACTGTCGGTGAGAGAAAGAGAGAGTGTGGGTGAGAGAGAGAGAGAGTGTGGGTGAGAGAGAGTGTGTGGGTGAGAGAGAGGGAGAGTGTGGGTGAGAGAAGGAGAGAATGTGGGTGAGAGAGAGAATGTGGGTGAGTTAGTGAGCGTGTGAGTGAGAGAAAGGGAGAGAGAGAATGGGTGAGAGAGAGAGAGAGAGAGAGAGGGTGAGAGAGAGAGAGAGTTGGGTGAGAGAGAGAGTGGGTGAGAGAGAGGGAGAGTGTGGATGAGAGAGAGTGTTTATGAGAGAAAGGGAGAGTGTGGTTGTGAGGGAGAGAGAGAGTGTGGGTAAGAGAGAGGGAGATTGTGGGTGAGGGAGCGAGAGTGTGGGTGAGAGAAAACGAGATTGGATGAGAGAGGGGGATATTGTGGGTGAGGGAGAGTGCAAGTGGGGGAGAGGGAGATTGTGTGTAAGAAATAGGGAGAGTATGGTTGAGAGAGAGGGAGTGAGAACAGGTGTGAGAGACAGTGTGTGTGGGAGTGGGTGAGAGGGAGGGTGTGGGTGAGAGAGAGCGTGTGGGTGAGAGAGGGAGACAGAGTGTGGGTGAGAGAGGGAGAGTGTTGGTAAGAGAGAGAGTGGATGAGAGAGAGGGAGAGTGTGGGTGAGAGAGCGAGGTAGTGTGCGTGAGAGAGAGCAAGATTGTGGGTGAGAGAGAGTGTGCGTGGGTGAGAGGGAGAGTGTTTGTGTGGGTGTGCGTGAGAGGAAGAGATAGGGTATGGTTGAGAGGGATGGTGTGGGTGAGAGAGGGAAAGAATGTGGATGAGAGAGAGAATGTGGGTGAGTCAGTGAGCGTGTGGGTGAGAGAGGGAGATAGCATAGGTGAGAGACAGAAAGAGTAGGTGAGAGAGAGGGAGAGAGTGCAGGGGAGAGAGAGGGAGAGTGGGCGGGTGTGAGAGAGAGAGTGTGTGCGAGGGTGTGGGTTAGAGTGAGGGAGAGGGTGTGGGTGAGAGGGAGTTTGTGGGTGAGAGAGAGGGAGAATGAGAGAGTGTGTGTGTGAAACATAGAGTGTGGGTGAGACAGAGAGAGAGTGTCGGTGAGAGAGAGTGAGTGTGTGTGTGGGTTAGTGAGGGAGAGAGTATGGGTGAGAGAGGGAGGGAGTGTGTGTGTGTGTGAGAGAGAGAGTGAGTGTTTGTGGCTGTGAGTGAGAGGGAGGGAGAGGTTGTGGGTGAGAGGGAGGGAGAGTGTGTTGGAGTTTTGGGGAATGAGGGTGTGGGTGTGATGGAGGGTGTGGGTGACAGAGGAGAGAGAATGTTGGTGAGAGAGAGAAAGAATGGGTGAGAGAGATGGAGAGTGCAGGTGAGAGAGAGAGATGTGGTTGAGAGAGGGAGAGTGAATGCAGTTGAGAGAGGGAAATATTGCGTTTGAGAGAGAGAGACTGTGGGTGGGAGACAGGTGGAGTTTGTGTGAGGCTGAGAGAAAGAGTGTATCTGTGAGTGTGGGTGAGAGGGAGGGAGAAGGTATGGGTTAGAGAGAGGTAGAGGGTGTGGGTTAGAGGGAGGAAGAGGGTGTGGGTTAGAGGGAGGGAGAGCGTGTCGGTGTTTGGGAGGGTGTGGGTGACAGAGGAGAGAGACTGTCGGCGAGAGACAGAGAGTGTGGTGAGAGAGAGAGAGTGTGTGAGTGAGAGAGAGAGAGAGAGAGAGGTGGGTGAAGAGAGGGAGAGTGTGGCAGAGAGAGAGAGTGCATGTGGGTGTGGGTGAGAGGGTGTGGTTGGGACAGAGGGAGATTGTGTGTGAGACATACAGATTGTGTGTGAGAGAGTGTGTGTGGATATGGGTGAGAGAGTTTGTGGGTGACGGAGAGTGAGTTGGTGAGAATGTGAGAGAGTGTGGGTGAGAGAGAAAGGTCGTGAGACATACAGTTGATGGGTTAGAGAGAGAAACATAGAGAGTGTGGGTGAGAAAGAGAGAGAGAATGGGTGTGAGACCTACAGATTGTGGTGAGAGAGTGAGTGTGGGTGAGAGAGAGCGATAGTGTGGGTGAGAGAGGGAGAGAGTGTGGGTGAGTGAGAGGGAGAATGGGAGAATGTGGGTGTGAGACATAGAATGTGGGTGAGAGAGGAGAGAGAGTGTCGGTTAGAGATAGTGAGACTGTGGGTGAGAGACAGGGAGAGATTGTGAGTGAGAGAGGGAGAGAGTGCAGGTGAGAGAGAGGGAGAGCGTGCAGGTGAGAGAGAGAGAGTGTGTGTGAGGGTGTGGGTGAGAGAGAAGGAGAGGGTGTGGGTGAGAGGGAGTTTGTGGGTGAGAGACAGGGAGAATGAGAGAGTGTGTGTGTGAATCCTAGAGTGTGGGTGAGAGAGAGAGTGTTGGTTAGAGAGTATGAGTGTGTGGGTGAGTGAGGGAGAGAGAATGTGGTTGAGAGAGAGAGAGTGTGGGTGAGAGAGAGAGGGAGTGTGTGTGTGGGTGAGAGAGAGAGAGAGTGTGTGTGGGTGTGGGTAAGAGGGAGGGAGAATGTGTTGGAGTTTGGGGGGAAGAGTGTGTGGGTGAGAGGGAGGGTGTGAGTGACAGAGAAGAGAGAATGTTGGTGAGAGAGAGAAAGAGTGGGTGAGAGTGAGGGTGAGTGTGGGTGAGAGAGATGGGGAGTGTGTATGTGGGTGAGAGAGAGAGTGCATGTGTGTGAGTGTTGGTGAGAGGGAAGGAGAGGGTATGGGTCAGAGAGAGGTAGAGGCTGTGAGTTAGAGGGAGGGAGAGGGTGTGGGTTAGAGTGAGGGAGAGTGTGTGGGTGTTTGGGAGGCTGTAGGTGACAGAGGAGAGAGAATGTCAGTGAGAGAGAGACAGAGTGTGTGTGAGAGAGAGAGAGAGACTGTCGGTGAGAGAGAGAGAGAGTGTGGGTGAGAGAGAGAGTGTGGGTGAGAGAGAGTGTGTGGGTGAGAGAGAGGGAGAATGTGGGTGAGAGAAGGAGAGAATGTGGGTGAGAGAGAGAATGTGGATGAGTCAGTGAGCATGTGAGTGAGAGAAAGGGAGAGAGAGAATGGGTGAGAGAGAGAAAGTGTGGGTGAGAAAGCGGGAGAGAGTGCAGTTGAGAGAGAGGGAGAGCGTGCAGGTGAGAGAGAGAGTGTGTTTGTGGGTGTGGGTGAGAGGGAGGGAGAGGGTGTGGGTGAGGGGGAGGGAGAGGGTTTGTGTTAGAGGGAGGAAGAGGGTCTGGGTGAGAGGGATTTTGTGGGTGAGAGAGATGGAGAATGAGAGAGTGTGTGTGAAACATAGAGTGTAGGTGTGAGAGAGAGAGACTGTCAGTGAGCGAGTTTCAGAGCGTGGGTGAGTGAGGGAAAGAGTGTGTGGGTGAGAGAGAGGGAGAGAGTGTGGGTGAGAGAGAGAGGGAGTGTGTGTGTGAGTGAGAGAGAGAGTGAGTGGGGGTTTGGGTGAGAGGGAGGGAGAGAGTGTGGGTGAGAGAGAGAGGGCGTGTGTGTGTAAGTGAGAGAGAGAGAGTGTGTGGGTGTGGGTGAGAGGGAGGGAGAGGTTGTGGGTGAGAGGGTGGGACAGTGTGTGGGTGTTTGGAGAGAAGAGGGTGTGGGTGAGAGGGAGAGAATGGGTGACAGAGGAGAGAGAATGTCAGAGAGAGAGAGAAAGATTGGGTGAGAGAGATGGAGAGTGCAGGTGAGAGATTGTGGTTGAGAGAGGGAGAGAGAAAATGTGGGTGTGTGTGGGAGAGAGAGAGAGAGAGAATGGGTGAGATAGAAAGATAGGTTGAGAGAGAGAGTGTGTGGGTGAAATAGAGGGAGAGTGTGGGTGAGAGAGAGAGTGCAGGTGAGAGAGGGAAATATTGCATTTGAGAGAGAGAGAGTGTGGGTGAGAGAGAGGGGGATTGTGTGTGTGGGTGAGAGAGAGAGAGTGTGTGTGTGTGAGTGTGGGTGAGAGGGAGGGAGAGCGTATGGGTTAGAGGGAGGGAGAGGGTGTGGGTGTTTGGGAGGGTGTGGTTGACAGAGGAGAGAATATGTCGGTGAGAGAGAGAGAGAGTGTGGGTGAGAGAGAGAGAGTGTGGTTGAGAGAGAAAGAGTGTTGGTGAGAGAGAGAGAGTGAGTGAGAAAGGGGGAGAGTGAGTATGGGTGAGAGAGGGAAAGAAATTGGGTGACAGATAGAGAGAGAGAGACAGAGAGAAAGTGTGGGTGAGATAGACAGTGTGTGGCTGAGAGAGAGAGAGAGCGTGGGTGAGAGAGAGTGTGGGTGTGGGTATGGGTGACAGAGGGAGAGTGAGTGTGCAAGAGAGAGGAAAAGAAAGTGAGTGAGAGGTAGAGAAATAGAGGGAGACAGAGAATATAGGTGAGAGAGACATGGAGAATGTGGGTGAGATAGATCGTGTGTGGATGAGACAGTGTTTGTGTGAGAACGAGAGTGTGGGTGATAGAGCGAGACTATGCTTGAGAAAGAGAGAGAGAGTGGATGTGAGATATATAGTTTGTGGCTGAGAGCGAGACAAAGAGAGTGTTGGTTAGAGAGAGATTGTGTGGGTGAGAAAGAGAGAGAGAGGTAGGTGAGAGAGAGGGAGATTGTGGCAGAGAAAGAGAGTGCATGTGGGTGCAGGTGAGAGCGTGTGGGTGGGAGAGAGGGAGAGTGTGTGTGAGATACAGATTGTGTGTGAGAGAGTGTGTGTGGGTATGGGTGAGAGAGTTTGTGGGTGAGGGAGAGTGAGTGGGTGAGAATGTGAGAGAGTGTGGGTGAGAGAGAGGGAGAGCAGGAGACATACAGATGATGGGTTAGAGAGAGAAACATAGAGAATGTGGTTGAGAAAGAGAGAGAGAATGGGTTTGAGACATACCGATTGTGGCGAGAAAGAGAGTGTGAGTGTGGGTGAGAGAGAGCGATAGTGTGGGTGAGAGAGGGAGAGAGTTTGGGTGAGTGAGAGGGAGAATGGGAGAATGTGGGTGTGAGACATAGAGTGTGGGTGAGAGAGGAGAGAGAGTGTCGGTTAGAGATAGTGGGCCTATGGGTGAGAGACAGAGAGAGATTGTGAGTGAGAGAG
Organism: Carcharodon carcharias; assembly: GCF_017639515.1. Classification (NCBI taxonomy): domain Eukaryota; kingdom Metazoa; phylum Chordata; class Chondrichthyes; order Lamniformes; family Lamnidae; genus Carcharodon; species Carcharodon carcharias. The sequence goes on from NC_054479.1 coordinate 72,065,924, forward strand.
GGAGAGAGTGCAGGTGAGAGAGAGGGAGAGCATGCAGGTGAGAGGGAGAGAGTGTGTGTGAGGGTGTGGGTGAGAGAGAAGGAGAAGGTGTGGGTGAGAGGGAGTTTGTGGGTGAGAGAGAGGGAGAATGAGAGAGTGTGTGTGTGAAACATAGAGTGTGGGTGAGAGAGAGAGTGTTGGTGAGAGAGTGTGAGTGTGTGGGTGAGTGAGGGAGAGAGAGTGTGGTTGAGAGAGAGAGAGTGTAGGTGAGAGAGAGAGGGAGTGTGTGTGTGGGTGAGAGAGAGAGAGAGTGTGTGTGGATGTGGGTAAGAGGGAGGGAGAGTGTGTTGGAGTTTGGCGGGAAGAGTGTGTGGGTGAGAGGGAGGGTGTGGGTGACAGAGGAGAGAGAATGTTGGTGAGAGAGAGAAAGAGTGGGTGAGAGTGAGGGCGAGTGCGGGTGAGAGAGAGAGTGTGGTTGAGAGAGGGAGAAAGACTGCAGGTGAGAGAGCGAAATATTGAGTTTGAGAGAGAGTGTGGGTGAGAGAGAGGGGGAGTGTGCATGTGGGTGAGAGGGAGAGTGTGTGTGTGTGTGTGTGTGTGAGTGTTGGTGAGAGGGAAGGAGAGGGTATGGATCAGTGAGAGGTAGAGGGTGTGGGTTAAAGGGAGGGAGAGGGTATGGGTTAGAGGGAGGGAGATGGTGTGGGTGTTTGGGAGGGTGTGAGTGACAGAGGAGAGAGAATGTCGGTGAGAGAGAGGGAGTGTGTGTGTGAGAGAGAGACTGTCGGTGAGAGAAAGAGAGAGTGTGGGTGAGAGAGAGAGAGAGTGTGGGTGAGAGAGAGTGTGTGGGTGAGAGAGAGGGAGAGTGTGGGTGAGAGAAGGAGAGAATGTGGGTGAGAGAGAGAATGTGGGTGAGTTAGTGAGCGTGTGAGTGAGAGAAAGGGAGAGAGAGAATGGGTGAGAGAGAGAGAGAGAGAGAGAGGGTGAGAGAGAGAGAGAGTTGGGTGAGAGAGAGAGTGGGTGAGAGAGAGGGAGAGTGTGGATGAGAGAGAGTGTTTATGAGAGAAAGGGAGAGTGTGGTTGTGAGGGAGAGAGAGAGTGTGGGTAAGAGAGAGGGAGATTGTGGGTGAGGGAGCGAGAGTGTGGGTGAGAGAAAACGAGATTGGATGAGAGAGGGGGATATTGTGGGTGAGGGAGAGTGCAAGTGGGGGAGAGGGAGATTGTGTGTAAGAAATAGGGAGAGTATGGTTGAGAGAGAGGGAGTGAGAACAGGTGTGAGAGACAGTGTGTGTGGGAGTGGGTGAGAGGGAGGGTGTGGGTGAGAGAGAGCGTGTGGGTGAGAGAGGGAGACAGAGTGTGGGTGAGAGAGGGAGAGTGTTGGTAAGAGAGAGAGTGGATGAGAGAGAGGGAGAGTGTGGGTGAGAGAGCGAGGTAGTGTGCGTGAGAGAGAGCAAGATTGTGGGTGAGAGAGAGTGTGCGTGGGTGAGAGGGAGAGTGTTTGTGTGGGTGTGCGTGAGAGGAAGAGATAGGGTATGGTTGAGAGGGATGGTGTGGGTGAGAGAGGGAAAGAATGTGGATGAGAGAGAGAATGTGGGTGAGTCAGTGAGCGTGTGGGTGAGAGAGGGAGATAGCATAGGTGAGAGACAGAAAGAGTAGGTGAGAGAGAGGGAGAGAGTGCAGGGGAGAGAGAGGGAGAGTGGGCGGGTGTGAGAGAGAGAGTGTGTGCGAGGGTGTGGGTTAGAGTGAGGGAGAGGGTGTGGGTGAGAGGGAGTTTGTGGGTGAGAGAGAGGGAGAATGAGAGAGTGTGTGTGTGAAACATAGAGTGTGGGTGAGACAGAGAGAGAGTGTCGGTGAGAGAGAGTGAGTGTGTGTGTGGGTTAGTGAGGGAGAGAGTATGGGTGAGAGAGGGAGGGAGTGTGTGTGTGTGTGAGAGAGAGAGTGAGTGTTTGTGGCTGTGAGTGAGAGGGAGGGAGAGGTTGTGGGTGAGAGGGAGGGAGAGTGTGTTGGAGTTTTGGGGAATGAGGGTGTGGGTGTGATGGAGGGTGTGGGTGACAGAGGAGAGAGAATGTTGGTGAGAGAGAGAAAGAATGGGTGAGAGAGATGGAGAGTGCAGGTGAGAGAGAGAGATGTGGTTGAGAGAGGGAGAGTGAATGCAGTTGAGAGAGGGAAATATTGCGTTTGAGAGAGAGAGACTGTGGGTGGGAGACAGGTGGAGTTTGTGTGAGGCTGAGAGAAAGAGTGTATCTGTGAGTGTGGGTGAGAGGGAGGGAGAAGGTATGGGTTAGAGAGAGGTAGAGGGTGTGGGTTAGAGGGAGGAAGAGGGTGTGGGTTAGAGGGAGGGAGAGCGTGTCGGTGTTTGGGAGGGTGTGGGTGACAGAGGAGAGAGACTGTCGGCGAGAGACAGAGAGTGTGGTGAGAGAGAGAGAGTGTGTGAGTGAGAGAGAGAGAGAGAGAGAGGTGGGTGAAGAGAGGGAGAGTGTGGCAGAGAGAGAGAGTGCATGTGGGTGTGGGTGAGAGGGTGTGGTTGGGACAGAGGGAGATTGTGTGTGAGACATACAGATTGTGTGTGAGAGAGTGTGTGTGGATATGGGTGAGAGAGTTTGTGGGTGACGGAGAGTGAGTTGGTGAGAATGTGAGAGAGTGTGGGTGAGAGAGAAAGGTCGTGAGACATACAGTTGATGGGTTAGAGAGAGAAACATAGAGAGTGTGGGTGAGAAAGAGAGAGAGAATGGGTGTGAGACCTACAGATTGTGGTGAGAGAGTGAGTGTGGGTGAGAGAGAGCGATAGTGTGGGTGAGAGAGGGAGAGAGTGTGGGTGAGTGAGAGGGAGAATGGGAGAATGTGGGTGTGAGACATAGAATGTGGGTGAGAGAGGAGAGAGAGTGTCGGTTAGAGATAGTGAGACTGTGGGTGAGAGACAGGGAGAGATTGTGAGTGAGAGAGGGAGAGAGTGCAGGTGAGAGAGAGGGAGAGCGTGCAGGTGAGAGAGAGAGAGTGTGTGTGAGGGTGTGGGTGAGAGAGAAGGAGAGGGTGTGGGTGAGAGGGAGTTTGTGGGTGAGAGAGAGGGAGAATGAGAGAGTGTGTGTGTGAAACATAGAGTGTGGCTGTGAGAGAGAGTGTTGGTGAGAGAGTGTGAGAGTGGGTGAGTGAGGGAGAGAGAGTGTGGTTGAGAGAGCGAGAGTGTAGGTGAGAGAGAGAGGGAGTGTGTGTGTGGGTGAGAGAGAGAGAGAGTGTGTGTGGATGTGGGTAAGAGGGAGGGAGAGTGTGTTGGCGTTTGGCGGGAAGAGTGTGTGGGTGAGAGGGAGGGTGTGGGTGACAGAGGAGAGAGAATGTTGGTGAGAGAGAGAAAGAGTGGGTGAGAGTGAGGGCGAGTGTGGGTGAGAGAGAGAGTGTGGTTGAGAGAGGGAGAAAGAGTGCAGGTGAGAGAGCGAAATATTGAGTTTGAGAGAGAGTGTGGGTGAGAGAGAGGGAGAGTGTGTATTTGGGTGAGAGGGAGAGTGTGTGTGTGTGTGTGTGAGTGTTGGTGAGAGGGAAGAAGAGGGTATGGATCAGTGAGAGGTAGAGGGTGTGGGTTAGAGGGAGGGAGAGGGTGTGGTTTAGAGGGAGGGAGATGGTGTGGGTGTTTGGGAGGGTGTGAGTAACAGAGGAGAGAGAATGTCGGTGAGAGAGAGGGAGTGTGTGTGTGAGAGAGAGACTGTCGGTGAGAGAGAGAGAGAGTGTGGGTGAGAGAGAGAGAGAGTGTGGGTGAGAGAGAGTGTGTGGGTGAGAGAGAGGGAGAGTGTGGGTGAGAGAAGGAGAGAATGTGGGTGAGAGAGAGAATGTGGGTGAGTCATTGAGCGTGTGAGTGAGAGAAAGGGAGAGAGAGAATGGGTGAGAGAGAGAGAGAGAGAGGGTGAGAGAGAGAGAGAGTGTGGGTGAGAGAGAGAGTGGGTGAGAGAGAGGGAGAGTGTGGATGAGAGAGAGTGTGGATGAGAGAAAGGGAGAGTGTGGTTGTGAGGGAGAGAGAGAGTGTGGGTAAGAGAGAGGGAGATTGTGGGTGAGGGAGAGAGAGTGTGGGTGAGAGAAAACGAGATTGGATGAGAGAGGGGGATATTGTGGGTGAGGGAGAGTGCAAGTGGGGGAGAGGGTGATTGTGTGTAAGAAATAGGGAGAGTATGGTTGAGAGAGAGGGAGTGAGAACAGGTGTGAGAGACAGTGTGTGTGGGAGTGGGTGGGAGGGAGGGTGTGGGTGAGAGACAGCGTGTGGGGAAGGGAGACAGAGAGTGTGTGGGTGAGAGAGAGTGTGTAGGTGGGTGTGTGGGTGTGAGGATGTGTGGGTGGGTGAGTAGGTAAGAGAGAGAGACAGAGGGGGTGTGGGTGAGAGAGAGTGTGTGGGGAAGGGAGAGAGAGAGTGTGTGGGTGAGAGATAGAGTGTGGGTGAGAACAAAAGAGTGTGGGTGAGAGAGAGAGAGTGGGTGTGAGACATACAGATTGTGGGTGAGAGCAATAGATAGAGAGTGTGGGTGAGAGAGAGAGAGTTTGGGTGAGAGAGAGAGTGTGTGTGTGAGGGTGAGAGGTAGAGAGAATATGGGTTAGAGAGAGAGAGAATGTGGGTGAGTGAGAGAGAGAATGTGGGGTGTGGGTGAGAGGGAGCATGTGGGTGTGAGAGTGTGTAGGAGAGAGACAATGTGTAGTGGGTGTGTGGGTGTGAGGCTGTGCGCGTGGGTGAGGGGTGACAGAGAAAGACAGATGGGGTGTAGGTGAGAGAGAGAGTGTGTGTGTGAGTGTGGGTGAGAGGGAGGGAGAGGGTATGGTTCAGAGAGAGGTAGAGCATGTGGGTTAGACGGAGAGAGTGGGTGTGGGTTAGAGGGAGGGAGAGGGTGTGGGTGTTTGGGAGGGTGTGGGTGACAGACGTGAGAGAATGTCCGTGAGAGAGGGAGAGTGTGTGTGAGAGAGAGAGAGACTGTCGGTGAGAGAGAGAGAGTGTGGGTGAGAGAGAGAGAGAGTGTGGCTGAGAGATAGAGAGTGTGTGTGTGGGTGTGGGTGAGAGAGGGAGTGTGACTGTGGGTGAGAGAGAGAAGGAAAGTGGGTGAGATGTAGAGAAATAGAGGGAGAGAGAATATAGATGAGAGAGAGACAGAGAGAATGTGGGTGAGACAGACAGTGTGTGGATGAGAGAGTGTTTGGTTGAGAACGAGAGTGTGGGTGATAGAGGGAGAGTATGGGTGAGAAGGAGAAAGAGAGAGTGGATCTGAGACATACAGTTTGTGGGTGAGAGCAAGACAGAGTGTGGGTGAGAGAGAGAGAGTGTGTGGGTGAGGGAGAGAGAGAGGTGGGTGGGAGAGAGGAGAGTGTGTGTGAGACATAAAGATTGTGTGTGAGGGAATGTGTGTGGGTATGGGTGAGAGAGCGTGTGGGTGAGGAAGAGTGAATGGTGAGAATGTGAGAGAGTGTGAGTGGGAGAGAGAGAGAGATTTGGCGTTAGACATACAGATGGTGGGTTAGAGCGAGAAAGAGAGTTAGAGAGTGTGGGTGAGAAAGAGAGAATGGGTATGAGACATACAGATTGTGGTGAGAGAGTGAGTGTGGTTGAGAGAGGAGAGAGAGTGTCGGTGAGAGATAGTGAGTGTGGGTGAGATAGAGGGAGAGTGCGGGTGAGAGAGAAAGAGAGAGTGCACGTGAGAGAGGGAAATATTGCGTTTGAGAGAGAGAAAGTGTGGGTGTGAGTGTGGGTGAGAGACAGGGAGAGATTGTGAGTGAGAGAGGGAGAGAATGCAGGTGAGAGAGAGGGAGAGCGTGCGGTTGAGAGAGAGAGAGTGTATGTGTGGGTGTGGGTGAGAGGGAGGGAGAGGGTGTCGGTGAGAGGAGGCAGAGGGTGTGGGTTAGAGTGAGGGAGAGGGTCTGGGTGAGAGGGAATTTGTGGGTGAGAGAGGGAGAATGAGAGAATTTGTGTGTGAAACATAGAGTGTGGGTGAGAGAGAGCGAGTGTCGGTGAGAGAGTGTGAGTGTGTGGGTGAGTGAAGGAGAGAGACTGTTGTTGAGAGAGAAAGAGTGTGGGTGAGAGAGAGAAGGAGTGTGTATGTGGGTGAGAAAGAGACAGTGTGTGTGTGTGTGGATGAGAGGGAGGGAGAGGTTGTAAGTTAGAGGGAGGGAGAGAGTGTGGGTTAGAGGGAGAGAGAGAGTGTGGGTGTTTGGGAGGGAGTGGGTGTGGATGACAGAGGAGAAAGAGTGTTGGTGAGAGAGAGTGAGAGTGTGGGTGTGAGAGGGAGACATAGAATGGGTGAGATAGAGAAAGATTGGATGAGAGAGAGTGTGGGTGAGAGAGAGGGAGAGAATGTTGGTGAGAGAGAGAGGGTGTATGTGAGTGTGGGTGAGAGGGGGAGAGAGGGTGTTTCTAAGAGGGAGGGAGAGGGAGGTGGTGAGAGGGAGGGCGAGGGTGTGGTTGAGAGGGATGGAGAGGGTGTGGGTGAGAGGGAGTTTGTGGGTGAGAGAGAGGGAGAATGAGAGAGTGTGGGTGTGAGACATAGAGTGTGGGTGAGAGAGGAGAGAGAGTGTCGGTAAGAGAGAGTGAGGGTGCGGGTGAGAGAGAGGGAAAGATTGCGGTTGAGAGAGAGAGAGAGAGTGTGGGAGTGAGAAAGGGAGTGTGTTTGTGGGTGAAAGAGAGAGAGTGTGGGTGAGAGAAAGGGAGAGTGCCGGTGAGAGAGAGGGAGAGAGTGCGGATGAAAGAGAAAGTGTGTGGGTGAGAGAGAGTGTGTGTGAGTGTGCGTGTGTGGGAGGGAGAGAGGTTACAGGTGAGAGGGAGGGGGAGGGTGTGGGTGAGAGGGATTGAATGGTTTTGGGTGAGAGCGAGGTTGTGGGTGAGAGAGAGGTAGAATGACAGACTGTGGGTGTGAGACACAGAGTGTGGGTGAGAGAGGACAGAGCGTGTCGATGAGAAAGAGAGAGTGTGTGAAAGAGGGAGAGAGCGTATGGGTGAGAGAGGGAAAGAATGTGCGTGACATGTAGAGAGAGAGGGAGTATGTGAGTGAGACAGTGTGTGGGTCAGAGACGGAGAGACAGTGTGGGTGAGAGAGAGAAAGAGTGGGTGAGAGGTAGAGACAGTGCGTGAGAGGTTGTGAGAGAGTGTATATGTGAGTGTGTAGGTGAGCGAGAGATCGTGTGAGTGAGAGACAATGTGGGTGAGAGAGAGCGTGTGTGCGAGTGAGAGAGAGCGTGTGGGTGTGTGTGTGTGAATGTGGGTGAGAGAGAGAGGGAGAGAGAGAGTGGGTGTGGGCAAAAGAGAGTGTGTGGATGTGAGAGTGTGTGTAAGAGGGAGAGAATGCATAGGTGGGTGTGTGGGTGTGAGGATGTGCAGGTGGGTGAGTAGTTTAGAGAGAGAGACAGAGGGGGTGTGGGTGAGAGAGAGAGAGAGTGTGGGGAAGGGAAGAGAGAGAATTTGTGGGTGAGAGAGAGTGTGTAGGTGGGTGTGTGGGTGTGAGGATGTACAGGTGGGTGAGTAGGTAAGAGAGAGAGAGACAGAGGGTGTGTGGTTGAGAGAGGTGGGTGTGGGTGAGAGAGAGTGTGTGGGGAAGGGAGAGAGAGAGAGTGTGTGGGTGAGAAAGAGATAGAGTGGGTGTGAGACATAGAGATTGTGGGTGAGAGCGATAGATAGAGTGTGGGTGAGAGAGAGAGAGTGTGGGTGAGTGAGAGAGCGTGGGTGAGAGAGAGAGTGTGTGTGTGAGTGTGAGAGGTAGAGAGAGAGAGGGTGTGGGTGAGAGGTAGAGAGAATGTGGGTTAGAGAGAGAGAGAATGTGGGTGAGAGAGAGAGAGAATGTGGGGTGTGGGTGAGAGGGAGCATGTGGGTGTGAGCGTGTGTGGGACAGAGAGAGTGTGTAGTGGGTGTGTGGGTGTGAGGCTGTGCGGGTGGGTGAGGGGTGAGAGAGAGAGGGACAGATGGGATGTGGGTGAGAGAGAGTGGGGAAGGGAGAGAGAGAGAGTGTGAGGGTGAGAATGAGAGAGTGTGGGTGAGTGTATGGGTGAGAAATAGAGAGAGAGAGTGGGTGTGAGACATGCAGATTGTGGATGAGAGCGAGAGAAAGAGAGTGTGGGTGAGAGAGAGAGAGTGTGGGTGAGAGAGAGAGAGTGTGTGTGAGAGAGAGAGAGTGTGCGGGTGAGAGAGAGGGAGAGCGTGCGGGTGAGAGAGAGAGTGTGTGTGTAGGTGTGGGTGAGAGGGAGGGAGAGAGTGTGGGTTAGAAGGAGGGAGAGAGAGTGGGTGTTTGGGAGGGAGAGGGTGTGGGTGAGAGGGAGGGTGTGGATGACAGAGGAGAAAGGGTGTTGGTGAGAGAGAGTGAGAGTGTGGATGTAAGAGGGAGAGAGAGAATGGGTGAGAGAGAGTGGGTGAGAGAGAGAGTGTGGGTCAGAGAGAGGGAGGGAGTGGGTGAGAGAGAGGGAGAGTGCAGGTGAGAGAGAGGGAGAGTGTGGGTGAGAGAGAGGGAGAGAGTGTGGGTGAGAAAGAGAAATAGTGTGGGTGAGAGGGAGAGAGAGGGTGTGTGTGAGTGTGGGTAACAGGGGGAGAGACGGTGTGGCTGAGAGGGAGGGAGAGGGAGTTGGTGAGAGGGAGGGAGAGGGTGTGGGTGAGAGGGAGGGAGAGGGTGTGGATGAGAGGGAGTTTGTGGGTGAGAGAGAGGGAGAATGAGAGAGTGTGGTTGTGAGACATAGAGTGTGTGTGAGAGAGGAGAGAGAGTGTTGGTAAAAGAGAATGAGAGTCCGGGTGAGAGAGAGGAAAGATTGCGGTTGAGAGAGAGAGAGTTTGTAAGTGTGAGAGAGGGAATGTGTGTATGGGTGAAAGAGAGAGAGTGCGAGTGAGAGAGAGAGTGTGTGGGTGATAGAGAGAGTGTGTGTGAGTGTGTGTGGGTGGAAGTGAGAGATAGGTTGCAGGTGAGAGAGAGGGAGAAGGTGTGGGTGAGAGGGATTGAGTGGGTGTGTGTGAGAGCAAGGTTGTGGGTGAGAGAGAGGTAGAATGACAGAGTGTGGGTGTGAGACACAGAGCGTGGGTGAGAGCGGAGAGAGAGTGTCAATGAGAAAGAGAGAGAGAGAGAGAGTATGGGTGAGAGACGGAAAGAATGTGGGTGACAGGTAGAGAGAGAGAGAGAGTATGTTGGTGAGACAGTGTGTGGGTGAGAGACGGAGAGACAGTGTGGGTGAGAGAGAGAAAGAGTGGGTGAGAGGTAGAGACAGTGCGTGAGAGGTTGTGAGAGAGAGAGAGCATGTGAGTGTGTGAGAGCGTGAATGTGGGTGAGAGAGAGAGGGGGAGAGAGAGAGCGGGTGTGGGCGAGAGAGAGTGTGTGGATGTGAGAGTGTGTGTGGGAGGGAGAGAATGCATAGGTGGGTGTGTGGGTGTGAGGATGTGCAGGTGGGTGAGTAGGTTAGAGAGAGAGACAGAGGGGGTGTGGGTGAGAGAGGGGGTGTGGGTGAGAGAGAGAGTGTGGGGAAGGGAGAGAGAGAGTGTGTGGGTGAGAGAGAGTGTGTAGGTGGGTGTGTGGGTGTGAGGATGTGTGGGTGGGTGAGTAGGTAAGAGAGAGAGACAGAGGGGGTGTGGGTGAGAGATAGAGTGTGGGTGAGAACAAAAGAGTGTGGGTGAGAGAGAGAGAGTGGGTGTGAGACATACAGATTGTGGGTGAGAGCAATAGATAGAGAGTGTGGGTGAGAGAGAGTTTGGGTGAGAGAGAGAGTGTGTGTGTGAGGGTGAGAGGTAGAGAGAATATGGGTTAGAGAGAGAGAGAATGTGGGTGAGTGAGAGAGAGAATGTGGGGTGTGGGTGAGAGGGAGCATGTGGGTGTGAGAGTGTGTAGGAGAGAGACAATGTGTGTGGGTGTGTGGGTGTGAGGCTGTGCGCGTGGGTGAGGGGTGACAGAGAAAGACAGATGGGGTGTGGGTGAGAGGGAGGGAGGGGGTCTGGTTGAGAGAGTGTGGGGAAGGGAGAGAGAGTGAGTGTGAGGGTGAGAACGAGAGAGTGTGGGTGAGAGAGTGTATCGGTGAGAAAGAGAGAGAGAGAGTGGGTGTGAGACATGCAGATTGTGGATGAGAGCGAGAGAAAGACAGTGTGGGTGAGAGAGAGAGAGTGTGGATGAGAGAGAGAGAGAGTGTGGGTGAGAGAGACGGGGAGTGTGGGTGAGAGAGGGAGAGAGAGTGTGGGTGAGAGAGAGAGAGAGTGTGGGTGAGATAGGGAAAGAATGTCAGTCAGAGGTAGAGAGAGAGAGAGGGAGTGAATGTGGGTGAGAGAGAGAAAGAGAATGTGGGTGAGAGAGAGAATGAATGTAAGTGACAGTGTGTGTGTGAGAGAGGGAGAGAGAGAATGGGTGAGAGGGAGAAAGAGTGGGTGAGAGAGGGAGAGTGTGGGTGAGAGACAGGGAGGGTTTGGGTGAGACAGAGTATGGGTGAGAAAGAGAGATTTTGGGTGAGAGAGAGAGAGAGAGTGTGGGTGAGACAGAGAGAGAGTGTGGGTAAGAGAGGGAGAGAGAACGTGTGGACGAGAGAGGGAAAGAATGTGGTTGAGAGGTAGAGAGAGAGAGAGCGAATGTGGGTGAGAGAGAGACTGAATGCAGGTGAGAGAGAGAGAATGTGGATGAGACAGAGTGTGTGGGTGAGAGAGGGAGAGAGAGAATGGGTGAGAGAGAGAAAGAGTGGGTAAGAGAGGGAGAGTGCGGGTGAGAGAGAGAGAGTGTGGGTGGGAGAGAGAGAGAGACAGAGTGTGTGTGTGGGTGAGAGAAAGCATGGGTGAGAAAGAGAGAGAGAGTGGGTGTGAGACATACAGATTGTGGGTGAGAGTGAGAGAAAGAGAGTGTGGGTGAGACAGAGAGAGACAATGTGGGTGTGAGAGGGAGAGATTCCGGTGAGAGAGAGAGAGAGTGGGTTAGAGAGAGGGAGAGTGGGTGAGAGAGAGAGCGAGAGAGAGAGAGTGGTTGAGAGAGAGGGAGAGTGTGGTGTGTGTGTGGGTGTGTGTGAGTGAGAGAGAGAGAGAGTGTGGGTGAGAGAGAGTGTGTGTAGGTGAGAGTGTGTGTGGGTGAGAGTGAGTGTGGGTGTGTGGTAGAGTGGGCAATATGAAACCTGTATGGAAACATGGAATAATATTGCGAACGCCGTGCCCAGTGTGAATCTGGGTCTGGGATTCCGCCTAATGTCTCTGAGCTCCGGCCTGACTGAGGAACCTGCCACTTCCTTGCAACTGCCCGCAGTCTAACGGTTAATAATAGCTTGGGACAGTTTCAGGAAAGGAATGTTACAGCCTGTCTTTAATCAAGATTTCCTGAAGGTAGAGACAGACCTTCAGTGGGTGACTCACCAAGATCCTCAGCAGTCACAGATATTTCTGAAACAAATTAAACTGCTGTATCGTCACTGACTCTCTCTGTCCAGAAACAGCTTTCCAGAACTTTCCGATTTAATAACCAGCTGTTTGCAGGGTTTGCTGTCTCACAATCCTGGTTGCCTCTTATTAATTTATTAAGGATCAAAGCCTGACTGAAGGTGGGGAGGAGATTTACACAAATGGCATCAGGGATGAGAGATTTCAGTTCATGTGAGACACTGGTGAAGTTATTGAGCAGGGAAGGTTGAGTGGAGGGTTTGGAAGGTGCTGTCAAAGGAGGTTTACTGAGTTGCAGCGCAGCAGCCACAATATTCACAAGCCCGGGAGCAGCCCCTGTGCTGCACTGACCCACCCTATCTTCAGGCTGCAGGGAGTGAGTCAAACAGTTTTCTTAGACCTCCCCACCCCGTGATCTCAACTCAAAGCACAAATTGAAGCAGAGGGCAGAGCCCAGCCTGGCACCAGCACCAGGCCAACAGGGGAAAACCACACAGGGTGGCACTCAATTCCACGAGAGGGAATGGGAGGGAATGGGAATGGGAATTAGGCGGAGGTGAGGTCCAATTGGGGATGGTGTGAGGGGAATGCTCCAGGCAGAAGCTGTCCGAAAAATCACACTCACACTTTATAAAAACCAAACCAGCCTCACACAGTGGGAGAAATCTATTCTCCTGCTGAATATTTCTCATTTTTTGTTTCATTGAACAACTGTTAACCACTTACAAGTGATGAACAGGAGACTAACAGATGGTGTTTCTGAAAATAGACAACAATCCCTGAAGGAGTTCAGGGGGATGCGGCTGAGAGCACAACAGAACAAAAAATAAAAACTACCTGGAAAAACTCACCCGCTCTGGCAGCATCGGCGGAGAAGAGCATGGTTGACGTTTCGAGTCAGTTCTGTTGAAGGGTCATGAGGACTCGAAACGTCAACTCTTTTCTTCTCTGCCGATGCTGCCAGACCTGCTGAGTTTTTCCAGGTAGTTTTTATTTTTTGTTTTGGATTTTCAGCATCCGCAGTTTTTTGTTTTTACACCACAGAACAGCTCCATGTACATTAGACCCAGAGCAGCTACCACACATCCCCCTCCAAACCAGCCCCTCCCCACCCCCTCCCCAAACCTCTCAACCCCTCGCCAAACCTCTCACACCCTCCTAAACCTCTCACCTTCTCCTAACCCTCTCACCCCCACCAAACCTCTCACCCACTTACAAAGCCTCTCATCCCTCCCAACCCTCTCACCTCCTCCCAACCCTCTCACTAACCCCCCAACATTCTCACCCACTCCCAACCCTCTCACCCCCTCACAAACATCTCACTCCCTTCCAAACCTATCACCCCCTCCCAACCCTCTCACCGCCTCCCCAACCCTCTCACCCTCTCCTAATCCTCTCACCCACTCCCAACCCTCTCACCCCCTCCTAATCCTCTCACCCTCTCCTAATCCTCTCACCCCCCCAACCCTCTCACCACCTTCCCCAACCCTCTCACCCTCTCCTAATCCTCTCACCCCCTCCCAAACCTCTCACCACCTTCCCGAACCCTCTCACCCCCTCCTGAAACATCTCACCCCATCCCAAACCCTCTCACCCCCTCCTAAAACACTCACCCCCTCCCAACCGTCTCACACCACTCCCTAATCCTCTCACCCACTCCCAAAACCTCTCACCCCCTCCCCAACCTTCTCACCCCCTTCCCAAAACTCTCACCCACTCCCTAAACCTCTCACCTCCTCCCCAAACCTCTCACCCACTCACCAACCCTCTAAAACCCTCCCCACCCTCTGACACGCTCCCCAAACCTCTCACCCCCTCCCAAAAATCTCATCCCCTCCCCAAACATATGGCACCCTCCCAACCCTCTAAATCCCTCCCCAACCCTCTCACACTCGCCCCAAACCTCTCACAGCCTCCCAACCCTCTCACCACCCCCCCAACCCTCTTAACCCCTCCCAAACCTCTCATCACCCTCCCAACCCTCTCACCCCCCTCCTAATCCTTTCACACCCTGCCAACCCTCTCACCCCATTCCAACCCTCTCACCACCTTCCCCAATCCTCTCACCCCTTCCTGAAACATCTCACCCCCTCCCCAACCCTCTCACCCACTCTTAACACACTCACCCCCTCCCAACCTTCTCACACCCCTCCCTAACCCTCCCACCCACTCCCAAAACCTCTCACCCCCTCCCCAACCCTCTCACCCCCTTCCCAAACCTCTGACACCTCCCCAACCCTCTCACCCCCTTCCCAAAACTCTCACCCACTCCCTAAACCTCTCACCCCAGCCCCAACCCTCTCAACCCCTCCCCAAACCTCTCACCCACTCCCAACACTCTCACCCACTCACCAACCCTCTCACCCCTTCCCAAAAATCTCACCCCTTCCCCAAACATATGGCACCCTCCCAACCCTCTAAACCCGTCCCCAACCCTCACCCACTCGCCCCAAACCTCTCACCCCCTCCCAACACCCTCACCCCCTCCGCAAACTTCTCATGCCCTCCCAACCCACTCACCCCGTCCCAACCCTCTCACCCCCTCCCCAAACCTCTCAGCTCCTCCCAACCCTGTCACCGGCTCCCAACCCTATCACCCCCTCCACAAGCCTTACAATCACTCCAAAAAACTCTCAACCCCTCCCAACCTCCTCATCCCCTCACCAACCCTCTCACCACCTCTCAACCCTCGCACCCCCTCCCCAAACCTTTCACCCCCACCCCAACTTTCTCAGCCCCTCCCAAACCTCTCACACTCTCCCAACCCTCTCACACCCTCCCCAACACTCCAACACCCTCCCAACCCTGTCACTCCCTCCCAATACCTCTCACCCACTCCCAACACTCGCACCCCCTCCCAACCGTCTCACCTCCTCCCCAACCCTCTCACCTCATCCCAACCCTCTCACCCCATCCCCAACCCTCTCACCCCCTCCCCAACTTTCTCTCCCCCTCCCAACATTCTCACCCCTCCCCAACCCTCTCACACTCTCAACAAACATCTCACCCACTCCCAATACTCTCACCCCCACCACAACTCTCTCACCCCCACCCCAAACCTCTCAACCCATCCCCAAGCCTCTGACCCACTCCCAACCCTCTTACCCCCTACCCAAACCTCTCACCCACTCCCAACACTCTTACACCCTACCCAAACCTCTCACCCACTCCCAACCCTCTTAACCCCTCCCCAACCCTCTCACCCACTACCAACCCTCTCACCCCCTCCCCAAACCTCTTAATACCCTCCAAACACCCTCACCCGCTACCAAATCTCTCATCCCCTCCACAACCATCTCAACCCCTCCCCAAACGGCTCACACCCACCGAAACAGCTAACCCTCTCCCAACACTCTCAAACCCGCCCCAACCCTCGTACCCCCTGCACAACCCTCTCACCCCCTCCCCAAATCTCTCACCCCCTCCACAACTACCTCACCCCATCCCAAACCTCTCACACCCACCACAGACCTCTCAACCCCTCCGCAAACATCCCCCCAATGAAACAGCTCAGCCTCTCCCAACACTCTCAAACCCACCCAACTCTCGCACCCCTCCCCAATCTTCTCAATCCCTCCCAACTATCTCACCCCCTCCACAACCCTCTCACCCCCTCCCCAAACCTCTTTCCCACTCCCAACCCTCTTAGCCTCTACCCAAACCTCTCAGCCCCTCCCAACCATCTCAGCACCTCCCCAAATCTCTCACCCCCTCCACAACCCTCTCACCCCCTGTCTACCCTGTCACCACACCCCCAACCCTCTCACACACTCCCAACCCTCTCACCACCTCCCCAACCCTCTCACCTCCTGCCAACCCTCTCACCGCCTCCCCAACCTTCTCACCACCTTCCCCAACCCTCTCACCCCCTCCCAACCCTCTGACCGCCTCCACAACCCTCTCACCCCCTCCTAATCCTCTCACCCCCTGCCAAATCTCTCATCCCCTCCCAAACATCTCACTGTCTCCCCAAACCTCTCACCCCATCCCAACTCTCTCACCACCTTCCCCAAAACTCTCACCCCCACCCAACCATCTCACCACCTTCCCCAACACTCTCACCCCTTCCTGAAACATCTCACCCCATCCCCAACGCTCTCATTCCTTCCTAACACACTCACCCCCTCCCAACCATCTCAAAACCCTCCCCAATCCTCTCACCCCCTCCCCAACCCTCTCACCCCCTACCCAAACCTCTGACACCTCCCCAACCCTCTCACGCCCTCCCCAAACCTCTCACCCACTCACCAACCCTCTAAAACAATCCCCACCCTCTGACATGCTCCCCAAACCTCTCACCCCCTCCCAAAAATCTCACCGACTCCCCAAACATATAGCACCCTCCAAACCCTCTAAACACCTCCCCAACCCTCTCACACTCGCACCAATCCTCTCACCCCCTCCCAACCCTCTCACCACTTCCCCAACCCACTCACCCCCTCCTAATCCTCTCACCCCCTCCCAACCCACTCACCCCATCCCAACCCTCTCACCACCTTCACCAACCCTCTCACCATCTCCTGAAACATCTCAACCCCTCCCCAACACTCTCACCCCCTCCGAACACAATCATCCCCTCCCAACCATCTCACACCCCTCCCCAACCCTCTAACCCACTCCCAAAATCTCTCACCACCTCCCCAACCCTCTCACCCCCTTCCCATACCTCTGACACCTCCCCAACCCTCTCAACCCCTCCCCACCCTCTGACACGCTCCCCAAACCTCTCACCCCCTCCCAAAAATCTCAACCATCCCCAAACATATGGCACCCTCCCAACTATCTAAACCCCTCCCCAACCGTCTCACCCTCTCTCCAAACCTCTAGGCTCTTCCCAACCCTGTCACCGGCTCCCAACCCTATCACCCTCTCCACAAGCCTTACAATCCCTTCAAAAACCTCTCAACCCCTCCCAACCTTCTCATCCCCTCACCAACCCACTCACCACCTCTCAACCCTCGCACCCCCTCCCCAACCCTTTCACCCCCTCCCCAACTTTCTCAGCCCCTCCCAAACCTCTCACACTCTCCCAACCCTCTCACACCCTCCCCAACTCTCCAACACCCTCCCAACCCTGTCACCCCCTCCCAACCCACTCACCCCCACCCAACCCTCTCACCACCTCCCAACACCTCTCACCCACTCCCAACACTCTCATCCCCTCTCAACCCTCTCAACCCCTGCCCAACCCTCTTACCTCATCCCAACCCTCTCAGCCCATCCTCAACCCTCGCACCCCCTCCCCGAATTTTTCACACCCTCCCAACACTCTCACCCCTCCCCAACCCTCTCACACTCTCAACAAACATCTCACCTGCTCCCAACACTCTCACCCCCACCACAAATCTCTCACACCCTCCCCAAACCTCTCAACTGCTCTCCAAACCTCTCACCCAATCCCAACCCTCTTACCCCCTACCCAAACCTCTCACCCACTACCAAACCTCTCAACCCCTCCCCAAACCTCTCACTACCGTCCAAAACCTCTCACACACTCACCAAACCTCTCACACCCTCCCAACCCTCTCACCCCCTCCCCAACCCTCTCACCCCCCTCCCAAAACCTCTTAATATCCTACAAACCCTCTCACCCACTACCAAATCTCTCAACAACTCCACAACCCTCTCAACACCACCCCAAAAGTCTCACCCTCACCGAATCAGGTCACCGTCTGTTAATACTCTCAAACCCACCCCAACCCTCGCACCCCTTCCACAACCCTCTCACCCCCTCCCCAAATCTCTCACCCCCTCCACAACCATCTCACCCCATCCCAACCCCCTCGCAACCTCCCCAATACCTCCCCAAACATCTCACCAGCACCCAAACAGCTCACCTTCTCCCAAAACTCTCACACCGACCACAAACCCTCGCACCCACTCCCCAATCTTCCTAACCCCTCCCAACCCTCTCACCACCTCCCCAACCCTCTCACCTCATTCCAACACTCTCACCCCCTCCCCAAGCCTCTCCCCCCTCCCCACCTTTCTCAGCCTCTCCCAAACCTCTCAATCTCTCAAACCTCGCACACCCTCCCAAACACTACAACCCTCTCACCCCAACCACAATCTTCTCATCCCCTCCCCAAACCTCCCAGAGCCGCCTAACCCTCTCACGCTCTCCCTAATCCTCTTACCTCATCCCAACTCTTTCGCCACCTCCCAAACCCTTTCACACCCTCCCCAAACTTTTCACAGCCTCCCCACCCACTCACCCCGTCCCCAACTTTCTCACCTACTGCCAACACTCTCAACCACTCCCCAAACTTCTTACACTCTCACCAAACCTCTCACCCCTTCCCAAACCACCCCCCCTCAACACTCTCATCCCCTCTCAAAACTCTCACCCACTCCCCAAAATACTCACCCCCTCCCCAAACCTCCTCCCCCTCCCCAAACCACCTCACCCCTTCCCAAACCTCTCAATCCGTCCCCAAACTTCTTAACCCCTCCCAACCCTCTCATGTTCTCCCAAACCTTTCACCCCCTCCCAAACTTTCTTAACCCCTCCCAACACTCTCACCTCCTCCCCAACAATCTCACCTCATCCCAACCTTCTCACCCCCTCCCCAAACCTCTCAGCCTCTCCCACCTCTTTCACACTGTCCCCAAGATCTCACCTCATCCCAACCCTCTCACCCCAACACCAACCCTCTCACCCCCTCCCCAACTTTCTCACGCCCTCCCAACCCACTCAACCCCTCCCCAACTTTCTCACCCCTTCCCAACCCTCTCACCCGCTCCCAACACTCTCACCCCCTCCACAACTCTCTCACCCCCTTCCCAAACCTCTCAACCCTTCCCTAAACCTCTCACCCACTCCCAACCCTCTTACCCCCTACCCAAACCTCTCACCCCCTCCCAACCCTCTCACCCTCTCCCCAACCCTCTTACACCCTACCCAAACCTCTCACCTCCTCCCAAACCTCTCAACCCCTCCCCAACCCTCTCACGCCCTCCCCAAACCTCTCACCCTCTCTCAACCCACTCACCCCCTCCACAACCCTCTCATCCCATCCCAAGCCTCTCAATCCCTCCACAAACCTCTCAACCCCTCACCAAACCACCCCCCATCCGAAACAGCTTACCCTCTCCCAACAAAGTCAAACCCACCCCAACCCGCGCACCCCTCCCCAATCTTCTCAATCCTTCCAAACCCTCTCACCCCCTTCACAACCCTCTCACCCCCTCCCCAAACCTCTCACCCACTCCCAACCCTCTTAGCCACTACGCAAACCTCTCAGCCCCTCCCAACCATCTCAGCACCTGCCCAAAACTCTCACCCCCTCCACAACAATCTCACCCCATCCCAACCCTCTCACCCCGTCCACAACCATCTCACCCACTCCCAACCCACTCACACCCACCCAACCCTCTCACCACCTCCCAATACCTCTCACCCAAGCCCAACACTCTCATGCCCTCCCAACCCTCTCACCCCCTCCCCAACGCTCTCACCTCATCTGAACCCTCTCACCTCATCCCCAACCCTCTCACCCCCTCCCCAACATTCTCACCCCCTCCCAACACTCTCACCCCTCCCCAAACCTCTCACCCACTCCCAACCCTCTTAGCCCCTACCCAAACCTCTCAGCCCCTCCCAACCATCTCAGCACCTCCCCAAATCTCTCACCCCCCTCCACAACCACCTCACCGCATCCCAACACTCTCACCCCCTCAATAACCATCTCACCCCATCCCAACACTCTCACCCCCTCCCAACTCTCTCACCACCCCCCCAACCCTCTCACCCGCTCCCAACCCTCTCACCGCCTCCCCAACCCTCTCACCCCCTCCCAACCCTCGCACTGCCTCCCCAACCCTCTCACCCCCTCCCCAAACCTCTTAATACCCTCCAAATCCTCTCACCCACTACCCAAATCTCTCATCCCCTCCACAACCCTCTCAACCCTTCCCCAAATTTCTCACCCCCACCAAAACAGGTCACCCTCTCCCAACACTCTCAAACCCACCACAACCCTCACACCCCCTCCACAACCCTCTCACTCCCTCCCCAAAGATCTCACCCCCTCCACAACCATCTCACCCCATCCCAACCCCCTTGCAACCTCCCCAACCCCTCCCCAAACATCTCACCACCACCCAAACAGCTCACCTTCTCCCAACCCTCTCACACCGACCACACCCCTCGCGCCCACTCCCCAATCTTCCCAACCCTTCCCAACCCTCTCACCACCTCCCCAACACTCTCACCTCATTCTAACACTCTCACCCTCTCCCCAAGCCTCTCACCCCCTCCTCACCTTTCTCTGCCCCTCCCAAACCTCTCAATCTCTCAAACCTCACACACCCACCCCAACACTACAACCCTCTCACCCCAACCACAACCCTCTCACCCCCCTCCCCAACCCTCTCACCACACCCAATTCTCTCACCCGCTCTGCAACCTGCTCATCGCCTCCCCAAACCTCCCAGATCCGCCCAACCCTCTCACGCTCTCCCCAATCCTCTCACCTCATCCCAACTCTTTCGCCACCTCCCAAACCCTCTCACACCCTCCCCAACCTTTTCACAGCCTCCCCACCCACTCACCCCATCCCCAACTTTCTCACCCCCTGCCAACAGTCTCAACCACTCCCCAAACTTCTCACACACTCAACAAACCTCTCACCCCCTCCCAAACCTCTCACCCCCTCAACAATCCCATCCACTCTCAAAACTCTCACCCCCTCCCCAAAATACTCATCCCCTCCCCAAACCTACTCCCCCTCCCCAAACTACCTCACCCCTTCCCAAACCTCTCAACCTCTCCCCAAACTTCTTAACCCCTCCCAAACCTCTCACGTTCTCCCACACCTTTCACCCCCTCCCGAACTTTCTTAACCCCTCCCAAAACTCTCACCCCCTCCCCAACACTCTCACCTCATCCCAACCCTCTCACCCCCTCCCCAAACCTCCCAGCCCCTCCCAACTCTTTCACCCCATCCCCAACATTTCACCTCATCCCAACCCTCTCACCCCATCCCCAACCGTCTCACCCCCTCCCCAACTTTCTCACACCCTCCCAACCCACTCAACCCCTCCCCAACTTTCTCACCCCCTCCCAACATTCTCACCCCTCCATAAACCTCTCACAATCTCAACATACATCTCTCCCACTTCCAACACTCTCACCCACTCCCAACCCTCTTACCCCCTACCCAAACCTCTCACCCCCTCCCAACCCTCTCACCCCCTCCGCAAACCTCTTACACCATACCCAAACCTCTCACCACCTCCCAAAGCTCTCAAACCCTCCCCAATCCTCTCACCCCTACCCAAAACTCTCACTACACTCTAAACCCTCTCACCCCCTCCACAAACCTCTCACCCCCTCCCAAACCTCTCACCACCTCCCCAACCCTCTCACACCCTCCCCAAACCTGTCACCCCCTCTCAACTGACTCACCCCCTCCACAACCCTCTCACCCCATCCCAAATCTCTCACACCCTCCACTAAACTCTCAACCCCTCCCCAAACACACCCCCCACCGAAACAGCTTACCCTCTCCCAACACTCTCAAAACCACCCCAACCCACGCACCCCTCCCCAATCTTCTCAATCCCTCCCAACCCTCTCACCCCCTCCACAACCCTCTCACCCCCTCCTCAAACCTCTCACCCACTCCCAACCTTCTTAGCCCCTACTCAAACCTCTCAGCCCCTCCCAACTATCTCAGCACCTCCCCAAATCTCTCACCCCCTCCACAACCATCTCACCCCATCCCAACCCTCTCACACCCTCCCAACCCTCTCACCACCCCCCCAACCCTCTCAAACCCTCCCAATCCTCTCACCACCTCCCCAACCCTCTCAAACCCTCCCAATCCTCTCACCACCTCCCCAACCCTCTCACCCCCTCCCAACCCTCTCACCGCCTACCCAAACCTCTCACCACCTCCCCAACCCTCTCACTCCTTCCTAATCCTTTCACCCCCTCCTAATCCTCTCACCCTCCGCCAACCCTCTCACAACCTGTCCCAACCCTCTCACCCACTCCCAACCCACTCACCACCTCCCCAACCCTCTCAACCCCTCCTAATCCTCTCACCCCCTCCCAACCCTATCACCACCTTCCCCAACCCTCTCACCCACTCCTGAAACATCTCAACCCCTCCCCAACACTCTCACCACCTCCTAACACACTCACCCCCTCCCAAACAACTCACACCCCTCCCCAACCCACTCACCCACTCCCAAACCTGTCACCCCCTCCCCAACCCTCTCACCCCCTTCCCAAACCTCTGACACCTCCCCTACACTCTCATCCCCTTCCCAAAACTCTCACCCACTCCCTAAACCTCTCACCCCAACCCCAACCCTCTCAACCCCTCCCCAAACCTCTTACTCACTCACCAACCATCTAAAACCCTCCCCACCCTCTGACTCACTCCCCAAACCTCTCACCCCCTCCCAAAAATCTCACCCCCTCCCCAAACATATGGCACCATCCCAACCCTCTAAACCACTCCCCAACCCTCTCACACTCACCCCAAACCTCTCATACCCTCCCAACACTCTCACCACCCCTCCAACCCTCTCATGCCCTCCCAACCCTCTCTCCACCTCCCCAACCCTCTCACCCCCTCCCAATCCTCTCGCACCCTCCTAACCCTCTCACCACCTCCCCAACCTTCTCACACCCTCCCCAAACCTCTCACCCCCTCCCAATCCACTCACCACCTCCACAACACTCTCACATCATCCCAAACCTCTCACACCCTCCACAAACCTTTCAAACCCTCCCCAAACACCAACCCCCACCGAAACAGCTTACCCTCTCCCAACACTCTCAAACCCACCCCAACCCTCGCACCCCTCCCCAATCTTCTCAAACCCTCCCAACCTTCCCGCCACCTCCACAACCCTCTCACCCCCTACTAAACCTCTCATCCACTACCAACCCTCTTAGCCCCTACCCAAATCTCTCAGCCCCTCCCAACAATCTCAGCACCTCCCCAAATCTCTCACCCCCTCAACAACTCTCTCAACCCCTCTTAACCCTCTCACCACCCCCCAAACCCTCTCAACCCGTCCCAAACATCTCACCGCCTCCTCAAACCTCTAACCTCCTCCCAACCCTCTCACCGCCTCCCCAACCATCTCACCACTTCCCCAACCCTCTAACCCCCTCCTAATCCTCTCACCCCCTTCTAATCCTCTCACCACCCTGCCAACCCTCTCACCACCTACCCCAACCCTCTCACCCCCTCCCATCCCTCTCACCGCCTCCCCAACACTCTCACACCCTCCTAATTCTCTTACACCCCCAACCCTCTCATCACCTTCCCCAACCCTCCCACCCCCTCCTAACCCTCTCACCACCACCCCAACACTCTCACCCCCTCGCAACCCTCTCACCCCCTCCCAACCCTCTCACCACCTTCCCCAACCCTCTCACCCCCTCCTGAAACATCTCACCCCTCCAAAACCCTCTCAACCCCTCCTAACACACTCAACCCTCCCAACCATCTCACACTCCTCCCCAACCCTCTCACACACTCCCAAAACCATTCACCCCTCCCCAACCCTCTCAACCCCTTCCCAAACCTCTGACACCTCCCCAACCCTCTCAACCCCTCCCCAAACCTCTCAACCACTCACTAACCCTCTAAAAGCCTCCCCACCCTCTGACACGCTCGCCAAACCTCTCACCCCCTCCCAAAAATCTCAACCCCTCCCCAAACATATGGCACCCTCCCAACCCTCTAAAACCCTCCGCAACCCTCTCACACTCGCCCCAATCCTCTCAACCCCTCCCAACCCTCTCACCACCTCCCCAACCCTTTCATCCCCTTCTAATTCTCTCACACCCTCCCACCCTCTCACCCCCTCCCAATCCTCTCACCACCTTCCCCAACCCTCTCATGCCTTCCTGAAACATCTACCCCCCTCCCCAACCCTCTCACCCCATCCTAACACACGGACACACTCCCAACCATCTCACACCCTTCCCCAACCCTCTCACCCCCTCCCAACCATCTCACACCCCTCCCCAACCCTCTCAACCACTCCCAAAACCTCTCACCCCAGCCCCAACCCTCTCAACCCCTCCCCAAACCTCTCACCCACTCCCAACACTATCACCCATTCACCAAACCTCTAAACCCCTCCCCACCCTCTGCCACGCTCCCCAAACCTCTCACCCACTCTCAAAAATCTCACCCCCTCCCCAAACATATGGCACGCTCACAACCCTCTAAACCCCTCCCCAACCCTCTCAACCCCTCCCAACCATCTCACACCCCTCCCCAACCCTCTCACCCACTCCCAAAACCTCTCACCACAGCCCCAACCCTCTCAACCCCTCCCCAAACCTCTCACCCACTCCAAACACTCTGACCCATTCACCAACCCTCTACACCCCACCTCACCATCTGCCACACTCCCCAAACCTCTAACCCCCTCCCAACACCCTCACCCTCCCCGCAAACCTCTCATACCCTCCCAACCCATTCATCCCATCCCAACCCTCTCACCCCATCCCCAAACCTCTCACCCCCTCCCCAAACCTCTCAGCTCCTCCCAACCCTGTCACCGGCTCCCAACCCTATCACCCCCTCCACAAGCATTACAATCCCTCCAAAAACCTATCAACCCCGCCCAACCTCGTCATCCCCTCACCAACCCTCTCACCACCTCTCAACCCTCGCACCCCCTCCCCAACCCTTTCACCCCCTCCCCAACTGTCTCACCCCCTCCCAATCCTCTCGCACCCTCCTAACCCTCTCACCACCTCCCCAACCTTCTCACACCCTCCCCAAACCTCTCACCCCCTCCCAATCCACTCACCACCTCCACAACCCTCTCACATCATCCCAAACCTCTCACACCCTCCACAAACCTTTCAAACCCTCCCCAAACACCACCCCCCCACCGAAACAGCTTACCCACTCCCAACACGCTCAAACCCACCCCAACCCTCGCACCCCTCCCCAATCTTCTCAAACCCTCCCAACCTTCCCGCCACCTCCACAAACCTCTCACCCCCTACTAAACCTCTCATCCACTACCAACCTTCTTAGCCCCTACCCAAATCTCTCAGCCCCTCCCAACAATCTCAGCACCTCCCCAAATCTCTCACCCACTCAACAACCCTCTCAACCCCTCTCAACCCTCTCACCACCCCCCAAACCCTCCCAACCTGTCCCAAACATCTCACCGCCTCCTCAACCCTCTAACCTCCTCCCAACCCTCTCACCGCCTCCCCAACCATCTCACCACTTCCCCAACCCTCTAACCCCCTACCCAACCCTCTCACCCCCTCCCAACCGTCTCACACCCCTCCCCAACCCTCTCAACCACTCCCAAAACCTCTCACCCCAGCCCCAACCCTCTCAACCCCTCCCCAAACCTCTCACCCACTCCCAACACTCTCACCCATTCACCAAACCTCTAAACCCCTCCCCACCCTCTGCCACACTCCCCAAACCTCTCACCCACTCTCAAAAATCTCACCCCCTCCCCAAACATATGGCACGCTCACAACCCTCTAAACCCCTCCCCAACCCTCTCAACCCCTCCCAACCATCTCACACCCCTCCCCAACCCTCTCACCCACTCCCAAAACCTCTCACCACAGCCCCAACCCTCTCAACCCCTCCCCAAACCTCTCACCCACTCCCAACACTCTGACCCATTCACCAACCCTCTAAACCCCACCTCACCATCTGCCACACTCACCAAACCTCTAACCCCCTCCCAACACCCTCACCCTCCCCGCAAACCTCTCATACCCTCCCAACCCATTCATCCCATTCAAACCCTCTCACCCCATCCCCAAACCTCTCACCCCCTCCCCAAACCTCTCGGCTCTTCCCAACCCTGTCACCGGCTCCCAACCCTATCACCCCCTCCACAAGCCTTACAATCCCTCCAAAAACCTCTCAACCCCGCCCAACCTCGTCATCCCCTCACCAACCCACTCACCACATCTCAACCCTCGCACCCCCTCCCCAACCCTTTAACCCCCTCCCCAACTGTCTCACCCCCTCCCAAATCTCTGACACTCTCCCAACCCTCTCACACCCTCCCCAACACTCCAACACCCTCCCAACCCTGTCAGCCCCTCCCAACCCACTCACCCCCACCCAACCCTCTCACCACCTCCCAATACCTCTCACCCACTCCCAACAATCTCACCACCTTCCAACCCTCTCACCCCTTCCCCAACCCACTCACCTCATCCCAAACCAGTCACCCATCCCCAACCCTCTCAGCCCCTCCCCAACTTTCTCACCCCCTCCCAACACTCTCACCCCTCCCCAAACCTGTCACACTCTCAACAAACATCTCAGCCGCTCCCAAGTCTCTCACCCCCACCACAACTCTCTCACCCCCTCCCCAAACCTCTCACCCCCTCCCCAAACCTCTCACCCAATACCAATCCTCTTACACCCTACCCAAATCTCTCACCCACTACCAACCCTCTCACCCCCTCCCAACCCTCTCACCACCCCCCCAACCCTCTCACCCCCTTTCAACCCTCTCACCGCCTCCCCAACCCTCTCACCCCCTCCCAAACTTCTCACCGCCTCCCCAACCATCTCACAACCTCCCCAACCCCGTCTCACCCCCTCCTAATCATCTCACCCCCTCCTAATCCTCTAACCCCCTCCTAATCCTCTCAACCACCGCCAACACCCTCACCACCTTCCCCAACCCTCTCACCCCATCCCAACCCTCTCACGGCCGCCCCAACCCTCTCACCCCCTCCTAATCCTCTCACCCCCTCCCAACCATCTTACCACCTTCCCCAACCATCTCACCGCCTCCTGAAACATCTCAACCCCTCCCCAACCCTCTCACCTCCTCCTAACACACTCATCCCCTCCCAACCATCTCACAGCCCTCTCCAACACTCTCACCCACTCCCAAACCTCTCACCCCCTCTGCAACCCTCTCACCCCCTTCCCAAACCTCTGACACATCCCCAAACATCTCACCCCCTCCCCAAACCTCTCACACACTCACCAACCCTCTAAAATCCTCCCCACCCTCTGACACACTCCCCAAACCTCTCACCCCCTTCCAAAAATCTCACCCCCTCCCCAAACATATGGCACCATCCCAACCGTCTAAAACCCATCCCACACTCTGACACGCACCCCAAACCTCTCACCCCCTCCCAAAGATCTCACCCCCTCCCCAAACATATAGCACCCTCTCAACCCTTTAAACCCCTCCCCAACCCTCCCACACTCACCCCAAACCTCTCATACCCTCTCAACACTCTCACCACCCCTCCAACCCTCTCTTACCCTCCCAACACTATCACCACCTCCCCAACCCTCTCACACCCTCCTAATCCTCTCACACCCTCCCAACCTTCTCACCACGTCCCCAAACTTCTCACAC
The DNA here is from genome assembly GCF_017639515.1 of Carcharodon carcharias. Lineage (NCBI taxonomy): Eukaryota > Metazoa > Chordata > Chondrichthyes > Lamniformes > Lamnidae > Carcharodon > Carcharodon carcharias. Next base: position 72,092,580 of record NC_054479.1, read on the forward strand.
CCTTCCCAAACCTCTCACCCCCTCCCAACCCACTCACCCCTCCACAACCCCCTCACACCATCCCAAACCTCTCACACCTCCACAAACCTCTCAAACCCTCCCCAAACACACCCCCACCGAAACAGCTTACGCTCTCCCAACACTCTCAAACCCAACCCAACCCTCGCACCCCTCCCCAATCTTCTCAAACCCTCCCAACCTTCCCGCCCCCTCCACAGCCCTCTCACCCCCTACCAAACCTCTCATCCACTTCCAACCCTCTTAGCCCCTACCCAAACCTTTCAGCCCCTCCCAACAATCTCAGCACATCCCCAAAGCTCTCACCCCTCTCAACCCCTCTCAACCCTCTCACCACCACCCCCAACCCTCTCACCCCCTCCCAACCCTCTCACCGCCTCACCAACGCTCTCACCACTTCCCCAACCCTCTAACCCCGTCCTAATCCTCTCACCCCCTTCTAATCCTCTCACCCCCCGCCAACCCTCTCACCACCAACCCCAACCCTCTCACCCCCTCCCAACCCTCTCACTGCCTCCCCAACACTCTCACCCCCTCCTAATTCTCTCACACCCCCAACCCTCTCATCACCTTCCCCAACCCTCCCACCCCCTCCTAACCCTCTCACCACCACCCCAACCCTCTCACCCCCTCCTAATCCTCTCACCCCCTCCTAATCCTCTCACCCCCTCCTAATCCTCTCACCCCCTCCCAACCCTCTGACCCCCTCCCAACCCTCTCACCACCTTCCCCAACCCTCTCACCACGTCCCAATACCTCTCACCGACTCCCAACACTCTCACCACCTCCCAACCCTCTCACCCCATCCCCAACCCACTCACCTCATCCCAAAAAAATCACCCATCCCCAACCCTCTCACCCCCTCCCCAACTTTCTCACCCCCTCCCAACACTCTCACCCCTCCCTAACCCTGTCACAGTCTCAACAAACATCTCAGCCGCTCCCAAGGCTCTACCCCCACCACAACTCTCTCACCCCCTCCCCAAACCTCTCACCAAATCCCAATCCTCTTACACCCTACCCAAATCTCTCACCCACTACCAATCCTCTCACCCCCTCCCAACCCTCTCACCACCCCCCCAACCCTCTCACCCCCTTTCAACCCTCTCACCGCCTCCTCAACCCTCTCACCCCCCCCAACCCTCTCACCGCCTCCCCAACCGTCTCACCACGTCCCCAACCGTCTCACCCCCTCCTAATCATCTCACCCCCTCCTAATCCTCTCACCCCCCGCCAACCCCCTCAGCACCTTCCCCAACCCTCTCACCCCATCCCAACCCTCTCACTGCCTCCCCAACCATCTCACCCCTCCTAATCCTCTCACCCCCTCCCAACCATCTTACCACCTTCCCCAACCATCTCACCCCCTCCTGAAACATCTCAACCACTCCCCAACCCTCTCACCTCCTCCTACCAAACTCATCCCCTCCCAACCATCTCACACCCCTCCCCAAACCTCTCACCCACTCCCAATCCTCTTACCCCCTACCCAAACCTCTCACCCACTACCAACCCTCTCACCACCTCCCAACCCTCTCACCGCCTCCCCAATCCTCTCACCCCCTCCCAACCCTCTCACCGCCTCCCCAACCGTCTCACCACCTCCCCAACCGTCTCACCCCCTCCAAATCCTCTCACCCCCTCCTAATCCTCTCACCCACCGCCAACCCCCTCACCACCTTCCCCAACCCTCTCACCCCATCCCAACCCTCTCACAGCCGCCCCAACCCTCTCACCCCCTCCTAATCCTCTCACCCCCTCCCAATCATCTTACCACCTTCTCCAACCATCTCACTGCCTCCTGAAACATCTCAACCCCTCCCCAACCCTCTCACCTCCTCCTAACACACTCATCCCCTCCCAACCATCTCACACCCCTCCCCAACACTCTCACCCACTTCCCAAACCTCTGACCCCTCCCCAAACATCTCACCCCCTCCCCAAACCTCTCACACACTAACCAACCCTCTAAAATCCTCCCCACCCTCTGACACACTCCCCAAACCTCTCACCCCTTCCAAAAATCTCACCCCCTCCCCAAACATATGGCACCATCCCAACCATCTAAAACCCTCCCCACTCTCTGACACGCTCCCCAAACCTCTCACCCCCTCGCAAAAATCTCAACCCCTCCCCAAACATATGGCACCCTCTCAACCCTCTAAACCCCTCCCCAACCCTCTCACACTCGCCCCAAACCTCTCATACCCTCCCAACACTCTCACCACCCCTCCAACCCTCTCTTACGCTCCCAACACTCTCACCACCTCCCCAACCCTCTCACACCCTCCTAATCCTCTCACACCCTCCCAACCTTCTCACCACGTCCCCAAACTTCTCACACCATCCCCAAACCTCTCACCCCCTCCCAACCCACTCACCCCTTCACAACCCCCTCACACCATCCCAAACCTCTCACACCTCCACAAACCTCTCAAACCCTCCCCAAACACACCCCCACCGAAACAGCTTACGCTCTCCCAACACTCTCAAACCCAACCCAACCCTCGCACCCCTCCCCAATCTTCTCAAACCCTCCCAACCTTCCCGCCACCTCCACAACCCTCTCACCCCCTACCAAACCTCTCATCCACTTCCAACCCTCTTAGCTCCAACCCCAACCCTCTCAGCCCCTCCCAACAATCTCAGCACATCCCCAAATCTCTCACCCCTCTCAATCCCTCTCAACCCTCTCACCACCACCCCCAACCCTCTCACCGCCTCACAAACCCTCTCACCACTTCCCCAACCCTCTAACGCCCTCCTAATCCTCTCACCCTCTTCTATCCTCTCACCCCCCGCCAACCCTCTCACCACCAACCCCTACCCTCTCACCCCCTCCCAACCTTCTCACCGCCTCCCCAACACTCTCACCCCCTCCTAATTCTCTCACAACCTCAACCCTCTCATCACCTTCCCCAACCCTCCCAACCCCTCCTAACCCTCTCACCACCACCCCAACCCCCTCACCCCCTCCTAATCCTCTCACCCCCTCCTAATCCTCTCACCCCCTCCTAATCCTCTCACCCCCTCCCAACCCTCTCACCCCCTCCCAACCCTCTCACCACCTTCCCCAACCCTCTCACCCCCTCATGAAACATCTCACCCCTCCCCAACCCTCTCAACTACTCCTAACACACTCAACCCTCCCAACCATCTCACACTCCTCCCCAACCGTCTCACCCACTCCCAAAATCTCTCAAGCCTCCCCAACCCTCTCAACCCCTTTCCAAACCTCTAACTCCTCCCCAACCCTCTCACCCCCTCCCCAAACATCTCACCCACTCACCAACCCTCTTAAAGACTCCCCACCCTCTGACACGCTCGCCAAACCTCTCACCCCCTCCCAAAAATCTCAACACCTCCCCAAACATATGGCAACCTCCCAAACCTCTAATCCCCTCTGCAACACTCTCACACTTGCCCCAATCCTCTCACCCCCTCCCAACCCTCTCACCACCTCCCCAACGCTCTCACCCCCTCCTAATTCTCTCACACCCTCCCTACCTCTCACCCCCTCCAAACCCTCTCACCGCCTTCCCCAACCCTCTCCTGCCCTCCTGAAACATCTCACCCCCTCCCCAAACCTCTCACCCACTCCCAACCGTCTCACACCCCTCCCCAACCCTCTCACCCACTCCCAAAACCTCTCACCCCAGCCCCAACCCTCTCAACCCCTCCCCAAACCTCTCACCCACTCCCAACACTCTGACCCATTCACCAACCCTCTAAACCCCTCCCCACCCTCTGCCACACTCCCCAAACCTCTAAACCCCTCCCAACACCCTCACCCTCCCCACAAACCTCTCATTCCCTTCCCAACCACTCATCCCGTCCCAACTATTTCACCCCATCCCCAACCCTCGCACCCCCTCCACAAACCCCTCGGCTCTTCCCAACCCTGTCACCGGCTCCCAACCCTCTCACCCCCTCCACAAGCCTTACAATCCCTCCAAAAACCTCTCAACCCCGCACAACCTCCTCATCCCCTCACCAACCCTCTCACCACCTCTCAACCCTCACATCCCCTCCCCAACCCTTTCACCCCCTCCCCAACTTTCTCAGCACCTCACAAACCTCTGCCACTCTCCCAACCCTCTCACACCCTCCCCAACACTCCAACACCCTCCCAACCCTGTCAGCCCCTCCCAACCCACTCACCACCACCCAACCCTCTCACCACCTCCCAATACCTCTCACCCACTCCCAACACTGTCACTGCCTCCCAACCCTCTCACCCCATCCCCAACCCGCTCACCTCATCCCAAACCTCTCACCCATCCCCAACCCTCTCACCCCCTCCCCAACTTTCTCACCCCCTCCCAACACTCTCACCCCTCCCCAACACTGTCACACTCCCCACAAACATCTCAGCCGGTCCCAAGTCTCTCACCTCCACCACAACTCTCTCACCCCCTCCCCAAACCTCTCACCCCCTCCCCAAACCTCTCACCCACTCCCAATCCTCTTACCCCTACCCAAACCTCTCACCCACTCCCAACCCTCTCATCACCCCCCCAAACCTCTCACCCCCTTTCAACCCTCTCACCACCTCCCCAACCCTCTCAACACCTTCCCCAACCCACTCACCCCCTCCTAACACTCTCACCACCTTCCCCGACCCTCTCACCCTCTCCCAACACACTCGCCACCTTCCCCAACCCTCTCACCCCTCCTAACCCTCTCACTGCCGCCCCAACCCTCTCGCCCCCTCCGAATTCTCTCAGCCCCTCCTAATCCTCTCACCCCCTCCCAACCCTCTCACCCCATCCCACCCTCTCCCTGCCTCCCCAACCCTCTCACCCCCTCCCAACCCTCTCACTGCCTCTCCAACCCACTCACCCCCTCCCCAACCCTCTAACCCCATCCCAACCCTCCCACCACCTTCCCCAACCCTCTCACCCCCTCCCAACTCACTCACCACCTTCCCCAACCCTCTCACCCCTCCTGAAGCATCTCACTCCCTCCCCAGCACTCTCAAACCCTCCTAACACACTCACCCCCTCCCAACCATCTCACACCCCTCCCCAACCCTCTCACCCACTCCCAAAACCTATCACCCCTCCCCAACTCTCTGAACCCCTTCCCAAACCTCTGACACCTCCCCAACACTCTCACCCACTCCCCAAAGCTCTCATCCACTCACTAACCCTCCCCACCCTCTGACACGCTCCCCTAACTTCTCACCCCCTCCCAAAAATCTAAACCCCTCCCCAAACATATGGCAACCTGCCAACCCTATAAACCCCTCCCCAACCCTCTCACACTCGCACCAATCCTCTCACCCCCTCCCAACCCTCTCACCACCTCCCCAACCCTCTCACCCGTCCAAATTCTCTCACACCCTAACAACCTTCTCACCCCCTAACAACCCTCTCACCACCTTCCCCAATCCTCTCACCCCCTAACAACCCTCTCACCCACTCCCAACCCTCCCACCACCTTCCCCAACCCTCTCACGCCCTCCTGAAACATCGCACCCCCTTCCCAACCCTCTCATCCCCTCCTAATACACTCACACCATCCTAACCATTTCACACCCCTCCCCAACCCTCTCACCCACTCCCAAAACCTCTTACCCCTTCCCCAACCCTCTCACCCGCTTCCCAAACCTCTGACCCACTCCCAAAAACCTCTCACCCCAGCCCCAACCCTTTCAACCCCTCTCTAAGCCTCTCACACACTCCCAACACTCTCACCCATTCACCAACCCTCTAAATCCCTCCCCACCCTCTGCCATGCTCCCCAAACCTCTCACCCCCTCCCAAAAATCTCACCCCCTCCCCAAACATATGGCACACCCACAACCGTCTAAACCCCTCCAAAATCCTCTCACAATCGCCCCAAACCTCTCACCCCCTCCCAACACCCTCACACCCTCCGCAAATTTTTCATTCCCTCCCAACCCACTCACCCCATCCCAAACCTCTCACTCCATCCCCAACCCTCTCAACCCCTCCCCAAAACTCTCAGCTCCTCCCAAACCTTTCACCGGCTCCCAATCCTATCACCCCCTCCACAATCCTTACAATCCCTCCAAAAGCCTCTCAACCCCGCCCAACCTACTCATCCCCTCACCAACCCTCTCACCACCTCTCAACACTCACCCCCTCCCCAACCATTTTACCACCTCCCCAAATTTCTCAGCCCCTCCCAAACCTCTCACAATTTCCCAACCCTCTCACACCCTCCCCAACACTCCAACACCTTCCCAACCCTATCACCCCCTCCCAACCAACTCACCCCCACCCAACAGTCTCACCCCCTCCCAACCCTCTCACTCCCTCCCCAACCCGCTGATCTCATCCCAACCCTCTCACCCCATCCCCAACGTTCTCACCCCCTCCCAACACTCTCACCCCTCCCCAATCCTCTCACACTCTCAACAAACATCTCACCCACTCCCAACACTCACACCCCCACCATAACTCTCTCACCCCCTCCCCAAACCTCTCACCCACTCCCAACCCTCTTACCCCTACCCAAACCTCTCACCCATTACCAAAGCTCTCAACCCCTCCCCAAACCTCTCACTACCCTCCAAACCCTCTCGACCCTTCCCCAAACCTCTCACCACCTCCCCAACCCTCTCATCCCCTCCCCAAACCTCTTAATACACTCCAAACCCTCTCACCTGCTACCCAAATCACTCATCCCCACCACAATCCTCTCAACCCTTCCCCAAACGTCTCACCCCCACCAAATCAGGTCACCCATCCCCAACACTCTCACCCCCGCCCACACTTTCTAACACCCTCCCAACCCACTCAACCCCTCCCCAACTTTCTCACCCCCTCCCAACACTCTCACCCCTCCCCAACCCTCTCACGTTCTCAACAAACATCTCACCCGCTCCCAACACTCTGACCCCCTCCACAACTCTCTCACCCTCTCCCCAAACCTCTCAATGTCTCCCTAAAACTCTCATCCATTCCCAACCCTCTTAACGCCTACCCAAACCTCCCTCCCCCTCCCAACCCTCTCACAACCTCCCCAACCGTCTTAAACCCTACCCAAACCTCTCACCCCCTCCCAAATCTTTCAACCCCTCTCCAAACTTCTCACCCCCTACCCAAAACTCCCACTACCCTCCAAACCCTCTCACCCCCTCCCCAAACCTCTCACACCCTCCCCAAACCTCTCAACCTCTCACAACCCACTCACCCCCTCCACCACCCTCTCACCCCATCCCAAAGCTCTCAAACCCTCCACAAACCTCACAACCCCTCCCCAAACACCTCACACACCGAATCAGCTTACCATCTCCCAACACTCTCCAACCAACCCCAACCCTTGCACCCCTCCCCAATCTCCTCAATCCCTCCCAAAACTCTCGCCCCCTCCACAACCCTCTCACCCCCTCCCTAAACCTTTCAGACCCCCCCAACCATCTCAGCACCTCTCCAAATCTCTCACCACCTCCACAACCATCTCACCCCATCCCAACCCTCTCACCCCCTCCCAACCCTCTCACCCCTCCTAACCCTCTCACCACCCCCCAACCCTCTCACCCGCTCCCAACCCTCTCACCACCTCCCCAACCCTCTCACCCCCTCCCCAAACCTCTTAATACCCTCCAAACCCTCTCACCCGCTACCCAAATCTCTCATCCCCACCACAACCCTCTCAACCCTTCCCCAAATTTCTCACCCCCACCAAAACAGGTCACCCTCTCCCAACACTCTCAAACCCACCACAACCCTCGCACCCCCTCCACAACCCTCTCACCCCCTCCCCAAATCTCTCACCCCCTCCACAACCATCTCACCCCATCCCAACCCCCTCGCAACCACCCCAACCTCTCCCCCAATATCTCACCACCACCCAAACAGCTCACCTTCTCCCAACCCTCTCACACCGACCACACCCCTCGCACCCACTCCCCAATCTTCCCAACCCTTCCCAACCCTCTCACCACCTCCCCAACCCTCTCACCTCATTCTAACACTCTCATCCCCTCCCCAAGCCTCTCACCCCCTCCTCACCTTTCTCTGCCCCTCCCAAACCTCTCAATCTCTCAAACCTCACACACCCACCCCAACACTACAACCCTCTCACCTCAACCACAACCCTCTCACCCCCCTCCCCAACCCTCTCACCACACCCAATTCTCTCACCCGCTCCGCCACCTGCTCATCCCCTCCCCAAACCTTCCAGATACGCCCAACCCTCTCACGCTCTCCCCAATCCTCTCACCTCATCCCAACTCTTTCGCCACCTCCCAAACCCTCTCACACCCTCCCCAACTTTTTCACAGCCTCCCCACCCACTCACCCCGTCCCCAACTTTCTCACCCCCTGCCAACACTCTCAACCACTCCCCAAACTTCTCACACACTCACCAAACCTCTCACCCCCTTCCAACCCTCTCACCCCCCTCAACACTCCCATCCCCTCTCAAAATTGTCACCCCCTCCCCAAAATACTCATCCCCTCCCCAAACCTACTCCCCCTCCCCAAACTACCTCACCCCTTCCCAAACATCTCAACCCCTCCCCAAACTTCCTAACCCCTCCCAAACCTCTCACGTTCTCCCAAACCTTTCACCCACTCCCGAAATTTCTTAACCCCTCCCAAAACTCTCACCCCCTCCCCAACACTCTCACCTCATCCCAACCCTTTCACCCCCTCCCCAAACCTCTCAGCCCCTCCCAACTCTTTCACCCCATCCCCAACATCTCACCTCATCCCAACCCTCTCACCCCATTCCCAACCGTCTCACCCCCTCCCCAACTTTCTCACGCCCTCCCAACCCACTCAACACCTCCCCAACTTTCTCACCCCCTCCCAACATTCTCAGCCCTCCCCAACCCTCTCACACTCTCAACATACATCTCTCCCGCTTCCAACACTCTCACCCCCTCCACAACTCTCTCACCTCCTCCCCAAACCTCTCACCCCCTCCCTAAACCTTTCACCCACTCCCAACCCTCTTACCCCCTACCCAAACCTCTCACCCCCTCCCAACCCTCTCACCCCCTCCGCAACCACCTTACACCATACCCAAACCTCTCACCTCCTCCCAAAGCTCTCAAACCCTCCCCAACCCTCTCACCCCCTCCCAAACCTCTCACCACCTCCCCAACCCTCTCACCCCCTCCCTAAACCTCTCATCCCCTCACAACCCTCTCACCCTCTCCTCAAACATCTGTACCCCTCCCAAACCTGTCACCCCTTCCCAATCCTCTCACCACCTCCCCAACCCTCCCACACCCTCCCCAAATTTCCTCACACCCTCCCAACACTCTGAACCACTCCACAACTTTCTCAACCCCTCCCAAACCTCTCACCCCCTCACAAACATCTGACCCCTTCCCAAACCTCTCAATCACTCCCCAAACCTCTCACCACCTCCAAACCCTCTCACCCACATCCCAACCCTCTCACACCCTCACAAACCTCTCAGCCCCCCATACCCTCTCACACCCTCCCCAAACCTATCACACTCTCCCCAACCATCACAACCCCTCACCAGCACTCACCCCCTCCCAAACTTCTCACCCTACCCAACACTCTCACCGACTCCCCAATCCTGTCAAACACACGTAATACTCTCACACCCTCCCCAAACCCTTCAGCCTCCTTCCCAACAATCTCACCTCCTCCCAACCCTCTCACCGCCTCCTAATCTTCTAACCACCTCCCCAAATCTCTCACTCTCTCCTAACTCTCTCACACCCTCCCCAAACTTCTCATCCCCTCCCCAAACCTCCTCACCCCCTCCCAACCCTTTCACCACTCCCAACTTTTACACCCCTACCAAACCCTCTCACCCCATCCCAACCATCTCACCATCTCCCAATCCTCTTACCATTTCCCAAACCTCTCACCCCCTCCCCAATCCTCTGCCTCCTCCCAACCATCTCACCCCTTCCCCAAACCCCTCAACCCCTCCCCAACCCCCTCAGCCCCTCCTCAATCCTTTCATCTCTTCCACCATTCTTTCACCCCCTCCCAACATTCTCACCCCCTCCCCAACCCTCTCAAACCCTCCCAAAAGGTCTCACGCCTTCCCCAAACGTCTCAAACCCTCCAAACCCTCTCACACCCTTCCGAATGCTGTCACCCCCCAAAACACTCATCCCATCCCAAATGCACTAACCCTCTCCCCAAACCTCTCACCACTTCCCCACCCGTCTCAACCCTGCTCTAACACCTCATACCCTCCCCAACTTTCTCCCCGCATGCCAAACCTCTCAGTCCCTCCCCAAACCTCTCACCCCGTCCCAACCCCCTCACCCCCTTCCCAACCCTATCACCCCATCACCAATCCTCTCACCACCACTAAACCAGCTCACACCCTCCCAACTCTCTCACCCCCACCCCAACTTTCTCACCCCTTCCCAACCCACTCACAACCCCAACCCTCTCACATGCTCCCCAAACCTCTCACCATCTCCCCAACCATCTCAACAACTCCCCAGCACTCACCGCCTCCTGTAAATGCTCACCACGTCCCAACTCTCTCTCCCCCTCCCCAACACTTTCACCCTCACTGCACCGTCTCACACCCTCCGAAAACTTTCATCCCCTCATAAACCTTTCACCCCCTCCCCAACCCTATCAACCGTTCCCCAAACTTCTCACCCTGTCCCAATTTTTTCACACCCTCCCAAACCCACTCACCCCCTCACCAACCCTCTTATCAACTTCCAAACCCTCTCACCCCTCTCCAAACATCTCACCCCGTCTCAACCAGCTCACACCTACCGAACCCTTGCATCTCTCCCAAACCCTTTCACCCCCTCCCAACTCTCTCACCCCCTCCCTAAAGCTCTCACCCCCTCCCAACCCACTCACCCACTCCCCAAACTTTTCAACCCATTTCAAATCTCTTATAACCTTCCCAATCTTCTCCCCACTCTGCAATCCTTCTCACCCCCTCCCAACCCTCTCACCCCCTCCCCAACTTTAACTTCATCCCAACACTCTCACGCCTTCCCCAACATTCTCTCCACCTCCCAAACTTGCTAACTCACTCCACAAACCTCTCAATGCCTCCCAACTCTCTCAGCTCCTCCCCAACCACCTCACTCCCTCCAAACACTCTCACACCCTCCCCAAATCTGATGCGCCCTCTTAACCAACTCACACTCTCACAACCCTCCCAAATCTCCCCAACCCTCTCACCCTCTCCCCAACCCTCTACACCCTCCCTAAACCTCTCAACCCCTCCCAAACCTCTCACCCCCTCCCCAAACATCTCACACCCTCCCAATCCTCTCACAATCTCCCCAACCATCTCAGCTCCTCCCAACCTCTCACTCCCTCCCGAAACCTTTCAACCCCTTTCAAATCTCTCTGCCCCTCCCCAACCTTCTCTCCCTCCGTAATCCTCCTCACCCCCTCCCAACCCTCTCAGCCCCTCCACACCTTTCTCACTCCGTCCCAACCCACTCACACCCGCAACCCTCTCACATGCTCCCCAAACCTTTCACCATCTCCCCAACCGTCTCACCAACTCCCCAACACTCACCGCCTCCTGAAAATGCTCACCACCTTCCAAATCTCTCATCTCCTCCCAACTCTCTCCCCACCTCGCCAACCCTCTCATCCCTTTCCCAACTCTCTCACCCCCTCCCTAAACTTCTTACCCCCTCCCAACCCTCTCAACCCCTCCTCAAACATCTGAATCCCTCCCAACCCTCTCACACCCTCCCCAACCCTCTCATCACCTCCCAACCCTCTCACTCCCTCCACAAACCTCTCACCCCCTTCCAACTCTCTCACCAAATCCACAAACTTCTCACCCACTCCCCAAACCTCCTCACCCCCTCCCAACCCTCTCACCCACTCCCCAAATTTCTCAACCCGTTCCAACCCTCTCACACCCTCCCCAACCCTCTCACCTCCTTTCCAACTTTCTAACCCCCTCCAAACCCTCTCAGCCTCTCCCAACCCTCTGACCAGCTCCCCAAACCTGTCATCCCCTCCCAACCCTCTCACCATCTCCCTAACCCTCTACACCCTCCCTAAACCTCTCAACCCCTCCCAAACCTCTCACCCCCTCCCCAACCATCTCACCTCCTCCCAACCCTCTCACCCCATTCCCAAACCTTTCAACCCCTTTCAAATCTCTTACCCCCTCCCCAACCTTCTCCCCACTTTGCAATCCTCTTCACCCACTCCCAACCTTCTCACCCCCTCCCAACCCTCTTAACCCCTGCCCAATCACATCACTCCGTTCCAACCCTGTCATCGCCTCCATAAACCTCTCAACCCTCCTAAACCCCTCAACACCTCCCCAACCAATTCAACCCCTCCCAAAACTCCCACCCACCGCAAACCTCTCGCATTCTTCGAACACTCTCACACCGTCCCCAAAACTCTCACCCCCTCCCCAACCATCTCACCTCCTCCCAAATTTGTCACCTCCCTTCCCAAACCTCTCTTCCTCTCCAGAACCCTGTGACCCCTCCCCAACTTTCTGACACCATCCCAACCATCTCACGCCGTTCCAAACTTTCTCATCCCCTCCCAAAACTCTCACCCCCTTCCAGCCCTCTAACCCTTTCCCCAACCCGCTCACTCCCTCCCAAACCTCTCATCCCCTCCCCAAGACTCTCACCAACTCCCCAGCACTCACTGCCTCCCAAAAATGCTCACCACCTCCCAACTGTCTCACCCAATCCCCAACCCTCTCACCCCCACCGCACCCTCTCACACATTCCCAACACTTTCACTCCCTCCCAAATCTCTCACCCCCTCCCCAAATCTATCAACCCTTCCCCAACCTTCGCACCCCATCCCAACCCTTTCACAGCCTCCCAAACCCACTTACTCCCTCCCCAACACTCACATCAACTCCCAAACCCTCTCACCCCTCTCCAAATCTCTCAACCTGTCCAAACCAGCTCACACCCTCCGAACCTTTGCATCTCTCCCAAACCCCCTCACCCCCTCCCCAACTCTCTCACCCCCTCATCAAACATCTGAACCCCTCCCAAACCTCTCACACCCTCCCCAAATACTCTCACCACCTCTCCAACACTCTCACCCCCTCCACAAACCTCTCACCCCCTTCCAACTCTCTCACCAAATCCCCAAACATCTCACACACTCCCCAAACCTCCTCACCCCCTCCCAACCCTCTCACCCACTCCCCAAATTTCTCACCCCCTCCCCAAACCTCCTCACACCCTCCCAACACTCTCAACCACTCCCCAACTTTCTCAAACCCTGCCAAACCTCTCACCCCCTCACAAACATCTGACCCATACCCAAACCTCTCAACCCCTCCCCAAACCTCTCAACACCTCCCCAAACCTCTCACCACCTCTGAACCCACTCACCCCCTCCTCAATCCTCTCACACCCTCCCCAAACCTCTCACCCCCTGCCAACCCTCTCACGCCTTCCCCAACCCTCTCACCACCTCTCCAACTTTATCACCCCCTCCCAAACCCCTCAGCATCTCCAAAGTCTCTGACCACCTCCCCAAACCTGTCACCCCCTGCCAATACTCAGACCCCCTCCCCAACTTTCTCAACCTCTCCAAACCCTCTCACCCCCTCGCAAACATCTGACCCCCTCCCAAACCTCTCACACACTCCCCAAACCTATCAACACCTCCCCAACATTCTCATAATCTCCCACTGCTCTCACCCCCTTGTAAACATCTGACAGCCCCCCACCCAACCCTCTCACCCCCTCCCCAAACCTCTCACCCAATCCCCAAATGTATCACTCTCTCCTAACTGTCTCACCAACTCTCGAACCCTCTCAATCCATCCCAACCCACTCACACCCTCCCCAAAACTCTCACCACATCCCCAACCCATCTCACCCCCTCCCAACCCGATCACCACCCTTCCCAACCCTCTCACCCACTCCCAACTTTCTGACACCCTACCAAACCTCTCACGCCCTTCCAAACTTTCTCACACCCTCCAAAACTCTCACCCCCTTCCAACACTCTCACCCTTTACCCAACACGCTCACTCACTCCCAAACTTCTCACCCACTCCCCAACCCTCTCACACATTCCCCAAATATCTCAAACCCTCCCAGCCCTCTTACACCCTCCCCAACCCTCTCACCTCCTCTCCAACTTTCTCACCCACTCCCAACCCTCTCAGCCTCTCCCAACCCTCTAACCAGCTCCCCAAACCTGTCCCCCCTCCCAATAACCTCAACATATCCCCAACCCTCTCACCCCCTCCCGGAAACTGATCACACCCGCCCAACACTCTCAACCACTCCCCAAATTTCTCAACCCCTCCCAAACCTCTCAAACCCTCACAAACATCTAACCCCTTCTCAAACCTTTCACCCCCTCCCCAAATCTCTCCCCAACTCTGAACGGTCTCACCCCCTCCCCAGCCCTCTCACCCGCTCCCAAAATCATCTCACACCCTCCCATCACTCACAACCCCACCCCAACATTCTCAACGTCTCCCAAGCCTCTCACCCACTCACAAACATCTGACCCCCTCCCAAACCTCTCACACCCTCCCCAAACCTATCAACCCCTCTCCAACATTCTCACCCACTCCTAAAACTCTCACCCACACCCAACCCTCTCACTTCCTTCCCAAACATTTCACCCACTCCCCAAACCTCTCACTCTCTCCTAACACTCTCACTGACTCCCAAAACCTCTCACCCCATCCCAAGCCACTCAAACCCTCCCCAAAACTCACACCCCTTCGCCAACCATCTCACCCCCTCTCAACCCACTCACCCCATCCCCAACCATTTCACACCCTCCCCAACCCTCACCCCTGCCCCAAACTGCTCAGCACCTCACAAACATCTCAACTCCTCACCAATAATCTCAACCCCTCCCATCCCACTCAGCCCCTCCCCAACCCCCTCACTCCCGCCCAACACTCTCACCCCCTCCCCAAAGCTGTCACCCCTCCTAAACAGCTCACACCCTAACAACCCTCTCAAATCTCCCAAACCCTCTCACCCCATCCCCAACCCTCTACGCCCTCCCTAAACCTCTCAACTCCTCCCAAAACTCTGACTTCCTCTCCAAACATCTCACACCCTCACAACCCTCTCACACCCACCCCAAACATCTCACCTCCTCCCAACCCTCCCAACCCCACCCCAAACCTTTCAACTCCTTTCAAAATTCTCACCCTCTCCCTAAGCTTCTCCCGGCTCCGTTATCCTCCTCACCCCCTCCCAACCTTTTCACCCCCTCCCCAAACCTTTCAACTCCTTTCAAATTTCTCACCTTCTCCCCAAACTTCTCCCCGCTCCGTAATCCTCCTCACCCCCTCCCAACCCTCTCACACCTTCCCCAACACTCTCTCCACCTCCCCAACTTTCTCACACACTCCCAACCCTCTCACCCCCTCCCAATCTTCTAAGCACCTGCCCAAATCTCTCACCCTCTCTTAGCTCTCTCACAACTTCCCAAAACTTCTGATCCCCTAGCTAAACCCCCTCACCCCCTCCCAACCCACCCACCCCTCCCAACTTTTTCAACCCCTCCAAACCCTCTCACCCCCTCCCCAACCCTCTCACCCCATCCCAACCATCTCAACCCCTACCCAACCCTATCAGCCCATCACCAATTGTCTCACCATCACTAAACCAGCTCACACCCTCCCAAACCCTCTCACCCACTCCCAAACCTCTCACCGCCTCCATAAACCTTACACCCCCTTCCAACTCTCTCACAAAATCCACAAATTTCTTACCCACTCCCCAAACCTCCTCACCCCCTCCCAACGATCTCACCCACTCCCCAAATTTCTCAAACCCTCCCAACCCTCTCACACACTCCCCAACCCTCTCACCTCCTCTCCAACTTTCTCACCCATTCCCAACCCTCTCAGCCTCTCCCAACCCTCTGACCACCTCCCCAAACCTCACCCCCTCCCAATACTCTCCCCCCTCCCAAACCTCTCACCCCCTCCTCAAACATCTGAACCCCTCCCAAAGCTCGCACACCCTCCCTAACCCTCTCACACCCTCCCAACCCTCTCACCGCCTCCATAAACCTTTCACCCCCTTCCAACTCTCTCACCAAATCCACAAACTTCTCACCCACTCCCCAAACCTCCTCACCCCCTCCCAACCCTCTCACCCACTCCCCAAATTTCTCAAACCCTCCCAACCCTCTCACACCCTCCCCAACCCTCTCACCTCCTCTCCAACTTTCTCACCCGCTCCCAACCCTCTCAGCCTTTCCCAACCCTCTGACCACCTCCCCAAACCTGTCACCCCCTCCCAATACTCTCCCCCCATCCCAAACCTCTCACCACCTCCTCAAACATCTGAACCCCTCCCAAACCTCTCACACCCTCCCCAATCCTCTCACCACCTTCCAACCCTCTCACCCCCTCCACAAACCTCCTCACACCCTCCCAACACTCTCAACCCCTCCCCAACCTTCTCAACCTGTCCCAACCCTCTCACCCCCTCACAAACATCTGACCCCCTCCCAAAACTCTCACACCCTCCCCAAACCTATCAGCCCCTCCCCAACATTCTCACCCACTCCTAAAACTCTTACCCCCACCCAACCCTCTCACTCCCTCCCCAAACCTCTCGGCCACTCCCCAAACCTCTCACTCTCTCCTAACTCTCTCACTGACTCCCGAACCATCTCACCTCATCCGAACCCACTCACACCCTCCCCAAAACTCTCACCCCCTCCCCAACCATTTCACCCCCTCCCGAACTTGTCACACCCCTCCCCAACCCTCTAGTTCCCTCCCCAACATTCTGACACCATCCCAACCCTCACACGCCCTTCCAAATGTTCTCACCCCCTCCCAAAATTCTCACCCCCTTCCAACCATTTCACCCTTTCCCCAACCCATTCACTCCCTCACAAACCTCTCACCCACTCCCCAAGCCTCTCATCACTTCTACAAAACTCTCACCCACTACCAAACCTCTCACCCCCTCCCCAACTCTCTCACACCCTCCCTAATCCACTCACCCCCTCCCAACCCTCTCACCCCTCCTCAAACATCTGAACCCCACCCAAACCTCTCACACCCTCCCTAACCATCTCACCCCCTCCCAACCCTCTCACCCCTCCATAAACCTCTCACCCCCTTCCAACTCTCTCACCAAATCCACAAACTTCTCACCCACTCCCCAAACCTCCTCACCCCCTCCCAACCCTCTCACCCACTCCCCAAATTTCTCAACCCCTCCCAACCTTCTCACACCCTCCCCAACCCTCTCACCTCCTCTCCAACTTTCTCACCTGCTCTCAACCCTCTCAGCCTCTCCCAACCCTCTGACCAGCTCCCCAAACCTGTCACCCCCTCGCAATACTCTCCTCCCCTCCCAACCCTCTCACCCCCTCCACAAACCTCTCACCCCCTTCCAACTCTCTCACTAAATTAACAAATTTCTCACCCACTCCCCAAACCTCCTCACCCCCTCCAAACCCCCTCAATCACTCCCCAAATTTCTCAAACCCTCCGAGCCCTCTCACACCCTCCCCAACCCTCCTCACACCCGCCCAACACTCTCAACCACTCCCCAACTTTCTCAACTCCTCCCAAAACTCACACCCCCTCACAATCATCTGACACCTTCCCAAACCTCTCACCCCCTCCCCAGCCCTCTCACCGCCTCCCCAAACCTCTCATACCCTCCCAACACTCTCACTCCATCCCCAAACCTCTCACCCACTCCCCAAACCTCCTCACACCCTCCCAAAACTCTCAAACACTCCCCAACATTGTCATCCTGTCCCAACCCTCTCACCCCCTCACAAACAGCTGACCCCCTCCCAAAACTCTCACACCCTCCACAAAACTTTCAGCCCCTCCCCAACATTCTCACCCACTCCTAAAACTCTCACCCCCACCAACCCTCTCACTCCCTCCCCAAACCTCTCGGCCACTCCCCAAACCTCTCACTCTCTCCTAACTCTCTCACTGACTCCTGAACCCTCTCACCTCATTCGAAGCCACTCACACACTCCCCAAAACTGTCACCCCCTCCCCAACCATCTCACCCCCTCCCAAACTTGTTGCCCCCCTTCCCAACCCTCTCTCCCCCTCCACAAACCTGTCACCCCTCCCCAACCCTCTAGCTCCCTCCCAACATTCTGACACCATCCCAACCCTCACTCGCCCTTCCAAACGTTCTCACCCCCTCCAAAAACTCTCACACCCTTCCAACCATTTCACCCTTTTCCCAACACATTCACTCCCTCCCAAACCTCTCACCCACTCCCCAAGCCTCTCATCCCTTCCACAAACCTCTCACCCACTCCCAAACCTCTCAGCCCCTTCCCAATCCTATCACCCCCTCCCAAACCATCTCACCCCCTCCCAAAACCTCTCACCCCCTCCCAACCTTCTCACCACTTCCGCAAACCACTCACCGCCTCCACAACTCTTTCACTCCCTCCCAACCCTCTCACACCCTTCCCAACCCTCTCACACCGAACCCCTCTCCAAACATCTCATCCCCTCCCAGACCCGCTAATGACCTCGCTAACCCACTCACACCCACCGCAAACATCTCACCCCCTCCCAACCCACTCACCCCATCCCCAACTCTCTCACTCCCTCCCCAAACCTCTCACCCTATCCCCAACCATCTCACACCCTCCACAACCCTCACCCCTGCCCAAAACTGCTGACCACATTCCAAATATCTCACCCCCTCCCCAATACTCTCAACCCCTCCCAGCCCTCTCAGACTTTCCCCAACCCCCTCATTCCCTCCCAACCCTCTCACACCCTCCCCAAAGCTGTCACCCCATCCTTAACATCTCACACCCTCCCAACCCTCTCAACTCTCCCCAACCCTCTCACCCCATCCCCAACCCTCTACACCCTTCCTGAACCTCTCAACCCTTCCAAAATCTCTCACTCCCTCCCCAAACATCTCACACCCTCCCAACCCTCTCACACACTCCCTAAACATCTCACCTCCTCCCAACCCTCTCACCCCCTCCCCAACTTTCTCACTCCATCCCAACCCTCTCACACCTTCCCCAACACACTTTCCACCTCCCAACTTTCTCACACACTCCCAACCCTTTCACTCCCTCCCAATCTTCTAACAACCACCCCAAATCTCTCACCCTCTCTCAACACTCTCACATCCTCCTCAAACGTCTGATCCCCTCCCTAAACCTCCTCACCCCTCCCAACCCTCCCACCCCTCCCAACATTTTCAGCCCTTCCAAACCCTCTCACCCCTCCCCAACCCTCTCACCCCATCCCAACCATCTCAACCACTACCCAACACTATCACCACATCACCAATTGTCTCACCACCACTAAACCAGCTCACACCCTCCCAACCCTCTCACCACCACCCCAACACTCTCAGCCCCTCCCAACCCTCTCACCACCACCCCAACTCTCTCACACCCTCCCTAATCCTCTCAACCCCTCCCAACCCTCTCACCACCTCCATAAACCTCTCAACCCCTTCCAACTCTTTCACCAAATCCACAAACTTCTCACCCACTCCCCAAACCTCCTCAACCCCTCCCAACCCTCTCACACCCTCCCCAACCCTCTCACCTCCTCTCCAACTTTCTCACCCGCTCCCAACCCTCTCAGCCTCTCCCAACCCTCTGACCACCTCCCCAAACCTGTCACCCCCTCCCAATACTCTCCCCCCGTCCCAACCCTCTCACTCCCTCCTCAAACATCTGAACCCCTCCCAATCCTCTCACAAGCTCCCCAACCCTCTCACCACCTCCCAACCCTCTCACCCCCTCCCAAACTTCTAACCACCTCCCCAAATCTCTCACGCTCTCTTAACACTCTCACACACTCCTCAAACTTCTCATCCACTCCCCAAACCTTCTCATCCACTCCCAACCCTCTCACCCACTCCCCAAATTTCTCAACCCCTCCCAACCCTCTCACTTCCTCCCCAACCCTCTCACCTCCTCTCCAACGCTCTCACCCTCTCCCAACCCTCAGTCTCTCCCAACCCTCTGACAAGCTCCTCAAACCTTTCCCCCGTCCCAAACCTCTCAACATATTCCCAACCCTCTCATCCCCTCCCCAAACCTCCTCACACACTCCCAACACTCTCAACCATTCTCCAACTTTCTCAACCCCTCCCAAACCTCTCACCCCCTCGCAAACATCTGACCCCTTCCCAAACCTCTCACCACCTCCCCAAATCTGTCACCAACTCCAAACCCTCTCACCCTCTCCCCAACCCTCTCAAACCCTCCCAACCCTCTCACCCCCTCCCCAAACCTCTCACCACCTCTCCAACATTCTGACCCCCTCCAAGACTACGCAGCATCTCCCAACCCTCTGACAACCTCCCCAAACCTGTCACCCCCTCCCAATACTCTCCCCCCTCCCAAACCTCTCACCCCTCACAAAATTCTAACCCCTTCCCAAACCTCTCAGCCCCTCCCCAAATCTCTCCCCAACTCTGAACACTCTCACCCCCTCCCCAGCTCTCTCACCCACTCCCCAAACCACCTCAAACCCTCCCATCACTCACAACCCCACCCCAACATTCTCAACGTCTCCCAAGCCTCTCACGCCCTCACAAACATCTGACCCCCACCCAACCCTCTCACTCCCTCCCCAAACCTCTCACCCACTCCCCAAACCTCTCACTCTCTCCTAACCCTCTCACTGACTCCCAAAACCTCTCACCCCATCCCAAGCCACTCGCACCCTCCCCAAAACTCGCACCCGCTCCCCAATCATCTCACCTCCTCTCAACACACTCACCCCATCCCCAATCATTTCACACTCTCCCCAACCCTCACCAATGCCCCAAACTGCTCAGCCCCTCACAAACATTGCAACCCCTCACCAATACTCTCAACTCCTCACAACCCGCTCAGCCCCTCCCCAAACCCCTCCCCAACCCCCTCACTCCTGCCCAACCCTCTCACCCCCTCCCCAAAGCTGTCACCCCCTCCTAAACAGCTCACACCCTCACAACCCTCTCAAATCTACCCAACACTCTCACCCCCTCCCCGACCCTCTACGCCCTCCCTAAATCTCTCAACTCCTCCCAAAACTCTGACTCCCTCCTCAAACATCTCACACCCTCCCAACCCTCTCACCCCCTCCCCAAACCTTTCAACTCCTTTCAAAATTCTCACCCTCTCCTCAAACCTCTCCCTGCTCTGTAATCCTCCTCAACCCCTCCCAACCCTCTCACACCCTCCGTAACTTTCTCACTCCGTCCCAACCCTCTCACGCCTTCCCCAACACCCTCTCCACCTCCCCAACTTTCTCACACACTCCCAACCTTCTCACCCCCTCCCAATCTTTGAAGTACCTGCCCAAATCTCTCACCCTCTCTTAGCTCTCTCACAACCTCCCGAAACCTCTGATCCCCTCCCTAAACCTCCTCACCCCCTCCCAACCCTCCCAACCCCCCAACATTTTCAACCCTTCCAAACCCTCTCACCCCCTCCCCAACCCTCTCACTCCATCCCAACCATCTCAACACCTACCCAACCCTATCACCCCATCACCAATTGTCTCACCACCACTAAACCAGCTCACACCCTCCCAACCCTCTCACCCCCACCCCAACACTCTCAGCCCCTCCCAACCCTCCCACCCCTCCCCAACTCTCTCACACCCTCCCTAATCCTCTCACCCCCTCCCAACCCTCTCACCCCCTCCTCAAACATCTGAGCCCCTCCCAAACCTCACAGACCCTCCCTAACCCTCTCACCCCCTCCCAACCCTCTCACTACCTCCATAAACCTCTCACCCCCTTCCAACTCTCTCACCAAATCCACCAGCTTCTCACCCACTCCCCAAACCTCCTCACCCCCTCCCAACCATCTCACCCACTACCCAAATTTCTCAACCCCTCCCAACCCTCTCACACACTCCCCAACCCTCTCACCTCCTCTCCAACTTTCTCACCCGCTCCCAACCCTCTCAGCCTCACCCAACCCTCTGACCACCTCCCCAACCCTGTCACCCCCTCCCAATACTCTCCCCCTCTCCCAACCCTCTCACCCCTTCCTCAAACATATGAACCCCTCCCAACCCTGTCACATGCTCCCCAACCCTCTCACCACCTCCCAACCCTCTCACCCCCTCCACAAACCTCTCACCCCCTTCCAACTCTCTCACCAAATTAACAAATTTCTCACCCAC
Source organism: Carcharodon carcharias (assembly GCF_017639515.1). NCBI lineage: Eukaryota > Metazoa > Chordata > Chondrichthyes > Lamniformes > Lamnidae > Carcharodon > Carcharodon carcharias. The sequence continues at coordinate 72,114,648 of NC_054479.1, forward strand.
TCCCCAAACTTCCTCACCCCATCCCAACTCCCTCAACCACCCCCCAAATTTCTCAAACCCGCCCAGCCCTCTCACACCCTCTGCAACCCCCCTCACACCCGCCCAACTCTCTCAACCACTCCCCAACTTTCTCAACCTCTCCCAAAACTCACACCCCCTCACAAACATCTGACACCTTCCCAAACCTCTCACCCCCTCCCCAGCCCTCTCACCCGCTCCCCAAACCTCTCATACCCACCCAACACTCTCACTCCATCCACAACCCTCTCACCCGCTCCCCAAACCTCCTCACACCCTCCCAACAATCTCAAACCCTCCCCAACATTCTCAACATGTCCCAACCCTCTCACCCCCTCACAAACATCTGACCCCCTCCCAAAACTCTCACACCCTCCCCAAACCTATCAGCCCCTCCCCAACATTTTCATCCACTCCTAAATCTCTCATCCCCACCCAACCCTCTCACTCCCTCCCCAAACCTCTTGGCCACTCCCCAAACCTTTCACTCTCTCCTAACTCTCTCACCGACTCCTGAACCCTCTCACCTCATCCCAACCCACTCACATCCTCCCCAAAACTCTCACCCCCTCTCCAACCATCTCACCCCCTCCCAAGCTTGTCATCCCCCTTCCCAACCCTCTCTCCCCCTCCACAAAACTGTCACCCCTCCCCAACCCTCTAGCTCCCTCCCCAACATTCTGACACCATCCCAACCCTAACACACCCTTCCAAACGTTTTCACCCCCTCCCAAATCTCTCACCCCCTTCCAACCATTTCACCCTTTCTCCAACTCATTCACTCCCTCCCAAACCTCTCACCCACTCCCCAACCTCTTACCCCTCCCCAAACCTCTCACCCCCCTCCCCAACCATCTCACCCCCTCCCAAAACCTCTCACCCCCCAACCTTCTCACCCCTTCCCCAAACCACTCACTGCCTCCACAACCCTTTCACTCCCTCCCAACCCTCTCACACCCTTCCAAACCCTCTCACCACAAACCAGACACCTCAGCTCCTCCCCAAACCTCTCATCCCCTCCCAAACCCACTAAAGTCCTTGCTAACACTCACACCCACCGTAACCATCTCACCCCCTCCCAACCCACTCACCCCATCCCCAGCTCTCTCACTCCCTCCCCAAACCTCTCACCCCATCCCCAAACGTCTCACACCCTCCACAACCCTCACCCCTGCCCAAAACTGCTGACCTCCTCCCAAACATCTCAACCCCTCCCCAATACTCTCAACCCCTCCCAACCCTCTCAGACTTTCCCCAACCCCCTCATTCCCTCACAACATTCTCACACCCTCCCCAAAGCTGTCACCCCTCCTAAACATCTCACACCCTCCAAACCCTCTCAACTCTCCCCAACCCTCTCACCCCCTCCCCAACCCTCTACGCCCTCCCTAAATCTCTCAACCCCTCCAAAAACTCTCACTCCCTCCCCAAACATCTCACACCCTCCCAACCCTCTCACACACTCCCTAAACATTTCACCTCCTCCCAACCCTCTCACCCCCGCCACAACCTTCTCCCTCCTCCGTAATACTCCTCACCCCCCAACCCTCTCACCCCCTCCCCAACTTTCTCACTCATTCCCAACCCTCTCATGCCTTCCCCAACACACTCACCACCTCCCAACTTTCTCACACACTCCCAAACCTCTCACCCCCTCCCAATCTTTTAACCACCTCCCCAAGTCTCTCACCCTCTCTCAACTCTCTCACACCCTCCTCAAACCTCTCATCCACTCCCCAAACCTCCTCATCCCCTCCCAACCCTCTCACCCCTCCCAACTTTTTCACCGCCTCCAAACACTCTCGCCCTCTCCCCAATCCTCTCACCTTGTCCCAACCATCTCACCGCCTCCCAACACTCTTACAATCTCCCAAACCTCTCACCCTCTCCCCAGTCTTCTGCCTCCTCCCAACCATCTCACCCCTTCCCCAATCCCCTCACCCCTTCCTCAACCCCCTCACACTCTCCCCCACCATCTCATCTCCTCCAGCATTCTATCACCCCCTCCCAACATTCTCACCCCTCCCCAACCCTCTCAAACCCTCCCGAATGCTCTCACCCCTTCCCCAAACCTCTCAAACCCTCCAAACCCTCTCACACCCTCCCGAACGCTGTCACCCCCCAAAACACTCATCCCCTCCCAAATGCACTAACCCTCTCCCCAAAGCTCTGACCACCTCCCCAACCCTCTCAACCCTGCTCCAACACCCTCATCCCCTCCCCAACCATCTCACCCCCTACCCAACCCTATCACCCTATCACCAATCCTCTCACCACCCCTAAACCAGCTCACACCCTCCCAAGCCTCTCACCCCCACCCTAACACTCTCACTCCCTCCCAACCCTCTCACCCCCTCCCAACCCACTCACATCCCCAACCCTCTCACATGCTCCCCAAACCGCTGACCATCTCCCCAACCCTCTCACCCCCTCCCCAACTCTCTCACACCCTCCCCAACCCTTTCACACCCACCACACCCTCTCACATGCTCCCAACTCTTTCAACCCCTCCTAAACCTTTCACCCCCTCCCCAAACCTATCAACCCCTCCCCAACCTTCTCAGCCCGTCCCAACCCTTTCACACCCTCCCAAACCCACTCACCCCCTCCGCAACCCTCTCAACAACTCCCAAACCCTTTCACCCTTCTCGAAACCTCTCACCCTGTCCCAACCAGCTCACACCCTCCGAACCCTTCCATCTCTCCCAAACCCTTTCACACCCTCCCCAACTATCTCACACCCTCCCTAAACCTCTCACCCCCTCACAACCCTCTCAACCCCTCCTCAAACATCTGAAACCCTCCCAAACCTCTCACACCCTCCCTAAACCTCTCAACTCCTCCCAACCCACTCACCCACTCCCCAAACCTCCTCACCCCCTCCCAACCCTCTCACCAACTCCCCAAATTTCTCAACCCCTATGAACCCTCTCACACCCCCCCCAACCCTCTCACCTCCTCTCCAACTTTCTCACCTGCTCCCAACCCTCTCAGCCTCTCCCAACCCTCTGACCAGCTCCCCAAACCTGTCCCCCCTCCCAATCCTCTCAACATATCCCCAACCCTCCCACCCCCTTCCAAAACCTCCTCACACTCTCCCAACACTCTCAACCACTCCCCAACTTTCTCAACACCTCCCAAACCTCTCACGCCCTCACAAACATCTGACCTTTTTTCAAACCTCTCACCCCCTCGCCAAATCTCTCACCACCTCCGAACCCTCTCACCCCCTCCCCAGCCCTCTCAACCCCTCCCCAAACCTCTCACCCCCTCCCAACCTTCTCACCACCTCTCCAACTTTCTCACCCCCTCCCCAAACCTCTCCCACACTCCCCAAAATTCTTTACACCCTCCCAACACTCTTAACCCCTCCCCAACATTCTCACCCACTCCTAAAACTCGCAGCCCCACCCAACCCTCTCACCCCCTCCCCAAATCTCTCACCCCCTCCCCAAACCTCTCGCCCCCTCCCCAAACCTCTCACTCCCTCCTAACCCTCTCACCCCATCCCAAGCCACTCACACCCTCCACAAAACTCTCACCCCCTCCCAAACCATTTCATCCCCTCCCAACCCTGTCACCCCCCTTCCCAATCCTCTCTTCCCCTCCACAAACCTGTCACCCCATCCCCAACCCTCTCACTCCCTCCCCAAACCTCTCACCCTATCCCCAACCGTCTCACCCCCTCCACAACCCTCACCCCTGCCCAAAACTGCTGAGCTCCTCCCAAACATCTCACCCCCTCCCCAATACTCTCAACACCTCCCAACCCTCTCAGCCTTTCCCCAACACCCTCATTCCCTCCCAACCCTCTCACCCCCTCCAAAAACTCTCACTCCCTCCCCAAACATTTCACACCCTCCCAACCCTCTCACACACTCCCTAAACGTCTAACCTCCTCCCAACACTCTCACCCCCTCCCCAACCTTCTCCCTCCTCCGTAATACTCTTCACCCCCCCAACCCTCTCACACCCTCCCCAACTTTCTCACTCCATCCCAACCCTCTCACGCCTTCCCCAACACAATCTCCACCTCCCAACTTTCTCACACACTCACAACCCTCTCACCCCCTCCCAATCTTCTAACCACCTCCCCAAATCTCTCACCCTCTCTCAACTCTCTCACACCCTCCCCAAACTTCTCATCCCCTCCCCAAACCTCCTCACCCCCTCCCAACCCTCTCACCCCTCCCAACTTTTTCGCCCTCTCCAAACACTTTCGCCCCCTCCCCAACCCTCTCACCCCGTCCCAACCATCTCACTGCCTCCCAACCCTCTGACCATCTCCCAAACGTCTCACCCCCTCCCCAATCCTCTGCCTCCTCCCAACCATCTCAACCCTTCCCCAAACCCCTCACCCCCTCCCCCAACTCTGCACACCCTCAGCACCCTCTCATCTCCTCCATCATTCTTTCACCCCCTCCCATCATTCTCACCCCCTCCCCATCCCTCTCAAACCCTCCCGAAAGCTCTCACCCCTTCCACAAACGTCTGAAACCCTCCAAACACTCACACACTCTTCCGATGGCTGTCACCCCCCCAAAACTCGCATTCCTTCCCAAACGCACTAACCCTCTCCCCAAACCTCCCACCACGTCCCCAACCCTCTCAACCCTGCTCCAACACCCTCATCCCCTCCCCAACTTTATCACCCCCTGCCAACACTCTCAGCCCCTCCCCAAATGTCTCACCCCCCTCCCAACCCTCTCACCCCCTTCCCAACCATCTCACCCCCTACCCAACCCTATCACCCCATCACCAATCCCCTCATCACCACTAAATCAGCTCAGGCACTCCCATCCCTCTCACCCCCACCCCAACACTCTCACCCCCTCCCAACCCACTCACACCCCCAACCCTTTCATGATCTCCCCAAAACTTTCACCATATCCCCAACCATCTCACAAACTCCCCAATACTCACCACCTCGCGAAAATGCTCACCACCTCCCAACCCTCACACCCCCTCCCCAACTCTCTCACCCCCACCGCACCCTCACACCCTCCCAACACTTTCATTCCCTCCTAACACTTTCATCCCCTCCTAAACCTATCACCCCCCTCCCCAAACCTATGAACTGCTCACCAACCTTATCACCCCGTCCCAACCCTTTCACACCCTCCCAAACCCACTCACCCCCTCCCCAACGCTCTCATCAACTCCCAAACCCTCTCACCCTTCTCCAAACCACTCACTCCATCCCAACCAGCTAACACCCTCTGAATCCTTGCATCTCTCCCAAACCCTCTCACCTCCTCCCCAACTCTCTGACCCACTCCCCAACCCTCTCACCCCCTCTCAGCTCTCTCACATCATCCCGAAAACTCACACCCTCTCCACAACCCTGTTATTCCTCGCCAAACCTCTGAATCCCTCCCAACCCTCTCACCCCCTCCCCATCCCTCTCACCCCCTCCCCAAGCCTCACACCCCATCCCCAAACATCTCACCCCCCTCCCCAAATCTCTCTCTCCCGTCCCAACCCTCTCACGGACTCCTCCACCCTCTCACCCACCACCAATCCTCCCAGCCCCTCCCCAAACCTTTCACAACCTCCCAACAATCTCATGCCCTCACCAAATGTCTCACCCCTCCTGAAATTTCTCACCCCTCCAAACCCTCTCATCCCCTCTGCAAACCTCTCACACACTCCTCAAACCTCTCAACCCCGCCACAACTTTCTCACTCCCTCCCAACCCTCTCAACCCCTCCCAAAACCTTTCACTCCCTCCCAACCCTCTCAATCCCTCCCCAATTTTCTCCCAACCTCCGAACCCTCTCAACTCCTCCCAACCCTCTCACCCTCTCCCCAACCCTCTCACCCTCCCAACCCTCTCAACCCCTCCCCAACCTCTCACCCCCTCCCCAACCCTCTCACTCCCTCCACAATCCTCCCACCCTCTCCCAAAACTCTCACCCCTCCCCAACACCCTCTCTCCCTCCCCAACCCTCTCAAACCCTTCCCCGACACTCTCAAACTCTCCCAAATCCTCTCACTTCCTCCCAAACCCCTCAATGCCTCCTGAATTTTCTCACCACCTCCCAAACCTTCTCAACCTTTCCAACCTTCACACCTCCTCCCCAAACTGTTCACCCACTCCCAACCCTCTCACCCCTTCACCAAACCTTTCACCCGCTCCCAACTTTTTCAACTCCTACACAATTTTCTCACCACCTCCCAACCCGCTCATCCCTCCCCATCCCTCTCAAACCCTCCCTTAACATCTCACACCCTCCCAACCCTCTCACACCTTCCCCAATTTTCTCACCACCTCCCAACTCTGTCACCCCCTCCCAATCCTCTCACCCTCTCCCAACCATATCACCCCTTCCCCAACCCCCTCAACCCCTCCACAATCCTCTCAACCCCTCCCTACCCTCACACACCCTCCTGAACCCTTTCAAACCCTCCCCAATCCTTTCACCACCTCCCAAGCAGCTCATCCCCTGCCAATCCTCTCACCTCTCCCCAAACCTTACACCTATTCCCAACCCTCTCAAGCCCTCCACAAACATTTCACACCATCCCAACCCACTCACACCCTCCCCAATTTTCTCACCACCTCCAAACCCTCTCACACCCGCCTGAACCCTCTCAACCCCTCCGCAAACCTCTCATCCCCTCCCAAACCCTCTCACCCCTCCCCAAACCTCTGACCTGCTCCCAACCAGCTCACCTCCTGCCAATCCTCTCACCACAACCCAAACCTCTCACCCCCTCCGCAAACCTGCCTCCCCCAATGCTCTCACATCCTCCCTACCCTCTCACGCCCTCCCCAATTTTCTCACCAACACTCCCAACACTCTCACCCCATCCCAAACCTCTCACCCCCTCGCAAACCTCTCACCCCCTCCCCAAACCTCCTACCTGCTCCCAACCTTCTCAGCCCCTCCCAAAACCTCTCACCCCCTCCTAACCCCCTCAAATCCTCAGCAATTTTCTCACCACCTCCCAACCCTCTCTCCCTCTCCAAACCCTCTCACCCCCTCCACAAACTGCTCAACCACTCCCAACCCTCTCACCCCCTCCACAATCCTTTCACCCACTCCCAAACATCTCACCCCCTTGCCAACCCTCTCAACCACTCCCCAACACTCTCACAACATGCCAAATCCTCTCACCCCCTCACAACCCTCTCAACCCCTCCTTAATTTTCGCGCCACCTCCCCAACCTCTCACCCTTCAAAACCCTCTCACAACCTCCCAATGCTCTCACACCCTAACCAAACCTCTCACCCACTCCCAACCCTCTCACCCCTCCCCAACCCACTTAACTCCTCCCAAACCTCTGACCCCCCTTCCAAATCCTCTCACACACTCCCCAACACCTCAACCCCTCCCCAACCCACACAAACCACCCTAAAACTCTCACGCCCTCCCCAACCCTCTGACCCCCTCCCAACCATCTCATCACCTCCCCAAACATCTCAGAACCCCCTAACCCTCTCACACCCTCCCCAATTTTCTCACCACCTCCCAACCCTCTCACCCCGTCCCAATCCTCCCAACCTCTCCCAAACCTCTCAGCCCCTCCCCAGCACTCTCAACCCATCCCTAACCTTCTCAGACCCTCCTGAACCATCTTAAAATCTCCCCAAACCTCTCATCACTTCCCAAACCCTCTCACCCCTCCACAAACCTCTCACCCCCTCCCAAACCTCTCACTCCCTCCCAAACATCTCACACTCTCCCCAAACCTCTTACCCTCACCCAACCCGCTCACACCTTCCCAAACGCTCTCACTCCCTCCCAACCCTCTCAACCCCTCCCCAATTTTCTCACCACCTCCCAACCCTCTCAGCTCGTCCCAACACTCTCACCCCCTCCCCAACCCTCACACCCTCCCAACCATCTCACCCCATTCCCAACCCACTCACCCCATCCACAATCCTCCCATCATCTCCCAAAACTCTCAAGCCCTCCCCAACACCCTCTCCCCTTCCCCAACCATCTCAATGCCTCCCCAACACTCTCAAGCCCTCCCAAAACCTCTCACTTCCTCTCAACCCCCTCAACTCCTCCCGAATTTTCTCACCACCTCCGCAAGCCTCTTACCCTTCCCAAACGTCTCACCCCATCCCCACCCACTCACCCCCACCCCAAACTGCTCGCCCACTCCCAACCCTCTCACTCCTTCACCAAACGTTTCACCCCCTCCCAACCCTCTCAACACTTACACAATTTTCTCACCACCTCCCCAACCCTCCTACCCCCTCCTAACCGTCTCACCCCTGCCCCAACTATCTGACCCTTCTCAACAGTCTCACCCCCTCCCAAACCTCTCAACCCCTCCCAAACTCTCTCACCCCCTCCCAATACTCTCGCCCCCTCCCCAAACCTCTCTCCCCAGCCCCAATCCTCTCACCCCCTCCCCAACCCTTATCCCCTCCCCATATTGCTCACACCAACCCAACTCTCTCACCACCTCCACAAACCTCTCACCCTCTCCCAACCCTCTCATCCCCTCCCCAACCCCTTCAACCCCTCCCCAACCCTCTCAAACCCTCCCCAATCATCTCAGACCCTCCCAACCACCTCACACCCTTCCCAATTTTCTCACCACCTCCCAACTCTCTCACCCCCTCCCAATCCTCGAACCCTCTCCCAACCATCTCATCCCCTCCCCAATGCCCTCAACCACTCCCCAACCCTCTCATCCCCTCCCAATCCTCTCAACACCTTTCCAAAGCTGTCACATCCTCCCTACCCTCTCACAACCTCCCCAATTTTCCCACCACCTCCCAACACTCTCACCCCCTCCCAAAACTCTCACCCCCTTGCAAACCTCGCACCCCCTCTCAAACTTCTGACCTCCTCCCCAAACCTCTTACCCTCTCCCAAACCTCTCACCCCATCCCAAAACCTCTCACCCCCTCCCAACCCTCTCAAACCTTTTCCAACCTCTCACCCCTCCCCAACCCTCTCACACCCTTCCCAAACATTCTCAAACACTCCCAAGCCTCTCACCCCCTCTCCAAACCTCTCACCCCCTCCACAATCCTCTCACCCACTCCCAACCATCTCACACCATCGCCAGACCTCTCACCCCCTCCCCAACCATCTCAATCCCTCCCCAACATTCTCACAACATCCAAAACCTCTCACCCTCTCCAAACCCTCTCAACACCTCCCGGATTTTCTCACCACCTCCCCAACCCTCTCTCCATTCCCAACCCTCTCACCTCCTCCCCAAACTGCTCACACACTCCCAACACACTTGTCCCCTCCCCAACCCCCTCACCCCCTCCCCAAACCTCTCAGCCCCGCCACAAACATCTCACACCCTCCCAACCCTCTCACACCCTCCCCAATTTTCTCACCATCTCCCAACCCTCTCACACACACCCAATCCTCTCACCTGCTCCCATCCGTCTCACCACCTCCCCAAACACCTCAATCCCTCCCCAACCCTTAATCACATCCCAAACCCTCTCACCCTCTCCCAACACTCACCACATCCCCAAACCTCTCACCCTCTCTCATCCTCTCAACCCCTCCCCAATTTTCTCAAACCCTCCCAACCGTTTCAACCCCTCCCCTAACCCCTCACCCCCTCCCAACCCTCTCACCCCTCCACAAAATTCTCAGCCCTTCCCAACCCAGTCACCTTTCCCAATGCTCTCACCCCCTCCCAAACCTCTCACTCCGTCCCCAAAGCTCTCACACACTCTCAACCATCTCAGTCCCTCCACAAACCTCACAAATCCTCCCCAACCCTCTCACCCCATGCAACCCGCTCAAGCCCTGCAAACCCCCTTACCCCCTCCAAACCCTCTCATCCCCTCCCCCAATCTCTCACCCCATCTTCAACCCTCACCCCCTCCCCATACTGTTCACCCTCTCCCAACACTCTCACCCCTCCACAACCCACTTATCCCCTCTCAACCCTCTGACCCCCCTCCCAAAGTCTCTCATCACCCCCCCAACCAACACCCCATCCCCATCCTGCTCAACCCCTCCCAACCATCTCAGCCCTCCACAAATCTCTCACCCTCTCCCAAATGTCTCACACCCTCCCCAACACCCTCACCCCCTCTCCAACCCTCTCAAACCCTCCCCAAACCACACACACCATCTCCAACCCTCTCATCCCCTCCCAAACCCACACACACCTCCCCAACCATCTCACCCCCTCTCAAACATCTCATCGAGTCCCCAAACATCTCAGCACCTCCCAACCCTCTCACATCCTCCACAATTTTCTCACCAGCTCCCAAACCTCTCACCCCCTCCAATCCTCTAAACCTCTCCCAAAACTCTCACCCCCTCCCCAACCCTCTCACCCCCTCCTCAACATTCTCAGACCCTCCTGAACCCTCTCAAAAATTCCCCAAACCTCTCATCACCTCCCAAAACCTCTCACCCCTCCACAAGCCTCTAATTCCCTCCCAACCAGCTCACACCCTGCCATTCATCTCACTATTCCCCAAACCTCTGACCTACTCTGCAACCCTCTCAAACCCTCCCAACCCTCTCAACCCTCCCCAAAGATCTCACACCATCCCAGCCATTTCACACCCTCCCCAATTTTCTCATCACATCCCAACCCACTCACCCTCTCCCAATCCTCTCACCCTCTCCCAACCCTCTCACCCCCTCCCCAACCCCTTCAACCCCTCCCCAATCCTCTCAACCCCTCCCCAAATCTCTCACCCCCTCCCAACCCTCTCATCCCCTCTGCAACTTTCTCACCCCCTCCCCAACTTGTTCACACACTCCCAACCCTCTCACCCCCTCTCCAACTTTCTCACCCCCTCCCAAACCTATCACCCACTCCCAACCCTCTCAACCCCTCCCAACACTCTCACCACATCCCCAAACATCCTACCACTTCTCATTGTCTCAACCCCTGCCAAATTTTCTCAATCCCTCCCAACCCGCTCACCCCCTCCCCAAACCTCTCACACACTCCCAACATTATCAACCCCTCCCGAAACCTCTCACCCCCTCCCAAACCTCTCACCCCGTGGCCAAACCTCTCGCACACTCCCAACCATCTCACTCCCTCCACAAACCTCACAAACCCTCCCCGTCCCTCTCAAGCCCTCCCAACCCTCTTACCCCCTCCCAAACCTCTCACCCCTCCCCCAACCTCTCACCCCCTCCTCAACCCTCAATCCCTCCCAACACGCTCTTACCCTCCCCAATCCTCTCACCCCTCCCAACCCTCTCACCACCTCCCCAACACCCTCACCTCCTCCCGAACATTCTCACCCCCTCCCCAATCCCTTGACCCCTTCCCAACCCACTCACACCATCCCCTACACTCTCACATCCTCCCCGAAACGCTCACCACCTCCCCAACTCTCTCACCCCCTCCCAGCCATCTCACACCCTCCGGAAACCTCTCACACACTACACAACCATCTATTCCCTCCAAAACCAGCTCACACCCTCCCCAAACATCTAAACCCCTCCCAACCCTCTCACCTCTCCCCAACCCTCTTACCGCCTCCCTAACCCTCACATCCCCTCCCCAAACATCTCACCCCCTCCCAAAACACTCACTGCCTCCCCCACCCTCTCACACACTACCAATCCTCCCACCCGCTCCCCAAAGCTCACACAAGCTCCCAACCCTCTCACACATTCCCCAAATGTCTCAGCCCCTCCTGAACTTTCTCATTCCCTTCCAACCCTCTCACCCCATCTGCAAACCGCTCACCCCTCCAAAAACCTCTCACTGCCTCCACAACTTTCTCACTCCCTCCCAACCATCTCACCCCATCCACAATCCTCTCACCCTCTCCCAAAACTCTTACCCGCTCCCCAACACCCTCACCCCACAACCCTCTCAATCTCTCCTCAACACTCTCACACCCTGCCAAAACCTATCACTTCCTCCCAACCCTCTCAACCCCTCCCAAATTTTCTCACCACCTCCCGAACCCTCTCACATCCTCCCAATCCCCTCAACCCCTCCCCAACCCCCTCAACCCCTCCCCAACTCTCTCACCCGTTCCCAACCATATCAACCCCTCCTGAAACCTCTCACGCCCTCCCAAACCTCTCATCCCGTCCCCAAACCTCTCACAACCTCCCAACCATCTCAGTCCACAAACATCAAAAACCGTCCCCAACACTCTCACCCCAACAACACTCTCAACCCCTCCCAACGTTCTTACCCCCTCCCAACAGTCTCACCCCCTTCGCCAACCTTGCACCCTTTCCTCAATCCTCACCCCTCCCCATACTGATAACACCCTCCCCAACCCTTTCACCCTCTCCCAACCCGCTCACCCCTCCCCAACCCTATCACCCCCTCCCAACCCACTTACCCCTTCCTCAACCCTCTCACACCCTCCCAAACCTCTCACCACCTCCCAGCTCTCTCACATCATCCTGAAAACTCACACCCTCTCCACAACCCTGTCATTCCTCCCCAAACCTCTGAACCCTCTCACCTCTCCCCAACACTCTCACCCCCTCCCCAACCCTCACACCCCCTCCCCAAACATCTCACACCCTCCCGAAATCTCTGAACCCCTCCCAACCCTCTCAACGCCTCCCCGACCCTCTCACCCACTACCAATCCTCACACCCCCTCCCAAAACATCTCACCACCTCCTAATCCTCTCATCCCCTCCACAAACCTCTCAAACCCGCCCCAAACCTCGTACCTCCTCCACAACTTTCTCACTCCCTCCCAAACCTCTCACCCCCTCCCCAAACCTCTTACCCTCTCCCAACCCTCTCAGACCCTCCAAAACCTCTCACTCCTTCCCAATCCTCTCAAACCCTCCCCAATTTTCTCACTCTCTCCCCAAACCACTCACCCACTCCCAAACCTCACCCACTCCCCATACTGCTCACTCCCTTCCAACCCTCTCACTCCCTCTACAATCCTCTCACCCTCTCCCAAAACTCTCACACCCACCCCAACACCCTCACCCCCTCCCCAACACTCTCAAACCCCCCAAAAACTCACACTTCCTCCCCATCCCCTTAACCACTCCTGAATTTTTTCACCACCTCCCCAACCCTCTCACCCTTCTCAACCCTCTCACCCACTCCCCATCCTATCACCCCCACCCCAAAATGCTCACCCACTCCCAACACTCTCACCCCTTCATCAATCCTCTCACCCCTTCCCAAACCTTTCAAACCCTCCCGAACTCTATCACTCCCTCCCAACCCTATCACCCCCTCTCCAAACCTCTCACCCCTTCCCCAGCCATCTCACCCCTCACCAACCCTTTTCCCTTTCCCATACTTCTCCCCCTACCCAACCATCTCACCCTCTCCCCAAATCCCACTTCCCCTCCCCCTCCCAAACCACTCTCACCCTTCTAACCATCTCACCCCCTTCACAAATCTCTCACACCCTCCCCAACTCTCTCACCCCCCCAACCCTCTAAAACCCTCCCAAACCCATCCCATCCACATACTGCTCACCCCTTCACAATACTCTCACACACTCCCCAATTCTCTCACCCCCTCCCAACACTCTCAACCCCCTCACATCCTCACCAAACCTCTTACCCGATCACCAACCCATTCACCTCCTCCAAAGCTGTTCGGCCCCTCCCCAAACCTCTCAACCCCTCCCCAAACCTCTAAACCTCTCCCAAACCATTCACCTCTCACCAACACTCTCACCCCCTCCCCAAACCTCACACCCCCTCCCTAAACCTCTCACCCCCTCCGCAAAATTCTCACCACTTCCCAACCATCTCACCCCCTCCCAAACCTCTCACCATGTCCCCAAACCTCTCACACCCTCCCAACCATATCAGTCCATTCACAAACCTCGCACATCCTCCCGAACACTCTCACCCCCCAAAACTACTCAACCCCTCCCAAACCTCTTACCCCCTCCCAACCGTCTCACACCCTCCTCAACCCTCACCCCCTCCCCATACTGCTCACCCCCTACCAATACTCTCACACCCTCCCCAATCCTCTCACATCCTCCCAGCCCTCTCATACGCTCCCAAAACCTCTCATCCCCACCCAAACCCTCTCACCCCCTCCCTATACCTCTAAAACCTTCCCAAACCACTCACCTCTCCCCAACCCTCTCACACCCTTCCCAAAACTCTCAGCGCCCCTCCCAACCCTGAAAACCCTCCCCAAACCTCTCACCCCCTCCCGACCCTCTCACCCACTACCAATCCTCCCACCCCTTGCCCAAACCTTTCACACCCTCCCCAAACTTCTCACTATCTCACCAACTCTCCACAGCCCCTCCCAACCATCTCACCCCCTCCCAAAATTTCTCAAACCCTCCAAACCCTCTCATGCCCTCCCCAAATGTCTAACCTCCTCCCAAACTTTCTCACCCTCTCCCAAACCTCTCACCCCCTCCCAACACTCTCACTCCCTCCCCAAACTTCTCACCCCCTCCCCAAACCTCTCACCCCCTCACCAAATTTCTCACTCCCTCCCAACCCTCACAATCACTCACAACTCTCTGACCCCCTCTTCAAACCTTCCATTCCCTCCCAACCCTCAACCCCTCCCCATACTGCTCACCCCACCCAAACCTCTCACCCCTTTCACAATTCTCTCACCCTCTCCCAATCATCTCCAACCCTCCCCAAACACCTCACAGCCTCCCAAAACCTCTCACCACCTCCCAACACTCTCAACACCTCCCAAATTTTCCCATCACCTCCCCAACACTATCACCCCTCCCCAATACTCTCACACCCTCAAAACCCTCTCACCCCCTCCCCAAACTGCTCACCCAGTCCCAACACTCTCACACCCTCCCCAACCACCTTAACCACTCCCAACCCTCTGACACTGCTCCTCAACCCTCACCATACCTCTCACCCAAACATCTCACACACTCCACAAACCTCTCACCCTCTACCAAGCTGCTCATCCCCTCCCCAACAACCTCATCCCCTCCCAAATCTCTTAACCCCTCCCAGCCCTCTCACCCACTGCGCAACCCTCAGCCCTCCCCCACTGCTCATCCACTCCCAATACTCTCACCCCCCCCAACCCTTTCACCCCCTCCCAAACCACGTACCCCATCCCCAAACCTCTCCCACCTCCCCAACCCAATTAACCCCTCCCAGCCCTCTCATACCCCCGAAACCTCTCACACACTGCCCAAACATCTCATCCCCTCCCAAACCTGCTCACTCCCTCCTCAAACCTCTAAACACCTCCCAGCTCTCTCACCTCTCCCCAAACCTCTCACAACCACCCCAAAACTCTCACACACTCCCAATTGTCTCAACCCCTCACCAAACCTCTCACCCCCTCCCAACCCCCTCAGCCCCACCCTCACTCTCTCACCCACTACCAATCCTCACACCCCCTCCCCAAAACCTTTCACAACATCCCAACCCTCTCACACTCTCGACAAACTTCTCACCACATCACCAAATCTCCACTGCACCTCCCAAACCTCTCACCCTCTCCCCAAATTTCTCAAACACTCCCAACCCTCTCATGCCCACCCCAAATATCTCACATCCTCCCGAACTTTCTCACCCTCTCCCAACCCTCTCAATCCCTCCCAAACCTCTTACCCTCTCCCAAACCCCTCACACCCTCCCCAAACCTCTTATCCTCTCCCAACCCTCTCACACCCTCCAAAACCTCTCACTCCCTCCCAGCCCGCTCAAACCCTCCCCTATTTTCTCACCACCCCCGAACCATCTCAACTCCTCCCAACCCTCTCAACCCCTCCCAACCCTCTCACCCTCTCTCCAAACTTCTCACCCACTGCCAAACCTTACCCACTCCCCATACTGCTCACCCCTCCCAACCTTCTCACCCACTCCCAAACCTCTCATCCCCTCCCCAACCTTCTCACCCATGCCCAACCCTCTCACCCTCTCTCCAAACTGCTCACCGCTCCCAACCCTCTCACCCTCTCCACAATCCTCTCATCCTCTCCCAACACACTCACCCCCTCCCCAACCCCCTCACCCCCTCCCAAACCTCTCACCACATCCCCAAACATCTCATACCCTCCCAACCATATCAATCCCTCCACAAACCTCTCATGCCCTCCCGAACACTCTCACCCCCCGAAACCTCTCAACACCTCCCAAACCTCTTACCCCCTCCCAAATCTCTCACACCCTCCCCAGCCCTCACCCCCTCCCCATACTGCTCATCCCCTAACAATACTCTCACACCCTCCTCAGTCCTCTCACCCCCTCCCCAACCCCCTCACCCCCGCCCCAACCCTTTCACCCCCTGCCCCAACCTTTCAACCCCTCCCAACCCAAGCAGCCCCTCCCCAACCCTCTCACACCCTCTCCAAAATTCTCAACCCCTCCCAACCCTCTCACCCTTTGCAATGCACTCACCCCTTCTCCAAAAATCTTACCCCTTCCCCAACACTCTCAATCCCTCCCCAACACTGTCACCCACTCCCCAAACCTCTTACCCACTAACCAACCCTCTCACCCTCTACCAACACTCTCAACCCTTCCCCAAACCTCTCAACCCCTCCCCAAACATCTCAGACACTCCTGAACCCTCTCAACCCCTCTGCAACCCTCTCAACCCCATCCGAACCATCTTACCCCACCCAAAATATCTCAACCCCTCCCAATCAGCTCATCCCCTGACAACCCTCTCACCTTTCTCCAAACCTCTCACTGCCTACCAAACCCTCTCACCCTCTCCCAAATCTCTCACCACTGCCACAAACCTCTCACACCCTCCCAACACTCTCATCCTCTCCCCAACTTTCTCACACCCTCCCAACCATCTTAGCCCTTCCCCAACCCACAAAAATGGTCCCCAACTTCTTCACCCCCACCCAACACTCTCACCCCATCCCCAATCTCTCACACCCTCCCCAATTTTCTCAACCCCTCCCAACCATTTCACACCCTCCCCAAACATCTCACCCCGTCCCAAACCTCTCATCCCCTCCTCAAAATTTCCACCTCCTCCCAAACCTCTTACCCTTCCCAATGCTCTCACCCTCTCCCCAACCATCTGACCCCCTCCCCAACGCTCTCAAGCCCTCCCCAACACTCTCACCCCCTCCCCAAACCACTCACCTGCTCCCAACCCTATCACCCCTCCCAACCACTCACCCCTTCCAAATTTTTCTCAACCTCTCCCAACCCTCTCAACCCCTCCCCAAAATTCTCAACCCCTCCCAATGCTCTCGACTTTCTCAATGCTCTCATCCCCTCCCCAATAATCTCACCCCCTCCCCAACAGTCTCACCCCCTCCCTAAACGTCGCACCCACTCCCATCCATATCACACCCTCACAAAACATCTCACACCTTCGCAAACCTCTCACCCCATCACCAAAACTCTCAGCCTCCTAACCATCTCACTCCATCCAAAAACCTCTCAAACTCTCTCCAACACTCTCACCCCCACAACGTTCTCCACCCCTCCCAACCCTCTTACCCCCTCCCAACACTCCCACCCCCTCCCCAAACCTCTCATTCCCTCCCAAACACTCACCCCATCCCCATACTGCTGACCCACTCTCAACAATCTCACCCCCTCCCCAATCCTCTCAACCCTCCCCAATGGTCTCACACTATCCCCAACACTTTCACCCCCTCCCAATATGTTCAATGCCTCCCCAACACTCTCACCCCCCAAACCCTCTAAAACCCTCCCAAATCTCTTACCCCCTCCAAACCCTCTCACCCACTGCACAACCCATACCTCTCCCCCTATGGCTCACCCCCTCCCAATACTCTCACACCCTCCCAATCCTCTCACCCCCTCCTCAACCCTGTCACCCCCAACCCTTAAACCCCCTCCCAGCCCTCTCTCACACACCCAAAACTTCTCACACACTCCCCAAACCTCTCATCCCCTCCCAAACCCCCTCACCCCCTCCGCAAATCTCGTAACACCTCCCAACCCTCTCACCTCTCCCCAAACCTCTCACCCCCACCCCAAAACTCTCACATACTCCCAACTCTCTCACCCCCTCACCAAACCTCTCATCCTCTCCCAACCCTCTCAACCCCACCCCCACCCTCTGACCCACTACTAATTCTGCCACCCCCTCCCCAAAACCTCTCACAATATCCCAAACCTCTCACACACGCACCAACCTTCTCACCACCTCACAAACTCTCCACAGCACCTCCTAAACCTCTCACCCTCTCCCCAAATTTCTCAAACCCACCCAATCCTCTCACGCTCTCCCCAAATGTCTCACCTCCTCCCGAACTTTCTCACCCTCTCAAAACCCTCTCAATCCCTCCCAAAACTGTCACCCTCTCCCAAACCTCTCACACTCTCCCCAAACCTCTCAACCCCTCCACAACTTTCTCACCCACGCCCAACCCTCTCACCCTCTCTCCAAACTGCTCACCGCTCCCAACACTCTCACCCTCTCCACAATCCTCTCACCCTCTCCCAACACACTCATCCCCTCCCCAACCCCTTCACCTCCCCAACCCTCTCAAACCCTCCCCAAACCTCTCACCCGGTCCCAACCGTATCACCCTTTCCCGAAACCTCTCACCACCTCCCAAGCCTCTCACCCCGTCCCCAAAACTCTCACACCCTCCTAACCATCTCACCCCCTCCACAAAACTCTCACAACATCCCAAAGTCTCTCACCCCCAATCCTCTAAACCCTCTAAACCCCTCACAAACCCACACCACCTCCCCATACTGCTCACACCTTCGCATTACTCTCACACCCTCCCCAATTCTCTCACCCCCTCACCAACCTTCTCACCCCCTCCAAACCCGTTCAGCCCCTCTCCAAACCTCTAACCATCTCCCGAACCCTCTCACCCCTCCCAGCCCTTCCTTAATCTCCCGAAACATCTCACCCACTCTCCAACCCTCTCAACCCCTCCCAAACCCTCTCACCCCTCTCACAAACCTCTCACCCGTCCCCAATCACCTCACCCCTCCTCAACACTTTCACCCCCTGCCCAAACTTTTCACCCCCTCCGAACCCAAGCAACCCCTTCGCAACCCTCTCACACCCTCACAGCCCTCTCAACTTCCCAAAACCTCTCACAGATTCCCCAACATTCTCATCCCCTGCAAAACCCTCTCACCCCCTCCCCAAAACTCTAAAACCCTTGCAAACCTCTCATCTCTCCCCAACCCTCTCTCACCCTCCCCAACCCTCACACACACTCCCCCACCCTCTCACCAACTACCAATCTTCCTAGCCACTGCCCAAACCTCTCACATCTTCCCCAAACTTCTCACCAGCTCACCAACTCTCCACAGTCCCTCCCAAACATCTCACCCCCTCCCAAAATCTATCAAACCCGCACAACGCTCTCACACCCTCCCCAAATGTCTCACCTCCTCCCGAACTTTCTCACCCTCTCCCAAACCTCTCAATTCCACCCAAACCTCTCACCCCCTCCCAACACTCTCACCCCCTCCCCAAACCTCTCACCTCCTCCCCAAACCTCTGAAACCCGACCCAAACCTCTCCACACTCTCCTGAACCCACTCAACCCCTCTGCAACACTCTCAAACCCATTCAAACCCTCTCACCCCCTCCCAAACCCTCAAACCCTCCCCATAATGCTCACCTTATCCCAAACCTCTCACCCCCTCCCCAAATTTCTCACCCCATCCCAACACTCTCACCCTTCACATTGCTCTCACCCCCTCCCAACCATCTCACCCCGTCCCTAACGATCTCAAACCCTATCCAACACTATCAACCCTTCCCAAAACCTCTCACCTGCTCCCAACCCTCTCACTCCCTCCCAACCATCTCACCCCCACTCCCAAACTTCTCACCCTCTCCCAACCCTCTCACAGCCTCCCCAAAATTCTCAATCTCTCCCAACCCTCTCACCCTTCACAATGCTCTCAACTCCTCCCGAAAAATCTGACCCCCTCCCCAATGCTCTCAAACCCTCTGCAATACTCTCACCCCCTCACCAAACCTCTCACCCACTCCCATCCATATCCCACCATCACGAAACCTCTCACACACTGCCAAACCTCTCACCCCGTCCCCAAAACTCTCACAGCCTCCCAACCATCCCTTTCCCTCCACAAATCTCTTCAACCCTCGCCAGCCCTCTCACCCCCACAACTATCTCAACCTCTGCCAACCCTCTTATCCCCTCCCAACACCCTCACCCCACCACAAACATCTCATCCCCTCCTCAACCCTCAGCCCCTTCCCATAATGCACACTCCCTCCCAACAATCTTACCCCTCCCCAATCCTCTCAACCCATCACAACTCTCTCACCACCTCCCCAAATTTCTCAAACCCTCCCAACCCTCTCACCACCTCCCAACCCCCAATCCCTCCCCATACTGCTCACCCCCTCCCAAAGACCTCACCCCCTCCCAACCCTCTCACCCCCTCCCCAAAATTCTCACCCCAACCTAACACTCTCACCTTTCTCATTGCTCTCACGCCCTCTCCAAACATCGCACCCCGTCCCTAACGCTCTCAATCTCTCCCCAACACTCTCAACCATTCCCAAACCTTTCACCTGCTCCCAACCCTATCACCACATCACAAACGTCTCACCGCCTCCCATCCCTCTTAGCCCCTCCCAACCTTCTCACCCCCTCCATAAATCTCTCACGCCCTCCCAATCTTTCACCCCCTGCCCAATTTTCTAAACCCTTCCCAACATTGTGACACCCTCGCTAAACCTCTCACCCTCTCCCAACCCTCTACCCCTCCCCAAAATTGTCAACCCCTCCCAACCCTATCCCCTTCGCAATGATCTCACCACCTCCCCAATCATTTCACCCCCTCCATAATGTTCTCAATCCCTCCCTGCCACCCTCACCCCCTCCCCATACTGCTCAAATCCTCCCAACACAGGCACGCCCTCCCCAAAGCTTTCATCCCCTCACAACCCGCTCACCTCCTCCTCAACCCAATCAGCCCCTCCCAGCCCTCTCATACCCTCCCAAAACCTCTCAGCCACTCCCAAAAAATTCTCATCCCCTCCCAAACCCTCTCATCCCCTCCCCCAAACATCTAAACACGTCCCCACCCTCTCACCTCTCCCCAACCCTCTCACCCCCTAGCCAACCTTCACACCCCCTACTCAAACCTCTCACCCACTCCCCAAAACTCTTACCCCCTCCCAACAATCTCACCAACTTCCCAAAGCTCTCAACTCCCTCCCAAAAATCTCACACTTCCCAATGTTTTCACTCCCTCCCCAACCATCTTACCCCCTCCCCAACACTTTCAATCCCTCCCCAACACTCTCACCCTCTCCCCAAACCTCTCACCCGCTACCATCCATATCACACCCTCACGAAACCTCTCAAATGGTCCCAAACCTCTCACCCCATCCCCAAAACTCTCACAGTCTCGCAACCATCTCACTCCCTCCACAAAGCTCTCAAACCCTTGCCAGCACTCTCACCCCCACAACTCTCTCAACCTCTCCCAACCCTCTTACCCACTCCCAACCCTCTCACCCCACCACAAACACCTCACCCCCTCCCCAATCCTCACCCTCTCCCCATAATTCATACACCCTCCCAAGACTCTTAACCCCTCCCCAATCCTCTCAACCCATCACAAACCTCACATCCCCTCACCAAACCCCTCAACACTTCCCCAAATATCTCATCCCCTCCCCAACACTTTTACCCCCTCCCAACACACTTACTCCCTCCCCAACACTGTCAAAACCCCCAACCATCACAGCCCTTCCCAAATCTCTTAACCCCTCCCAACCCTCTCACCCCCAACTTAACCATCACCCCCTCCCCATACTGCTCATCCGCTCCCAATACTCTCACACCATCCCAACCCTCGCACTACTTGCCAAACCCCTCACCCCCTCCCCAACCGTTTCACCCCCTCCCCAGCCCGTTCACCCCCTCCCAACACACGTACCACTTCCCCAAACCTCTCAACACCTCCCCAAACTTATCATCCCGTCCCAGCCCTTTCAAACCCTCCCCAAACATTTCACAGTTTCCCCAACACACTCATCCCCTCCCCAACCCCCTCAACCCCTCCCCAACCCTTTCACTGGCTCCCCAACCCTTTCATCCCCTCCCAAGCCACGTACTCACTCCCCAGCCCTCTCACACCCTCCCCAAACCTCTCAAAACCTCCCCAACACTCTCACCCCCTCCAAAAACCTATAAGACCCTCCCAACGCTTTCACCTCTCCCGAACTCTCTCACACCCTCCCCAACCCCCACACCTCCTCCCCAAATCTCTCACCCCCACCCCCAAACGTCTCACACAATCCCAACCCTCTCAGCCCCTAGCCCACCCTCTCACCCACTATCCCACCTTCTCACCCACTACCAATCCTCCCACCGCTTCCCCTACCCTCCCAAACCCTCCTCAACCTTCTCAACACCTCACCAAATCTCCACAGCCCCTCCCAACCCTCTCACACCCTCCCCAAATTTCTCAAATGCTCCCAACCCTCTCATGCCCTCCCCAAATGTCTCACTTCCTCCCGAACTTTCTCCCCCTCTCCCAACCCTCTCACCACCTCCCAACCACCAATCCCTCCCCATACTGCTCATCCCCTCCCAAACCTCTCAGCCCCTCCACAATCCTCTCACCCTCTCCCAATCTCTCACCGCCTCCCAACCCTCTGAAACCCTCCTGAATTTTCTCACCACCTCCCCAACCCTCTCAACCACTTCCCAAAATGCTCACACACTCCCAACCCTTTCACCCCCTCTCCAAACGTCTCACTCAATCCCAACATTCCCACCCTCTCCCCAATCCCCTTAACCCCTTCCAAACCTCTGACCCCCCTCCCTAACCCTCTCAACCCCGCTCAAACTCTCAAACCCTCCCCATACTACTCACCCACTCCCAAACATCTCACAACCCTCCAAAAACCTCTCACCCTCTCCCAACCCTCCCACATCAGCCAAAAGAACCTCACCCCCTCCCAACCCTCTCACCCCCTCCCCAAAATTCTCACCCCAACCTAATACTCTCACCTTTCCCATTGCTCTCACCCCCTCTCCAAACATCTCACCCCGTCCCTAATGCTCTCAATCTCTCCCCAACACTCTCAACCATTTCCAAACCTCTCACCCACTCCCAACCCTATCACCTCCTCACAAACATCTCACTGCCTCCCATCCCTCTTATCCCCTCCCAACCCTCTAACCCCCTCCATAAACCTCTCACACCCTCCCAATCTTTCACCCCTGCCCAATTTTCTCAACCCCTCCCAACCTTCTCACACCCTTGCCAAACCTCTCACCCTCTCCCAACCCTCTCACCCCTCCCCAAAATTGTCAACCCCTCCCAACCCTCTCCCCTTCGCAATGCTCTCACCACCTCCCCAATCATCTCACCCCTCTGTAATGTTCTCAATCCCTCCCTGACACCCTCACCCCCTCCCCATACTGCTCAAACCCACCCAACACAGTCACCCCCTCCCCAAAGCTTTCACCCCCTCCCAACCCGCTCACCCCCTCCCCAAGCCTCTCACACCCTCCTCAAACATCTCACCTCCTCCCCAACACACTCACCCCCTCCCAGCCCTCACACACCCTCCCAAAACCTCTCATCCCATCCCCCAAACAACTAAACATGTCCCCACCCTCTCACCTCTCCCCAACCCTCTTACCCACTTTGCCAACCCTCACACCCCCTCCCCAAACCTCTCACCCCATCCCCAAAACTCTCACCCCCTCCCAACAATCTCACCAACTTCCCAAAGCTCTCACCTCCCTCCCAACCCTCTCACGCTTCCCTAAGTTCTCTCCCCCTCACCAAACATCTCATCCTCTCCCCAATGCTTTCAATCCCTCCCCAACACTCTCACCCTGTCCCCAAACCTCTCACCCACTACCAACCATATCAAACACTCCCAAACCTCTCACCCCATCCCCAAACCTCTCACACACTCCCAACCATCTCAGTCCCTCCCCAAAACTCTCACTCCCTCTGCAACACTCTCACTCCCCCCCAAACCTCTCAAACCCTTCCAAACCTTTATTCCTTCCCAACCATCTCACTCCCTCCACAAAGCTCACCCGCTCGCCATACTGCTCACCCCATCCCAATACTCACACAACTTCCCGAATCATCTCACCACCTCCCAACCCTCTCACCCCCTCCCCAACCCTCTCACCAACTCGCCAATCCTTCCACCCCATCCCCAAACCTTTCACCCCCTCCCAACCCAAGCACCCGCTCCCCAACCCTCACTCATGCTCCCCAAACATCTGACCCCCTCCCCAAAACTCTCACCCCCTCCCAACCCTCTGAATCCCTCTCCAAACCTCTCAAACCCTCCCAACCCTCTCACCACCTCCCCCACCCTCTCACCCACTTCCAATCCTCCCACCCCGTGCCCAAATCTCTCACACCCTCCCCAAACCTCTCACCATCTCACTAACTCTCCACAGCCCCTCCCAACCATCTCACCGCTTCCCAAAATTTATCAAACCCGCCTAACTCTCTCACCCTTCACAATGCCCTCAACCCCTCCCCAAAAATCTGACCACCTCCCCAATGCTCTCAAACCCTCCCCAACCCTCTCACCCACTCGCCAATCCTTTCACCCCCTCCCCAAACCTTTCACCCCCTCCCAACCCAAGCACCCGCTCCCCAACCCTCACACATGCTCCCCAAACATCTGACACCCTCCCCAAAACTCTCACGCCCTCCCAACCCTCTGAATCCCTCTCCAAATCTCTCAAACCCTCCCAACCCTCTCACCACCTCCCCCACCCTCTCACCCACTTCCAATCCTCCCACCCCATGCCCAAACCTCTCACACCCTCCCCAAACTTCTCACCATCTCACCAACTCTCCACGGCCCCTCCCAACCATCTCACCGCTTCCCAAAATTTATCAAACCCGCCCAACTCTCTCACCCTTCACAATGCTCTCAACCCCTCCCCAAAATTCTGACCACCTCCCCAATGCTCTCAAACACTCCCCAACACTGTCGCCCCCTCCCCAAATCTCTCACCCGCTCCCATCCATATCACACCATCACGAAACCTCTCACACACTCCTAAACCTCTCAGCCCATCCACAAAACTCTCACAGCCTCCCAACCATCCCTCTCCCTCCACAAATCTCTCCAACCCTCACCAGCACTCTCACCCCCACAACCATCTCAACCTCTCCCAGCCCTCTTACCCCCTCCCAACGCCCTCATACCACCACAAACATCTCACCCCCTCCTCAACCATCAGCCCCACCTCATAGTGCATACCTCCTCCCAACACTCTTATCCCCTCCCCAATCCTCTCAACCCATCAGAACCCTCTCACCCCCTCCCCAACCCTCTCAACCCTTCCCCAAATATGTCACCCTCTCCCCAACACTTTGACTCCCTCCCAACACGCTCACCCACTCCCCAACACTCTCAATCCCCACAAACCTCTCAACCCCTCCCAAATCTCTTACCCCCTCCCAACCCTCTCACCCCCTACGCAACCCTAACCCCCTCCCCATGCTGCTCACACCCTCCCGATACTCTCACACGCTCCCAAACCTCTCACTACTTGCCAAACCCCTCACTCCCTCCCCAACCCTTTCACTCCCTCCCAACCCACGTACCACCTCCCTAACCCACGCACACACTACCAAACCTCTCAACACCTCCCGAAACCTATCACCCACTCCCAGCCCTCTCATACCCTCCCCAAACCACTCACACACTCACCAAAACACTCATCCCTTCCCCAACCCCCCAACACCTCCTCAACCCTTTCACTGGCTCCCCAAACCCTTCATGCCCTCTCAAGCCACGTACCCACTCCCCAACCCTCGCACACCCTCCCCAAACCTCTCAACACCTCCCCAACAATCTCACCCCCTCCAAAAACCTCTAAAACCCTCCCAATGCTCTCAATTCTCCCCAACTCTCTCACCCTCTCCAAAACCTGCACACCTCATCCCCAAACCACTCACCCCCAACTCCAAAACTCTCACACTTTCCCAACTCACTCACCCCCACCCCCACCTTCTCACCCACTACCAATCCTCACACCTCCTTCCCCAAACATCTCACAACACCCCAACCCTCTCACACCCTCCCCAAGCATCTCATCACCTCACCAACTCTCCACAGCCCCTCCCAACCCTCTCACCCCCTCCCCAAATTTCTCAAACTCTCCCAACACTCTCACTCCCTCCACAAACCTCACCCCCTCCCCATACTGCTCACCCCCTCCCAATACTCTCACAACCTCCCGAAGCATCTCAGCACCTCCCAACACACACAACACCTCCACAACCCTCTCAACCCCCTCCCCAATCCTTTCACCCTCTCCCCAACTCTTTCACCCCCTCCCAACCCAGGCACCCACTCCCCAACCCTCTCACAACCTCCCCAAACCTCTGAACACATCTCCAAACCTCTCACCCCCTCCCAGCCCTCTCATACCCTCCCAAAACCTCTCACACATTCCCCAAACTTATAATCCCCGCCCAAACCCTCTCACAATCCCCAAACCTCTAAAACCCTCCCAGCCCTCTCAACCGTCCCCAACCCTCTAATTCTTCACAACCCCCTCACACCCTCCCCAACCTCTTCACCCCCTCCCCAAATCTCTCACCCGCTCGCATCCATATCACACCCTCACAAAACCTTTCATACGCTCCCAAACCATCCCCAAAACTTTCACAGCATTCCAACCATCTCACTCCCTCCACAAAACTCTCAAACCCTTGCCAGCACTCTCACCCCCACAACTCTCTCAACCTCTCCCAACCCTCTTACCCACTCCCAACACTCTCACCCCACCACAAACATCTCACCCCCTCCCCAACCCTCACCCTCTTCCCATAATGCACACACCCTCCCAAAACTCATAACCCCTCCCCAAACCTCTCAACCCATCACAAACCTCTCACCCCCTCCCCAACACTTTCACCCGCTCCCAACAAGCTTACCCCCTCCCCAACACTCTCAAAACCCCCATCACAACCTCTCCCAAATCTCTTACCCCCTCCCAACCCTCTCACCCCCTACTTAACCATCACCCCCTCCACATACTGCTCATCCCCTCCCAATACTCTCACACTCTCGCAACCCTCTCACTACTTGCCAAACCCCTCAACCTCTCCCCAACCCTTTCACCCCCTCCCCAAACCATTCACCCCCTCCGAACACACGTACCACTTCCCCAACCCTCTCACACACTCCCCACACCACTCAACACCTCCCCAAACCTATCACCCCTTCCCAGCCCTCTCAAACCCTCCCCAAATCTTTCACACACTCCCCAAAACTCTCATCCCCTCCCCAACCCCCTCAACCCTTCCTTTACCCTTTAATTGGCTCCCCAACCCTTTCATCCCCTCCCAAGCCATGTACCCCCTCCCCAACCCTCTCACACCCTTCCCAAAATCTCAAAACCTCCCCAACCCTCTCACCCCCTCAAAAAACCTCTAAAACACTCACAACGCTCTCAGCTCTCCCAAACTCTCTCACACCCACCCTAACCCCCACCTCCTCCCAAAACCACTCACCCCCCACCCCAAACGCCTCACACAATCGCAACCCTCTCACCCCCTCCCCCACCCTCTCACCCACTACCAATCCTCCCACTGCTTCCCCAACCCTCTCACACCCTCCTCAACCTTCTCACAACCTCATCAACTCTCCACAGCCCCTCCCAACCCTCTCACCCCCTCCCCAAATTTCTCAAACCCTCCCAACCCCCTCACACCCTCCCCAAATGTCTCACCTCCTCCTGAACTTTCTCACCCTCTCCCAACCCTCTCACCACCTCCCAACCCCCAATCCCTCCCCATACTGCTCACCCCTCCCAAACATCTCACCCACTCCCTAATCCTCTCACCCTCTCTCAACCATCTCACCCCCTCCCCAACCCCATCACCCCCTCCCAAAACCTCTCACCACCTCCCAACCCTCTCAAACCCTCCCAAATTTTCTCACCACCTCCACAACCCTCTCAACCCCTCCCCAAACTGCTCACACACTCCCAACACTTTCACCCCCTCTCCAAACCTCTCACTCACTCCCAACACTCCCACCCCCTCCTCAATCCCCTGAACCTCTACCAACCCTCTGAGACCCTCCCCAACCCTCTCACCCCCTCTCAAACCCTCAAACCCTCCCCATACTACTCACCAACTCCCAATCATCTCAGCCCCTCCACAAACCTTTCACCCTCTCCCAACCCTCTCATGCCATCCCCAACAACCTCACCCTTTCCCAACCCTCTCACCCCCTCCCCAAAATTCTGACCCCAACCCAACACTCTCACATTTCACATTTCTCACAACCCCTCCCCAACCATCTCACCCCATCCCCAATGCTCTCAATCCCTCCAAAACCCTCTCAACCCCTCTCTAAACATCTCACCCACTCCCAACCCTATCACTCTTTCCCAAACCTCTCACCCACTCCCAACCCTCTTACACCCTCCATAAATCTCTCACACCTTCGCAACCTCTCACCCCTTGGCAAATTTTCTCCAACCCTCCCAACCTTCTTACACCCTCGCCAAACCTCTCACTGTCTCCCAACCCTCTCACCCCTCCCCAAAAATCTCACCACTTCCCCAATGCTCTCAAACCCTCCCCAACCCTCTCACCCCTCCCCAAATCTCTCACCCACTCCCATCCATATCACACCATCACGAAACCTCTCACACACTCCTAAACCTCTCACCCCATCCACAAAACTCTCACAGCCTTCCAACCATCCCTCTCCCTCCACAAATCTCTCCAACCCTCGCCAGCACTCTCACCCTCACAACTATCTCAACCTCTGCCAACCCTCTTACCCACTCCCAACACCCTCACTGCACCATAAACATCTCACCCCCTCCTCAACCCTCAGCCCCTCTTCATAATGCACACCCCCTCCCAACACTCTTACCCCCTCCTCAATCCTCTCAACCTATCACAACCCTTTCACCCCCTCCCCAACCCCCTCAACTCTTCCCCAAATATGTCACCCACTCCCCAACACTTTGACCCCCTCCCAACACACTCACCCACTCCCCAACACTCTCAAACCCCACAACCCTCACAACCCCTCCCAACACTCTTACCCCCTCCCAACCCTCCCACCCCTATGCAAACCTAACCCTCTCCCCATATATCTCACACCCTCCCGATACTCTAACACCCTCCCAAACCTCTCACAACTTGCCAACCCCGTCCCCAGCCTTTTCACCCCCTCCCAACCCACGTACCACCTCCCTAACCCACGCATACACTACCAAACCTCTCAACACCTCCCCAAACCTATCACCCACTCTCAGCCCTCTCATACCCTCCCCAAACCTCTCACACACTCCACAAAACACTCATCCCTTCCCCAACCCCCTCAACCCCTCCCCAACCCATTCACTGGCTCCCCAAACCCTTCATCCTCTCCCAAGTCACATACACCCTCCCCAACCCTCTCACACCCTCCCCAAACCTCTCAGCACCTCCCCAATCATCTCACCCCCTCCAAAAATCTCTAAGACCCTCCCAATGCTCTCTCCTCTCCCCAACTCTCTCACCTGCTCGCCCACTCTCACACCTCCTCCCCAAACCGCTCACCCCTACCCCAAAACTCTCACATTCTCCCAACTCACTCACCTCCTCCCCCACCTTCTCACCCACTACCAATCCTCACACACCTTCCCCAAACCTCTCACAACATCCCAACCCTCTTACATCCTCCTCAACCATCTCACCACCTCACCAACTCTCCACAGCCCCTCCCAACCCTCTCACCCCCTCCCCAAATTTCTCAAACCCTCCCAACGCTCACTCCCTCCCCAAATGTCTCACCTGCTCCTGAACTTTCTCACTCTCTCCCAACCCCTCATCACCTCCTAACCCCCAATCCCTCCCCATACTGCTCACCCCCTCACAAACCTCTCGCCCCCTCCACAATCCTCTCACCCTCTCCCAAACATCTCACCCCTCCCCAACCGCATCACACCCTCCCAAAACCTCTCACCACCACCCAACCCTCTCAAACCCTCCCGAATTTTCTCACCACCTCCCCAACCCACTCAACCCCACCCTAAACTGCTCACACACTCCCAACCCTTTCACCTCCTCTCCAAACCTCTCAATCAATCCCAACATTCCCACCCTGTCCCCAATCCTCTTAACCCCTACCAACCCTCTGACCACCCTCCCTAACCTTCAAGTCCTCCCCATACTACTCACCCCCTCCCAAACATCTCAAACCCTTCCACAAACCTCTCATCCTCTCCCAACCCTCCCATGTCATCCACAACAACCTCACCCCCTCCCATTCCTCTCACCCCCTCCCCAAAATTCTCACCCCAACCCAACACTCCCACATTTCCCATTTCTCTCAACCCCTCCCCAACCATCTCACCCCATTCCCAATGCTCACAATCCTTCCAAAACACTCTCAATACCTCCCCAAACCTCTCAAACGCTCCCAACGCTATCACCCTTTCCCAAACCTCTCACCCACTCCCAACCCTCTTACACTCTCCATAAATCTCTCACACCTTCCTAACCTCTCACCTCCTGCCCAATTTTCTCAAACCCTCCCAACCTTCTCACACCCTCGCCAAACCTCTCACTGTCTCCCAACCCTCTCACCCCTCCCCAAAATTGTCAACCGCTTTCAACCCTCTCACCCTTCACAATGCTCTCACCCTCTCCCCAACCATCTCACCCCCTCTGCAACTCTCTCAATCCCTCCCCGACACCCTCACACCCTCCCCATACTGCTCAAATGCTCTCAACACAGGCACCGCCTCCCCAAACATTTCACACCCTCCTAACCCGCTCACCCCCTCCCCAAGCCTCTCACACCCTCCTCAAACCTCTCACCACCTCTCCAACACAGTCTCCCCCTCCCAGCCCTCACATACCCTCCCGAAACCTCTTAGCCACTCCCCAAAATTCTCATCCCCTCCCAAACCCTCTCATCCCCTCCCCCAAACATCTAAACACGTCACCACCCTTTCATGTCTCCCCCACCCTCTCACCCCCTTGCCAACCCTCACACACCCTCCCCAAACCTCTAACCCCCTCCCAAAAACTCTCACACCCTCCCAACCATCTCATTCCCTCCCCAAATCTCTCACCTCCCTCCCAACCCTCTCACACTTCCCAATGTTCTCACCACCTCCCCAACCACCTCACCCCCTCCCCAATGATCTCACACCTTCCCCAACACTCTCACCCTCTCCCCAACCCTCTCACCCCCTCCACAACACTCTCTCCCCTCCCCAAACCTTTCACCCCCTCCCCAACACTTTCACACCATCCCAACCCAGGCACCCACTCCCGAACCCTGTCACACCCACGCAAAACCTCTCACCACCTCTCCGACCCTCTCACCCCCTCCCAGCCCTCTCATACACTCCTCAAACCTCCAAACCCCTCCCAACCCTCTCACCCCACCCCAACCCTCTCACCCTTCACAACCCTCTTGCCCCCTCCCCAACCTCTCACACCTCCCACACCTTTCACCACCTCCCAAAACTGCTCTCACCCACTCCCAACCCTCTCACCCTCTCTCCAAACATCTCACCACCTCCCAATTCTCACCCACTCCCAACCCTCTCACACCCTCCTCAACTTTCTCACCACCTCACCAAATCTCCACAGCCCATCCTAACCCTCTCACGCCCTTCCCAAATGTCTCACCTCCTCCCGAACTTTCTCACCCTCTCACAACCCTCTCACCACCTCCCAACCCCCAATCCCTCCTCATACGGCTCACCCCCTCCCAAAACTCTCAACTCCTCTACAATCCTCTCACCCTCTCCCAACCATCTCACCCCCTCCCCAACGCCCTCACACACTCCCAAAACCTCTCACCACCTCCCAACCCTCTCAAACCCTCCCGAATTTTTTCACCACCTCCCCAACCCTCTCAACCCTTCCTCAAGCTGCTCACACACTCCCAACCCTCTCACCACTCTCCAAATCTTTCAATCACTCACAACATTCCCACCCCCTCCCCAACCCTTTCACCCTCTCCCAAAACCTCAAACCCTCCCCATACTACTCACCCCCTCCCCATCAGCTCACCCCCTCCTCAAACGTCTCACCCTCTCCCAACCCTCTCACATCATCCACAACAACCTCACCCCCTTCCAACCCTCTCAGCCCCTCCGCAGAATTCTCACCCCAACCTAACACTCTCACCTTTCCCATTGCTCTCACCCCCTCTCCAAATATCTCACCCCGTCCCTAACATGCTCAATCCATCCCTAACACACTCAACCCCTTCCCAAATCTCTCACCCACTCCCAACCCTATCACTTCCTCACAAACCTCTCACCACCTCCCATCCCTCTTATCCCCTCCCAACGCTCTCAACCCCTCCATTAACCTCTCACACCCTCCCAACGTCTCACCCCTGCCCAATTTTCTCAACCCCTCCCAACCTCACACCCTCACCAAACCTCTCACCCTCTCCTAACCCTCTCACACCTCCAAAAAATTGTCAACCCCTCACAACCCTCTCACACTTCGCAATGCTCCCACCACCTCCCCAATCATCTCACCCCCTCCTCAATGTTCTCAATCCCTCCCTGACACCCTCACCCCCTCCCCATACTGCTCAAACCATCCCAACACAGGCACCCCCTCCCCAAAGCTTTCACCCCTCCCAACCCGCTCATCCCCTCCCCAAGCCTCTCACACCCTCCTCAAACATCTCACCTCCTCCCCAACCCACTCACCCCCTCCCAGCCCTCACATACCCTCCCGAAACCTCTCAGCCACTCCCAAAAAATTCTCATCCCCCCCCAAACCCTCTCATCCCCTCCCACAAACATCTAAACATGTCCCCACCCTTTCAACTCTCCCGAAACACTCTCACCCCCTTGCCAACCCTCTCACCCCCTCCCAAAACCTCTCACGCCCTCCCCAAAACTCTCACACCCTCCCAACCATCTCACCAACTCCCCAAAGCTCTCACCTCCCCCCAACACTTTCACCCTTCCCAATGCTCTCACCCCCTCCCCAACCATCTCACCTCCTCCCCAACGCTCTCAAACCCTCCCCAACAATCTTACCCTCTACCAATCATATCAACCCCTCCCGAAACTTCTCACACCCTCCCAAACCTCTCACCCCATCCCCAAACCTCTCACACACTCCCAACCATTTCAGTCCCTCCACAAAACTCTCACACCGTCCGCAACACTCTCACACACCCCAATCCTCTCAAACCTTCCCAAACCTTTACACCCGCCTAACCCTCTCACCCCCTCCACAACCCTCACTCCCTCCCCATACTGCTCACTCCCACTCAATACTCAAAAACCTCCTGAATCATCTCATCAACTCCCAACCCACTCACCCCCTCCACAACCCTCTCACCCCCTCCCCAATCCTTTCACCCCTCCCCAACACTTTCACCCCCTCCCAACCCAGGCACCCCCTCCCCAACCCTCCCATACCTTCCCCAAACCTCTGACCACACCCCCAACCCTCTCACACCCACCCAGCACTCTCATACCCTCCCAAAACCTCTCACACATTCTCCAAACCTCTTATCCCCTCCCAAACTCTCTCACCCCCTCCCCAAACCTCTAAACCCCTCCCCACCCTCTCACCCCTCCCCAACCCTCTCACCCTTCACAACCCTCTCGCTCCCTCCCCAACCTCTCACCCCCTCACCAAATCTCTCACCCTCTCCCATCCATATCACACCATCACGAAACCTCTCACTCTCTCCAAAAACTCTCACCCCATCACCAAAACTCTCACAGCCTCCCACCATCTCACTCCCTCCACAAAACTCTCAAACCCTCACCAGCACCACTCTGACCCCCACAACTCTCTCAACCTCTCCAACCCTCTTACTCCCTCCTAACCCTCTCACCCCACTGCAAACACCTCACCCGCTCCCCAACCCCCTCAACCTGTCTGTCTATCTGTCTGTGTCTGTCAATCTGTATCTGTCTCTTTCTATCTAACTGTCTGTGTTTGTCAATCGATGTCTGTCTGTGTCTTTCTATCTATCTGTGTCTGTCTATCTGTGTTTGTCTATCTGTCTGCAACTGCCTATCAGTCCATGCCTGTCTGTCTGTGTCTGTATATCTGTCTGTGTCTGTATATCTGTCTGTGTCTGTCTAACTGTCCTTGTCTATCTGTGTGTGTCTGTATGTGTCTGTGTGTTTGAATCTGTGTCATTTTGTCGATCTATCTGTGTCTGTCTATCTGTCTATGACAGTATATCTGTCCATGCCAATCTATCTGTGTCTGTTTATCTGTCCGTGTCTGTCTATCTGTCTCTGTCTGACTATTTCTGTCTGTCTGTGTCTGTCTATCTACCTGTGTCTGTCTATCTGTGTCTGTCTCTCTGTCTGTGTCAGTCTATCTGTGTCTGTTTATCTGACTGTGCCTCTCTACCTGTCCATGTCTGTCTATCTCTGTCAGTCCATCTGTCCGTGTCTGTCTATCGGTCTGTGTTTGTCTATCTGTCCATGTCTGTCTTTTGTGTCTGTCTGTGTCTGTCTAACTGTGTCTATCTGTGTCTGTCCTTGTCTGTCTGTGTCTGTCTATCTGTGTCTGTCTATCTGTCCATGTCAGTCAATCTGTGTCTGTCTATCTGTCTTTGTCTCTCTATCTGTCCGTGTCTGTCTATCTGTGTCTGACTGTGTCTTTCTATCTGAATGTGTCCACCTATCTGACCGGTTCTGTCTATCTGTTTCTGTTTATCTGTCCGTGTCTGTCTATCTGTGTCTGTCTATGCCTGTCTCTCTGTCCATGTCTGTCTATCTCCGTCTGTCCACCTGTCCGTGTCTGCCTTTCTGTGTCTTTCTGTGTCTGTCTATCTATGTCTGTCTATCTGTCTGTGTCTGTTTATCTGTCCATGTCTGTCCATCTGCATCTGTCTATCTGTCCTCCTTTATCTATCTATGTCTGTCTATCTTTCTGTGTCTGTCTATTTCTCTGTGTCTTTCTACCTGTATCTGTCTCTGTCTGTCTATCTGTCTGTGTCTGTCTATCTGTCTGTGTCTGTATATCTGTGTCTGCCTATCTATCAGTGTCTGTCTATCTGCGTCTGTCTATCTGTCTGTATCTATCTGTCTGTGCCTGTCTACGTGTGTCTGTCTGTGTCTGTCTATCTGTCTGTGTCTGTCTATCTGTCTGTATCTATCTGTCTGTGCCTGTCTATCTGTGTCTGTCTGTGTCTGTCTATGTGTCTGTGTCTGTCTATCTGTGTCTATATGTGTCTGTTTATCTAACTGTGCCTCTCTACCTGTCCATGTTTGTCAATCTGCATCTGTCGATCTGTCCATGTCAGTCTATCTGTGCCTGTCTATCAGTTTGTGTTTGTCTATCTGTGTCTATCTTTGTCTGTCCATCTGCCCGTGTCTGTCTACGTGTGTCTGTCTGTGTCTGAATATCTGGCCTTGTCTGCCTATCTGCCTGTGTCTATCTGTGTCTATGTGTTTGAGCCTGTGTCAGTCTGTCTATCTGTCTGTGTCTGTCTATCTGTATCTGTCTCTGTCTATCTGTTTGTCCATTTGTCTGTGCCTGTCTATCTGTGATTGTGTATCTGTCTGTGCCTTTCTATCTGTGTCTGTCTATCTGTCTTTGTTTGTCTATCTGTCTGTGTCTGTCTATCTGTGTCTGACTGTGTCTTTCTCTCTCGACGTGTCTATCTATCTGACCGGTTCTGTATATCTGTGCCGGTCTATCTGTCTGTGTCTGCCTGCATCTATCTATCTGTCCGTGTCTGTCTATTTGTGTCTCTCTGTGTCTGCCTATCTACGTGTGTCTGTCTGTCTGTCTATATCTGTCTATCTGCATCTGTCTACCTGTACGTGTCTGCCTATCTGTGTCTGTCTGTTTGGCTATGGCTGTTTATCCGCCCATGTCTGACTATCTGTGTCTATCTGTGTCTGTCTATCTGTGTCTCTCTATCTGTCTGTGTCTGTTTAGCTGTCTGTGTCTGTCTATCTGCATCTGTCTAGCTGTCCATTTTTATCTATCTATGTCTGTCTGTCTTACTGTGTCTGTCTATTTGTCTGTATCTCCCTACCTATATAGGTCTGTGTCTGTCAAACTGTCTGTGTCTGTCTATATGTCTTTGTCTGTCTATCTCTCCATCTCTGTCTATCTGCATCTGTCTGTCTATCCGTGTCTGTCTATCTGTGTCTGTCTATCTGTCTGTGTCTATCTATTAGTCCGTGTCTGTCTATCTTTGTCTGTCTATGTGTCTGTGCCTGTCTATCGGTCTGTGTCTGTCTATCTGTGTTGGACCGTGTCTGTCTCTCTGTCTCTGTCTGTCTATCTGTGTCTTTCTATCTGTCTGTGTCTCTCTAGCTGTCCGTATCTCACTATCTGTGTCTGACTGTGTCTGTCTGTGTCTTTCTATCAGTCCATGTCTGTCTATCTGTGTCTCAATTTGTCTCTCTCTCTGACTGTGTCTCTCTATCTGTGTCTGCATGTGTCTGTCTATTGGTCTGTGTCTGTCTATCTGTCTTTGTCTGTCTATCGGTCTGTGTCTGCTTATCTGTGTCTGACTGTGTATTTCTAATTGGATATAGCTATCTATCTGACCAGTTCTGTCTATCTGTGTCTTTCTATCGGTCTGTGTCTGTCTATCTGTCCAGGTCATTCTATCTGTGTCTGACTGTGTCTATCTGTCTGTGTC
The DNA here is from genome assembly GCF_017639515.1 of Carcharodon carcharias. NCBI lineage: Eukaryota > Metazoa > Chordata > Chondrichthyes > Lamniformes > Lamnidae > Carcharodon > Carcharodon carcharias. The sequence goes on from NC_054479.1 coordinate 72,151,131, forward strand.
TGCCTGCGTCTATCTATCTGTCCGTGTCTGTCTGTTTGTGTCTCTCTGTATTTCCCTATCTGTCTGTGACTGTCTATCTGTCCATGTCTGTCTATCTGCGTCTGTCTACCTGTCAGTGTCTGCCTATCTGTTTCTGTCTGTTTGTCTATGGCTGTTTATCTGTCCATGTCTGAATATCTGTGTCTGTCTATCTGTCCCCGTCAATTTGTCTGTGTCTGTTTATCTATCCATGTCTGTCTATCTGCATCTGTCTATCTGTCTGTCTTTGTCTAGCTATGTCTGTCAATCTTTCTGTGTCTGTCTCTTTGTCTGTGTCTCTCTACCTGTATCTGTCCATGTCTGTCTATCTCTCCATGTCTGTCTATCTGCATCTGTCTATCTATCCGTGTCTGTCTATCTGTGTCTGTCCAGCTGTCTGTGTCCATCTGTCTCTGTCTGTCAATCTGTCAGTGTCTGTCTATCTGTGTCGGACTGTGTCTGTCTATTTACCTCTGTCTGTCTCTGTGTCTTTCTATCTGTCTGTGCCTATCTATCTGTCCGTGTCTGCCTATCTGTGTCACTCTGTGTCTCTCTGTCTGACAATGTCTCTCTATATGTGGCTGTAAATGTCTGTCTATTGGGCAGTGTCTGTCTATCTATGTCTGTCTATCTTTCTGTGTCTGTCTCTTTGACCATGTCTGTCTACCTGTGTCTGTCTGTGCCTGTTTGTCTGTCTGTGTCTGTCTATCATTCGGTGTCTGTCTATCTGTGTCTGTCTATCTGTCTGTGTCTGATTATTTGTGTCGGACTGTGTCTGTCTATCTATCTCTGTCTGTCTATCTGTGTCTTTCTATCTGGCTTTGTCTGTCGATCGGTCCATGTCGGTCTATCTGTGTCTCTCTCTCTCTGACTGTTTCTCTCAATCTGTGTCTGTATATGTCTGTCTATTTGTCTGTGTCTGTCTATCAGTCTTTGTCTGTCTATCTGTGTCTGACTGTGTATTTTTATCTGGATGTGTCTATCTATCTGACCGGTTCTGTCTATCTGTTTCTGTCTATCTGTCTGTGTCTGTCTATCTGTCCATGCCTGTCTATCTGTGTCTGTCTATCTGTCTGCGTCTGCCTGCATCTATCTGTCTGTCCGTGTCTGACTTCTTGTGTCTCTCTGAGTCTATCTGTCTGCATCTATCTACCTATCTGTGTCTGTCTATCTGTGTCTGTCTGTGTCTGTCGATCAGTCTGTGTCTGTCTATCTGTGTCTGTTTATCTGACTGTGCCTCTCTACCTGTCCATGTCTGTCAATCTGTGTCTGTCCATCTGTCCATGTCAGTCTATCTGTGTCTGACTATCTGTCTGTGTCTGTCTATCTGTGTCTGTCTTTGTCTGTCAATCTGCCCGTGTCAGTCTACCTGTGTCTGTCTGTGTCTGAATATCTGGCCTTGTCTGTCTATCTGCCTGTGTCTATTTATGTCTATGTGTTTGAACCTGTGTCGGCCTATCTGTCTGTGCCTGTCTATCTGTGACTGTCAATCTGACTTTGTCTGTCTATCTGTCCATATCTGTCTATCTGTAACAAAAACAGAATTACCTGGAAAAACTCAGCAGGTCTGGCAGCATCGGCGGAGAAGAAAAGAGTTGACGTTTCGAGTCCTCATGACCCTTCGACAGAACTTGCATTCGAGTCCAAGAAAGAGTTGAAATATAAGCTGGTTTAAGGTGTGTGTGTGGGGGGCGGAGAGATAGAGAGACAAAGAGGTGGGGGGGGGAGGGGGGGTGTGGTTGTAGGGACAAACAAGCAGTGATAGAAGCAGATCATCAAAAGATGTCAACGACAATAGTACAATAGAACACATAGGTGTTAAAATTAAAGTTGGTGATATTATCTAAACGAATGTGCTAATTAAGAATGGATGGTAGGGCACTCAAGGTAAAGC